>NC_058521.1:246240992-246856914 GCF_904849725.1 Hordeum vulgare subsp. vulgare | reverse complement strand
GCTCCGTAATTTTTACATAGGATTAACCATGCATCAAAGACAACTTCTAGATTTTGCCGCTGTCGTGGGTATAAGTCTGACAGTAGATGTGTAGGGTACGAAAGGATGGGCAAAGCCTTACCTACGGCGAGGTTGTATGAGTTCAGGCCCCTCTACGGTGGAGGTAAAAGCCCTACGTCTCAGTGCTCTTAGGAGCTTAGTGTCGAGTGGAATATAGGATTAGAATAAATGCCAACCCCTGCACCAGTGGGGAAGGGCAGCTTATATAGAGTGCGCTGCCCTCCACAACGGCCCGGTGGACAGGGGTGGAATAGTGGCGAATAAATGCCTACGTTACAGGTAACGTATGACTTAAATGCTAATAATGGTGTATGAAAATGTATGACCGTTGCCCTCCTGGGAGGTTACGATGTACAGAGTGGAATTCAGTCGGTACGATAAATATGCTCCGAATGCTCGTCACCGACTGGATGATGGGGGGTCCTTAGTTCAGTCGGAACTGTCTAAGGTTCTTGCCCTCTATGAAGGGTAGTCCTTGGGTAGGACCTATAGGGCAGGCCTATGACCCTACCCTGGGACTATAACCCCATCATTAGTCCCCGAATGGATCGGGGTTGGAATGACGAAGTGGTGCCACGAGTACGGATCCGGCTGGTATGGATGTGACTTTGGCGTTGTTTGCCTCGATCCATTTTATCCTTTCGACCAGTGATCCAAGTGAATATACCAGTGAAACAAACCGTTAGGGACTGAGTGCTTCCGCGGAATCTTTCGATGTGATCGGTCAAACTGACAGTGGCGGATTTTCTGGGATCCACAAATTTCGGTTGCCGCGCGCTCAGCGGGGATGTCGACATCGCCATCGAGTAGTTTCTGCCGCCTCGATTACCGCGCCATTATCTTCTCCACTAACATCGCAACAGCCAGTCGGGGGATAAGATTTCGGGGCCACCTGTTAGTGACCCAGTCGGAAGCTTATTTAAGCCTCTCCGGCGGGGTTTCTTGTTGCGCTGCCCTTGTTACTCGCATTCCCTCTGCTCTTCCCGTAGCTCCCTGCGCGCTCCAAGCCTCCTCCTTCCTCTCTTCCTCGCCGGATCTGTCGCCTTCACCATGACGAAGGGACAGACCAGCAAGCTCGAGTCGCAGAAGAAGAAGAAGAAGGGGGCGGCCCCTGCTTAGCGGCGACAGCGGGCACTGCCGGCGGTTTGGATCCAGGGGGATTTCCTCCCTTCCACGGTGACGGCGGACGACTTGCTCAAGCTGGTGGAGCACGGCATGATCGCCAACAAGTCGTGGAGGCTGCCAATGAAGGGCGAGACGGAGCCGGCGCCGCAGGAGGGGAGCGCGTCTTGCTGCTCAGCCACGTGTTCAGGGGCTTCTCCTTCCCTCCCCACCCCTTCTTTAGAGGTATTATGAATCACTTCGGGGCGCACCTCCATCATTTTCCTCCCAACGCGATAGCCCATCTTGCCACATTCGTCACCCTTTGCGAGTGCTTTGTCGGATGTCCCCCCCCCACTAGGGGCTCTTTAAGTACATCTTCTCCGCTAGGTCCCAGACTGTCAAAAAACTTAGCCAGTCGGACGATAAAACTCATCCCCTCCAGCTCTGCGGGGGCTTAGGCTTCCAGAAGAAAACGAAGAGTAGCTACCCCCCCTCTCCAGTTGTCCGAGTCAGTTAGGAACTGGCAGTCGACCTGGTTCTATTGCCAGGACATCGCTTGTCCGAATGCCGCGACTGGGTTGCCACCCTTTAGCTTAGACCGTCCGGCCCCTCCCAGGCAGCTTGCGCTCTCAAAGTTAAAAAAGATCCAGATCCAACCTCTGGTCGACGAGCTGATAGCTGTCGTCCGCAAGGGAGTCACCGGCATAGATTTGTTGGAGACTTTTCTGGGTCGGCGCATCCAACCGCTGCAAGCCCGACACCACGCCATGTGGCACTACGCGGGGCCTAAGGATTCCACTCGGACCCATCCAGAATGCGTGACCAGGGAGGTTGTGACGGCGTGGGTCCGTGTCATCACAGGCGCATGCGACAACCCCAAAGGAGCCCGGCGGGTGAAGCCCTTCCGCGCTGATAATCCTCCTCCGAATGAGGTGAGCACCTCTTGTCGAGTGCTTTCAATCTTCTTAGACTTATCGCTTTTCTTGTGTCGCCGCCTGATGTCTAACGTTGTCGATTGTATTTTGTGCAGGAGTGGACCAACTGGCATTCTCCCGTCTCGAACGGGAATTCCGCTGAGGAAGAGGAGGGCAGCCAGGAGGGCAGCGTGGATAGCGCCGAGTACGTCTCCGACAGTGGGGAGACAGAGGAGGAGACTGAAGAGGAGGAGGGAGAGGTTGGGGAGCAGAGCTCGCCACCTCCACCATCAGAGCCTCGAACTAAGCGTCGTCACGAACCCGAGTGCTCCGCCAGCTCCTCCAGCGGCCCCGAGTGCTCCGCCAGCCTCTCCCGTGGCTCCGAGTGCTCGGAGCATGAAGAGGACTAGGCACGCTGTTGCCGAGCCCATGGAACAGCCATCCAAGGTGGCAAAACCTAGCGGGCCCAAGCCTGGGAAAGCTTTGCCTCGAATGAGGATCGTCGTTCTAGTCGCCTCAGCGTAAGTGTCTTGTTCTCCCATCTTGCTTTAGTATCTAGTTGAACTCATGCTTATCTGCCGAGTGGATTTTACTCGACAGAGCTGCTACCTCCGCCACCTCTCTGCCGCGCCAAGGCGATGATCCTATGGACACGAATAACGCTGCCAATCCCTAGCAAGGTTCGCTGTCACGATTCCGAGAGTTTGTATTATTGCTTCGCGAGTGCTGTCTTTAATCTTGCCCTTTTTCTGTAACCTCATGTTGTTCAGTCGGGCTTCCTTTGGAGGTGATTCATCTGGAGGAGGACGACCAAAGGGTATCAAGGCCAACTTTGGCGCATGTCCTTGAGGTTGTTCCATCTGCTGCTGCTCCCACCATGGACGCGCCGCCGACCGAGACGATGTCGTCGACTGAGGCGGTGCCCCTCGCGGCGGAACCGACTGGAGCGGGACTTGGGATGCCCAAGGAGTCTTTTGTCATGCCAGGTCCGTCGACCGTCAAGTACGACGCCCGACACCTCCCAGAAGACCAAGTGGGAGCCGCCAAGGAGGCCATGGTGCAGGTGGAGTTGATGGTGGGTGATGCCAAGGGAGCGTACGACTCCATCGCGTCTTTGTACAAGAGAAGCTTGGAACTCCGGGATGATATCCGAGTAAGTGCGCTGGTAAGTGTTTACTTTCCTCTTGTAACCCACTGGGGGTTTAAGTGATATACTCGGATACAGTAGGATTATTTTGAAGTGGGTTCACTCCGAGTGAACCCAGTGGGTGTAGTCCCCGAGACTTCTGTCGTGTGCTTGCACCGGCAGTTGTCTTTATATGCATTTTCCATGATCTGATCAGATCAGAGCTGATCTGCCGAATGGTACCAGTGGGGGCACTCCGAGTGCACCCACTGGGTGTAGTCCCCGAGAGTAGTGTTACTCAGGTCGGGTAATAGTAGTCTCATAGGCTTGTCTGTTTGTCATGTAGCTCCATAGGGCCGGCCTGTTCGAGCTTCATGCCAGTGGGGTCACTCTTAGTGAACCCACTGGGTGTAGTCCCCGAGACCACTGTCAATTGCTTGCACCGGCAGGGGTCTGAAGAACTTTGAGCTTTGTTTGTTTTCCTTGTTGAATGTGTCTGATCTTCCCTTTGTGCTGATTTGGCAGAAGACTTGCGAAATGGGATCCGCGTACAATGCTTTGAAGGCTGAAAAGATTCAGCTTGCTGTGGAATTGGAGGTGGCTGTGAATGACTTGGCTGGTGTGAAGGGGGCTCTTGCTGACCGAGAGAATTCTTTGGAGGAGTCCCGGGAGACCAACAAGGCATTGGTGGCCGAAATTGAGAAAATGGGCAAGCAAAGAACTGAACTGATGGGTCAGATGAAGTTGATGAACAGTTGGTGCATTTCGCAGGAGAAGTACGTCAGCGACTGGGCAAGAAAGATGATTGCACTGCTCGGTGGTAAGCTTTTTGCCGAGTGCTTCTTGACTTTGTAGTTCATTCTGCGCTTACTTTCTGCTCGTCTTTCCTTTGCAGATTTTTGTGTGGACGCTGAGGCTGAAGCAGCTGACATTGAGCGGTTGATTGTTCCGAACGTTCCACTCGGCGACGAAGCCAACCAGGACATGCTCCGAGCGCATATTCGCCTTGGAGAGTGGGACCTTTCATTGGCCGCTTGAGAGAAGTCATCGGCCGGATCGACAAGGAGCTGTGGCCCGAAGACGATTCCCGGCAAGAAATAGAAGGGTTGATGACTCGGGTGGAGGACGTCCCGAACCGAGTGCAGGCATGGAAGAAGTCTGCTGCTCGTTGTGGTGCAGACGTAGCGCTATCTCTGGTCCGAGTGCACTACAAAGAAGCTCGCGAAGAAAAGCTGAAGGCATTACAGGTCGCCAACACCAAGAAGCTTCGATTCGAAGATTTCATGGAGACCTTCATCGACACAGCCACTCGCATCGCAGACGGGATCGACCTTGACACCTTTGTGGAGCCTGCCAGTCCTGGTGATGCTAGAAAAACTTTATGGTGAACGCACTTTTGCCTCAGAATGCCAAGTGTTATCTGTATCAAAGTTTGGCCACTGCTGTTGGCCGTCACATTTGTGGTTCGGTGTGGATAAGCTGGATCCACACCGAGCCGATCCAACTTTGAATTTGAATCAAATATTTTGCTCTTCTTTCGCCAAGTCTTTTTTTGACACGATGTTGGATCGTGGTTTTTGTTCGGCGTTTCTTGGTGAAGCCAATGGAAAACATGCGGAGCATGTAATTGTCAGTTGTCTTCACATCCACATGGGCCTCAATGAGGGTCTGCTAAGCGTCCGAGTGGATCTCGAGGATACACTCGAAGGAAGCTTTTTACTTAGGCGATTCTGGATCGCAGCTAAGTCCTCGAGTGCGGCTTCTCGTGCACACTCGGAGTGAGTTGATACTCATGTAGTTTTCAGTTGTCTTCACATCCACATGAGCCTCAATGAGGGTCTGCTAAGCCTCCGAGTGGATCTCAAGGATACACTCGAACGAAGCTTTTTACTTAGGCGATTCTGGATCGCAGCTAAGTCCCCGAGTGCGGCTTTTAGTGCGCACTCAGAGCGAGTTTGAACTCATGTAGTTGTCAGTTGTCTTCACATCCACATGAGCCTCAATGAGGGTCTGCTAAGCCTCCGAGTGGATCTCGAGGATACACTCGAAGGAAGCTTTTTACTTAGGCGATTCTGGATCATAGCTAAGTCTCCGAGTGCGGATTTTAGTGCGCACTCGGAGTGAGTTTTTTTACTTAGGCGACTCTGGGTCGCAGCTAAGTCCCCGAGTGCGTCATCTCGTGCGCACTCTGAGTGAGTTGATACTTAGGCGATTCTGGGTCGCAGCTAAGTCCCCGAGTGCGGCTATCAGTGCGCACTTGGAGCGATTTTTTTACTTAGGCGACTCTGGGTCGCAGCTAAGTCCCCGAGTGCGGCTTTTAGTGCACACTCGAAGAGAATTTTTTACTTAGGCGACTCTGGGTCGCAGCTAAGTCCCCGAGTGTGACTTTTAGTGCACACTCGGAGAGAGTTTTTTACTTAGGCGATTCTGGATCGCAGCTAAGTCCCCGAGTGCGGCTTTTAGTGCACACTCGGAGAGAATTTTTTACTTAGGCGACTCTGGGTCGCAGCTAAGTCCCTGAGTGCGACTTTTAGTGCACACTCGGAGAGAGTTTTTTACTTAGACGACTCTGGGTCGCAGCTAAGTCCCCAAGTGCGACTTTTAGTGCACACTCGGAGAGAGTTTTTTGCTTAGGCGATTCTGGATCGCAGCCAACTCCCCGAGTGCGACTTTTAGTGCACACTCGGAGAGAGTTTTTTACTTAGGCGATTCTGGATCGCAGCTAAGTCCCCGAGTGCGACTTTTAGTGCACACTCGGAGAGAATTTTTTAGACCGGAGTCTGCAAACGTGGAAGAATTTTGGAGCTACAAGAAATCAATTTGCTTTGTATTACTTCAATGATACTTGTTCTTTACATTGCCCTCGTCGGCGGTCACGTGTAGAAGCGCTTCAGGAGATCTCCGTTCCATGCTCGCGGCTCGTCCGTTTCCCTGTCGAGGTTGTAGAGTCGATATGCTCCGTTGTTTAGCACCTTAGAGATGATGAAGGGTCCTTCCCAGGCGGGAGCCAACTTGTGAGGCCTCTGCTGGTCCACTCGGAGCACCAAGTCGCCTGCTTGGAATGTGCGACTCCTAACGTGACGCGCGTGAAATCGCCGCAGATCTTGTTGATAAATTGTTGAGCGAGTCAATGCCATATCGCGCTCTTCTTCTAGTAGATCCACTCCGTCTTGCCTGGCTTGCTCTGCTTCGTCTTCGGAGAAGAGTTCGACTCGTGGGGAGTTGTGAAGCAAGTCACTCGGAAGGACTGCTTCGCCTACATAAATGAGGAAGAACGGGGATCGCCTTCTAGATCTATTCGGAGTTGTGCGGAGGCCCCACAACACCGAAGGAAGCTCGGTGACCCATGCGCCGGCGGCATGTCCAACTTCTCGCAGGAGTCGAGGCTTCAACCCTTGAAGAATAAGTCCATTCGCCCGCTCCGCTTGCCCGTTTGTTTGGGGGTGCGCCACAGATGCAAAATCTACTCGAATACCTTGGCCTGTGCAAAAACCTTTGAATTTGTCCGAGTCAAAGTTTGTGCCATTGCCAATGATTATGTTGTGCGGGACTCTGAATCTGGCGATGATGTCTCTAACAAATTTGATGGTCGTAAGGGCGTCGAGCTTCTTGATAGGCTTGGCTTCAATCCACTTGGTGAACTTGTCGACTGCCACCAACAGATGAGTGAATCCCCCTTGGCCTGTTCTGAATGGACCGACTGTATCTAATCCCCACACTGCGAACGCCCAAACAAGAGGGATTGTCTTCAGCGCAGATGTTGGCTTGTGGGACTTGTTCGAATAGAACTGACAGCCTTCGCATCGGTTGACCATATCCTTTGCCATTTCATTCGCCTGCAACCAGAAGAAACCAGCCCTGAATGCTTTGGCGACGATTGCTCTTGAGGAGGCATGATGGCCGCAGGTTCCCGAGTGAATTTCTTCCAGGATTAAATGTCCCTCCTCAGGGGAGATGCACCGCTGAAGGACGCCTGAAATACTTTCCTTGTACAACTGGCCATCAATGACGGTGAAGGACTTCGACCTGCGGACGATCTGCCTCGCTTGGACTTCGTCTTCTGGTAATTCTTGCCTCAGGATGCATGCAATGAACGGCACAGTCCAATCGGGGATGAGAGCAAGAATCTCCATGATCAAATCCACCACAGCGGGGACCTCGACTTCAGTCGGGTCTGTTGAGCTCTTCGGTTGTACCAGTTCCTCTGTAAAAGGATCTTCTTTCACCGAAGGGAGATGTATGTGCTCGAGGCAGACATCACTCGGGACTGGTCTCCGAGTGGATCCGAGTTTTGCCAACTCATCAGCTGCTTGGTTTTTCAGTCGCGGAACGTGGTGAAGTTCCAGACCTTCAAACTTCTTCTCGAGCTTCCTTACTGCGTTGCAGTATGCAGTCATGGTGGGGTTCCTTACATCCCACTCCTTCATCACTTGATTAACCACCAAATCTGAATCACCGTAGACCATCAGGCGACGGACGCCGAGTGTGATGGCCATGCGCAATCCATAAAGGAGAGCTTCATACTCTGCCTCGTTGTTGGAAGAATCGAAATGTATCTGCAACACATACTTAAGTTTATCACCTTTTGGCGATATGATCACTACGCGAGTGCCGGAGCCATTCAACATCTTGGACCCATCGAAGAACATAGTCCAATGAGCCGAGTAGATGTGAGTCGGTTGCTGTTGTTCTACCCATTCTGCTATGAAGTCAGCCAGAGCTTGAGACTTTATAGCCTTCTTCGCTTCGAACTTGATGTCGCAGTATAACATCTCCATAGCCCACTTCGCCACTCGGTCTGATGCGTCTCGATTGTGGAGGATTTCCGACAACGGAGCATCAGAAACGACAGACACCGAGTGGTCTAGGAAATAATGAGCCACCTTCTTTGCAGTCATGTAGATCCCATAAATAAGCTTTTGATAATGGGTATACCTCTGCTTGGAAGGAGTCAGGACTTCGGAGACATAATATAGTGGCCGCTGAACCTTGTACGCTTTACCTTCTTCTTCGCGTTCGACTGTGAGAACAGTGCTGACGACTTGATTTGTAGCCGCGATGTAGAGAAGAAGGGGTTCTTTACTGAGCGGGGCAGTAAGAACCGGCTGGGTGGAAAGCAGGGCTTTGAGGTCGTCGAATGCAATTTGGGCTTCGTCTGTCCACTCAAAAGTATCTGATTTCTTCATGAGTCATACAGAGGTAACGCCTTCTCGCCGAGTCGAGCGATAAACCTGCTCAAAGCCGCTAGGCAACCTGTGAGCCTTTGAACATCATGTATTCTGACCGGCCACTCCATTCGGACGATGGTCCCGATCTTTTCGGGGTTGACATTGATCCCTCGTTCGGAAACGAAGAAACCGAGTAACTTTTCGCTGGGAACTCCGAATGAACACTTGGCAGGGTTGAGCTTGATATCGTACCTACGAAGGTTGGCGAATGTTTCTGCCAAGTCAGTCAGCAGGTCGGAACCTTCGCGTGACTTGACTACGATATCGTCCATATATGCCTCCACATTTTGACCGATCTGGTCAAGGAGGCATTTTTGGATCATGCGCATAAAAGTTGCTCCTGCATTCTTCAAACCGAATGGCATAGTGATGTAGCAGAAACACCCGAATGGGGTGATGAAGGCTGTTTTTAATTCATCCGGACCATATAGACGGATCTGATGATAGCCCGAATAGGCATCAAGGAATGATAAATGCTCGCAGCCCGCAGTCGAATCAACAATTTGATCAATGCGGGGGAGCGGGAAATGATCTTTCTGGCAGACCTTATTGAGATGCTTGAAGTCGATGCACATACGGAGAGACTTGTCCTTCTTGGGCACCATGACAACATTGGCGAGCCACTCGGAGTGGTGTACCTCGCGAATGAAGTTGGCTGCCAAAAGTTTAGCCACCTCCTCTCCGATTGCCTTCCTTTTGTGCGCGGCGGACCGACGCATGCGTTCTCGGACGGGCCGAGCGGTAGGATCCACATGCAGTCGGTGCTCAGCCAACTCCCTGGGTACACCTGGCATGTCAGCGGGCTTCCATGCGAAAATGTCCCAGTTCTCACGGAGGAATTGGATGAGCTCGGCTTCCTATTTTGGATCAAGGGTGGTGGAGATGTTCGTCGGGGCGGCGGTGTCGTCCGTCGGGTGAATGCTGACTTTCTTTGTGTCGCCTGCCGACTGGAATGCGGACTCCGAAGCTGGCTTCTTCGAACGCATCAAGTCAGCGGGGTCGGCTGTCTTCTTGTACTCATCCAGCTCGAGGATAGCCATCTGCTGATCGGCAATCCGCGACCCCTGCTGCAGACACTCTTCGGCCCGCTGCCGATTGCCTGTGATCGTGATCACACCTTTGGGACCCGGCATCTTCAGCTTCAAATACACGTAACATGGACGGGCCATGAAACGTGCATACACCGAACGGCCCAGAATTGCATGGTATGCACTCTGGAAGTCCACCACCCCAAATGTCAGCTTTTCCTTGCGGAAGTTCTTGTCGGAGCCGAAAACGACGTCCAACACGATTTGGCCGAGTGACTTGGCCTTTCGTCCTGGGACGACTCCGTGGAACTGCATGCTGCTCTCGCTAAGTTTGGACATCGGAATGCCCATCCCCTTGAGAGTGTCGGCGTACATGATGTTCAAGCCGCTGCTGCCGTCCATGAGGACTTTGCGCAGTCGGACTCCTTCCACCACCGGGTCGACGACCAGAGCTTGCCTCCCTGGGGTGGGCACATGTGCTGGATGGTCCGACTGGTCAAAGGTGATCGCAGTCTGAGACCATTTGAGGAACGTGGGGTTGGTTGGTGTTGCCATGTTCACCTCCCTGTTCACCAGCTTCAATCGACTCTTGCTTTCCACGTTAGCAAAAATCATCAATGTTGCATGGACTTGGGGGAACGGATCCTCCTTGTCCTCATCATCCTGCTCGTTGTCCTTTTCACTCGGCTGCCCTTCGCCGAACCCTTGGATCAGGAGGTGACATTGCCAAGTGGTGTGCTTCGGGAATATGGCGTTGCCTTCTTCATCCATCTTCGTGTGGATTGGACATGGCTGATCCAGGACGGAGTTCCCGAACTGCTTCTTCTTGGGGGTGTACTGAGCTTTCCCCTTGCCCTTGAACTTGGCATTTCTAACGGCAGCTGCCTCTGCCTGCGGAGTGGACGGAGCTCTCTGCTTTTGCTTCCGATTGTTGTTGCCATCTCCGTCGGCGACTGCATTGTGCTTGCCGCTACGTATGCGGTCCTCTTCTTCGCCATTTGCATAGCGTGCGGCTATCTCCGTCATCTTGCTCATGGATATGTCGCCTGTCCGACCGAACTTCAGGTACAGATCTCTGTACCGCACGCCTGCCTTGAAGGCACAGACTGCTTGATGCTCTGTGACGTTCTCCACCGTGTGGTAGAGGGTCGTCCAGCGCTGGATGAAATCGCGCAGGGGCTCATTCTGCTTCTGGACACAGTGTTGGAGCTCCACGAGACCAGCGGGGCGTTTGCACGTGCCCTCGAAGGTCCTGATGAAGACTCGGGACGGATCTGCCCAGCTGTAGATGCTTGATGGAGCCAACTGGTTCAGCCACGCTCGTGTTGAGCCGTCGAGCATCAGGGGGAGATGTTTCATGGCGACCTGGTCATCTCCGCCACCGATCTGGACTGCCACTCGGTAGTCGTCCAGCCACGTTTCTGGCTTGGATTCTCCTATGAACTTGCTGATCCCCGTCGCCAATCGGAAGTTGGGAGGGATGTCAGCTGATCGGATGGCTCGACTGAAGCACTCGGGGCCAGAGACGATGGTCCTGCTTCCACTCAGACGGTCTCTATCATGACCATCACGGTTGGCTCGACTCCTGTCGACCTTCCTCTGGGCGATGTACCCTCTTGCGTCGGGCCTTGGATCATACATGTCACTGACTGAACGCCGATCATCGTGATGTCGGGGCCCGTAAGGCCCACCCCGCGGAGGAGTGAGTGAACGGCGACGATCTTCGGGATTCATGGAACGGCTGCCCCCTCTGCGTCGCTGATGAGAGTCGGGGCTGAAAACCGACCGATGCGTGTTCGCGTGAACAGAAATGTTGTGGATCCTGTTGTGCGACTGGGAGACCGCCGAATTCTGCTGCTGCGCCGTGTGCAACAGAGCACGGATCTACTCGATCCCTCTACCAGCCTCTGAATCAGTCAGTTGGAGGGAATCGGCTATCTTGGCAGCGGCAGCCAGGTTGAGGATGGGTGTGCGGAACACCTCGACGTTGCTCTGACGAGTGTGTCGACTGGTAGAATGGTGGTGTTGACGGCGAGCGTCGGATGATTCACCGACCTCGTGGTCGTTCCGACCAGTCCGGTGGGGACTTTCATGGGAATTGTCCTTGAGAACTTCGGCTGCAGGCCCGCGACCGACGTACTCGGAAGGTAACTCAGTCGGAACTGAGTCCAAGCACTGGGACGGCGGCGCGACCACAACCGACTCGAGGACCTCCACTTGAGAAGACGCGCTCTGTGCGCCTGGGCGTGTCGCACCCAGCGCTGAAGCCGCGGACGGCGGGACCGCTTGTTGCGGCGCGTGACGGGGGCGAAGATTGACACCGGGGCCGATTGCTGGAGGAGAAGGACGCCGCAGGCACTGGCACGGAAGTGCGTAGCCCCGCGACTGGGGAGCGCCTCGACATCGAGAGACGCATCCCGAAGCCATGCCGAATCGTCGACGATGAACGGGAGTGCGCCGAAGAGGATCTCACGACCCATGCTCAAATCGCCGCCGGACGACATGATGAAAAGATGAAGTTGCAAACTCGTCGGAAGTCGCTTAGACGCCTGCCCCACGGTGGGCGCCAACTGTCGTGGGTATAAGTCTAACAGTAGGTGTGTAGGGTACGAAAGTATGGGCAGAGCCTTAGCTACGGCAAGGTTGTATGAGTTCAGGCCCCTCTATGGTGGAGGTAAAAGCCCTACGTCTCAGTGCTCTTGGGAGCTTAGTGTCGAGTGGAATATAGGATTACAGTAAATGCCAACCCCTGCACCAGTGGGGAAGGTCGGCTTATATAGAGTGCGCTGCCCTCCACAATGGCCCGGTGGACAGGGGTGGAATAGTGGCGAATAAACGCCTACGTTACAGGTAACGTATGCCTTAAATGCTAATAATGGTGTATGAAAACGTATGACCGTTGCCCTCCTGGGAGGTTACGATGTACAGAGTGGAATTCAGTCGGTACGATAAATATGCTCCGAATGCTCGTCACCGACTGGATGATGGGGGGTCCTTAGTTCAGTCGGAACTGTCTAAGGGCCTTGCCCTCTATGAAGGGTAGTCCTTGGGTAGGACCTATAGGGCAAGCCTATGACCCTACCCTGGGACTATAACCCCATCAGCCGCGAAAGGAAATTTCGTTGAGATTGATGCTAACGCTGCTTATGAAATAATATAGGGAATATTGGGGGTTCCACCATTCAAAAAGGGATTTACTATTGCAAGAAGGGGTTCAAATATTAGACAAATTGAGTGATCTACAGAACTTTTTTGTTGAAGTGCAAAAAACTTATGAACCTCTTAAGCATATTAGTGGAAACCTCAATCCACAAATACTTTGATTACCTTGTGTAATAAGTGGTTGGATATTTTGGATCTTAAGATGGTCTCTTCTTCTGAGAATATTGGGAAACGAAAAGAGCCACCCGGGTTTGAGAAAGCTCTTACGAAGATAGCAAAAACTAAAGATGAGAATACTTGAAATCTATGCCTTATGCCTAGCTAGGGGCGTAAAACGATAGCGCTTGTTGGGAGGCAACCCAATGAATACAATTTATTTTTCACTTTTTCTTTCTATTCTTGAGTGTTTGCACAATTATGATAGTGTTATGATTGTTTTTTCATGTTTTAATTAGTTTGTGTGCCAAGTAAATCATTTATGATCATGCTGGGTGATAGTTGCTTTGACCTTGTTCGAAAACAAAACTTTTGCGTCCAGTAGAAGAATTCTAAAAAATCGCAGAAGCAACGAAAGTGTATGCATTTTTTACACCAGATTTATATACACATTTCCTACGTTTTCCTAAACTTTCAAAGTTTTTTTAGTTACAGAACTATGACTGAAACTCGAGTCTTTACAGACCGTTCTGTTTTTTACAGATTCTATTTTCTTTGTGTTGTGTGCTTATTTTGATGAATCAATGGATTGTATTGGGGGGTATAATCCATGGTAAAGTTAGAATACAGTAGGTATAATGCAAAAAAAAAATTGGAATGGGTTTTCAACAGTACTTAAAGCAAAGATTGGTTTTCTTATAATAACGGATCTCGCGAAGGTTTTGTTGAGTTTTGTGTGATTGAAGTTTTCAAGTTTTGGGTGAGATCGCGATGGTTGAAGGAATAAGGAGTGACAAAATCCTAAGCTTGGAGATTCTAAACCCAAAGTTGTGCCAAATGAGTCCACCATACCTACCTATATGCAGTATTTCAGTGTCGTTCTAAGTAAATTTGTATGTGCCAACTCTAATATTAAAAATAAACTTATGTTTTGTGTGCCCGTACCACTCATGTAGAGGCAAAGGAGTGGTCGGTATATTCCATGTTAAATAGGTTATTCACAAGATGAGTGTTTATTCACTTGTAATTGCATGAGAGTATGGCGGTAATAGGGATGCCCGGTCATGAAGTGCAAAGAAAATTATTTCTATGTTGTCAGATAATAAATTCCTTGGAAAGTGTTGGTATGGACGATACCCGTGGATGGGGCTAGCCATGGAGTGTGAAAGAATCGTGGAAGAAGTAATAAGCTTTATTTTCAGTTTGGGAACCACCTATGATTTGTTTAGCATGGAAGATATTGGAAACTCTTAGTCATTTTCGTTGACAACAAAAGCATGCCACCCAAAATATTTTATCTCTCAATTGTTTTTGGTTTGAGCTCTAGCACCGCTATGAATCTCTCCTTCCCTCTCCAAAGGGCCTATCTATTTACTTTATGCAATTTTCATTTTTATTTGAGTCACCACCTTATCTTATAAATCACCAATTACGAAACACTATTATCATACTTGAGCATTGGATGTAGCTAATATTTGGGTGTGTTGCGTGAATGGATCAATGATTGAGCATGATGGGCTAGCGACAACGTTCTTCAGCATTGATATTTTGAAAGACTTGGTTGCTTGTTGATATGCTTGAGTATTAAAGTTTCCATGTCAAATCATAGACTATTGCTTTGAATCATCTACAACTCCATATGTCCATGGTATAAAGAAAATAATATGATGAACATGTTTGGCAACATTCCACATCAAAAATTCTGTTTTTATCATTTACCTACTCGAGGACGAGTAGAAATTAAGCTTGGGGATGTTGATACATCTCCAATGTATCTATAACTTTTTATTTTTCCATGGTGCTATATTATCATTCTTGGATGTTCTACAATCATTTTATAGCAACTTTATATCATTTTTAGGGACTAGCCTATTGACATAGTGCCAAGTGTCACTTGCTCTTTTTGCTTGCTTTTTCCTTCGCATAAAATCAATATCATATGCAGTACAAATGCCACAAAACTTTTTGGAGATTTTGTTTGGACCAGAAGGAAACATGAGAACCAAGGAAGCTCATGAGGGGAGGCCGATGTAACGTCCAAGATGCGATCATATCCTTATTTTGGCGCTGATATGTCTCCAACGTATCTATAATTTTTTATGGTTTCATGCTATTATCTTGTCAAACTTTGGATGTTTTGTATGCCTTTTATATCTTTTTGGGGACTAACTTATTAACTCAGTGCCAAGTGTCAGTTCCTATTTGTTCCGTGTTTTTGGCCCTTTTCAGAGGAGGATTTTAAACGGGGTCCAAACGGAACGAAACTTCCAAAAAGATTTTTTCCGAAACACAAGAAGATCGGGGAACCTGAGAACCAGGTCAGGGGGCCACCAGGGACCCCACAAGCCCCCTAGCTGCGGCTAGGGGGGCCGCGCCTCCCAGGCTTGTGGGCTCCCTGGGCCTCCTCTGCCCTAGCTCCTTCGCCTATATATTAAATCCCAGAAAAAATCAGGAGATCATCGAAAGTACTTTTCCGCCGCCGCAAGATTTTCCGATACCGTGCGGGACCTCACCCAGTGACAGAAGAGTAGGGAGGCACGCATCACGTTGTTTCCATCAAGGGTAAAAAGATGGGGTTTTCATCATTGGTTTGAGATTATCCCTCTACATCATGTCATCTTGCTTAAGGCATTACTCTGTTCGTCATGAACTCAATACACTAGATGCATGCTGGATAGCGGTTGATGTGTGGAGTAATAGTAGTAGATGCAGAAAGTATCGGTCTACTTGTCTCGGACGTGATGCCTATATGTATAATCATTGCCTTAGATATCGTCATGACTTTGCGCAGTTCTATCAATTGCTCGACAGTAATTTGTTCACCCACCGTAATATTTTCTATTTTGAGAGAAGCCTCTAGTGAACACTATGGCCCCCAGGTCTAGTTCACATCATGTTTTCAGCCTTACTCTTTTACTTTGTTGCACTTTCCGCCTTCAGATCTCACTTTGCAATCAATCTTGAGGGGATTCACAACCCCTTTATAGTGTTGGGTGCAAGCTCGTTTGTGTTTGCGCAGGTACTCTGGACTTGACGAGATTCTCCTACTGGATTGATGCCTTGGTTCTCAAACTGAGGGAAATACTTACTGCTCCTGTGCTGCATGACCCTTTCATCTTCAAGGGAAAAACCAACGCAAGCAAGTCTCCATCAACATGTCAATTTTTGGCGCTGTTGTTTGAGAAGTAGCAGAAGGATTTATGGCGTCGTTGCCGGGGACGATCAAGTCAAGAACTCATCCAAGTAAGTGTTGCAAACTCATCTCTTGCATTTACTTTTTTGCCTCTCATTTTCCTCTCCCTCATCTCTGAAAAACAAAAATTTACAAAAATATTTGCCCGTTTCTTCGTTTGCCTTTTTCGTTTGCCTTTCCTTTGCTTGTGTGCTATGTGCCTTCAATATGCTTGCATCTTCGCTTGCTGAAAATCTATTGATATGGATCCTCACCCACTTGCTAATCTCTTTAAGAGATCCACTTATGTGGAACCAATTGCTAGTGAGTTGAGTGCACTTGACTTTCTCTATCAAGTTTTCCTTGAGATGCGTGAATCTGAAAATTGTGATGAAGAAATTTATGAAGTGATTGACGAGGGCACCTTGAATGAAAAGCATGATTGCAATGATTTCATTATAAATTCTTTTAATGACAATCATGCTAAAAATATGCAAAACCCTAAGCTTGGGGATGCTAGTTCTACTATGTCCACTACTTGTTGCAATGATCTTGATTGGGGTGATGATTTTTCTTATGATCTTGAAAAAAAATTTAACCCTCATGATGATTATGATGTTTGCAATAATATTGAAAGTGGGTTTGGAGAAGTCACGACTTTAGTTGATGATAATCCCACTATTTTTGAAGAGCGTCAACTTTGCATGCATGTGGATCATGAAAAGAATATCCTTTGTGATAGCTATATTGTTGAATTTGATTATGATCCCACATGTAATTGCTATGAGAGAGGAAAATATTGTGGTAGAAACATTCATGTTACCAAATTACCTCTCGTTAGGTTGAGATTGCTATTGTCTCTTTCTTCTTCCTTGCATTTGGTAACTATTGGTTGTCTTGCCAATTTGTTCTCCTATAAAATGCCTATGCATAGGAAGTATGTTAGACTTAGATGTGATTTTCACATGCTTTATGATGCTCTCGTTGTGCTTAAATTCTTGTCTTTTGTGTGAGCATCATTGATTTATCAATGCCTAGCTAAGGGCGTTAAACAATAGCGCTTGTTGGGAGGCAACCCAATGAATTTATATTTTTCTTTCTGTTTTGTTGCGTCCACACTATCATAATTCTGTTATGATTGTGTCTTTTGTGTTTCTTTTTGTGTTTGAGCCAAGCAAAACCTTTATGACTAGTCTTGGTGATGGTTGTTTGATCCTGCGGGAAAAAGACAGAAACTTTTCGCTCACGAGATTATTTTTCCTTTTTATTAAGAAAGAGCTTTTGAGTTGATTCTTTTTGCTGCTGGTTGATATGCCTTTTGCCCAGGCATTCGTAATTGTTTCAGAATTGTTGAGGTACTAGAAGTATACTAAGTATACAGATTGCTACAGACTGGTCTGTTTTTGACAGATTATGTTTTTGTTGAGTTGGTTGCTCGTTTTGATGAAACTATGGATAGTATCGGGGGGGTACTAGCCATGGAAAAGTGAGAATACAGTAGCCTAACACCAATATAAATAGGAATCAAGATTGCTACAGTACCTAAAGGGGTGGTAGTTTGTTTTCTTGTGCTAATGTTATCACGAGTTTCTGTTTAAGTTTTGTGTTGTGAAGTTTTCAAGTTTTGGGTGATGTTCTCATGGACAAAGAGATAGGGGGTGGAAAAGAGCTCAAGCTTGGGGATGCCCAAGGCATCCCAAGCCAAATTCAAGGACGCCAAAAAGCCTAAGCTTGGGGATGCCCCGGGAAGGCATCCCCTCTTTCGTCTTCAATCCATCGGTAACATTACTTGGAGCTATATTTTTATTCACCACATGATATGTGTTTTGCTTGGAGCGTCTTGTATCGTAGGAGTCTTTTATTTTTGTTTTGTCACAATCATCCTTGTTGCACACCTTTTGAGAGAGACATGCACTCATCGTGATTTTGCTAGAATGCTCATCGTGCTTCACTTATATCTTTTGAGCTAGATAATTTGCTCTATGTGCTTCACTTAGATCTTTTAGAGCACGGCGGTGCGTGACTTGGTAGTTGGCTTATGCTATGAAAGTAGTCCCAAAGGTGATAGGTACCCAAAGAGGATACAAAAACCTCCATCTTCTTGTACATTGAGTAGAAAGAGAAGTCTTGATTCCTCTCAATTAGTTTTGAGACATGGATTTGGTAATATTAAGAGTTATGTTAGTAGGGTGTTGTGAATCTAGAAATACTTGTGTTGATGTTCGTGATTCCCATAGCATGCACATATGGTGAACCGCTATGTTAGGAAGTCGGAGCATAATTGATCTATTGATTGTCATCCTTTGTGTTGAGGTCGGGATCGCGAGATGGTTAACACGTACCAACCCTTCCCCTAGGAGTATGCGTTTAGCACTTTGTTTCGATTACTAATAAAAACTTTCGCAACAAGTATGTGAGTTCTTTATGACTAATGTGAGTCCATGGTATAGATGCACTTTCACCTTCCACCATTGCTAGCCTCTCTAGTGCCGCGCAATTTTCGCCGATGCACAAACCCACCATATGCCTTCCTCAAAACAGCCACCATACCTACCTACTATGGCATTTTCATAGCCATTCCGAGATATATTGACATGCAACTCCCACCGTTCTGTCTCATGACTTGTGCCGTCAATCTCATATTGCCATTGCATGATCGTAAGATAGCTAGCAAGATGTTTCAACGTCATACGCTAAGCTAGATCGTTGCACATCCCGGTACACTGTCGGAGGCATTTCCTATAGAGTCATCGTCGTTCTGAGCTTTGAGCTGTGAGTAAATAAAACTGTGATGATCATCATTATTAGAGCATTGTCCCATGTGAGGAAATAAAAAAAATGGGAGGCCAAAGAGCCCAAACAAAAAAAGAGAGGAAAAAAGAGGCCCAAGAGCCCAAATAAAAAAAGAGAGAGAAAAAGACAGAAGGGACAATGCTACTATCTTTTTCCACACTTGTGCTTCATAATAGCACCATGTTCTTCATGATTGAGAGCTTCTTGGTTTTTCACCACCATATACTAGTGGGAATCTTTATTATATAACTTGGCTTGTATATTTCAATGATGGTCTTCCTCAAACTTTCCCTAGGTCTTCGTGAGCAAGAAAGTTGGATGCACACCCACTAGTTCTCCTTTTGAGCTTCCACATACTTATAGCTCTAGTGCATCCTTTGTATGGCAATCCCTACTCATTCACATTGATATCTATTAATGGTCATCTCCATAGCCCTTTGATACGCCGAGTCAATGTGACCATCTCCTCCTTTTTGTCTCACAACCACCACCACACTCTATTCCACCTATAGTGCTATATCCATGGCTCACGCTCATGTATTGTGTGATAGTTATAAAAAGTTTGTGAAAGTAAGAGTGTGAAAACAATTACTTGGCCCATACCGGGGTTGTGCATGATTTAAATTAGTTGTGTGAGGATGATGGAGCATGGCCAGACTATATGATTTTGTAGGGATAACTTTCTTTGGACTTGTTATTTTGAAAGTTCATGATTACCTTGCTAGTTTTCTTGAAGTATTATTGTTTTCATGTTAATAGCAAACTATTGTTTTGAATATTACGGATCTGAACATTCATGTCACATGAAAGAAGTTACAAAGGAAAACTATGCTAGGTAGCATTCCACATCAAAAATTCAGTCTTTATCACTTCCCTACTCGAGGACGAGCAGGAGTTACGCTTGGGGATGCTTGATACGTCTCCAACGTATCTATAATTTTTGATGGTTTCATGCTATTAATATGTCAAGCTTTGGATGTTTTGTATGCCTTTTATATCTTTTTTGGGACTAACTTATTAACTCAGTGCCAAGTGCTAGTTCCTGTTTTTCCGTGTTTTTGACCCTTTTCAAAGGACGATTTTAAACGGAGTCCAAATGGAACGAAACTTCCAAAAAGATTTTTCCCGAAACAAAAGAAGATCGGGGAACCTGAGAACCAGGGCAGGGGGCCACCAGGGACCCCACAAGCCCCCTAGCCGCGGCCAAGGGGGCACGTGTCAACCAGGCTTGTGGGCTCCCTGGGCCTCCTATGCCTTAGCTCCTTCCCCTATATATTCCCTAAAATCCCAAAAAAAATCAGGAGATCATCGAAAGTACTTTTCCGCCGCCCCAAGCTTCTGTCTCCGTAAGATCCCATCTGGGGCACGTTCTGGTGCCCTGCCGAAGGGGGGATTCGGATACGGAGGGCTTCTCCATCAACACCATGACCTCTCCGATGATGCGTGAGTAGTTCACCATAGACCTACGGGTCCATAGCTAGTAGCTAGATGGCTTCTTCTCTCTCTTGGATCTTCAATACAAAGTTCTCCATGATCTTCATGGAGATCTATCCGATGTAATCTTCTTTTGCGGTGTGTTTGTCGAGATCCGATGAATTGTGGATTTATGATCAGATTATCTATGAATCTTATATGAGTTTCTTCTGATCTCTTATATGCATGATTTCATATCCTTGTAATTCTCTTCGAGTTGTGTGTTTTGTTTGGCCAGCTTGATCTATGATTCTTGCAATGGGAGAAGTGCTTGGTTTTGGGTTCATACCGTGCGGCGACCTCACCCAGTGATAGAAGGGGTAGCGAGGCACGCATCATGTTGTTGCCATCAAGGGTAAAAAGATGGGGTTTTCATCATTGGTTTGAGATTATCCCTCTACATCATGTCATCTTGCTTAAGGCGTTACTCTGTTCGTCATGAACTCAATACACTAGATGCATGCTCGATAGCGGTTGATGTGTGGAGTAATAGTAGTAGATGCAGAAAGTATCGGTCTACTTGTCTCGGACGTGATGCCTATATGTATGATCATTGCCCTAGATATCGTCATGACTTTGCGCGGTTCTATCAATTGCTCGACAGTAATTTGTTCACCCACCGTAATATTTGCTGTTTTGAGAGAAGCCTTTAGTGAACACTATGGACCCCGGGTCTACTCACATCATATTTTCAGCCTTACTCTTTTACTTTGTTGCACTTTCCCCCTTCAGATCTCACTTTGCAATCAATCTTGAAGGGATTGACAACCCCTTTATAGCGTTGGGTGCAAGCTCGTTTGTGTTTGCGCAGGTACTCTGGACTTGACGAGATTCTCCTACTGGATTGATACCTTGGTTCTCAAACTGAGGGAAATACTTACTGCTCCTGTGCTGCATCGCCCTTTCCTCTTCAAGGGAAAACCAACGCAAGCAGCCGCGAGGGCCTCGACAGGAATATAAACGCATCTCGTCGTTCCGCAAGAATGGATATCGTTACAATTACATGTACTGAAAAGATGAGTATAAGGAGTTGGCTTACACTTGCCACAAGCTACATCAATATCACATCAATACATCAGTATATAATCATCATGTATAAGAGCAGGTCCGACTGCAGACGAAAACCAAACAATAAAAGAACGATGTCCATCCTTGCTAACCCAGGCTGCCGGCCTGGAACCCGTCCTAGATCAATGAAGAAGAAGAAGTAGAAACTCCAAAAGCACAATCATCGCGCTCATATCTTAATATCACTTTACATGTACCTGCAACTGGTGGTGTAATAATCTATGAGACACAGGGACTCAGCAATCTCATTTCCAAAGGTATCAAGACTAGCAAAGCTTAATGGGTGAGGTATGGTTAAGTGGTGAGGCTGCAGCAAGCGACTAAGCATTTATTTGAGGTGGCTAACTTACGATTACAAGAATAAAATAGGGGGTGATCTACGCATAGCGGACATAACTACTGATGATCAAATGAATGATCATGAACACCTATTTACGTCTAACATAACCCCACCGTGTCCTCGATCGGAGAAGGAGCTCACGAAAGAGACAGTCATGGTTATGCACTCAGTTGGCAAGTCGTAATTAAGTTTACTTCAGGTTATCTAGAACAGGAACAAAGTTTCCAAGTTTGCCACATAACCGCGGGCACGGCTTTCCGAAAGATTTAACCCTGCAGGGGTGCTCCAATTTGTCAATCACAAACTAACACACGGTGCGTTGTAACAACCTCGATCAGGGAAAACCCATGATCTCCTTGGGTTCCTATTGGAAAACCTCAACCTCGCGATAGCCCAAAGTATCGTCAAAATCCCTCACACAAGACGCTCGAGAAAGGTAAAACAAGTCCAGCAAGGTCGCCCGACGTGCCGACGATCCCGATAGGAGCCGCGTATCTCGTTCTCAGGGCACAATCGGATGAGAACTACGTACGGTGGTCGGATAGACATCCCCTGAGTTGCCCCGAGTGGTCCCGCAAGTGGCTCTCTTTGGGACCAACACAAACAACACTAGCCCCCTGTATTATGTTAAATTACTCCTCGGGTTCATGATGCCCTATGTTTTCAGTATTTACAAAATTATTAAGTTGGGCAAATATAGTACCAATGTTGGGCCTTGCGAGACGAGCTTTATACCTAAACAAAAGTCAAGGGGGTCCCCGTAACAACCCCGAGCATGTTAGGAGCGCTCATTTATGGAACATAACACTGGTAGCCGAAACTAAGGCGACAAAGGTGGAACAAAACACCAGGCTCGAAGACCAAGCCTTCCACCTTTTACCAAGTATATAGGTGTGCTAAATTAATTAACAATCATATGGTGATATAACAAGGAACCCATGTTTTCACATGGAAGCAACTGCACCTACAACTAGCAACGCTATCCAATGGTTAAGCAAGCGGTAACATAGACAATCACTGGTCTGCTAGGATATAGAAAGGTTGAAGGTTTCATGGCAATGTTGCAAGGCTGACATTTAACAGGTGGTAGGCAGCGAGACATAGCGAAAGAAACAAGACAACTAGCATGGCATTGATAGTAATGGTATCTAGGGAAATGATCATCTTGCATGTGATCCCGCTTGGAAGAAGAACGACTTCGTGAAGCAGACAAACCAACGTAGTCGAACGGATCCTCACACTCCGACACGCTTGCGGAACTCTATCGAGATGAAGCAAACTAGAAACAAGAATCAACACATGATATTCACCATGGCACACGCAAGACATGATGCACAACCTAATATGACGCATGTCCATTTCAATTATGCAAGCCATTGCATGGCAATTCCCAACAATCAAACACTGCACATTAAGTGAAGCCCAATATTCAAGGCCAACGCAGTGTTTGATTGTTGGGAATTGCCATCGGGTCGGTTGGATCGGGAGGAGATCACGAGGAAGATGTGGCCATGGCGGCGGAGGGACAAACCTCCTAAATCCTAGGGTTTGGTTTGATCTAGACTAGCGTCTAAATATATAGCTAGTTGGCTAGGGGTAGGACCCTCCGATTTAGATCGATCGATGATAAAATAGGTTAGGGGGACCAATGGACAAATCGAAGATGTTTTGCGGTAAAACGGGGTTGATCCGGATCCAACGGTCACAATTGCCCGGTTGGGGTCCGGGGGAAGTTTCCGAACTAGGTTGTTGGTAGGTCGATGCACTGTGCACAGGGGCTAGGCAGGGTTGAGAGGGAAAACGAGCAACCTGGCGACAGAATTTCAAATACCGAAAGGTCCAACAATTGACCGGCTATAGTGGCGCTAAAGGTTTAACGGTTCGGGTATCAAACGTACTCCGATTGCGACGAAAATTGACAGGCGGCCTACCAACACTATATTAAGACCACACGCCAAGTTTCAACCCAATCCGAGAATGTTTTATACACACCTTTAAAAACAAACATATTAACGATGTCGTGGGTGCGTGTAGGTGTGGTTGGTCTCGAAACAGTCAATGAAAAAACAGAGAGAACTCACAACCACGAACGGCTGCAAGTTTTGAAAACTAGCGGCAACGGGGTGACGATGCAATGTGGATGATGCGAATGATGCAATGATGGATGCGACAAACTATTGGAAATATGCCTTAGAGGCAATAATAAAATGGTTATTATCATATTTCCTTCTTCATGATAATCGTCTGTTGTTCATGCTATAATTGTATTAACAAGAAACAGTAATACATGTGTGAATAAATAGATCACAATGTGTCCCTAGTAAGCCTCTATTTAGCTAGCTCGTTGATCAATAGATGATCATGGTTTCCTGATCATGGACATTAGATGTCATTGATAACGGGATCACATCATTGGGAGAATGATGTGATGGACAAGACCCAATCCTAAGCATAGCACTAGATCGTGTTGTTCGTATGCTAAAGCTTTTCTAATGTCAAGTGTCTTTTCCTTCGACCATGAGATTGTGCAACTCCCGGATACCGCAGGAGTGCTTTGGGTGTATCAAACGTCACAACGTAACTGGGTGATTATAAAGGTGCACTACGGGTACCTCCAAAAGTGTTTGTTTGGTTAGTACGAATCGAGATCGGGATTTGTCACTCTGTGTGACGGAGAGGTATCTCTGGGCCCACTCGATAGAACATCATCATAATGAGCTCAGTGTGACTAAGGAGTTAGTCACAGGATGATGTGCTATAGAACGAGTAAAGAGACTTGCCAGTAACAAGATTGAACAAGGTATAGGTATACCAACGATCGAATCTCGGGCAAGTTCTATACTGACAGACAAAGGGAATTGTGTTGGGATTGATTGAATCCTTGACATCATGGTTCATCCGATGAGATCATCGTGGAACATGTGGGAGCGACCATGCGTATCCAGACCCCGCTGATGGTTATTGACCGCAGAGATGTCTCGGTCATGTCTGCATGCCTCCCGAACCCGTAGGGTCTACACACTTAAGGTTCGATGATGCTAGGGTTATAGGGAATTGTTGTACGAGGTTACCGAAGGTTGTTCGGAGTGCTGGATGATATCCCGGACATCACGAGGAGCTCCGGAATGGTCCGGAGGTAAAGATTGATATATAGGATGGATGGGTTTGGACGCCGGAAATGTTTCGGGCACCACCGGCAAAGTGTCGGGACCACCGGAAGGGTTCCGGAGTCCCACCGGAAGAGGCCACCAGCCCCAGGAGGCTACATGGGCCAAGTGTGAGTAGGAACCAGCCCCTGGGTGGGCTGGTGCACCCCCCACACCCAGTCCATGGCGCCTAAGAGGGGAAGGGGGAACCCTAGCACAGGTGGGCCTAAGGCCCACCAGGGGGTGCGCCACCGCCTCCTCCCCTCCTGGCCGCCACCCCCTTCCCCATCTGGGGCTGCCGCCCCCCTTAGGGTGGGAAACCCTAAAGGGGGTGACACCCTCCCTTCCCCCTATATATAGCGAGGGTTTTGGCCATTGGAGAGACGGTTTTCCATCTCTCTCTCGGTGCAGCCCTGCTCTTCTTCTTCCTCCTCTCCCACGGTGCTTGGCGAAGCCCTGCCGGGAAACCTCGTCTCTCCATCGACACCACGCCGTCGTGCTGCCGGAGATCTTCTCCAAGCTCTCCCTCCTCCTTACTGGATCAAGGTGCAGGAGACGTCACCGGGGTGCACGTGTGTTGAACGCGGAGGTGCCGTGGTTCGGCACTAGATCGGAATCACACCGCAATCTGAATCGTGGCGAGTACGACTCCATCAACCGCATTGTAGCAACGCTTCCGCTTAGCGATCTTCAAAGGTATGAAGATCCACTCACCCCTCTCTCGTTGCTAGTCTCTCCATAGGAAGATCTGAATATGGCGCAGGAAATTTTTGAATTTATGCTACGTTACCCAACAGTGGCATCCGAGCCAGGTTTTCTATGCGTAGATTCCATGCACGAGTAGAACACAAAAGGTTGTGGGCGCTGATTTGCTAATTGCTTGCCGCTACTAGTCTTATTCTTTTCCGGCGGTATTGTGGGATGAAGCGGCCCGGACCGACCTTACATGTACGCTTACGTGAGACAGGTTCCACCGGCCGACATGCACACCGTGCATAAAGGTGGCTAGCGGGTGTGTGTCTCTCCCACTCTAGTCAGATTTGATTTGATGAAAAGGGTCCGTATGAAGGGTAAATAGCTTTGGCATATCATCGTTGTGGCTGTCACGTAGGTAAGAAGGCGTTCTTGCTAGAAACCCAAATCATCCACTTAAAACTTGCAACAACAAGTAGAGGACGTCTAACTCGTTTTTGCAGGGTTTGACATGTGATGTGATATGGCCAAAGTTGTGATGTTACATGTGTGATGTATGAGATGATCAAGTTATTGTAATAGGATTCACGACTTGCATGTCATTGAGTATGACAACCGGCAGGAGCCATAGGAGTTGTCTTAATTTATTGTATGAGATGCAACGCCATGTGTTTACTACTTTTACTTCATTGCTAACGGTTAGCTATAGTAGTAGTAGTTGTAGTAGTTGGCGTGACGACTTCATGGAGACACGATGATGGAGATCATGGTGTCACGCCGGTGACAATGATGATCATGCGATGCCCAAAGATGGAGATTGAAAGAGCAAAGATGATAATGGCCATATCATGTCACTATATGATTGCATGTGATGTTTATCATGTTTTTTCATCTTATTGCTTAGAACGACGGTAGCATAATAAGATGATCCCTCATAAAAAAATTCGAGAACGTATTCCCCTAAGTGTGCACCGTTGTGAAGGATTGTTGTCTCGAAGCACCACGTGATGATCGGGTGTGATAGATTCTAACGTTCGCATAAAACCTGTGTAAGCCAGATATACACACGCAAAACACTTAGGTTGACTCGACGAGCTTAGCATGTACAGACATGACCTCGAATACAAGAGACCAAAAGGTCAAACATGAGTCGTATGGTTGAATACGATCAGCATGAAGTTCCTCACCATGACGACTAGTCTGTCTCACGTGATGATCGGACACGGGTTAGTCGACATGGATCATGTATCACTTAGATGACTAGAAGGATGTCGATTTAAGTGGGAGTTCATACTTAATTTGATTAAATGAACTTAATTGTCATGAACTTAGTCTAAAAATTGTCTTTATAAATATTGTAGATCCAATGGCCAACGCACCAGTCAACCTCAATTTCAACGAATTCCTAGAGAAAAACAAGCTGAAAGATGATGGTAGCAACTATGCGGACAGGGTCCACAACTTGAAGCTCATCCTCGAAGCAGCTAAAAAGGCTTATGTCCTTAATGCACCTCTAGTTGACCCTCCTACTCCCGCGGCGGCCCAGGACATTCAGAACGTCTGGCAGACGCGGGGTGATGACTACTCTCTCGTTAGGTGTGGCATGTTATACAGTTTGGAAACACGGCTCCAAAGGCGTTTTGAGCAACACGGAGCATATGAGATGTTCCAGGAGCTCAAACTAGTTTTTTAAGCTCATGCCCGTGTCGAGAGATATGAAGTCTTCAACAAGTTCTTTAGCTGTAAGATGGAGGAGAACAGTTTTGTTAGTGAGCATATACTCAGAATGTCTGGGTTACACGGTCGTCTGACTTTGCTTGGAGTTGAACTTCTGGATGACGCTGTAATTGACAGAATCCTCCAGTCTCTCCCATCAAGCTACAAAGGTTTTGTGCTGAAATACAACATGCAAGGGATGGAGAAGACCATTCCCGAGTTGTACTCGATGCTGAAGTCTGTAGAAGTAGAAATCAAGAAAGAGCATCAAGTGGTGATGGTCAATAAGATCACCAGTTTCAAGAAGGGCAAGGGTAAGAAGAACTTAAAGAAAGACCAAAGCCGTTGCCGCGCCCGGTAAGCCAGATACCGGGAAGAAGAAAAATAATGGACCCAAGCCTGAGACTGGGTGCTTCTATTGCAAGGGAAAAGGTCACTAGAAGCGGAATTGCCCCAAGTACTTAGCGGACAAGAAGGCCGGCAACATTAAAGGTATATATGATATACATGTTATTGATGTGTACCTTACCAGCGATCATAGTAGCTCCTGGGTATTTGATATCGGTGTTGTTGCTCACATTTGCAACTCAAAGCAGGAACTGTGGAATAAGCGGAGACTGGCAAAGGACGAGGTGACGATGCGTGTCGGGAATGGCTCCAAGGTCGATGTGATCGCCGTCGGCACGCTGCCTCTACATCTACCGTCGGGCTTAGTTTTAAACCTTAATAATTGGTATTTAGTACCAGCTTTGAGCATGAATATTGTATTAGGCTCTTTCTTAATGCGAGACAGCTACTCATTTAAGTCAGAGAATAATGGTTGTTCTATTTATATGAGTGATATGTTTTACGGTCATGCTCCGCTGGTGAATGGTTTATTCTTGATGAATCTCGATCGTGATGTTACACATATTCATAGTGTGAGTACCAAAAGATGTAAAGTTGATAATGATAGTCCCACATACTTGTGGCACTTCCGCCTTGGTCATATCGGTGTTAAGCGCATGAAGAAGCTCCATACTGATGGACTATTAGAGTCTCTTGACTTTGAATCATTTGACACATGCGAACCGTGCCTCATGGGCAAGATGACTAAGACTCCATTCTCAGGAATAATGGAGAGAGCAACCGACTTATTGTAGATAATATATACTGATGTGTGTGGTCCAATGAACATTGAAGCTCGCGGTGGCTATCGTTATGTTCTCAATCTCACCGGTGATTTGAGTAGGTATGGGTATATCTACTTGATGAAGCACAAATCTGAGACATTTGAAAAGTTCAAGGAATTGCAGAGTGAGGTTGAGAATCAACGTGACAGAAAAATAAAGTGTCTACGATATGATCGTGGAGGAGAATATTTGAGTCACGAGTTTGGCACACACCTAAGGAAGTGTGGAATTGTTTCACAACTGACGCCGCCTGGCACACCGCAATGTAACGAAGTGTCTGAACATCGTAATCGCACTTTATCGGATATGGTACGATCTATGATGTCTCGTACCGACTTACCGCTATCATTTTGGGGATACGCATTGGAAACTGCAGCATTCACTTTAAATAGTGCACCGTCTAAATCCGTTGAGACGCCACCGTATGAACTATGGTTTGGCAAGAAACCTAAGCTGTAGTTTCTAAAGGTTTGGGACTGTGATGCTTATGTTAAGAAACTTCAACCAGAAAAGCTTGAACCCAAAGCAGAGAAATGTGTATTCATAGGATACCCTAAGGAAACTATTGGGTATACCTTCTATCTTAGATCCGAAGGTAAAACCTTTGTTGCCAAGAACGGATCCTTTCCAGAGAAAGAGTTTCTCTCGAAAGAAGTAAGTGGGAGGAAAGTAGAACTTGATGAGGTAATTACACCCCATCTCGAACCGGAGAGTAGCGCGGCGTGGGAAATTGTTCCTATGGCGCCTACGCCAACTGGAGAGGAAATTAATGATGATGATCATGAAGCTTCGGATCAAGTTGCTACTGAACCACAAAGGTCCACAAGGGTACGATCCGCACCAAAGTGGTATGGCAACCCTGTGATGGAAATCATCTTGTTAGATAACGGTGAACCTTCGAGCTATGAAGAAACAATGGCGGGCCCGGATTCCAACAAATGGCTTGAGGCTATGAAATTCGAGATAGGATCCATGTATGAGAACAAAGTATGGGCTTTGGTGGACTTGCCCGATGATCGGCGAGCCATAGAAAATAAATGGATCTTCAAGAAGAAGACTGACACAAATGGTAATGTGACCGTTTACAAAGCTTGACTCGTCGCAAAAGGTTTTCGACAAATTCAAGGAGTTGACTACGATGAGACTTTCTCTCCCGTAGCGAAGCTGAAGTCAGTCTGAATCATGTTAGCAATTGCCGCTTTTCATGATTATGAAATTTGGCAAATGGACATCAAAACAGCATTCCTTAACGGGTATCTTAAGGAAGAGTTGTATATGATGCAACCAGAAGGTTTTGTCGATCCTAAGAATGCTAACAAGGTGTGCAAGCTCCAGCGCTCCATCTATGGGCTAGTGCAAGCATCTCGGAGTTGGAACATTCGCTTTAATGATGTGATTAAAGCGTTTGGGTTCATACAGGTTTATGGAGAAGCCTGTCTATACAAGAAAGTGAGTGGGAGCTCTGTAGCTTTCCTCATACTATATGTGGATGACATATTATTGATGGGGAATAATATAGAGTTATTGAAGAGCATAAAGGCCTACTTGAACAAGAGTTTTTCAATGAAGGACCTTGGAGAAGCTGCATACATATTAGGCAACAAGATCTATAGAGATAGATCGAGACGCCTCATAGGTCTTTTGCAAAGTACATACCTTGACAAGATATTGAAGAAGTTCAATATGGAAAACTCAAAGAAGGGATTCTTGCCAGTTTTGCTAGGTATGAGATTGAGTAAGACTCAGTCACCGACCACGACAGCAGATAGAGAGAAGATGAGTACTGTCCCCTACGCTTCAGCCGTAGGCTCTCTAATGTATGCCATGTTGTGTACCAGACCTGATATAAACCTTGTCATAAGTTTGGTAGGGAGGTACCAAAGTGATCCCGGTATGTAACACTGGACAACGGTCAAGAATATCCTTAAGTACCTGAAAAGGACTAAGGAGACGTTTCTCGTTTATGGAGGTGACGAAGATCTCGTCGTAAAGGGTTACGCCGATGCTAGCTTCGACACAGATCCGGATGACTCTAAGTCACAGACCGGATACGTGTATGTTTTGAATGGCGGGGCAGTGAGCTGGTACAGCAGCAAGCAAGACGTCTTGGCAGCATCTACATGTGAAGCGGAGTACATAGCTGCTTGAGAAGCGGCTCATGAAGGGATTTGGATGAAGGAGCTCATCACCGACCTTGGAGTGGTTCCAAGCGCGTCGGGTCCGATGACACTCTTCTGTGATAACACTGGAGCCATTGCCAAAGCCAAGGAGCCCAGATTTCATCGGAAGACCAAGCACATCCAACGCCGCTACAACTCCATCCAGGACCAGGTCCAGAGAGGAATAATAGATATTTGTAAAGTGCACACGGATCTGAATATTGCAGACCCGTTGACTAAACCTCTTCCTCGAGCAAAACATGATCAACACCACAATACTATGGGTGTTCGATACATCACAATGTAACTAGATTATTGACTCTAGTGCAAGTGGGAGACTGTTGGAAATATGCCCTAGAGGCAATAATAAAATGGTTATTATCATATTTCCTTGTTCATGATAATCGTCTGTTGTTCGTGCTCTAATTGTATTAACAGGAAATAGTAATACATGTGTGAATAAATAGATCACAATGTGTCCCTAGTAAGCCTCTAGTTAGCTAGCTCGTTGATCAATAGATTACCATGGTTTCCTGATCATGGACATTACATGTCATTGATAACGGGATCACATCATTGGGAGAATGATGTGATGGACAAGACCCAATCCTAAGCATAGCACTAGATCGTGTTGTTCGTATGCTAAAGCTTTTCTAATGTCAAGTGTCTTTTCCTTCGATCGTGAGATTGTGCAACTCCCGGATACTGTAGGAGTGCTTTGGGTGTATCAAACGTCACAACGTAACTGGGTGATTATAAAGGTGCACTACGGGTACCTCCGAAAGTGTCTGTTGGGTTGGTACGAATCGAGATCGGGATTTGTCACTCCGTGTGACGGAGAGGTATCTGTGGGCCCACTCAGTAGAACATCATCATAATGAGCTCAGTGTGACTAAGGAGTTAGTCACGGGATGATTTGCTACGGAACGAGTAAAGAGACTTACCAGTAACGAGATTGAACAAGGTATAGGTATACCGACGATCGAATCTCGGGCAAGTTCTATACCGACAGACAAAGGGAATTGTATACGGGATTGATTGAATCCTTGACATCGTGGTTCATCCGATGAGATCATCGTGGAACATGTGGGAGCCACCGTGGGTATCCATACCCTGCTGATGATTATTGGCCGGAGAGATGTCCCGTTCATGTCTGCATGCCTCCAGAACCCGTAGGGTCTACACACTTAAGGTTCGATGACGCTAGGGTTATAGGGAATTGCTATACGAGGTTACCGAAAGTTGTTCGGAGTCCTGGATGAGATCCCGGACATCATGAGGAGCTCCAGAATGGTCTGGAGGTAAAGATTGATATATAGGATGGATGGGTTTGGACGCCGGAAATGTTTCGGGCACCACCGGCAAAGTGCTGGGACCACCAGAAGGGTTTCGGAGGCCCACCGGGAGAGGCCACCAGCCCCAGGAGGCTACATGGGCCAAGTGTGAGAAGGAACCAGCCTCTAGGTGGCCTGGTGCGCCCCCCACACCCAGCCCATGGCGCCTAAGAGGGGGAAGGGGGAACCCTAGCACAAGTGGGCCTAAGGCCCACCAGGGGGTGCGCCACTCCCTCCTCCCCTCGTGGCCGCCAGCCCCTTCCCCATCTAGGGCTGCCCCCCTAGGGTGGGAAACCCTAAAGGGGGTGCCACCCTACCTTCCCCCTATATATAGCGGGGATTTTGGCCATTGGAGACAGGGTTTTCCATCTCTCTCTCGGCGCAGCCCTGCTCTTCTTCTTCCTCCTCTCCCATGGTGCTTGGCGAAGCCCTACCAGGAGACTTCATCTCTCCATCAACACAACGCCGTCGTGCTGCCGGAGATCTTCCCCAACATCTCCCTCCTCCTTGCTGGATCAAGGTGCAGGAGACGTCACCGGATTGCACGTTACCCAACACAAACAATCTAATCACACGACAGTAACGGAATAAAAGGGGAATCTTCTGGAGCGTCGGTCTTGGGCTGTTACAACTCTCCTACACTAACAGCAGATCTCGCCCTGAGACCTAAGAATGAAAGGGGAAGAGGAAGAGAAGGAGCAATAGCTAAAACTTAGTTGCTTCTTTGACAAACAAGTGAAACCAATGAACCTTGAAGGTTGAAAAGAGATGAAGAATGATATGAAAAACAAGCAGGAATTCAACAGAAATTTCGGCAGCACTGCGGTAGGAAATTGAGGACAAAAAATTGATTGGATGGAAAGATCTTGACAAGATTGACACCAACCAACTAAATTGGTAAACAAGGAAAGAACATGAACTTGAAAGAACAAGATGATAGATTGAAGAGAGCAACATCACCACAACTTCGGAACAAGAGAATAGAAACTAGATCTTGGAAAGGAAGAATGGAGAAGAAAATGACAACTACTACCGCAATTGAATTTGAGAAGGATCTTACACGAAGGATAGAACGGAGTTGTTGGAAAACCAACAACGAAAGAACAAGCTTCTAGCGGACTTATGCAAACCATCCCAAAATAATGAGGTGACAACCAGCCAATAACAGAACAAGGATTGCTTGGATGCAACAAGAAAGGCAAAACTTCTTACACCAAGAGGATATATTAAAAACTTGGATCATCGATAATCACCATAATAGCAACAATACTTAGGAAAAGCTTTAGGTGATATCTAAACTAAGATAGTCAATGAAGAAATCATGGGTTGAGAATATCTCATGACCATAGAATTGGAGGGTTTAATTTTCTCATTCTTGAAACAAATTCTCTTCGAGACTCCTCCACTAACAAGAATGCTATAATACCACCTCAAAGGATAAAGGAGGAAGAATTGCACTTTGGAATGCAAGAGAGAGAAAACTCGAGGTATCCAACAAGAATCTTGAAGAACACCTTGAGAAAGAATTGAAACCTTGATGAATCACCATGAAGAACCACTTGGAGAACACCGGGATGAAAGGACGATATAAAGAGTTGAATGTTGAAAAAGAATAAGATTGAAGCCTTGCACAGATTTAGATGACGCTTCGCGAAGAGATAATAGAGAAAAACTTGGAACTCTGAAAGTAAAAGATGAAGCACTTTGGATAAAGAATTGATATCATGAACCACTCCGGAAGAAGAATTATAATCACCTTAATGAACAAGAATAATAATTATGTTATGATTATCCTTCATCAAGTTAAATTGACGACAAGAAATGGGTTTGGCACACCACGTATTCTTCTTGAAAAGATTGAGGGGAGAGAGATGGAGCACAAACTGAAGAAGTCCTGAAAGAACCAGCGATAAGAATTTGGAAAGAAGGCGGATGCCAATAATGAATGGAGATACATGAGAATGAAGACATCACGATTCACCCGAGTGAAAACTTGAACAAGGCACCGGAATAATTGAGAGACGAACAAAGAGACAACAATTGAGAATGAAAGCTGAAAGCTAAAACGAATAAATCTTCTGAAATGATGGCCTTCGGAGGATCAAGAAATGAAAACAACTTTGAAATGAACCGGATAGATATGGAAGGAATATCCCATGATCAAAAATAATTGAGAGGATAGCACGAAGCTGAAATGAAAAATCTTCAAGAGAATGGACCAAGATTGAAGAGAAACACTCATGTGGTCTTCCAAGCTGAGAATGATGAGGAGAACACCACCAAGAATTACCGAGTCACTCCGGAATAAGAATATGAAAAGTTGAGTCGATGATGAAATAATTCAGATTGACCTTGAGGAAGGAATATGACTAATGGAATCCATTCTTACGTCATATTTAAAAAAGAATAAGAGATTTTCGGGAAAGATTAGAAGAGACAGGTAAGATCCTGGGGAAACCTGTGGGTTATAGGCCCACTCAAAAGAAAACACCGTTGAAACAATTAATTAGACAAGAGAAATTGCACCGGTGTAAAGAAAACTTGATGAGGTGAGAACCTTAAAATAATTGAAAGGATTGAAACCAAGAAACTTCTGAGATATCTTCAGCACTCCGGATAGAACAGAAAGGAATGAATGAATAAGAAAGGATTGAATGAGAATTTCCAAGACAGAAATCATATAGGAAGAAAAGGATGTGATGAACACCGAGAGCTTGAATTGAAGAATGAAGAATGATGAACACGAAACTCCTGAGAATCTTCACAATGAATCACCAAATACAACACCAAAGAGAAGACAGCGGAAGCAAAATGAAAAGAAAGGCACTTGGATGAGAATTGAATCACTAAAGAAAAGGGCGGGAGGGCGGGGAAAAACAAAGACAACTTGGGACAAATGAGATGAACTCCGGAAAAATGAGAGATTGATCTTGCAATATTGCAGAAGATTGAATTCACTTCAAGAGAAGCACACCGGTTGGAAAAGAATTGACATGACGACTGTGTAAGAATTAGCATTCCCACAAAATATGAGAACACCACTTGGAAAGATATGAGTTCACCACTTGACATCGAAGCAACTCGAATTACCATACTCCAAGAAAACAAAGGATGAGGCTTACTAAACAAGCGAGAACAAATTCATGACAGAGATTTCATCCGATATTTTCGTGGATAGGATCGCACGGGCTCTATCCTACAGTAGCCATCATGGACAAGGCAGTGCACACGACATACGAAGCGTCCCCGACTCGTAGCAAGCTACAAGGACTCTTAAAGACACAACGGGAACCATTGTAAGACGACCGTGAACAAACGAATCCACTAGATGTCAAACCCCAACCTCACATCATGCATCTGTTGGAAGATTGTCCTATAAGTAACTACTTGAATTCCCACCTAAGAACTTCCGAATTTTCTGGTGATGCAATCGGGTCCACGGATACAAGAAGAAATTCATCACTCAACTCCTAGCATCTAACCCGTCCAGTGTATCACATCTGTCAACACATAACCAGAATCTCGGAACCTCATCTACCTCAAACCCTCGTAATCACAACGATACTAAGTATGGTGATACATCCGGACCTATCTGCACCAGTACTAGGGAAGCGATACTCCTCTCTCCACTACTAGTATTGAAGCAATTTCAAACATCCTCCATCCTAAGATACTAAGAAATCTGAATGATAACAATGTGCTCAAGAATCCTCTGGAGCTCTCCACACCCCGGAAGAAATCAAGTCGGATAGGAGGCACCAAGACAGAACTCCGTCACATCGACATAATATAGATTCCAAATTATCCACGAGAACCTAAATTTTTTGAGTGAGAAGACGACTAGAATTAAAATTCTTACGTCAAGATTCCTCACCAGAGCATAGAAGAGGAGAAAAAAGAATCCTGCTCTCCGATATATAACTAGACTCAAAGCAGTTTTTCACTAGACTCGACTCGTCCAAGTTCGATCATTCAAGGGGGCTCCTAGGTCGGTACTGCTCTGATACCAACATGTGACATCCAATATGCAATCACATCCTTATTTTGGCGCGAGGGCCTCGTTGTTTCGCAAGAATGGATATCATTACAAGTACATGTACTGAAAAGATGAGTATAAGGAGTTGGCTTACACTCGCCACAAGCTACGTCAATATCACATCAATACAGCAATATACAATCATCATGGATAAGAGCAGGGTCCAACTATGGACGATCAGCAAACGATAAAAGAACAACGTCCATCCTTGTTATCCCAGGCTGCCAGCCTGAAACCCATCCTAGATCGATGAAGAAGAAGAAGAAGAAGAAGAAACACCAAAAGCATAATCATCACTTTACCTATACCTGCTCACGTCTTAATATCACTTTACCTATACCTGCAACTCGTGTTGTAGTAATCTGTGAGCCACACGGACTCAGCAATCTCATTTCCAAAGGTATCAAGACTAGCAAAGCTTAATGGGTGAGGTATGGTTAAGTGGTGAGGCTGCAGCAAGCGACTAAGCATTTATTTGAGGTGGCTAACTTGCGATTACAAGAATAAAAGAGGGGATGATCTACGAATAGCGAACGTAACTACTGATGATGAAATGAATGGTCTTGAACACCTACTTACGTCAAACATAACCCCAGCATGTCCTTAGTCGGAGAACGAGCTCAAGCAAGAGACAGTCACAGTTACGCACTCAGTTGGCAAGTTTTAATTAAGTTTACTTCAAGTTATCTAGAACCGGATGTTAAACAAAGTTTCCAAGTTTGCCACATAATCGCGGGCATGGCTTTCCGAAAGATTTAACCCTGCAGGGGTGCTCCAATTAGTCCATCACAAACTACCACATGCTGTGTCGGAACGACCTCGATCAGGGAAAACCCGTGATCTCCTTCCTATTGGAAAGCCAACCTTGAGATAGCCCAAAGTGTCATCGGAATCCCACGCACAAGACGCTCGAGAAAGGTAAAATAAGTCCAGCAAGGCCGCTCGACATGCCAACGATCCTGATAGGAGCCGCGTATCTCATTCTCAGGGCACAAGCGGATGAGCGGTACGTACGGTGGCCGGATAGACATCCCCGAGTTGCCTCGGGTGGCCCCACAACTGGCTCTGTTTGGGACCAACACCATCAGCACTAGTCCCCCTATATTATGTTAAATTACTCCTCGGGTTCATGACGCCCTATGTTTTCAGTATTTATAGAATTATTATGTTGGGCAAATATAATACCAATGTTAGGCCTTCCCAGACGAGCTTTATCCCTAAACGAAAGTCAAGGGGGTCCCCATAACAACCCCAAGCATGTTAGGAGCGCTCATTTATGGAAAGCCATGCCCGCGATTTTTAATGAGGCCGAAAACATCATATAGCATCTCCGAAATGACCCCATGTGTTAACTTTGTAATCTGTCCAAATCTGACCTAAACGTAATTTTAAGTTTGTTAAACGGCAAAACAAAGTTGTTCACGTGATACTACACATTGTGATAGTCGGTTTACATATATAACTCATCTCCCACTGAGCTACGGTTAACTAGCTATGAAATACACCGTTTTAACACGTTGTCATGCAAACTAATGCAAATATCACGGTTAACAGTTTTAAATATGCATGAGAGTTGGAAAATATTAATCTACACGAAATTCTACACGTTCTACATATATAACTTAATACGATCCGACGCACGGTTGAAAATTTTTGGGCGTTTTAAGATAATGCAGTTAACTAATTAAAAAAACAAGCGAAAAAATAATTTGGGCAGGTGGGATTCGAACTCTAGACCGCCTAGATGAGCATCTCGCTCTGCTGCTAGTTGGACTAGGAAGAAGGTACTAGCCTGATGCGGCTTTGACCGAAAGAAACATGGCGCACGGCAGAGCTCACCTCGGGCCAGATCGGGCCGGCTGGGGCGCTCGAGAGACCGTGCGGCCACTGGGTCGGCTGGGCGGAGTTGGTGGTCCAACGGGCCGATGGAGGTGGGCTTGCCCTCCTGCTCGTGCGTGAGCAGAGGAAGGATACAATGGCGGCACGCCATGGCAGGCGAGGGAAAGCTGTAGCAAGCGTGGATCTGGGGCGGGGCTGCCCAGATCTACCCGTTCCCGACGCGGGAGGACCTTGGGGCGGCGACGGAGCTCCATGGTAGCGGCAACCTGCGCGGGACATAGAAGGAGAGAGGTGAGATGAGGGGAAAACACAGATGGAAGGAGACAAGGAAGAAGAAAGCAGAGCGCTGGGGAAGAGGAGGTTGCCAAGGCCCTCGCTGGTCGGGGTGCTCGCGCTCGAGAGGAGCAAGGAGGAGGGTTGCGGGATCGAGGCGGTTTGCAGGGCGATCTGGAGGAGGCCATCGGACACCACGGCATGAGGCTGCTTCAGGGTGAGCGCCTTCGAGCTCCTCAGGACACCTAGACAACGCCCGGCGATGGCGGACGCATCCACTAGATGCGGGAACTATTCGGGGATTGGAGGGATTGCGTTGGCCCGCTGCTAAATCCGAGGGAGATGGTCGGGTCGGCTAGATCGGGAGGAGATCTTGAGGAAGATGTGGCTGCGGTGGCGGAGGGACAAACCTCCTAAATCCTAGGGTTTGGTTTGATCTAGTCTAGGGTCTAAATATATAGCTAGTGTGCTAGGGGTAGGACCCTCCAATTTAGATCAATCGGTCGGAAAATAGGTTAGGGCGACCAATGGACAAATCAAAGATGTTTTGCTGTAAAACGGGGTTGATCCGGATCCAACAGTCATGACAGCTCGGTTGGGGTCCGGGGGAAGTTTCCGGACTAGGTTGCACGCAGATCGGTGCACTGTGCAGAGGGGCTAGGCGGGGATGAGAGGGAAAGCAAGCAACCCGGCGACAGAGTTTAAAATACCAAAACGTCCAACAATTTATCGGCTTAGTGCCGCTAAAGGTTTAACGATTCGGGTATCAATCGAACTCCGATTGCAACCAAAATTGACACGTAGCCTACGTACACTATATTAAGACTGCACACCAAGTTTCAACCCAATCCAAGAATGTTTTATACACACGTTTAAAAACAAACATAATAACGATGTCGCGGGCGCGTGCGTGTGTGGTTGGTCTCGAAACGGTCAACGACAAAAAAGGAGAGAGCTCACAACTACGAACGGATGCAAGTTTTGAAATCTAGCGGCAACGGGGTGCCGATGCAATGTGGATGATGCGAATGATGCGATGATGAATGCGACAAACAATCTAATCGCACGGTGGCAACGGAATAAAACGGGAATCTTGTGGAGCGTCGGTCTCGGGTTGTTACAGCCGAGGTGGTCCACTAGGCACCAGGGTGCGCCCTGGGCCCCTGGCGGGCCCTGGTGGGTAGTGGGGACCTTGAGCACCTCCTCCACCGCCTCTTGACTCCATAAATACCTAGATATTCCAAAACCCCTAGAGGAGTCGATGAAAAATCGTTTTAGCCTCTACAAGTTCCAGAGCCACGAGATCCAATCTAGAGCCCTTTCTGGCATCCCGCCGGAGGGGAATATGATTACGGAGGGGTTCATCATCCTAATTGGCGCTCCTCGATGATGCGTGAGTAGTTCATATCAGACCTACAGGTCCGCACGCGGTAGCTAGATGGATTTCTCTCTCGTTTTGCTTCTCAATACAATGGTCTCTTGGGGATCTATTTTACGTAACTCTTTCTTTTGTGGAGTGTTTGTTGGGATCCGATGGACTGTCATTTTATGATCAGAACTATGAAATTATATACATTCTTGATTATTATAGCCTTGTATTTCTTCTCCGATGTTTGGGTTTTGTTTGGCCAACCTAATCTTTTTATCTTGCAACGGGAAGAGGTGCTTTGTGATGGGTTCGATCTTGCAGTGCTCAATTTCAGTGACATAAGGAGACATGACACACATGTATCATTGGTATTAAGGATAAAATGATCTGGTCTATTCCTACATGAATAGATCTTGTCTATATCATGTCATCGTTCTTAAAGCAATTACTCCCGTTTCTCCATGAACTTAATACACTAGATGCAATGCTGGATAGCAGTCGATGTGTGGAGTAATAGTAGTAGATGCACGCAGGAGTCGGTCTGCTTGTCTTGGACGTGATGCCGATATACATGATCATTGTGTTGGATATTGTTATAATTATTCTCTTTTCTATCAATTGCCCAATAGTAATTGGTTTACCCATCGTATGTTGTTTTCTCGAGAGAAGCCACTAGTGAAACCTACGCCCCCCGCGTCTATTTCTCATCATCTATTTGCAAGAGCTATTTTGCTATTCGCGTTTACAATTTATTTTCTCTTTTATTTTCAGATCTATATTATCAAAAACCCAAAAATACCTTGTTGCATTTTATTTGTCGTTACTTTATTTGCATCTATCAATCTATCTATTTACCATTTATCTTACCCACGAGGGATTGACAACCTCTACACACGTTGGGTTGCGAGGATTTGTTATTTTTGTGCACGTACTTCTTACATAGTCTTGTGGATCTTCCTACTGGTTCGATACCTTGGTTCCAAACTGAGGAAATTCTTGCCATTCTTGTGGTACATCACCCTTTACACTTGGAGGGAAAAATCAACGCATCAGCAACACCAAGCACCCTTCTCTCTATTAATGGTTACTTGTGGTATGGGATTCATATAGATAGAAATATTCATACAACATTTTATTATTGTAGTTAAAATGTACAACATATGGATAAAAATCCATTACACTATATTATTAGCGTGGCTAATTTTTTTTTGTATCATGTACAATTGAATCTTCATAAGTGAATGTCTTAAAATTGAATGTGTGTGCTACACAAAATGTACTACATATGGATGAGCATATGGTACATTAATTTTTTCATGATACATGTGTATTCATAGTGAGTGTCAATGTTTTGATGAAGCGTGGATTAAGTTCGTTTCGCTTAATTTTTCGCACTTGATATGTCCAGTTTCTATCGAAGGTCATGTTGTTTTTTCTTTCTAAATGTTATATCTAAATGTCAAATTGTTTAATGTCATTTGGATGAAGAAGCCAAGACGCCTTGTTTGGACTCCTACACCCATAGACGGAATTCCTATTGTCGTGGACATCGTTAGCCCTAGAGTATATTTCAAGAGTGCTAGAGCAACTGCTGCAAGCACTAGAGCAGCCACGAAGAGTGCGCGAGCAGCCATTGAAGCTGCGAGGACCACCCAAGAGGAGATCACGAAGCTGACGGAAGGCGATGATATCTCATGATGGAGCTGAACAACTAGTGCAGTGCTTTCATGTGATCTATATGATTGATGCATGTGAATTAATTTGTAAGTCACTATGATTGAGCCAAACTGTTGCTTCTGAACTACTAACGAACTGTGCAACATGGTGATTTGTATCGTCTATGATTCTATGAAGATTATGGTGTGACTTTTCTCTATGTCATTGCATAACTATGAAATTGACTTGTTGGTTTCCTTATTTATTTACGTAGATGAGGTGGAATTGTTACGTAGTGTACACCGGGAGGAATCCTAGAATTTATGATTCATGGGAGTGTTGGAAGTATGCCCTAGAGGCAATAATAAAGTGGTTATTATTATATTTCCTTGTTCATGATAATTTTCTATTATTCATGATATAATTGTATTAACCGGAATCCATAATACATGTGTGAATACAAAGACCATAAACGTGTCCCTAGTGAGCCTCTAGTTGACTAGCTCGTTGATCAATAGATGATCATGGTTTCCTGATCATGGACATTGGATGTCATTGATAACGAGATCACATCATTAGGAGAATGATGTGATGGACAAGACCCAATCCTAAGCATAGCACAAGATCGTGTAGTTCGTCTGCTAGAGCTTTTATAATGTCAAGTGTCATTTCCTTATACCATGATATTGTGCAACTCCCGGATACCGTAGGACTGCATTGGGTGTATCAAACGTCACAATGTAACTGGGTGATTATAAAGGTGCACTACAGGTATCTCCGAAAGTGTGTGTTGGGTTGGTACGAATCGAGACTGGGATTTGTCACTCCGTGTGACGGAGAGGTATCTCTGGGCCCACTCGATAATCCATCATCATAATGATCTCAATGTGACTAAGGAGTTAGCCATGGGATGATGTGTTATGGAACGAGTAAAGAGACTTGCTGGTAATGAGATTGAACAAGGTATAGGGATACCGACGATCGAATCTCGGGCAAGTGTCATACCGGTAGACAAATGGAATTGCATACGGGATTGAGTGAATCCTCGAGATCGTGGTTCATTCGATGAGATCATCATGCAACATGTGGGATCCAACATGGATATCCACCCCCCGCGGTTGGTTATTGGCCGGAGAGGTGTCTCGGTCATGTCTGCATGGTTCCCGAACCTATAGGGTCTACACACGTAAGGTTCGGTGATGCTAGAGTTGTTATGGGAATCGTATATGTGGTTACCAATGGTTGTTCAGAGTCCCGGATGAGATCTCAGATGTCACGAAGAGTTCCGGAATGATCCGGAGGTAAAGATTCATATATAGGAAGTGGAGATCTGATCGCCGGAAATGTTTCAGGGATCATCGGTATTGTACCGAGACCACCGGAAGGGTTCCGGGGGTCCACCGGGAGGGGCCACCAGCCCCGAAGGGCCGCGTGGGCCAAAAGTGGATGGGAACCAGCCCCTAGATGGGATGGTACGCCACCCACAAAGGCCCAAGGTGCACAAGGAGGCAAGGGAGGCCAAACCCTAGGCATGGGGGGCTGCCTTGGGTGGCAAGACACCCCCCGAGGCGCCGCCCCCACCTCCATCTAGGGTTGCCGCACCTCCTAGGGTTTCCCTAGGGGTGGCGCACCCCATCTCCCTACCTCCTATATATAGTGGAGGATTTGGGAGGGTTGCACACACCTTGAACACCACATCTTGGCGCAGCCCTACCTCTCCCTCTTCTCCTCCTCTGCGGTGCTTGGTGAAGCCCTGCCGGAGAACCACATAGCTCCACCGCCACCACGCCATCGTGCTGCCGGAGTTCTCCCTCAACTTCTCCTCCCTCCTTGCTGGATCAAGAAGGAGGAGACGTCCCGGGGTTGTAGGTTTGTTGAACGCGGAGACACCGTACGTTCGGTGTTCGGTTCGGATCTTTCGTGAGTTGAATCGCCGCGAGTACGACTCCATCGGTCGGGTTCATAGTAACGCTTCCGCTTTGCGATCTTCAACGGTATGAAGCTGCTCTTCCCCACTCGTTGTTGGTTTCTCCTAGATGATCTTGGTGTGATGTAGGAAAGTTTTTGAATTATTACTACGATCCCCAACAGTGCTATTATTATATTTCCTTGTTCATGATAATCGTTTATTATCCATGCTATAATTGTATTGATTGGAAACTCAAATACATGTGTGGATACATAGACAAAACACTGTCCCTAGTAAGCCTCTAGTTGACTAGCTCGTTGATCAAAGATGGTTAAGGTTTCCTAGCCATAGACAAGTGTTGTCACTTGATAACGGGGTCACATCATTAGGAGAATGATGTGATGGACAAGACCCAAACAATAAACGTAGCATATGATCGTGTCAGTTTATTGCTACTGTTTTCTGCATGTCAATGTATTTGTTCCTATGACCATGAGAACATCCAACTCCCGGACACCAGAGGAATACCTTGTGTGTATCAGACGTCGCAACGTAACTGGGTGGCTATAAAGGTGCTCTACAGATATCTCCGAAGGTGTCTGTTGGGTTGGCATGAATCGAGACTGGGATTTGTCACTCCGTATGACGGAGAGGTATCTCGAGGCCCATTTGGTAACACAACATCACAATAAGCCTTGCAAGAAATGTGACTAAGGATTTAGCCACGAGATCTTGCATTACAGAATGAGTAAAGAGACTTGCCGGTAACGAGATTGAACCAGGTATAGAGATACCAAAGATCGAATCTCGGGCAAGTAACATACTGAAGGACAAAGGGAACAGCATACGGGATTAACTGGATCCTTGACATAGAGGTTCAACCGATAAAGATCTTCGTAGAATATGTAGGAGCCAATATGGGCATCCAGGTCCCGCTATTGGTTATTGACCGTAGAGGTGTCTCGGTCATGTCTGCATAGTTCTCGAACCCGCAGGGTCTGCACACTTAAGGTCCGGTGACGTTTCGGTATAGTTGAGTTATAGGTGTTGGTAACTGAAAGCTGTTCGGAGTCCCGTATGAGATCCTGGACATCACGAGGAGCTCTGGAATGGTCCGGTGGTAAATATTGATATATAGGAAGTCTTGTTTTGGTCACCGGAAAGGTTTCGGGCTCATCGGTAGTGTACCAGGATTGCCAGGAGGGTACCGGGGACCATCAGGAGGGGTGTCAAACCCCGAAGGGCCTTATGGGTTGTGGGAGGATACAAACTAGCCCCTAGTGGGCTGACATCAGCGCCCACTAAGGCCCATGACGATTGAGAGGCAAAAAGCCCAAAGGTGGAAAAGGTGGAAAGGGTTTTCAAGTGGAAAGGAGGAATGCTACTCCTAGTAGGATTGGAGTAGGACTCCTCCACCTCCAATTTTGGCCAAACCTTGAGGGTTTGAGGCTGCCTCATCCCCTCCCTCCCTCCTATATATGCTAGAGGTATCGAGGGTTTTTGAGACACAGAAAAACAGCCACGTGCTCCCTCTACTTCTCTCTAGATTTGTTCTTCCTCTAGATCGGTTTTTCAGCAGCGCTTAGGCGAAGCCCTGCTGGAATAGATCCACCACCACCACCACCATGTCGTCGTGCTGGAGAACTCATCTACCTCTCCGCCCCTCTTGCTGGATCAACAAGGCAAGGATCGTCATCGATCCGTACGTGTGCTGAACGCGAAGGTGTCGTCCGTTCGGCACTAGATCGGGATGGGATCGCGGGACGGATCATGATGTGATCGCGGGACGGGCTGCAATTTGAATCGCGAAGATGTTCCACTACATCAACCGCGTTATATATGCTTCTGCTTAGCGATCTACAAGGGTATGTAGATTCATTTTCCCCTCTGGTAGATGATCATCACCATGGATAGGTATTGTGTGTGCATAAGAAATTTTTTGTTTCCCATGCAACGTTCCCCAACAATGGCATCATGAGCTAGGTTCATGCGTAGATGATATCTCGAGTAGAACACAAAGGAGTTTGTGGGCGTTGATGTTCAGTTTTCTATCCTCCTTAGTCTTTTCTTGATTTGGCGATATTGTTGGATTGAAGGGGCCCGGACCAACTTTACTCGTACGCTTACGAGAGACCGGTTTCATCGACTAACATGCAACTTGTTACATAAAGATGACTGGCGGGTGTCTGTTTCTTCAACTTTAGTTGAATCGGATTTGACCGAGGCGGTCCTTGGAGAAGGTTAAATAGCAATTTGCATATCACCGTTGAGGCTTTGCATAAGTAAGATGCGATCATACGAGATACCCATAGCAGCCACGTAAAACATGCAACAACAAATTAGAGGACGTCTAACTTGTTTTTGCAGGGTATGCATGTGATGTGATATGGCCAAAGACATGATGTGATATATTGGATGTATGAGATGATCATGTTGTAATAGTTAAATATCGACTTGCACGTCGATGCTTCGACAACCGGCAGGAGCCATAGGGTTGTCTTTAAACTAACGTCTATGCTTGCAGATGCGCTTAATATATTGCTAGGTAGTAGATTTAGTAGTAATAGCATAGATAGTGCGACAACCTCGATGGAGATCATGATGATGGAGATCATGGTGCTGCGTGATACGTCTCCAACGTATCTATGATTTTTGATGGTTTCATGCTATTATCTTGTCAAACTTTGGATGTTTTGCATGCCTTTTATATATTTTTTGGGACTAACTTATTAACTCAGTGCCAAGTGTCAGTTCCTGTTTTTTCCATGTTTTTGACCCCTTTCAGAGGAGATTTTGAAACGGAGTCCAAACGGAAGAAAATCCCCGAAAAGATTTTTTTTTTGAACGGAAGAATATCGGGGAACTTGGGAGCCAAGGCACAAGAGCCCTAGGGGCCCCACAAGCCCCCACCCCACGTCTAGGGGGTTGTGCCATCCAGGCTTGTGGGCCCCCTGGAGGTCCCCTGACCTAGGTCATTTGCCTATATAATCCCATAATTTCCAGAAAAAATCAAGAGATCATCGAAATCACTTTTCCGTCGTCGCAAGCTTCTGTCTCCGCAAGATCCCATCTGGGGCACGTTGTGGTGCCCTACCGGAGGGGGGGTTCGGACACGGAGGGCTTCTCCATCAACACCATGACCTCTCCGATGATGCGTGAGTAGTTCACCATAGACCTACGGGGCCAGAGCTAGTAACTAGATGGCTTCTTCTCACTCTTGGATCTTCAATACAAAGTTCTCCATGATCTTCATGGAGATCTACCCGATGTAATCTTCTTTTGCGGTGTGTTTGTCGAGATCCGATGAATTGTGGATTTATGATCAGATTATCTATGAATCTTATTTGAGTTTCTTCTGATCTCTCTTATGCATGATTTCATATCCTTGTAATTCTCTTCGAGTTGTGGGTTTTGTCCGGCCAACTAGATCTATGATTCTTGCAATGGGAGAAGTGCTTGGTTTTGGGTTCGTACCGTGCGGTGACCTCACCCAGTGACAGAAGGGGTAGTGAGGCATGCATCGTGTTGTTGCCATCAAGGGTAAAAAGATGGGGTTTTCATCATTGGTTTGAGATTATCCCTCTACATCGTGTCATCTTGCTTAAAGCGTTACTCTGTTCGTCATGAACTTAATACACTAGATGCATGCTGGATAGCGGTCGATGTGTGGAGTAATAGTAGTAGATGCAGAAAGTATCGGTCTACTTGTCTCGGACGTGATGCCTATATGCATGATCATTGCCTTAGATATCATCATGACTTTACGTGGTTCTATCAATTGCTCGACAGTAATTTGTTCACCCACCGTAATACTTGCTATTTTGAGAGAAGCCTCTAGTGAACACTATGGCCCCCTGGGTCTACTCCACACCATATTTTCAGCCTTACACTTTTTACTTCGTTGCACTTTCCGCCTTCAGATCTCACTTTGCAAACAATCTTGAGGGGATTGACAACCCCTTTGAAGCGTTGGGTGCAAGCTTGTTTGTGTTTGCGCAAGTACTCTGGACTTGATGAGACCCTCCTTCTGGATCGATACCTTGCTTCTCAAACTGAGGGAAATACTTACTGCTCCTGTGCTGCATCACCCTTTCCTCTTCAAGGGAAGAACCAACGCAATCCCAGCCTCTCTCAACGTGTCAACTTCTGGCGCTGTTGTCTGTGGGATAGCAGAAGGATTTCTGGCCCCGTTGCCGGGGAGGAAGATCAAGTCAAGAACTCATCCAAGTAGGTGTCGCAAACTCATCTCTTGCATTTACCTTGTTTGCCAGTTGCCTCTCGTTTTCCTCTCCCCCACTTCACCAATTTGCCTTTTTCGTTCGCCCTTTTTCTCGCCTGCTTTTTGTTTGCTTGTGTGCTTGCTTGCTTGCTGAAGTCACCATGAATGAAAACACCAAACTTTGCGACTTCTTGAATACTAATAATAATGATTTTATTAGTACTCCGATTTCTCCCGCCACTAGTGCGGAGTCATACGAAATCAATGCCGCTTTGTTGAATCTTGTTATGAAAGAGCAATTCTTTGGCCTTCCTAGTGAAGATGCCGCATCCCATCTCAATACCTTCATTGAGCTTTGCGATATGCAAAAGAAAAAAGATGTGGATAATGACGTGATTAAATTGAAGCTTTTTCCTTTCTCGTTGCAAGATCGCGCAAAAACTTGGTTTTCTTCTTTGCCCAAAAATAGTAACGATTCTTGGGATAAGTGCAAAGATACTTATATATCCAAGTATTTTCCGCCAGCTAAGATCATCTCTCTCCGTAATGATATCATGAATTTCAAGCAACTTGATAATGAACATGTTGCACAAGCTTGGGAGAGAATGAAATTAATGATCAGAAATTGTTCCGCGCATGGCTTGAGTCTTTGGACGATTATTCAAATCTTTTACACTGGCTTTAATTTCGCTTCTAGAAATATCTTGGACTCCGCCTCAGGTGGAACGTTCATGGGAATCACGTTAGGAGAAGCCACAAAGCTCTTAGACAACATCATGACAAACTACTCTCAGTGGCACACTGAAAGGTCACCTACTAGTAAGAAAGTACACGCTATAGAGGAAATTAACTCGTTGAGTGCTAAGATGGACGAGTTAATGAATTTGGTTGCTAGTAGAAGTATTTCTTTGGATCCGAATGATATGCCTTTGTCTTCTTTTATTGATAGTAGCAACGCTAGCTTGGACGTTAATTTTGTTGGTAGGAATAACTTTGGCAACAACAATACTTTTAGAGGAAACTATGTTCCTAGGCCTTTTCCTAGTAACTCCTCTAATAACTTTGGCAACTCCTACAACAATACTCATGGAAATTACAATAGATTACCCTCTGATCTAGAGAGTAATATCAAAGAGTTCATCAACTCTCAAAAGATTTTCAATGCGTCCATAGAGGAAAAACTACTCAAAATTGATGATTTGGCTAAGAGCGTGGATAGGATTTCTTGTGATGTTGATGCTTTGAAAGTTAGATGTGCTCCTCCCAAAATCAACATGGATGAAACTTTGAAAGCTATGCGTGTTTCCATGATTGATAGCCAAGAAAGAACCGCCAAAATTCGTGCTAGACATGAATGGCTTAAAAAGGCGTGTTCTCGTGATGAGAATCACGAAGATCTTAAAGTGCTTGGTGTGACTCCTATTGAATCTTTGTTTTCTTGTGTCAAACCTAATGATTATGGGGCTGGATATGAATCCACTTTGGTTGAAAAGTGCCCCGATGATTCGGAGTCCATCTATCTTGATGCTAAAAGCATTAAAAGTGGAGTAGAAGACGCTAAAACTTTGAGTAGTAACGAAATTACTACCGTGGATTTCAAGGAATTCAATTATGATAGTTGCTCCTTGATTGAATGCATTTCTTTGATGCAATCCATGTTGAACTCTCCACATGCTTATAGCCAAAACAAAGCCTTTACTGATCATATCGTCGATGCTATGATAAAAGCTCTTGAATAGAAACTTGAATTGGAAGTCTCTATCCCTAGAAAGCTTCATGATGAGTGGGAGCCTACCATCAAAATTAAAATCAAAAACTATGAGTGCAATGCCTTGTGTGATTTGGGTGCTAGTGTTTCTGCGATTCAAAAGTCTTTATGTGATGTTCTGGGTTTTAATGAGATTGAAGAGTGTTCTATTAATTTGCATCTTGCTGATTCTACTATCAAGAAACCCATGGGAAGGATCAATGATGTTCTTATTATTGCAAATAGGAACTATGTACCCGTGGATTTTATTGTGCTTGACATTGATTGCAATCCTACATGCCCTATTATTCTTGGTAGACCTTTCCTAAGGACTATCGGTGCTATCATCGATATGAAGGAAGGGAATATTAGATTTCAATTTACTTTAAGGAAGGGCATGGAATACTTTCCTAGAAATAAAATAAGATTGCCTTATGAATCCATGATGAGGGCCACTTATGGTTTGAGCACCAAAGACGACGATACGTGATTCTGTCGCTTCTATGCCTAGCTAAGGGCATTAAACAATAGCGCTTGTTGGGAGGCAACCCAATGAATTTATCTTTTTCTTTATGTTTTGTTGCATCCACACGTTCATAATTCTGTTGTGATTGTGCTTTTTGTGTTTGATCCAAGCAAAGCCTTTATGACTAGTCTTGGTAATGGTTGTTTGATCTTGCTGGAAAAAGACAGAAACTTTTCGCTCACGAGATGATTTTTCATTTTTCTTCAGAAAGAGCTTTTCAGTTGATTCTTTTTGCTTCTTATTTATATGCTCTTTTCCTAGGTCGTCCTAATGTTTCAGATTTTTTGAGGTACCATAAGTATACGAAGTATACAGATTGCTACAGACTGGTCTATTTTTGACAGATTCTGTTTTTATTGAGTTGGTTGCTTGTTTTGATGAAACTATGGTTAGTATCGGGGGTACTAGCCATGGGAAAGTGAGAATACAGTAGCCCATCATCAATATAGATAGAATTCAAGTTTGCTACGGTACCAAAAGAAGTGGTAGTTTGTTTTCTTGTACTAATGCTATCACAAGTTTCTGTTCAAGTTTTGTGTTGTGAATTTTTCAAGTTTGGGGTGATGTTCTCATGGACAAAGAGATAAGGAGTGGAAAGAGCTCAAGCTTGGGGATGTCCAAGGCATCCCAAGCCAAATTCAAGGACGCCAAAAAGCCTAAGCTTGGGGATGCCCCGGGAAGGCATCCCCTCTTTCGTCTTCAATCCATCGGTAACATTACTTGGAGCTATATTTTTATTCACCACATGATATGTGTTTTGCTTGGAGCGTCTTGTATCTTAGGAGTCTTTTCTTTTTGTTGTGTCACAATCATCCTTGTTGCACACCTTTTTGAGAGAGAGAGAGACATGCACTCATCGTGATTTTGCTAGAATTCTCATAGTGCTTCACTTATATCTTTTGAGCTAGATACTTTTGCTCTTGTGCTTCACTTATATCTTTTGAGCTAGATACTTTTGCTCTTGTGCTCACTTATATCTTTAGAGCACGGCGGTGCGTGAATTGGTAGTTGGCTTATGCTATGAAAGTAGTCCCAAATGTGCTAGGTACCCAAAGAGGATGCAGAAACCTCCATCTTCATGTGCATTGAGTAGTAAGAGAAGTTTTGATTCCTCTCAATTAGTTTTGAGACGTGGATTCGGTAATATTGAGAGTTATGTTAGTAGGGTGTTGTGAATCTAGAAATACTTGTGTTGAAGTTAGTGATTCCCGTAGCATGCACGTATGGTGAACCGCTATGTTAGGAAGTCGGAGCATAATTGATCTATTGATTGTCATCCTTTGTGTTGAGGTCGGGATCGCGCGATGGTTTACACCTACCAACCCTTCCCCTCGAAGTATGCGTTTAGCACTTTGTTTCGATTACTAATTAAAACTTTCGCAATAAGTATGTGAGTTCTTCATGACTAATGTGAGCCCATGGTATAGATGCACTTTCACCTTCCACCATTGCTAGCCTCTCTAGTGTCGTGCAATTCTCGCCGGTGCACAAACCCACCAAATTCCTTCCTCAAAACAGCCACCATACCTACCTACTATGGCATTTTCATAGCCATTCCGAGCTATATTGCCATGCAACTCCCACCGTTCTGTCTCATGACTTGTGCCGTCACTCTCATATTGCCATTGCATGATCGTAAGATGGCTAGCCAGATGTTTCAACGTCATACGCCATGCTAGATTGTTGCACATTCCGGTACACTGCCGGAGGCATTTCCTATGGAGTCATCATCATTGTGATCTTCGAGCTATGAGTAAATAAAAGTGTGATGATCATCATTATTAGAGCATTGTCCCATGTGAGGAAATAAAAAAAATCCCAAAACAAAAAAAAGAGAAAAGAAGAGAAAAGAAAAAAAAGAGGCCTAAGAGCCCAAATGGAAAAAAAGATAAAAAGAGAGAAGGGACAATACTACTATCTTTTTTCCACACTTGTGCTTCATGTTAGCACCATGTTCTTCATGATTGAGAGCTTCTCGCTTTGTCACTACCATATGCTAGTGGGAATCTTCATTATAAAACTTGGCTTGTATATTCCAATGATGGGCTTCCTCAAAATTGCCCTAGGTCTTCGTGAGCAAGCAAGTTGGATGCACACCCACTAGTTCTCCTCTTGAGCTTTCACATACTTATAGCTCTAGTGCATCTCTTGTATGGCAATCCCTACTCATTCACATTGATATCTATTAATGGGCATCTCCATAGCCTATTGATACGCCGAGTCAATGTGACCATCTCCTCCTTTTTGTCTCACAACCACCACCACATTCTATTCCACCTATAGTGCTATATCCATGGCTCGCGCTCATGTATTGCGTGATAATTATAAAAGGTTTGAGAAAGTAAGAGCGCGAAAACAATTACTTGGCCAATTCCGGGGTTGTGCATGATGTGCATTGGTTGTCTGAGTATGATGGAGCATAGCCGGACTACATGATTTTGTAGGGATAACTTTCTTTGGCCTTGTTATTTTGAAAGTTCATGATTACTTTGCTAGTTTGCTTGAAGTATTACTGTTTTCATGTCAATAGCAAACTATTGTTTTGAATCTTACGGATCTGAACATTCATGTCCTGTGAAAGAAGTTGCGAAGGACAACTATGCTAGGTAGCATTCCACATCAAAAATTCATTCTTTATCACTTCCCTACTCGAGGACGAGCAGGAGTTAAGCTTGGGGATGCTTGATACGTCTCCAACATATCTATAATTTTTTATGGTTTCATGCTATTATCTTGTCAAACTTTGGATGTTTTGCATGCCTTTTATATATTTTTTGGGACTAACTTATTAACTCAGTGCCAAGTGCCAGTTCCTGTTTTTTCCATGTTTATGACCCCTTTCAGAGGAGATTTTGAAACGGAGTCCAAACGGACGAAAATCCCTGAAAAGATTTTTTTGGAACGGAAGAAGATCGGGGAACTTGGGAGCCAAGGCAGAAGAGCCCCACGGGCCCACAAGCCCCCACCCCACGTTTAGGGGGTTGTGCCATCCAGGCTTGTGGGCCCCCTGGAGGTCCCCTGACCTAGGTCATTTGCCTATATAATCCCATAATTTCCAGAAAAAATCAAGAGATCATCGAAATCACTTTTCCGTCGTCGCAAGCTTCTGTCTCCGCAAGATCCCATCTGGGGCACGTTGTGGTGCCCTACCGGAGGGGGGGTTCGGACACGGAGGGCTGATCCATCAACACCATGACCTCTCCGATGATGCGTGAGTAGTTCACCATAGACCTACAGGTCCATAGCTAGTAACTAGATGGCTTCTTCTCTCTCTTGGATCTTCAATACAAAGTTCTCCATGATCTTCATAGAGATCTATCCGATGTAATCTTCTTTTGCGGTGTGTTTGTTGATATCCGATGAATTGTGGATTTATGATCAGATTATCTATGAATCTTATTTGAGTTTCTTCTGATCTCTCTTATGCATGATTCCATATCCTTGTAATTCTCTTCGAGTTGTGGGTTTTGTCTGGCCAACTAGATCTATTATTCTTGCAATGGGAGAAGTGCTTGGTTTTGGGTTCAGTGACCTCACCCAGTGACAGAAGGGGTAGCGAGGCACGCATCGTGTTGTTGCCATCAAGGGTAAAAAGATGGGGGTTTCATCATTGGTTTGAGATCATCCCTCTACATCATGTCATCTTGCTTAAAGCGTTACTTAGTTCGTCATTAAATCAATACACTAGATGCATGCTCGATAGCGGTCGATGTGTGGAGTAATAGTAGTAGATGCAGAAAGTATCGGTCTACTTGTCTCGGACGTGATGCCTATATGCATGATCATTGCCTTAGATATCGTCATGACTTTGTGTGGTTCTATCAATTGCTCGACAGTAATTTGTTCACCCACCGTAATACTTGCTATTTTGAGAGAAGCCTCTAGTGAACATTATGGCCCCATGGGTCTACTCCACACCATATTTTCAGCCTTACACTTTTAACTTCGTTGCACTTTCCGCCTTCAGATCTCACTTTGCAAACAATCTTGAAGGGATTGACAACCCCTTTGAAGCGTTGGGTGCAAGCTTGTTTGTGTTTGCGCGGGTACTCTGGACTTGACGTGACCCTTCTTCTGGATCGATACCTTGGTTCTCAAACTAAGGGAAATACTTACTGCTCCTGTGTTGCATCACCCTTTCCTCTTCAAGGGAAGAACCAACGCAAGCCCAGCCTCTGTCAATGTGTCAACTTCTGGCGCTGTTGTTTGTGGGATAGCACGGCGCCGGTGATGATGGAGATCATGCCGGTGCTTTGGTGATGGCGATCAAGAATCACACGTTAATGGCCATATCATGTCACTTATGATTTGCATGTGATGTTTATCCTTTTATGCACCTTGTTTTGCTTACGATGATGGTAGCATTATAAGGTGATCCCTCACTAAAATTTCAAGATAAAATTGTGTTCTCCCCGACTTTGCACCGTTGCGACAGTTCGTCGTTTCGAGACACCACGTGATGATTGGGTGTGATAGACTCAACTTTCACTTACAACGGGTGCAAAACAATTGCACAAGCGGAATACTCGGGTTAAACTTGACGAGCCTAGCATGTACAGACATGGCCTCGGAACACAAGAGACCGAAAGGCCGAGCATGAATCATATAGTTGATATGATCAACGTGGAGATGTTCACCACTGAAACTATACTCAACTCACGTGATGATCGGACTTGAGTTAGTGGATTTTGATCATGGGCCACTTGAATGACTAGAGGGATGTCTATTTGAGTGGGAGTTATTAGTAATATGATTAGCTAAACTCAATTATCATGAACATAGTCAAAAGGTCTTTGCAAATTATGTTGTAGCTTGCGTTGTAGCTCTATTGTTTTTGATATGTTCCTCGAGAAAATTTAGTTGAAAGATGATAGTAGCAATTATGCGGACTGGGTCCGTAAAGTGAGGATTGTCCTCATTGCTGCGCAGAAGTCTTATGTCCTTAATGCACTGCTCGGTGTGCTGAACCTCGAGAGTCTTCTGTGGATGTTGCGAACATCTGACATACAAGTTTTTGATGACTACGTGATAGTTCAGTGTGTAATGCTTAATGGCTTAGAATTGAGGCGCCAAAGACGTTTTGAACATCACGGAACATATGAGATGTTCCAAGAGATGAAATTGAGATTTCATGCTCGTGCCCTTGTTGAGAGGTATGAGACCTCTGACAAGATTCTTTGTCTACAAAGTAAGGGGAAAAAGCTCAATCATTGAGCATGTGCTCAGATGGTCTGAGTGCTACAATCGCTAGAATCTAGTGGGAGTTAATCTTCCAGATGAGATAGTGATGGTTCTCTAAAGTCACTGCCACCAAGCTACTAGAGCATCGTGATGAACTATAACATATCAAAGATAGATATGATGATACTTGAGCTATTCTCAATGTTTGATACTGCGAAAGTAGAAATCAAAAAGGAGCATCAATTGTTGATGGTTAGTAAAACCTCTAGTCTCAAGAAGGGCAAGGGCAAGAAGGGATACTTCATGAAACGGCAAACCAGTTGCTTCTCTAGTGAATGGACCCAAGGTTAAACCCAAACCCGAGACTAAGTGGTCCTGTAATGAGGGGAACAGTCACTGAAGAGGAACTACCCTAGATACTTCGTAGATGAGAAGGATGGCAAAGTCGACAAAAGTATATTTGATATACATGATATTGATGTGTACTTTACTAGTACTCCTAGTAGCACGAGGGTATTAGATACCGGTTTGGTTGCTAAGTGTTAGTAACTCGAAATAAAAGCTACGGAATAAACGGAGACTAGCTAAAGGCGAGGTGACGATATGTGTTGGAAGTGTTTCCAAGGTTTATGTGATCAAACATCGCACGCTCCCTCTACCATCGGGATTAGTGTTAAACCTAAATAATTGTTATTTGGTGTTTACGTTGAGCTTGAACATGATTAGATTGTGTTTATTGCAATACGATTATTCATTTAAAGAGAATAATGGTTATTCTATTTGCTTGATTAAATGCCTTTAATGGTTTATTGAATCTCGATCGTAGTGATACACATTGTAAGTGCATCGAGTGCCCCTTAGTGATTTTGGAGGTTTGAAGACTTATAGGTTAAGTATCTAATGTGTTCATGAGTGTACACAGGATCTATAAGTCGCTGAGGAGTTTGAATTATATGATGAATATCGACCCCTAAAATGTATATCTTCGGCTGACAAGTGATACTACGGAATGAATTTCCTCATGATGCTCAACCCAAGCCTAATCCTACAAAAGCCTCAAGTGAGGAATATGAGAGACATCTGGACTCTCACAGTTGAGGGTTTCAACTGTTGCCGCAATTCGCGCCACATCACCGATCTTATCCACACCAATGGTCATAATATTTAAGGGCATTTATGTCAAATCATGTCCGGATGCTCCGAGGCTATAAATAGCCGCCCCCACAACCATTAGCTGGTTGGCTGCTCCGCGAGAAACTGACACTTGTCATTTAGAGCAACCCAAATTCCTCAGAGTCTTGGAGAGTAAATCATCAGTGAGGAAATACCCCAAACACCAAACCACAAACCAAAAACCAAGTGATTGAGCATCACTGAAGAATTTGTTCCTGTGTGGAACTGAAGCCTTTTACCTTGGAGGATTGTGGATCCTCCAGACGGTTAGGCGTCATGGTCTAGAGCAATCCAATAGTCAATTGTGGATCGTCGGGTGACCAAGTTTGTGAGGGTTTGGAAGTCTGCCCTCAAGACTTACCACGAGTCTTGGGCGAGGACTGTGTGTCCTTAGCTCAAGGAGAATACGGCAGGGACTGTGTGTCTTTTGGTTTCAATACCAAGCCGCTCCAAACCAGACGTACGACTGTCACAGCAGTCGAAACTGGCTCATCAACCACTGTCTTCACTGTGATTCGGGTTCTATTTCTTCAACTCTTTCAATTCCTCAATATTGTATGTTGAAGGTTTTCATTGTCTCTGTTTGAAGAATTTGCTGAAGACTTTCTCTGAATTTCCTCAACCTCAAATTCCTCACACTACTTAATCCTCACCTGCTTACTGTGTGCATGTGTACTGTGCAAACTGTTTTTCATATTCCTCATCTAGAAAACTGTTGTAGTACTACTTTGCACCCCTGATCCTTTGTTATTTCCGTTGTAAGTTATTCATCAGTGAGGAATTTCCTCAAAAGGAATTTTCCTCAGCGATGAAATTCTAAAAATCTCCTATTCACCCCCCTCTAGTCGATATAATGCACTTTCACACATGTTCACAATATTGATGCCAAAATATACAAAGTAGTAATGATAGTACCACTTACTCGTGGCACTACCGCTTGAGTCATGTTGGTATAAAATTCATGAAGAAGCTCCATGCTGATGGATCTTGGTACTCACTCATTTTTTGAAACATTTGAGACATGCAACCCATGCCTATTGGTATAAACACATGAAGAAACTCCATGCAGATGGATCGTTTGGACTCACTTGATTTTGAATCACTTGAGGCATGCAAATCATACCACATGGGCAAGATGACTGAGGGCCTCGTTTTTCCAGTGAGATCGAACCAGAAAGTAACTTGTCGGAAGTAATACATTTTGATGTGTGCAGTCCAATGAGTGCTGAGGCACGCAGTGGATATCGTTATGTTCTCACTTCACTTACGATTTGAGTAGATACAGGAGTATTTGCTTGATGAATCACAAGTCTGAAATATTGAAAAGTTCAAGCTATTTTAGTGTGAAGATCATCGTGACAAGAGGATAAAATGTCTATGATATGATCATAGAGATGAATATCTGAGTTGCGAGTTTGGTACACAGTTAAGACAATGTGGAAATTGTTTCGCAACTCATGCCACCTAGAGCACCATAGTGTGATGGTGTGTTCGAACGTCATAGCCGCACCCTATTGGATATAGAGCATATTGTGATGTCTCTTATCGAAATACCACTATCGTTTTGGGTTAGGCATTAGAGACAACCGCATTCACTTTAAATAGGGCACCATGTAATTCTGTTGAGATGACAACGTATGAACTATGGTTTGGAGAAACCTAAGATGGCGTTTCTTAAAAGTTTGGGGCTACGACGCTTATGTGAAAAAGTTTTAGTCTGATAAGCTCGAACCCAAAGCAAATAAATGCACCTTCATAGGATACCCAAAACAGTTGGGTACATCTCCTATCTCCGATCCAGAAGCAAAGTGTTTGTTTCTAGAAACGGGTCCTTTCCGGAGACCATGAAATCTGAGAGAGGATCCATGTATGAAAACAAAGTGTGGACTATGGAAGAACTACTTGATGGTCATAAGACTATTAAGTACAGATGGGTCTTTAAAAGAAGACACACAATGATGGTGAAAGTCACCATTTAATAAAGCTCGACTTATTGCAAAGAGGTTTCCGACAAGTTCAAGGAGTTGACTGCGATGATACTTTCTCACTCGTAGCGATGCTAAAAGTATGTTGGAATTATGTTAGCAGTTGCTGCATCTTGTAGATGGATGTCAAAACATTGTTTCCTCGACGTTTTCCTTGAGGGAAGGTTGTATGTGATACAACCAAAAGGTTTTGTCGATCTTAAGGATGCTAGCAAGTATGCAAGCTCTAGCGATCCTTCTAAGGACTGGAGTAATCATCTCGGAGTTGGATATGCGCTTTGATGTGATAATCAAAGCTTTTGGGTTTATACAAAGTTTGTGAGAAACTTGTATTTCCAAGGAAGTGAGTGGGAGCACTATAGAATTTCTGATGAGTATATGTGGTTGACATATTGTTGATCGGAAATGATGTAGAATTTCTGAAAGCATAGAGGGTTGTTTGAAAAGGTGTTTTCAGATGAAACCCTGGATTGAGCTACTTGAACATTGAGCATCAAGATCTATAGAGATAGATCAAGACACTTGATAAAACTTTCAATGAAATACATGCCTTGACAAGTTTTTGAAGGATTTCAAAATAGATCGGCAAAGAAGGAGTTCTTGGCTGTTTGTAAGGTGTGAATTTGAGTAAGACTCAAATCCCGACCACGGCAGAAGAAAGAGAAAGGACGAAGGCCATCCCCTATGCATTAGCCATAGGCTCTATAGTATGCTACTTGTGTACCACACCTGATGGGTGCCTTGCCATGAACTTTTCATGGGGTACGAAAGTGATCCACGAATGGATTACTGGAGAGCGGTCCAAAGTTATCCTTAGTAACTAGTGGACTAAGGAAAATTTTCTCGGTTATGGAGGTGTTAAAAGATTTCGTCGTAAAGGGTTACACGGATGCAAGATTTGACACTAATCATGAAAACTCTGAGTAGTAAACCGGATTCTTATAGTGGAGCAATCATTTGGAATAGTTCCAAAATGGCACGTTGGTAGCAGCACCTACACGATGACATAGAGATTTGTAAAGCACACTGAGATCTAAAAGGCTCAGACCCGTTGACTAAAGCCTCTCTCACAATCAAGACATGATCAAACCCCAGAACTATATGGGTGTTAGATTCATCAAAATCACATGGTGATGTGAACTAGATTATTGACTCTAGTGCAAGTGGGAGACTATTGGAAATATGCCCTAGAGGCAATAATAAATTGGTTATTATTATATTTCCTTGTTCATAATGATCGTTTATTATCCATGCCATAATTGTATTGATTGGAAACTCAAATACATGTGTGGATACATAGACAAAACACTGTCCCTAGTAAGCCTCTAGTTGACTAGCTCATTGATCAAAGATGGTTAAGGTTTCCTAGCCATAGACAAGTGTTGTCACTTGATAACGGGATCACATCATTAGGAGAATGATGTGATGGACAAGACCCAAACTATAAACGTAGCATATGATCGTGTCAGTTTATTGCTACTATTTTCTGCATGTCAATGTATCTGTTCCTATGACCATGAGATCATCCAATTCCAGGACACCGGAGGAATACCTTGTGTGTATCAAACATCGCAACATAACTGGGTGACTATAAAGGTGCTCTACAGGTATCTCCGAAGGTGTCTGTTGGGTTGGCATGAATCGAGACAGGGATTTGTCACTTCATACGACGGAGAGGTATGTCGGGGCCCACTCAGTAATACAACATCACAATAAGCTTTGCAAGCAATGTGACTAAGGAGTTAGCCACAAGATCTTGTACTACGGAATGAGTTAAGAGACTTGCCGGTAACGAGATTGAACTAGGTATAGAGATACCGACGATCGAATCTCTGGCAAGTAACATACTGAAGGACAAAGGGAACAACATACGGGATTAACTGAATCCTTGACATAGAGGTTCAACCGATAAAGATCTTCGTAGAATATGTAGGAGCCAATATGGGCATCCAGGTCCCGCTATTGGTTATTGACCGTAGAGGTGTCTCGATCATGTCTACATAGTTCTCGAACCCGTAGGGTCTGCACACTTAAGGTTCGGTGATGTTTCGGTATAGTTGAGTTATAGGTGTTGGTAACTGAAAGTTGTTCGGAGCCCTGGATGAGATCCCGGACATCACGAGGAGCTCCGGAATGGTCCGGAGGTACATATTGATATATAGGAAGTCCTGTTTTGGTCACCAAAAAAGTTTCGGGCTCATCAGTAGTGTACCGGGAGTGCCCGGAGGGTATCGGGGACCATCGGGAGCGGTGTCACGCCCCGAGGGGCCTAATGAGTTGTGGGAGGATACAAACCAAACCCTAGTGGGCTGACATAAGCTCCCACTAAGGCCCATGAGGTTTGAGAGGCAAAAAAACCAAAGGTGGAAAGGGTTTCCAAGTGGAAAGGAGGAATCGACTCCTAGTAGGATTGGAGTAGGAGTCCTCCACCTTCAATTTCGGCCAAACCTTGAGGGTTTGAGGATGATTCCTCCCCTCCCTCCCTCCTATATATACTAGAGGTATTGAGGGTTTTTGAGACACAGAAAAACAGCCATGTGCTCCCTCTACTTCTCTCTAGATGTGTTCTTCCTCTAGATCCGTTTTTCAGCAGCGCTTAGGCGAAGCCCTACTGGAATAGATCCACCACTACCACCACCATGCCGTCGTGCTGGAGAACTCATCTACCTCACCGCCCCTATTGCTGGATAAAGAAGGCGAGGATCGTCATCGAGCTGTACGTGTGTTGAACGCGGAGGTGTCGTTCATTCGGCACTACATCGGGATGGATCGTGATCGGATCCCGGGACGGATCGTGATGAGATCACGGGACGGGCTACGATTTAAATCGTGAAGATGTTCCACTACATCAACCGTGTTATATACGCTTCCGCTTAGCGATCTACAAGGGTATGTAGATTCACTCTCCCCTCTCGTAGATGATCATCACCATGGATAGATATTGCATGTGCGTAGGATTCTTTTTTGTTTCCCATGCAACGTTCCCCAACACTGCACACACCTTGAACACCACCTCTTGGCACAGCCCTACCTCTCCCTCTTCTCCTCCTCCGCGGTGCTTGGCGAAGCCCTGCCGGAGAACCACATGGCTTCACCGCCACCACGCCATCGTGCTGCCGGAGTTCTCCCTTAACTTCTCCTCCCTCCTTGCTAGATCAAGAAGGAGGAGACGTCCCCGGTCTGTAGGTGTGTTGAACGCGGAGACACCGTACGTTCGGTGTTCGGATCGGATCTTCCGTGATTTAAATCGTCGCGAGTACGACTCCATCGACCGCGTTCATAGTAACGCTTCCGCTTTGCGATCTTCAATGGTATGAAGATGCTCTTCCCCACTCGTTGCTGGTTTCTCCTAGATGATCTTGGTGTGACGTAGATTTTTGTTTTTGAATTATTACTATGATCCCCCAACAGGGAGATACAGAGAGCATGTGGACAATTACAAAAACAGCTGCTGCAAAGGATATATGACTAAGAAAGAAGTTGAGGGTCATTATGCCAACTGTCCGCACATAAGTTGAGGATTGTTATGTCAATTACGACCGCAAAGAGAAAATCAACCATGAAGTATGCAAGATCGCGTGGATAAGTGGACGAGTAAAAAAATTGATTATCTTTATCCAACTCATTGTCTTTATGGTATTGTTGTTATCATGAGGCCTTGTATGTATGTGTACGTACTAATGATGCAATATGAGTTGTTGTAGACTAAAACGTACATCTAATATGAAGTTTAGATTATCGCTATTTTAAATGCAATGTGTATCATCGCTTACGTTAGTTGTATGTTACAATGTGGTTATTTGTATCTTGTAATGTGTATAAGGTGTTGGAATGGCCGGAGGATGAAGAGGTAGTTGTGGTGGGTGACAGGTACCGCCCACTACAACTAATAATATATACCAATGGCACACAAGTAGGACTGCCCGCCACTCTATAGGCTCTAATAGTGGCGGACGTCCGCCCGCCACTGATGGCATTATAGCAGTGGCAGAAGGTCAGTGGCGGGCGACCATGAAGGCCTGGCCCGCCACTACTGGCCACTTGGCGTCCGCCACTACTAGGCATTCCTCTAGTAGTGAGAGATTTGATATCCATATATACACACAACAAAGTACATTGATTCAACACAGTGTGGCTAGCATTTACATACATACGCACAAGACGCACACCAAACTAGCACTCTGATCCATCCACATGACATGAGCCGATGCAGTATCCATCCGCACACACACCATGAGAAGAAGAAGCACACACACACCATGAGAGGAAGAAAAGCGTGCGCACGCGCACACACACATACACACACGAGAGGATGGTAGCCTTCCATGAACGAGATGGCAACGATGACCACGATGCAAGGTCCATGCAGCCATGCGTGAGGATGTAGGCGCAGCTTGCCAGCTTCGATGCCCAATCAACAAGCGGGGGACGATGACGACCACTACATCGTGTTGGGGAACGTTGCATGGGAAACAAAAAAATTCCTACGCACACGAAGACCTATCATGGTGATGTTCATCTACGAGAGGGAGATCGGATCCACATACCCTTGTAGATCGCTAAGCGGAAGCGTTAATAAACGCGGTTGATGTCGTGGAACGTCTTCACGATCCATCCCACGAACCGTCTCGCGATCTGTCCCACGATTCGTCCCGATCAAGTGCCGAACGTACGACACCTCCGCATCCCGCACATGTACAACTCGATGACGATCTCCGCCTTCTTGATCCAGCTAGAGGGGCGGGAAAGTAGATGAGTTCTCCGGCAGCGTGACAGCGCGCCGGTGATGGTGATGATCTATTCCTCCAGGGCTTCGCCGAGCTCCACAGAAAACCGATCTAGAGGAGAGGGCAGCACATGGCAAAGTTGTGTCTCAAAAGCCTTAAACCTCTAGTATATATAGGAGGAGGGGAGGGGTAGCCTTGGTGCGCCAAGGAAGGCCTCCTTGGGTCGGCCGAAGTGGGGAAGGGAGGAGTCCTCCTCCAATCCCACTTGGATTAGGACTCCTTCCTTATTTTCCCACCTCTTTTGGATTTCCACTTTTTCCTCATGCGCTTTCCTTGGATGACTTTGTCAGCCCATTATACCTTATTGTGCATCCAATAAACCCACGTGGACCCCTTGGGGCGTGGTGGGCCCACCCAGTGGGCCCCCGGAACCCATTCGTCATTCCCGGTACACTGTCGGCAATGCCCGAAAACCTTCCAGAATCCAAACACCAACTTCCTATATATCAATCTTCATTTCCGGACCATTCCGGAACTCCTCGTGATGTACGGGATCACATCCGGGACTCCGAACAAAAGTTTTGTCACCAACACATATAACTCAACTCTACCGAAACGTCATCGAACCTTAAGTGTGTAGACCCTGCGGGTTCGAGAACTATGCAGACATGACCTCAGACACTCTCTGGTCAATAACCAACAGTGGGACATGGATGTACATATTGGTTCCTACATATTCTACGAAGATCTCTATCGGTTGAACCTCTATGTCAATGATTCATATAATCCCGTATACTATTCCCTTTGTCCTTCGGTATGTTACTTGCTCGAGATTCGATCGTCGGTATCTCTATACCTAGTTCAATCTCGTTGCCGGCAAGTCTCTTTACTCATTCTGGAATACAAGATCCCGTAACTAACTCCTTAGTCACATTGCTTGCAAGGCTTGTCATGATGTTGTATTACCTAGTGGGCCCCGAGATACCTCTCCGTCACACGGAGTGACAAGTCCCAGTCTTGAGCCATGCCAACCCAACAGACACCTTAGGAGATACCTGTAGAGCACCTTTATAGTCACCAAGTTATGATGCAACATTTGATAACACACAAGGTATTCCTCCGGTGTCCGGGAGTTGCATGATCTCATGGTCATAGGAAGAGATACATTGACATGCAGAAAATAGTAACAATAAACCGACATGATCATATGTTATGTTTATAGTTTGGGTCTTGTCCATCACATCATTCTCCCAATGATGTGATCCCGTTATCAAGTGACAACACTTGTCTATGGTCAGGAAACCTTGACCATCTTTGATCAACGAGCTAGTCAACTAGAGGCTTACTAGGGATAGTGTTTTGTCTATTTATCCACACATGTATTTGTGTTCCAATCAATACAATTATAGCATGGATAATAAATGACTATCATGAACAAAGAAATATAATAATAACTAATTTATTATTGCCTCTAGGGCATATTTCCAACAGTCTCCCACTTGCACTAGAGTCAATAATCTAGTTCACATCACTATGTGATTTTAATGAATCCAACACCCATATAGTTCTAGGGTCTCATCACGTCTCGCTTGTGAGAGAGGTTTTAGTCAACGAGTGTGAACCTTTCATATCCGTGTGTGCTTTACAAATCTCTATGTTATCCTGTAGATGCTGCTACTACGTGCCATTTGCAACTATTCCAAATGGCTGCTCCATTATACGAATCTGCTTCACTCCTTAGAGTTATTCAGATTAGTGTCAAAGCTTGCATCGACGTAACCCTTTACGACGAACTATTTAATCACCTCCATAATCAAGAAAAAAAATCCTTAGTCCATTAGTTACTAAGGATAACTTTGATTGCTGTTTAGTGATTCAATCCTGGATCACTTTTTGTACCCCTTGACAGACTCATGGCAAGGCACACATCAGGTGCGGTACACAACTTGGCATACTTTTAGAGACTACGGCTAAGACATAGGGGACGACCTTTGTCCTTTCTCTTTATTCTGCCGTGGTCGGGCTTTTGAGTCTCACTCAAATTCACACCTTACAACACAACCAAGAACTCCTTCTTTGCCGATCTATTTTGAACTCCTTCAAAAACTTGTCAAGGCATGCATTTCACTGAAAGTTCTGTTAAGCGTTTTGATCTATCTCTATAGATCTTGATGCTCAATGTTCAAGTAGCTCTATCCAGATTTTCCTTTGAAAAACTCCTTTCAAACAACCCTTTATGCTTTATAGAAATTCTACATTATTTCTGATCAACAATATGTCAACCACATATACTTATAAGAAATTCTATAGTGCTCCCACTCACTTCTTTTGAAATACAAGTTTCTCATAAACCTTGTATAAACCCAAAAGCTTTGATCATCTCATTAAAGCGTATATTCCAACTCTGAGATGCTTGCGCCAGTCCATAGAAGGATCGTTGGGGCTTGCATACTTATTAGCATCATTAGGATCGACAAAACCTTTTGGTTGTATCACATACAACCTTTCCTCAAGGAAACCGTCGAGGAAACAATGTTTTGACATCCTATGTGCAATATTTCATAAATAATGCAGCAACTGCTAACATAATTCCAATAGAATTTTAGCATCGCTATGAGTGAGAAAGTCTCATCATAGTCAACTCTTTGAACTTGTCGGAAACATCTTTGCGATAAGTTGAGCTTTTCTTAATGGTGACTTTTCACCATCATTGTCTGTCTTCCTTTTAAAGATCCATATGTACTTAATAGTCTTACGACCATCAAGCAGTTCCTCCAAAGTCTAAACTTTGTTTTATACACGGATCCTCTATCGGATTTCATGGCCTCCAACCATTTGTCGGAATTCGGGCCCACCATCGCTTCTCCATAGCTCGTAGGTTCATTGTTGTTCAACAACATGACCTCCAAGACAGGGTTACCGTACCACTCTGTAGTAGTACACGACCTTGTCGACCTACGAGGTTTGTAGTAACTTGATCCAAAACTTAATGATCACCATCATGAGTTTCTACTTCAATTGGTGTAGCCGCCACAGGAACAACTTTCTATGCCCTCCTACACACTGGTTGAAGTGACGGTTCAATAACCTCATCAAGTTCCACCACCCTCCCACTCAATTTTTTTGAGAGAAACCTTTCCTAGAGAAAGGACCCGTTTCTAGAAACAAACACTTTGCTTCCGGATCTGAGATAGGAGGTATACCCAACTGTTTTGGGTGTCCTATGAAGATGCATTTATCCGCTTTGGGTTCGAGCTTATCATGCTGAAACTTTTCCGCATAAGCATCGCAGCCCCAAACTTTGAAGAAACGACAGCTTAGGTTTCTCCAAACCATAGTTCATGCGGTGTCATCTCAACAGAAATACATGGTGCCCTATTTTAAAGTGAATGCGGTTGTCTCTAATGCATAACCCATAAACGATAGTGGTAATTCGATAAGAGACATCATAGTATGCATCATATCAAATAGGGCGCGGCTATGACGTTCGGACACACCATTACACTATGGTGTTCTAGGTGGCATGAATTGCGAAACAATTTCCACATTGTCTTAACTGTGTACCAAAACTCGCAACTCAGATATTCATCTCTATGATCATATCGTAGACAATTTATCCTCTTGTCACGACAATCTTCACTCTGAAATAGCCTTGAACTTCTCAATATTTCAGACTTGTGATTCATCATGTAAATACTCTTGTATCTACTCAAATCGTCAGTGAAGTAAGAATATAATGATATCCACTGCGTGCCTCAGCACTCATTGGACTGCACACATAAAAAAGTTATTACTTCCAACAAGTTACTTTCTAGTTCCATGTGGTATGATTTGCATGTCTCAAGTGATTCAAAATCAAGTGAGTCCAAACGATCCATCTACATGGAGTTTCTTCATGCATCTGTACCAATAGGTATGGTTTGCATGTCTCAAACGTTTCAAGAATGAGTGAGTACAAAGATCCATCAGCATGGAGCTTCTTCATGCATTTTACACCAACATAACTCAAGCGGCAATGCCACAAGTAAGTGGTACTATAATTACTACTTTGTATATTTTGGCATCAATATTATGAACATGTGTATCACTATAATCGAGAATCAATAAACCATTGAAGGTATTCATTCAAGCAAATAGAATAACCATTATTCTCTTTAAATGAACAATAGTATTGCAATATACACGATCTAATCATGTTCATGCTCAACGCAAACAACAACTAATAATTATTTCGGTTTAACACTAATCCCAATGGTAGAGGGAGTGCGCGATGTATGATCACATCAACCTTGGAAACACTTCCAACACTTATCGTCACCTTGCCTTTAGCCAGTCTCCGTTTATTCCGTAGCTTTTATTTCGAGTTACTGACACTTAGCAACTGAACCGGTATCTAATACCCTCATGCTACTAGGAGTACTAGTAAATGCACATCAATATCATGAATATCAAATATACTTCTGTCGACTTCGCTAGCCTTCTCATGTACCAAGTATCTAGGGTAGCTCCGCCTCAGTGACCGTTCCCCTCATAACATAAGCACTTAGTCTCGGGTTTGGGTTCAACCTTGAGTTTCTTCATTAGAGCAGCAACTGGTTTGCCGTTTCATGAAGTATCCCTTCTAGCCCTTGCCCTTCTTGAAACTAGTGGTTTTACTAACCATCAACAATTGATGCTCCTACTTGATTTCTACTTTCGCAGTGTCAAACATTGCGAATCGCTCAAGGATCATCATATCTATCCTTGATATGTTATAGTTCATCACGAAGCTCTTAGCAGCTTGGTGGGAGTGACTTTGGAGAACCATCACGATCTCATCTGGAAGATCAACTCCCACTTGATTCAAGCGACTGTTGCACTTAGACAATCCGAGCACATGCTCAACGATTGAGCTTTTCTCCTTTTACTTTGTAGACAAAGAATCTTGTCGGAGGTCTCCTACCTCTCAACAAGGGCACGAGCATGAAATCCCAATTTCATCTCTTAGAACATCTCATATGTTCCCTAACGTTAAAAATGTTTTCAGCGCCTCAATTCTAAGCCGTTAAGTATTACGCACTGAACTATCACGTAGTCATCAAAAACATGTATGTCAGATGTTCGCAACATCCATAGACGATGCTCGAGGTGCAGCACACCGAGCGGTGCATTAAGGACATAAGCCTTCTGCGCAGCAATGAGGACAATCCTCAGTTCATGGACTCAGTCCGCAAAATTGCTACTATCATCTTTCAACTAAATTTTCTCTAGGAACATATAAACACAATAGAGCTACAACGCAAGCTACAACGTAATTTGCAAAGACCTTTTGACTATGTTCATGATAATTAGTTCAATTAATCATGTTACTTAAGAACTCCCACTCAAATAGACATCCCTCTAGTCATTCGAGTGGCGCATGATCCAAATCGACTAACTCAAATCCGATCATCACGTGAGTTGAGTATAATTTCAGTGGTGAACATCTCCATGTTGATCATATCCAACTATATGATTCATGCTCGACCTTTCGGTCTCTTGTGTTTCGAGGCCATGTCTGTACATGCTAGGCTCGTCAAGTTTAACCCGAGTGTTCCGCGTGTGCAACTGTTTTGCACCCGTTGTATGTGAACATTGAGTCTATCACACACGATCATCATGTGGTGTCTTGAAACGACGAACTGTCACAACGGTGCATAGTCGGGGAGAACCCAATTTTATCTTGAAATTTAAGTGAGGGATCACCTTATAATGCTACCGTCGTTCTAAGCAAGATAAGGTGCATAAAAGGATTGACATCACATGCAATTCATAAGTGACATGATATGGCCATGATCTTGTGCTTCTTGATCTCCATCACCAAAGCACCGGCATGATCTTCATTGTCACCGGCGCCCCACCATGATCTCCATCATCGTGCCGCCATCGAGGTTGTCGTGCTATCTATGCTATTACTACCAAAGCTACAACCTAGCAATATAGTAAACGCATCTGCAAGCACAAACGTTAGTTTAAAGACAACTGTATGGCTCCTGCCGGTTGTCGTAGCATCGACGTGCAAGTTGATATTTAACTATTACAACATGATCATCTCATACATCCAATATATCACATCATGTCTTTGGCCATATCACATCACATGCATACCCTGCAAAAACAAGTTAGACGTCCTCTAATTTGTTGTTGCATGTTTTACGTGGCTGCTATGAGTATCTAGTATGATCGCATCTTACTTACGCAAAACCACAACGGTGATGTGAAAATTGCTATTTAACCTCTCTCCAAGGACCGCCTCGGTCAAATCCAATTCAACTAAAGTTGAAGAAACAGTCACCTGCCAGTCATCTTTATGCAACAAGTTGCATGTTAGTCGATGAAACTGGTCTCTCGTAAGCGTACGAGTAAGGTTGGTTCGGGCCACTTCAATCCAACAATACCGCCAAATCGAGAAAAGACTAAGTAGGGCAGAAAATCGAACATCAATGCCCACAAAACTTTTGTGTTCTACTCGAAATTACATCTACGCATGAACCTAGCTCATGATGCCACTGTTGGGGAACGTCGCATGGGAAACAAAAAATTTCCTACGCACACGAAGACCTATCATGGTGATGTTCATCTACGAGAGGGAGATCGGATCCACATACCCTTGTAGATTGCTAAGAGGAAGCGTTAATAAACGTGGTTGATGTAGTGGTACGTCTTCATGATCCATCCCACGAACCGTCCCACGAACCGTCTCGCGATCCGTCCCACGATCCGTCCCGATCAAGTACCGAACGGACGGCGCCTCCGCGTCCCGCACACGTACAACTCGATGACGATCTCCGCCTTCTTGATCCAGCAAGAGGGGCGGGAAAGTAGATGAGTTCTCCAGCAGCGTGACGGCGCGCCGGTGATGGTGATGATCTATTCTACAGGGCTCCGCCCGAGCTCCACAAAAAACCGATCTAGAGGAAGAACTACGATCTAGAGGAGAGGGCAGCACGTGGTAAAGTTGTGTCTCAAAAGCCCTAAACCTCTAGTATATATAAGAGGAGGGGAGGGGCAGCCTTGGCGCCAAGGAAGGCCTCCTTGGGTCGGCCGAAGTGGGGAACGGAGGAGTCCTCCTCCCATCCCACTTGGATTAGGACTCCTTCCTTATTTTCCCACCTCTTTTGGATTTTCCACTTTTTCCTCATGAGATTTCCTTGGATGACTTTGTCAGCCCATTATACCTTATTGCGCATCCAATAAACCCACGTGGACCCCTTGGGGCGTGGTGGGCCCACCCAGTGGGCCCCCGAACCCATTCGTCATTCCCGATACACTGCCGACAATGCCCGAAAACCTTTCGGAATCCAAACACCAAGTTCCTATATATCAATCTTCATTTCTGGACTATTCTGAAACTCCTCGTGACGTCCGGGATCACATCCAGGACTCCAAACAAAACTTTGGTCACCAACACATATAACTCAACTATACCGAAACGTCACCGAAACTTAAGTGTGCAGACCCTGCAGGTTCGAGAACTATGCAGACATGACATGAGACACTCTCTGGTCAATAACCAACAGTGGGACCTGGATGTCCATATTGGTTCCTACATATTCTACGAAGATCTCTATCGGTTGAACCTCTATGTCAAGGATTCATATAATCTCGTATACTATTCCCTTTGTCCTTCGGTATGTTACTTGCCCGAGATTCGATCGTCGGTATCTGTATACCTAGTTCAATCTCGTTGCCGACAAGTCTCTTTACTCGTTCCGTAATACAAGATCCCGTAACTAACTCCTTAGTCACATTGCTTGCAAGGCTTGTTGTGATGTTGTATTACCGAGTGGGCCCCGAGATACCTCTCCGTCACACGGAGTGACAAATCCCAGTCTTGATCCATGCCAACCCAACATACACCTTTGGATATACCCGTGGAGCACCTTTATAGTCACCCAGTTACGTTGCAACGTTTGATAACACATAAGGTATACCCCTGGTGTCCGGGAGTTGCATGATCTCATGGTCATAGGAACAGATACATTGACATGCAGAAAACAGTAACAATAAACTGACACGGTCATATGCTACGTTTATAGTTTGGGTCTTGTCCATCACATCATTCTCCCAATGATGTGATCCCGTTATCGAGTGAAAACACTTGTCTATGGTCAGGAAACCTTGACCATCTTTGATCAATGAGCTAGTCAACTAGAGACTTACTGGGGACAATGTTTTGTCTATGTATCCACACATGTATTTGTGTTTCCAATCAATACAATTATAGCATGGATAATAAACGACTATCATGAACAAAGAAATATATTAATAACTAATTTATTATTGCCTCTAGGGCATATTTCCAACACATCGTCATGCATGTCACATCGAAGATGACTGCCTTGCATAGATGTTGATTGATGCAGCCACACTAGGGCGATAGACGTTGCCCCCCATGATGCCATGCGCGGGAGGGAGATGCTAACCTGGATGATGCCACACATGCAGGGAGACACCAACCTAGGCGACGATACGTAGTGGAAGGAGGCATTGGCCTAGGCGCCTCAACGCAAGGGAGGTTACCGCTGTTCATGGCGTCGGAGGACAGTCAAGGCCTGCACCGCCATCGCGTAAGCATGCTGGTGGATGCACCCTCCCTCTTTGCTCCAAGTATAGGGCGATCGAGGGGTGGTGCATCATGGATTTGGGAGAACCACGCCTTACCCGCTCGATTTGGAAGCCCCACAAGAGAGGGAAAGAGGGAGAGAAAAGGGGAAGATAGTGGGGCGATGGATGAGCATGGAGACGAAGGCGCGTCGAAAGATGGGGCGCGGCATCGCATCAGAAGAAGAAGAGTGAGAGAGGAGGAGGCCGCCGCATAGGAAAGTGAGAAAGAGGAAGTGGGCGGGATGGTTCAAAAACACGACATGCGACACCTGAATACCCGACGCCGTTGATTTTGATCGGTTGGCTACCACGGGTGTGTGCTCGAGATGTATAAAAAGTGCGAGATGAGGGAGGTAGATGCTGGCCCCCGGGACACTATGCGCGGGAGGGAGATGTCGTCCTAGATGGTGCCACACACGCAGGGAGACGCCAGTCTAGGTGACGCCACTAGTGAAGGGAGTCATTGGCCTAGGCGCCTTAACAAAAAGGAGGTTGCCCCCGTTCACGACGTTGGTGGACAGTCAGAGCCAACACCGCCGCCGCGTAAGCATCCTGGTGGACGCACCCTCCCTCGCTGGCTCTAAGTATAGGACGATCGAGGGGTGGTGCATCATGGATTTGGGAGCACCGCGCAACACGTGCTCGACCTGGAAGCCCCACACGAGAGGGGGAAAGGGTGAGAGAAGGAGAAGATGGTGGGGCCATGGCTGAGCATGGAGACGAAGGTGATGGCGGCACATCAAAAGATAAGGCGTGTCGTCGCATTAGAAGAAAAAGAGTCAAAGAGGAGGACACGACCGCATCGAATAGTGAGAAAAGAGAAAGTGGGTGGGATGGTTCCAGAAATCCGATCGTGCGACGCGTGAGTACTTGACACTTTTGATATGGATCGGATGACTATTGCGAGTGTGCTCCGAATGTCTAAAAAATGCAACTGAATTTGGAAAAATAATAATATGATTATCTATATCATGTATATTTCTAATGTGGAGTGTTAAACCAATACAAAGGTGGCCTTTCCTTTTGCACGACACTAATAACTGTCAAACAACGTATTCAATACGAGAAGACGTTTCCGTCGACGACGAGACGTCCACGATGACTTCACAAGATCTTTATGATATGTCGGCTTAGTCTATAAAATGTAGAAAATGCATGTATGCATTTATATGGATGAATGTATGCGTATTTATATAAGTTTTTGGTACAGTGTTAAAAAAGGGTAGGACGGCGCTAATTACTAAGTACTCCTCCGTAAACTAATATAAGAGCGTTTAGATCACTAGAATTCTAGTGATCTAAACGCTCTTATATTAGTTTACGGAGGGAGTAAAAAGGAAAATCGTAACAAGCAAAGGGTAAAATTAAGAGAAAATGACCAGTCCAATCCAAGAAGTAATATAAATAAGTAAGTGGCGATGTCATCAGGATACACAATTCTATGCCGGTGAAGGGTGGAATTATCCCTTCTCCGGCATCATTTGATCCTGGGATATACTCTCCTACGCCCGCTCGAATTCCATCCAACGAACCTCCCTAATCAGCCATCCCTATAATACACAAATCCGTGTGAGTTCTGTCGAGCCTCCTCGGTTATCTTGGTTCTTGCTTGGATCGTGGACAGATCCTTTCTTTTCGAGCTCTAATTTGTGAGCTTGGTTTATTGTTTCTCTGGTTCAGATTACCCAGGAGATTTGATCTCTTCAGGGTGGTCTTATTCGTCGAATCTGGGGCGAAAATCAGAGGTATTTTTGGGTGGTGCCGGTTCCCGATCCTGCCAAGGTGGGTTGTTTATTTTATCCCGCACCATTAGCTTGTTGGATTGGCGTAAAGTTCGGATTCTCGGCAGCGACACAGGGACAATCCCGAATTTGGGGATTGGGAAGTTCCCGATTTCTCGAAGAATTGGTTGGAGTTTTGAGGTGAAATCAATAAGGGTTAGGAGGTGCATATTCTTTATTATTTCTCCTGATTGTTAATTGAGTGAAAAGATTGTTCTTTGAGATGGATGGTTGTGGTCGCCCGGAATTCCCATGCTAGAGGTTCCAGCGTTTCATGGTCTGATGATCTGTGCCAGGCAAAAGCTCCTAGATTGTGGGCAAAATGTATGCCGTCGGAAAGGTCTTGTACAGTGTCGCCGGTCCATTCCACCCATTTGGCGGTGCGGTCGACATAGTTGTTGTGCAGCAGCAGGATGGCAGCTTCAAGAGCTCGCCGTGGTATGTGCGATTTGGCAAGTTCCAGGGGGTTCTCAAGACAAGGGAGAAGGTGGTCAACATTGCTGTCAATGGTGTCGAAGCCGGGTTTCACATGTACTTGGATAGCAATGGTGAGGCTCACTTTCTCAGGGATGCAAACTCAGTTACTGCGGAAGGGGATTTTGTTGTGTCCACTTCATCTTCGGGGGATGAACGGGAGGTGCTGATGCAGGATGCACAGTTAAGGAAGTCCAAAAGCACTTCTAGTGATATCTCAACCATGGAGGCCACTGCTGGGAATGGGAAGATGCCCACAAGGACAGTCTCAAGGCAGAGCACCATACTTGAGCGGATGTTTGGACGGAAACCAAATAAGGACAATGCCCCTGCTGTGGATACGGTGTGCTCATTAAAGCGTGTGGAGATTGCAGCCGAACTCCTTGATACAAAGTGGTCGACAAATCTCTCGCATGGTTCGGAAGCTTCCAGTTCTGATCATGAACCTTCCAGTAGTCGTCTGAGAGATGCTGGCAACGGTAATCAAGGGGAAACCACAAAAATGGTATTGCCAGATTGTAGCTTTGATCATGACAAAGCAATGGGCTCTGATTGTGACAATGTGGACAGCACTGTTGGTAGCCCACATGGAGGAAGGAGGAGTTCAGGAGATGAGAAGGCGCACTGTATACAAACCACTAGTGTCAAGGAGGAGATAGTTGCCATTTATGCGCATAAGACTGATGACTTGACTGATGGGATCATGTCAACTATAGACCGGCCAGGATCACAATACCTGTCAAATGATTTGGATACAGGTAAAAGTATCAATGAGTCTGTTGATACTCAAGGTGAGTTGCCGGGTAATCTTGAAGATGTTACAGTAAGGGAAATGCACACGGAGGTCTTTTCCCATGGAATATTTGAAATTCATGCAATTGAAACATGCATTACTGATTGTAAAAGTGATGTGGTTTCACAGTTTGTCGCTGTTGATTCCGACAAGTTCAACCAAAATTTTACTGAAGCGAATTCACCAACTTATAGCACAACGACATATTTGTCAAGTGAAACGCGTGATGGTTCAATGATTGCTTGTGGTCATGAGGCGTGCCAAGAGAAAGTGGTCATTATCAGTACCTCGGAGACTCTGGAGAGCTCATATGATGTGTCCGATATTTTGACTGATAAAGTTTATTATGCTGAAGGTATCTCATTGGCTGATGGTCTACAGTTTGAAGAGTGTTCCAGAGTCTCCAGTGGAAAATTGGAACAGAAAGATGTCAAGGAAAGGCCGCTGTCAAATCATGGTTCTAGCAATACTAAAGAAGACTTGTATAACTTGGGTGTTCCAGAAGTTTCTGTTTTTGACGGCTCTAGTTCTCAAACCTTCCAAGCTAATCTTCCTGATAAGGATATTTCTGTCAGTACTCTTGTCAATGATCAGATGGATATTTCTGTGGACACTGTTGCAAATGATCATAATACCAGCTCATCTGATGATTTAGCTCGTCAGCATGGTCTAATATTTTCTGATGCTTCTCCTGGTGGTATAGATATATTGAGTTATGTGCATGAAAATGATTCTGACGATTTAGCAAAGGATTCCACGGTGAATACTAAAACATGCTATGGGGAACATGATGTTTCTTTCAATCAGACACCAAAAATTCAAAGTATAAACGGAGAGTCCATTGCCCAAACACCCGATTTCCCTAATAAAGTGGAAGGTGAAGTTTCATCAATTGTTTTTGATTTTTCCAGTTTGAGCAAAGTCGACACAGAAAATATCAAGCTAGAATATGATGAGAACCGATCTGGTTCTGCAATTGGAGTTGACATTGAGCTTGTGCCTGACGAGCCAAGGGACGAAGCAGAAGCAGTTATGTCTTTATGGCAGCTTGCTGAAAAAACAGCTGCTTGCCATAATAAATTAGAAGATGATGCTTCACCAATTATTTCTGATTTTTCCAGTTTGAGCAAAGTCGAAGCAAAAAACGTCGACTTGGAAGATAGCGAGAACAGACCTAGTTCCGCAAGTGGAGTTGAATTAGTGCCTGTGCCTGAGGACCCAAGGGATAAAGCAGAAACTATCGTGCCGCCCTGTGAGTTTGTAGATGAACTTCAGTTTCAATTTAGTGAGACTACAAGTTTTGCTGACAGGAAGATTGTGGATGGTATAGTAGCTAATAAAGCAGCAATTGAAGGAGTGCATAACGAAGCTGATGGTGATGCAGATGAAGAGGAAGGAAATGGCATTGATCTCAAAAATAAATCAGAAAACAATCCTGAATTTTCAAGGCCTAAGATTATCCTTGTTCCTATTCCTGGAAGTGGGGTGAATCTATGTGATAATAATCTGGAGGCCAAATCTGCACCAAATATCCGTTCTGACATACATGATCTTGAAAGATCTGATAGTTTTCAAGTAAGTCGCTCACTGTACAATGGTAAGAACAGTGGCGTTGATCCAGTCAAGAGTAAGAACTCTTGCTTTTCAGAGCAGGAACTAGAAGGCACTAGCGAGTCCAAAAAAAATAGTGTCCCAAACGATAAAGCAGAAACAATCGCGCCGTCCTGTGAGTTTGTAGATGAAATTCAGTTTCAATTTAGTGACACTACAAGTTTTGCTGATAGAGAGACCCTGGATGATATCGTAGCTAATAAAGCAGCATCTGAAGGAGTACATGATGAAGCTGATGGTGATGCAGATGAAGAGGGAGGGAATGACACTGATCTTGAAAATGAATCAAAAAAACATTCTGATTTGTCAAGGCCTGAGATTATCCTTGTTCCTATTCCTGGAAGTGAATTGCATCTATGTGATAGTAATCTGGAGGCCAAATCTGCACCAAATCCCTGTTCTCGCATACACGATCTTGAAAGATCTGATAATTTTCAAGTAAGTCGCTCACTGTACAATGGTGAGAATAGTGGGGTTGATCAAGTCGAGAGTAAGAACTCTGGCTTTTCAGAGCAGGAACTAGAATGCACTAGTGAGTCAAAAGGAAATAGTGGCCCGTGTGAGCTCATCAATAGTCCAGTGCCTGATAACAAGCACTCTGATGACCTGAAAGACGATTCGTTCAACCCTTTTGTGGGTGAGTTTGTTTTACTATATGAGCTCATACGTCTCTGGCCTATAGTAGGCTTTAATGATATCTATTTTGTTCTGCAGATTAAATGTGATGCTTATCTCTTAAATCTTAGTAGTAATTCTGTTCTGCGGCATGTGCAGTGAATTTTGTAGATATACTCATATTCATCAATTTCAGGGGACTGGATCCAGTTTCATTTTTTACCTTTCTTAGTTGCCTGCAACATTATATGTGTCAGTGTAATAATCGCTAGCTGTGTCATTTTTGTAGAATTATCCCTATGCAGGCACTTGTTATCTGAAGGCATGGGAGCAGATGCTGCGTGCAAAACCTTTGATGCTGAGAAGATAACCTTAGAGAAGTTCCGTACCATGGAGCAGTCATTGATAAGAAACGACAAGCTAGTTGTTAGGATTGCTGGCCGTTACTTTCCCTGGGATGTAGCTGCACCTGTCGTACGGGGGATGGTTTCTTTTAGAGAGGAACAGCTCTTTGAACACCAAGGTATGATAAAGGTGGAGCGAGTTGAGCCAAGCACAACACAAGGTGGCAGCTGGAGAATTTGGCCATTTAGTTTCAAAAGAACGAGGACTATCAACAGCATCCAGCCAGTGTGTGAGAGCACAGTGGCGAGTACTTTATCCATTCCTGTTAGAGAGTCGGATGGAGGAAGAAATAAACCCAGTGCGAAGATGATGGAGAGGAAGGTGCGATCGCTCACTCCAACATCTGAGGAGCTTGCGTCTCTTCATCTTAGAGAGGGCAGGAACATTGTGACATTTACCTTCTCCACTGCTATGCTTGGGACACAGCAGGTTAGTTGCCATTTCTTTCATCATTACACTTGATTTGTGTGAGAGCCTGACTTATTAGGAATGATAGACTACTCATATCAACAAGGAATTCCTTCTTTTCCGGGAGCCCATTCAAAAAAAAACTCCAAAGTTAATTGTGCTTGGCTTGGAGTAATTCTAGCATGGGTGACCGACTGGGAAGTTGGTCCCGGTGCGCATGAGTGAGGACAAAGTGCGCAGGAAAGACTAGTGTTTGTCTGTGGGGCCAGTCTAGATTCCGCCAGACGTAACAGGGTGTTACAATTGGTATCAGAGCCGACCCTTGCGGTTACACGGGCATGCGCGTGTCAGGTGTGTTGGCATGTAGCGCATGGTGCTTGTGGCCCGTTGTGGCACACGGCATGACACATGTGCCGGACTGCACGCGCATACATGTGCCAAGAGGGAGCGTTCCCGATGGGTCGACAAGGACGTCGGTTCCTGACTTAATAGGAATGATAGACTACTCATATCAACAAGGAATTCCTTCTTTTTCGGGAGCCCATTCGAAAAAACCTCCAAAGTTAAGCGTGCCTGGCTTGGAGTAATTCTAGGATGGGTGACCGACCGAGAAGTTGGTCCTGGGTGTGCATGAGTGAGCACAAAGTGCGCAGGAAAGACTAGTGTTGGTCTGAGGGGCCAGTCTAGATCCCGCCAGGAGTAACAGGGTGTTACAATTTGCTCTTGCAGTTTCTCATCCTCCCCACCTTTTCCACAGGTAGATGCTCACATATATTTATGGGAATGGAATGCACACATTGTCATATCAGACGTTGATGGAACTATCACCAAGTGAGTTGGGCAAATCCAGTTGTATATTTTTTAATCTGTCTCCTGAATGCCAGGAATATAATGATTTATAAATATTTGATTTGATTAACATCTTATTACCTTTCTGTTTTAAAATGATATGTTGCGTTAAATGAAAAGTGGTACTTTATAAGTAGAAGAGTTTGGAAAAACAATGTCCTGTTTTTTTGTTGTTGGAACTTATCCTATCTGCTTATAAGAGGGAGGGAAGAACATGATTTTTTTTTTCTTATTCCAAACATTCAAATATGTATTTTGTTCACTAGAAAACAGGGGCATTTTGTTCTTATTCCATACATTCAAATATTTATAACTGTAACTATAAATGCAGGTCTGATGTTCTAGGTCAGTTCATGCCAATGGTTGGTGTTGATTGGTCTCAAAATGGAGTTGCTCATTTATTTTCTGCAATAAAGGTATGCAGCAAGACAGAAGTATTAAATTTCATTCCCAGATATAGCTGAAGACAGTCGCAATTGATCCATCATATATCATCTTTTCTCCAACTATAGAAGAATCTCCAAATGCCTGAAGAATTGCATATTTTTGTTTTTCTGTGTGAATTTTTGCAGCAAGTTGGCCCTAAAATGTTTTTAATCGTGTTTGTTCTTATGGCCTTCCACAGGAAAATGGATACCACCTGCTTTTTCTAAGTGCACGCTCTATTTCACAGGCCCACCTAACAAGGCAGTTTCTTTTCAACCTAAAGCAGGTATTAAAATTTTCTCCCACCCTTTGTTCATCTGTTTGTGCCCTAAAGTATATACAAGTGGTGATGTAACTTTATAGGCCGGATACCCAATTATTATCTTCATCTATCTCATTCTACTCGCATGTCATGTATCTCATTCTACCCTCATGTAAATATGAATTTCAGGACGGAAAAGCACTTCCTGATGGCCCTGTCGTGATATCTCCTGATGGCCTCTTTCCATCTTTGTACAGAGAAGGTGAGCACTAGCCTTTTTATATTAGGGACAGACTTTAAAAAACTAGTGTAGCACAGTTTTTTTCTTTAGTTTCAAGTTTGAGTTTCTGAATTGATGAGGACAGTGCTGAAGAATCTAGAGGCTGCTGAATTTTATTTGATCTGTGCCAAGTGAATGAGTATTGAAACCAGCGTTGTTTTGCAGTCATCAGAAGAGCTCCTCATGAATTCAAGATCTCATGCCTAGCGGTGAGTAACTGACTAGTCCCTTAGACACACATAAAAATCGAGAAGAAAAGACAAGTATGTAGTAATAAAGCGTTGTCTGCATACATACAGGATATCAAAGCACTATTTCCTCCTGACTCGCATCCTTTCTATGCGGGATTTGGGAATAGAGATACAGATGAGCTTAGTTACCTCAAGGTTGGGATTCCCATGGGCAAGATCTTCATAATAAATCCCAAGGTAAGAAGATATGAAAAGCATGTGCATGTGCATTGGCATTTGTTTGTTTATATTCGTGGTTTGGTGCAGGGTGAAGTTGCGGTGAATCGGCGGGTGAATACCAAATCATACATGTCCTTGCATGCTCTTGTGAATCGGGTGTTCCCTCCTCTATCATCACCACCGGAGCAGGTCTGTCGTGTTTTCTGATTCTTGACTTGAATTCATTTCATCAGTGTGTTTTGTACCTTGACCTGATGGTGCCTCCAGGAGGACTTCAATACCTGGAATTACTGGAAAATGCCAGTCGCTGATATTTGAGGTGCAGTCTGGGCACAATGCTCTATGGCGCAGAGCGATGTCCATAAGAAGGCAAAGGCAAAGGGATAGGGCAGCGAGGTAGGTATTGTTGGCATAACTCCTGCCTGCTATGGAGTAGGGTTTTTTTTTTTTTTTTTTTTTTTTTTTTGCGGGGTGAGTAGTACTAGTAGTTTCTCGGAGGAGGTCAATCCTCACATATACGTACATTATCTTGTGTTTCCACAGGCTAATGAATGGTTGGCGGCGAATGCTCCTTGATGCAAGATGGCCGGTATGTATAATACGCAGTAGGCAACAGTCTGTACGAGGGATGCCATCATATCATATTGCAGCCTGGTTTAGAATGGGTGGTCCCTTGAGAGTTGGTTCCTTCTTCCTTCCTTGCTTTACTAATTTTGTAAGTACTAGAACAACAAGACAAGAATTCAAATATCATCAAGTAAGTTTGTTGGATTGGATGCTTCGTCTCATTATTCAAGCCTGTTTTGGTGGAGTTGCTTCACGTTTCAATGTCTCTCACATCCAAGGCTGACTTCAAGTTCTGTGTTTCTGCTCTGGAAGTGGGTTTTGAAATCATTCGAGGGGGTAACATTTCATTCGACTTATTCAACCTAGATTTCTTATTATGGGGAGCGGGTGATCCTGACTTGCACATAAATTTTCCTAGTTATCAAAAGTCGACCGATCAAAATTGGACAATTGTTTCAAGATCTGGAAATCTAAGATCCTATGGTGATGTCGTCCAAGAAACTTGTTTGGTGATCCTTTAGAAAATCCTGATAGATTCTTGTCCAGATCTGGTTCTAAATGAGGTCCTGGATATTGTTGGACGGGATTGTATTTCTTAAAGTTTAAGTAATGCAATATAGCTGGATCATCCGGCTTTCAAAACAATGGGAACGGGCCAAACACGTTCAGCCCAGAATTGAGGGGGCCTTCCAGGCCGAACACATTTTTTTGTGCTCGCTGCCTATGGATGGATAGCCGGCCCAGCTGCACCAGCAAGATTCGTTGGGACTTGGGAGTCACTTAGTTAGCGAGTGCTCCTTCGAAAAGAAATCCTTCTTTGACGAAATCCTTATTTGACGCTTTCTGCGTCGTCGCACAGGCGCACCCAACTAGCATTTGGGAATGGGCCGGTCCATTTATATGCCAACACCTCCGGTTTTGGGAAAGGTTCCCAACCAGTTTTTCTTGATTTTCGAAAACTTATAGAAGGTTCCCTAAACTGTTTTTTATTTATTTTCTGTTTCTGTTTCAAAAATGTTCTGGGATTTTTAAAAATGCTTCGGAATTTGAAAAAATGAACTGGAATTTGAAAAATCTTTCGAAATTTGAAAAAATGTATCGGAATAGATTTTTTTTCGGAATTCTAAAAAATGTTCCGGAATTTTTAAAAAATGTTCTGAATTTTTTCTGTTTATGTTTTAAATAATGTTTTGGATTTTCAAAAAATGTTCTCAATTTACAAAAAATTCCGAATTTGAAAAAATCTTCTGGATTTTCAAAAAATGCACCACAAAATGTTTCGGAATTTGAAAAAATGTACCAAAAATGTTCTGGATTTTCAAAAAATGTTCAGGAGTTTGATTTTTTTTTTAGAATTTGAAAAAATGTTCCGGAATTTGAAAAAATATTCCGGCATTTGTAAAATGTTTCGGAATTTGAAATAATGTTCCAGAATCGAGAATTTTTTTCCGGAATTTAAAAAATGTTCCGGATTTTTTCTGGTTATGTTTCAAATAATGTGCTGGATTTTCAAAAAATATTCTCAATTTACAAAAAATGTTTCAGAATTCGAAAATATGTTCTGGATTTTAAAAAATGTTCTCGAGTTTGAAAATTGTTCCAGAATTTGAGAAAATCTTTCGGAATTTGAAAAAATGTTCCATAATTAGGAAAATGTTCCTATTTTGAACTTTTATTCACAAATTCACAAATACAACCGCTGATTAAGTTTCAAAAATACTACAGCTGATTAATTTGAAAAAGATTTCCATTTATAATTTTTGTTTGTAAATACTACAGCTGATTCAGGAATTCAAAAAAATTATTTTCCATTTCAAAACTTGTTCTCAAGCTTCAAAAAATGTCCGCCCTTCCAAATTTGTTCAGGATTTTTCAAAATTGTACGTCGTTTCAAAATTTGTTCTCAAGATTCAAAAAATGTTCGTGTTTAAAAAAATTGTTCGCGCTTCCAAATTTGTTCAGGATTTTTCCAATTGTTCTCGGTTTCAAAATTTGTTCTCAAGATTTCAAAATTGTTCGTTCTTTAAAACATTGTTCATGCTTACAAATTTCTTCTGCATTTTAGAAAATGTTCATGTTTTAAAGAAATGATTGGGAAATTAAACATTTGTTCATTTTAATAAAAGTAATTGCGTTTGTGAAAAATAATCGTGTTCGTAAAATTACTCAAAATTTTGTTTGTGTTTTTCAAAAAATATTCTTAAGGTTATTTAAAAATTATTTGCCTGCATATTTAATTGTAGAATAAACTGTTTTTACTTCTGCAAGTATTTTAGAAACTATCACATTTATCTTATAAATGTCTTTGAAGCGACACTTTTACAAAAACAGTGAAATTTCATCTTTTTTAGAGCTCAGAAATTAGTTGAATCAGTTCAGAAAACACTTGGAAACAGCAACAAGAACAGTAAAAACAGTTTGAATGGTAAAAGCAGGATGAAACAGTGGAAACAACTCAAACATGTGCTAAACCAATCACGGAAACATCTCAATGCGTGCGAAAATAATTGCGGCCCATTAAAGCCCGCCAGTCAGCACTTCTATGTGAAGCCCCTTCTAATTGACGCAAAATGCGTCCAATAGCACCTCCCCCTTCGGAAGCTTCGCATCAAGCACTCCTACGTGCCATCTCTAGGCGCGTTCTCAACCGTCATCACGTGTCGCGTTCTAAGCGTTTTTTGTTTTTGTTTTTTTGCACGTGTTTTTGGCTTTTTAGGTTTTTTTTCGCCTTTTGACGATTTTTTGCGCAAAAAACATGGCCGTGAAGACGATTTTGCCTTCATGAAGGCATGATTTTGCGAGAGGAACGATTTCACCGTGAAGACTTTTTTTGTTTTTTTTACGAGAGGTACGGTTTTGCCTTCATGAAGGCATGGCCATGCCTTTCGGAAACGAAAAAAACGTGTTTTCTATTTTTTTATGAGAGGCAGGGTTTTGTTTCCGCGAGAGACACAGTTGGTTTCATGAGAGGCACAGTTTTACCTTCGCGAGAGGCACGAGCATGACTCTCGGAAAAGGGAAAAAATAATGTGTTTTCTGCTTTTTCGTAAGAGACACGGGTTTGCTTTCACGAGAGGCACGGTTTTGCCTTCATAAGAGGCACACGTGTGCCTCTCGAAAAGGAAAAATAATGCATTTTTTCTATGAGAGGCACGATTTTGTTTTCCGCGAGAGGCATGGTTTTGCCTTCGTGAGAGGCACGACCGTGTCTATCGGAAAGGAAAAAAAGGCGAAAAAACACGTTTTCTGTTTTGTTTTTGCCGTGAGAGGCACGGTTTTGTTTGGTCCGGTTTACTTTCGTAAGAAAAAGTTCGTCAAAACCTATCAACATGGGATCTAGTTTTGAAGATCCCAATGCGAGAAATCCAACGATAAAAACGGTTCGAGATTTGGACGCATGGTTTAAGAGATAAAACATTTTGAAAATACGGATCTACGATAAAAAAGGAAAACTTCGAGGTTACGACAAGTGAGACACATGCAGTGCGCCACTTATCGCAATCTAGGAAAGTGAGAGTGATCTTTAAAAGGAGTACTCCCTACTTAGTGATTTCGAGATTCATTGCAAGGTCTGTAAGCACTGGAAGCTCCTGTGCAGCGCTACACGCGTAAGTTAACGATCCGGCGCCTGCAACATCGCTGTTATGGGTCGACCCACTAGCATGCTGCCTAGTTTTTTTTATCTATTTTTTCTACTGATCCAGTAGAAAAAATGTCCAGATTTTCCATTTGTTATGAAAATAAAAGTATGAAAAAAAATATTTACGGATTTAAAAAAAAGGTTCATCATTTGAAAAAAGTTCATATCTTTTAAAAAGGTTCATCAAATTTGAAAATTTTCATCAATTTGAAAAAAAGTTCATTGAAATTGAAAAAAAGTTCATCCAATTTGGAGAAGTTCATGAAATTTTTAATTTTTTATTAAATTTGGAAAAAGTTCATAGAAATTCAGAAGAAGTACATGCATTTAAAAAAATCATTGAACTGAAAAAAGTTCATAAATCTGAAAAAAGTTCATCAATTTTGATAAAAAATCATCCATTTTCAAAAAGATGTTCATAAAATTGTAAAAAAGTTCATCGATATTCAAAAAAGTTCGTATAATTTTAATATTTTAGAAAAGGTTCGTCGATTTTCAGAGAAAAGTTCATCAATCTTAAAAATATCCGTTGAAATTTTAAAAAACTTCATCCATATTTTAAAAAGTTAATAGAATTTTGAAAAAAAAACATCAAGTGACTATAGCTGGGGTGGCCCATTTACGAACGTCACACGCGCTAGTTAATAAAAATGCACGTTAACTGGCGCTTCTGCCGTCAAATAGGAAATGCCGTAAGCATTTGGGCCACATTTAGAAATGCAATTAAGGCTCCATCTCCCTTAGTGCAAATCTCGCTCCTAATCTTGCTATCGAGATACCCGTGACCAAATTGATCAACCCAGTCACTGCCTATGCCTCTTGACAAATTGGAGGTTTTCCTTTTCACGTCTCGATCGTCAGAACATGTGAGTTTACTATGCCCTCTCCGGCCATTTCCCATCCATGTCGTCCCCTCTCTCTTCTGCTTCGCCAAATAGAGGTCACCATTGTAGCCACATTCTAGGGTTTGTTGCCTGCGGCAATGACTATCTTTCTGTTTGACCCAACTGTTGGGGAACATCGCATGGGAAACAAAATTTTTCCTACGCACACGCAATAACTATCATGGTGATGTCCATCTATGAGAGGGGATTTCCGATCTACGTACCCTTGTAGATCGCACAACAGGAAGCGTTAAGAAACGCGGTTGATGTAGTGGAACATCCTCACGTCCCTCGACCCACCCCGCGAACCGTCCCATGAACCGTCCCGCGATCCGTCCCACGATCCGCTCCGATCTAGTGCCGAACGGACGACACCTCCGCGTTCAGCACACGTACAGCTCGACGATGATCTCGGCCTTCTTGATCCACCAAGAGAGACGGAGAGGTAGATGAGTTCTCCGGCAGCGTGACAACGTTCCGGAGGTTGGTCATGATCTATCCCAGCAGGGTTTCGCCCGAGCTCCGTAGAAATACGATCTAGAGGAAAAACCGTGGAGGTATGTGGTCGGGCTGCCGTGGCAAAGTTGTCTCAAATCAGCCCTAATACCTCAGTATATATAGGAGGGAGGGGGAGGGCCTTGCCTTGAGGCTCAAGGGAGCCCCAAGGGGTCGGCCGAACCAAGGGGAGGAGTCCTCCTCCAATCCTAGTCCAACTAGGATTGGAAGGTGGAGTCTTTCCCTTCCTTCCCACTTCCCTATTTTTTTCATTTGATTTCTTTATCTCCTGCGCATAGGGCCTCTTGGGCTGTCCCACCAGTCCACTAAGGGCTGGTGCGGCACCCCTAAGGCCTATGGGCTTCCCCCGGGTGGGCTGCCCCCCCGGTGAACATCCGGAACCCATTTGTCACTCCCGGTACATTCTCGGTAATGCCCGAAAACTTTCTGGTAATCAAATGAGGTCATCCTATATATCAATCTTCGTCTACGGACCATTCCGGAAACCCTCGTGATGTCTGTGATCTCATCCGGGACTCCGAACAACATTCGATAACCAACCATATAACTCAAATACGCATAAAACATTGCCGAACCTTAAGTGTGCAGACCCTGCGGGTTCGAGAACTATGTAGACATGACCCGAGGGACTCCTCGGTCAATATCCAATAGCGGGACCTGGATGCCCATATTGGATCCTACATATTCTACGAAGATCTTATCGATTGAACCTCAGTGCCAAGGATTCATATAATCCCGTATGTCATTCCCTTTGTCCTTCGGTATGTTACTTGCCCGAGATTCGATCGTCAGTTTTGATAAAAAATCATCCATTTTCAAAAAGATGTTCATCAAATTTAAAAAAAGTTCATCGATATTCAAAAAAGTTCATAGAATTTTAATATTTTAGAAAAGGTTCATCGATTTTCAGAGAAAAGTTCATCAATCTTAAAAAATATCCGTTGAAATTTTAAAAAACTTCATCCATATTTAGAAAAGTTAAAAGAATTTTGAAAAAAACATCAAGTGACTATAGATGGGGTGGCCCATTTACGAACGTCACATGCGCTAGTTAATAAAAATGCACGTTAACTCGCGCTTCTGCCGCCAAATAGGAAATGCCGTAAGCATTTGGGTCACATTTAGAAATGCAATTAACGCTCCATCTCCCTTAGTGCAAATATCGCTCCTAATCTTGCTATCGAGGTACCCATGACCAAATTGTTCAGCCCAGTCACTGCCTATGCCTCTTGACAGATTGGAGGTTTTCCTCTTCACATCTCGATCGTCAGAACACGTGAGTTTACTATGCCCTCTCCTACCATTTCCCATCCATGTCGTCCCCTCTCTCTTCTCCTTCGCCAAATAGAGGTCACCATTGTAGCCACATTCTAGGGTTTGTTGCCTGCGGCAATGACTATCTTTCTGTTCGACCCAACTCCTTTTATTCCCTATTGACACCATCCTACTAAAGTCGAAGGCAGACCCGCATGAGCTCGTGTCAATCATGACGATCTTCGTCCGACAAATGAAGATCTGCCCATCATGAGGGTGTGCCCATGCTGCAAGCTGAGATGGTCATAGTCACGCTTGTGCCCATGCTGCAAGGTGAGTTAGCCTTCCCTAATGTACGATCCGATTGTTGGAGAGTACCACTCGAGTCGGTTTTTCGAGAAATCTCGCGCTACCCTTTTAGTCGGGCTTTTGTCCTCCTCAGCGTGGATGATATGGATTTTTGGTTGATAGAAGACCTCGTGTGTATGATGACATCCACATTATTTTTGAGCGACTAATGCAAGAATAAATTAGAAAAGCTTTAATCTTAATAGGGAATGTTGGACCATGATCTATGGATCTCCTATTGATCTAAGGTGCGTGCATGAGTTATCTAATGAAAACTATAGCTTCGACAAATTGCTATTTTGGGACAATGTTCAAACTACCGATGCAACTGTGATCATCAAGGTGAGGGTTGATGAGACGAAGGACATTTCTATTAGTTTGTTGTTATAATAAATGGGCTTGGCCCATCTATAAATTCTGAAATCTCAAAAGAGCCCATGAATAAAATGACAAGTGGTGGTGCTAAAGTTTAGTACCATACCGCTAGTTGAGGAAGAGTTGGACCTCTTTATATAGTGAGTTATTCACCACTCTAAGTGTGTGTTGAGAAGAGAAGGAGGAAGACCACACATGTGCTCGTTCGCCTCGCGTGGCCTGGCCTGGGCGGGGAGGGGCGACGCGTATGTGCGACATATGCATGAATGGTCCATCGAAATCCAGACCGTTACCTTGCGGGGGCATGACTTCCTTTCGCCGTTTTATTTTTTATGTCTTGATAGACTAGTTAATTATTTCTTGTCTCGTAAGTATGCGACTTAGTAACCAAGTCCGTTTGAGATCGTCACCGCGACATGATACCGCCTCTGGTCCTCTTATATATACTGCTTACTAGCCTGAGCCAAAAATACATCAAAAAACCTAGGGTTTTGCCTCATCTTGCAACTTGCGCCGCCACCATAGTCCACCTCATCTCGAACGACGACGTGCATCGGTGTGCGGGAGAGCACGTCCTCGAAAACTTTTGTGTTTGTGGTTCTGCACCGGGAGAGGACGAAATTGGTTTTTGGGAAGCGCTCCACGCAGTGCTCAAATTCGTCATCATGGGTCGTCTATCATCCATGTCCGGCGGTGCTACTCATTTCCGTCTCCATCACCGTCAACAACAGATCGTCGCCAACGTCGCCATCAACGCCATCGCTCCTACATCAACTAATGAACAATACGTTATTCGTGATCTGTTAATGTCTCTCTCTGTAGTTGCTACTTTGTGTGAGATGGTGATGTGCATATTCTGCTGTTCATCTAGTTTACTAGATTGTTGCATGCTAGTTTTGGTTCTAGTCATAAATTGTTTACTCGAATTAATCATGATCTTGCCTAATTTTCCAACAATCAAAAAACCTAATTGTAGGTAATTTCCTGAGTTAACTATGGCTGGATTTGCTGATGCACCGAGGCTGGATAAGTTTACCGGTGTGCAATTTAATAGGTGGCAAGTGAGGTAGATGCTCTAGCTTACTGCTTTGAAGGTTTTCCATGTTAGTGATGACATGCCAGAAGGAAATTCCGATGAAGAGTAGAGAAAGTTACAAGAAGCCAATACTATCTTTGTGGGATGCGTTCTGAGTGTTCTTGCCGACCGTCTATGTGATGTGTACATGCACATGCAAGGTGGGAAGACTCCATGGGATGTACTGAATGCAAAATTTAGTGCGACAGATGCACGTAGTGAACTGTACATCATGAAGGATTTTCACGACTACAAGATGGTGAATAACCATTCTGTTGTTGAACAAGCTCATGAGATACAATGCATTGTGAAGGAATTGGGAATCCTTAAGTGTGATTTACCTGATAAATTCATGGCTGGGTGCATGATTGCAAACTTACCTCCTTCACGGAGAAACTTTGCCACTACTCTGAAACATAAGAGACAAGAGATATTAGTTGAAAATATGATTGCATCCCTTGATGTTGAAGAGAAAGCTCGGGCTAAAGGCACTATTGAGAAAGGAGGTGAGGTTTAGCCTACCGCCAATATGGTGCAAAGGTACCCACAGAACAAGAACAAAGGGAAGAACAAGCCCACTTTCAACAAATCTATGAAGACTATTACCTTCAAGAAGAAGAAGAAGTTCAACAAGGCTGAATGTAACGCCCAAGATGTGATCCTATCCTTATTTTGGCACAAGGGCGTTGAGAGGGATAGACGCACATCTCGTCATTTCGCAAGAATGGATATGTAAAAAAGAGATGAGTATATGTAATTGGCTTACACTCGCCACAAGCTAATCATGATCATCTCAATACAACAATCCATGCAATCACCATATAGAAGAGCAGGGTCTGACTACAGACGAAATCAAACAATAAAATGACGCCCATCCTTGCTATCCTAGATTGTAGGCATGGAAGATGAAGAAGAAACTCCAAATAGAACAATCAGCGCGCTCACGTCAAAGTATAGCTTAACCTGTACGTACAAGATTTGTTGTAGTAATGTGTGAACCACGGGGACTCAGCAATCTCATTTACAAAGGTATCAAGACTTGCAAAGCTTAATGGGTGAGGCATGGTTAAGTGGTGAGGCTGCAACAAGTACTAAGCATTTATTTGAGTGTCTAACTTACGAGTACAAGAATAAGAGGGGGGGGGTGGGGTGATCTACACATAAACGGACGTGAACTAATAATGATCATGAAGTGATCCTGAACACCTACTTACGAGTCGAACATAACCCCATCTTGTCCTATCTCGGATTTAGAACTCACGAGTAGAGACAGTCACGGTTACACACATAGTTGGCATATTTTAATTGAGTTTACTTCAATTTTGCTATGAAAGGGTGTTAAACAAAGTTTCTAAGTTGCCACATAACCGCGGGCATGACTCTCAGAAAGATTTAACCCTACAAGGGTGCTTCAACTTACCCATCACAAACTAGCCACAAGGTGCGTGGAAAACCTCAACTACGGAAAACCCGTAGTCTCCTCGAAATCCCTTTGGAAAACCTCAACCTCGAGATAGCCGAAAGTATCCTCGGAATCTCGGTGCACAAGTTATTTCATAAAAGGTAAAACAAATCCAGCAAGGCCGCCCAACGTGCCGACAACCCTGATAGGAGCCGCGTATCTCGTTCTCAGGGCACAACGGATGAGCTAGACGTCGAGTTGGCTGAGACCCCGGGTGAGCACGGGGCACTGCACATCGCTCAGTTTGGACCAACACTCATTAGGAGCACTGGCCCGGGTTGTTGATTAATTATCCACGGGGTCCGAAAAGTCCCTATGGATTTTTTAGTTATTAGGCAAATGTAGTACCAAAGTTGGGCCTTGAAGGAAGAGTTTTAATCTAAGATGAATTATCAAGGGGGTCCCCATAACAACCCTAAGCATGTTAGGAGCGCTCAATATGGAACATAACACCGTACACAAGTAACTAGGGTGGCAAAGGTGGAACAAAACATCGAGCCAAAAGGCCAAGCCTTCCACCTTTTACCAAGTATAGAAGTGCATTAAATTAAATAGCATAATATTGTGATACCTCAAGAAATCCATGTTGTCACATGGAAAACAGCTTGCACCTGCAACTAGAAACACTATAAGAAGGGCTGAGCAAGTAGAAACATAGCTAAACAAAAGGTTTGCTGGGATGTGGAGGGGGTTAGAGGCTTTTATGGCAATGTTTGGAGGCTTGACATTTAGGTGGTAGGTAACGAGACATAACTATAGAAGCGAGACAACTAACATAGCAATGATAGTAGTGGTATCCAGGGAAATGATCAGCTTGCGTGAGATCCCGCTTGGAAGAAGAACGAATCCGTGAAGCACACGAACCAACGTAGTTGATCGAATCCTCACACTCCAAAGTGGTTTTCGGAACCATACTGAGAAGAACAATCCAGAAACAAACAATTAACACATAATAAACACCACAAGATATGCATGACATGATGCACAAATAAATATGATGCATGTCCATACGATTATGCAAGACATGACAAAGCATAACAATAAATATTGCACATTAAGTGAAGTTCTATAGGCAATGAGTTGAATATTGAAAAAACTCCACATTCAAATCACTTAATTCACTCTTGTTTAGGTACCCAACAATATTAAATCTTATTAACATGGAAAGAGGTGAAGCATAAATAAACTATCTATCTAGGCATGATAAATAATGTCGAAAATAGCTTATAGTATTTCCAAAGCAACCCCATATGTTAATTTTTAAATTGGTCCAGATATGATCTAAACATATATTATATTTATTAAATAGGGAAACAAATTGTACCATGTGATTTTACACGTCATTCTAGTCGATTTACATATATGGATCATCTAAAACGGAGTCATGATCTAAAAGATATGACCAACACAAGATAATATGCCATGAATGCAAAATCTATGAAAATTACAACCACAAACATTCAAATCAAGCTGCAGCAATATATTAGGAAACTACATGAGATTCTAGTCAAGTTTCATATATGGAATGTTCAAAACGGAGCAATGGTTCAACAATTACAACCAACACACGTTATAGTGAAAATCTGTCCAAAATAACAACATGACGTTTTGTACACATCAAAACAATAACCTACATGAATCTAAAATGCACAAACAAGACATGAGGCAGTAGTTGACATGATGCACAACAGTTCATCTCATTACAACAAATTGAAGAGAAGCATGGATCATTAGGAAATGAACTCACAAGACGGCTACTTGAACACAGTTTCAGACTGAGTGAAAATAATAGTTTTTAACATAACAATGTTACTATGAAGGCATATTGACATCAACAAAAACGTATGCTACATGACATATAATGGCATGAAAATTTACAGCATGGTAGCAGGCATGATGCACTTCATTTCGTTCCATTCTAGCAAGGTCTAATTATGCACACAATCATAGCTAGCATCAACACAACATGGAAATTTGAAATAAGGATACTCTCACACTTATTGAAAATTAGAGTAGGCATGAATATTAGTTTTAATGTGATATCACCTTTATAGCAACATATTAACGTGATAGAATTGGTTCACAAGGCAACTGTAGGTATGACATCAAAGTAGACATCACATAGAACAAATTCCACGAAGGAATCACATGTAAAAGACCTACGGATTAGATGCAATCATCAAGCCAAGTTTGAATAAAATACCAGTTTTTACATTTATTCATGAAGCACTTGCAATAGATATTTGAGCATGTAGATGCAAACTATTACGCATGCAAATTCCAGAATCATGTAGAGCACGAAGAGTAGATGATTTTCCATATAAAGTTTATTTAATTCGGAGCCACGGTTATGTAGTCATTAAATAAATCATTTAACATGGCATTTACACAAGTAAATGCAAACATCAAGTTCCCATAATTTAAACATGGATTTTCATGGCAAACAAAATACCCGGGGCTAGTACACATCACAAAGGGCACATCTCATATTCACGAAAAATCATATGATGCATGGATTAAATCATTCAGAAATAACAAAAGGGCATCACAACAAAATATCATGCACACAAACTTACTGAGATGACCAAACTAATACCACAGGTAAATTCCTTAGATTTTTCTACCCCAAAATCATACATAAGATGTATATTTTGCTGTACAAAAATGCCACAACAATTACGCAAAATTACTTATTGCAATTATAAACACAGCGTCACATAGCAAAAAAACACATGGGCGAGGGATAGCATGGCTCGAGTGGCAGCTCACCTAGCGGGCTTGGCCCAGGTTGGTGGAGATGGCTAGGCATGCTGGGGGAGAGGCGGAGCTGGGCCGGCTCCTGGGTGAGGTTGCCCACGCGGGCATTGCAGGGGTCAACGCTGGAAGGTAGGTCGGCCCACGAGCGGGGTGAGGCGAGCGCACGAGGCACTCGTCGTCCTCCTCTCGTGCGCGTTGGTCCAGAGGCACGGGCGGTAGTGATGGACCTTGGGGCTCCGACAAGGGGTCTTCGGGCGATGGGAACGTCGGAGGCACGCACACCCGAGCTGAGGCTCAACTCGTATGGCGGGGTTGGTCGTGGATGAAAGTCCTGTTTGAGGTTGTCCATGGCGGCAGCCTCCTTGCTCCTGTTCACGAGAGAAAGAGAGATGGTTGAGAGGGAAAGATGAGACCGATGGGAAGATAAGGGAGAGGATGCGAGCAGCAGAGCTCCGACCTGGGTCCGGTGGAGAGGAGGTCGGGCATGGCGTCACATGCATGGCTCCGACGAGGCGCGACGACCTTGGGCACGGGGCAGGGAGCTCAGGGCTCCTCCCATGGCTGGCGGCGGCATGCAGGATTATCCGGGCCCATATTCGCTCGGGCGGGCCTCTAGATGGGCTTCGTGGGCTTGGGGCTAGAGGTGGGAGTAGGGTGGTTATGGGTGGCGATTGAGGGCGCTGATTTCGAGGCGAGGTTAGGGTTAGGCCAACTCCGGCTAGTTGGGTAACTCTCTTTATATAGGTAGGGTAACTAGGTTTAGGGGGGAGGTTTTGCACCATTTTCGAGCCCTTTGATCACGATCGTATGACTCTTGTCACCAAGGAAGGGGGTAGCTGGGCTAGTGGGTTGTGTAGAGTGTCTTAGGCTCAGAAGAGAGGGAGGTTTGAGGTCCGTGGCAGGTTTTAAAACACCGCAACCATCCGACGTTTTAGCGGCTATAATGCTGCTATAAGTTTAATGGTAGGGGTATCAAACGACTTGCGAATGCGACAAAATTTGGTAGGCTGTCTACCTACATTAAAATAAGACCACACACCAACTTTCAACCCATTCCTAGAAATTTTTATACACACTGTTAAAAACAATATTTCAATGATGTTGCGACAAGAACGTAGAGATCCGGCAACTATGATCAGATGCACATTTCTAAAAATGATGGGAACGGACTGCCGATGCATTGCGGATGCACATGATGCTATGGTGAATGCAACAACCAAATAAATCACATGGTGACAACGAAATAAAAATGAAATCTTCTGAAGCATCGGTTGTGGGCTGTTACACTGAGGTGGAGTGCTATGCATGCGGGAAGCCCAATCACTTTTCCAAGGAATGCCAAGGACGTGAACACCGTAGAGGGAAAACGGGCTCCAAGATTGTTAACATGGTGAAAGAGAGCAATACTGATGGGTATGATAATTTACTTATTGTACTTTCAGTTTTTCAATCATCTTCATGGTGGATTGATTCAGGTGCTAATGTTCATGTTTCTGCTGACGTCTCTTTGTTTACTTCTTATTAGGTCACAAGGGACTCTTCCGTACTAATGGGGAATGTGTGACATGGTTTTGTTCATGGCATTGGCAGAGTGGATGTGAAGTTTACTTCGGGAAAGATCATGCAACTAAGGAACATGCAACATGTCCCTACTATGAACAGGAATCTTCCTAGCGGCTCATTTTTATGTCGAGATGGGTTTAAGGTAGTTTTAGAGTCGAATAAAATAACCGTGTCGAGATTTGGAAAATTTATAGGAAAAGGCTATGAGTGCAGATCCGTTTTTCCCTTTCAAACGTCCATAATAAATGAGTAAACCAAATTTGTGCTAGTGTTAATGATGATGCAAATGTTTGGCACTGTCGTTTATGTCATATTAATTTTGATTTAATGTATCGGCTATCGAGTATGAGTTTAATTCCTATTTTCAATGTTGCCTAAGGTTCTAAGTGCCATAGTTGTGTGCAATCAAAGCAACCTCGAAAGCCTCACACAACTACCGAGGAGAGAGGCTTGGTACCTCTAGAACTCATACATTTTGATCTATGTGAGATCAATGGTGTGTTGACAAAAGGTGGAAAGAGATATTTCATGGTGTTGATTGATGATGTGACTAGATTTTGTTATGTTTATTTGTTACAAACTTGGACTACTTTAAAATCTACAAAGCTGAAGTTGAAAATCAACTAGAGAGAAAGATCAAGCGTCTTAGGTCGGATCATGGTGGAGAGTATTTTTCCAAAGTATTTTATGATTTTTGTGAGGAACATGGTATTATTCATGAGATGATGCCTCCCTATTCGCCCCAATCAAACGGGGTGACCGAGAGGAAAAATCGCACGTTGACTGACTTGGTGAATGCCATGTTAGACACTACTAGTTTATCCAAGGCATGGTGGGGTGTGAAGCCCCCGATTTGACCGTACGCTAATCATACATGCAAATGGGTACAACCAAGATTAGGGACTCACAGGAAGATATCACAACACAACTCTAGACACAAATAAAAGACACACAAGCTTCATATTACAAGCCAGGGGCCTCGAGGGCTCGAATACATAAGCTTGGGAAATACAGAGTCAACAGAAGCAATAATATCTAAGTACATACATAGAAACAAGTTTATGCCTTAGATAAGGCTAGCACAAAAGATACATGGATCGAAAGAGGCGAGGCCTCCTGCCTGGGAACCTCGTGAACTACTCCCGGTCGTCAGCGGCCCCCACGTAGTAGTAGGCACCGTCGGGGTAGTAGTCGTCGTCGGCGGGATACACCATCTACTTGGATCCATCATCTGGTCGTGGCAATCGTATAAGGGGAAAAGAGGGAGCAAAGCAACCATGAGTACTCATCCAAAGTACTCGCAAGACCGACATCAGAACTATGCTAAGTATGCATAAGTATGAAATGAATGGGGTTATATCTGGACTATCTGCAGCAATTCAAGAATAGAGAGAAGGGACTAGTCCTATTGAAGACTACCATATTTATTGTCTTGCAACATTTGAAGAGAGTAGAACAATAACACAATTCTGTATATTCATATTGTTGCAACAAATTTAATTAAGTCAAGCCTAGAGATTCTTTCTCGACTCCCTGCGAGAAAGCAATATCGGAGCCAAACATTCTAGTTAAGTCACAGTTCTAGTTGTATTAGATCTAGATACAATTCCAAGTCGTCTTGTTTACATGGACACGACTATTCGAATAGATAAATTTCATCCCTATAGGGGTGCACCACAGTACCCAACACGCTCGATAAAATCTGCCTGGACACACTTTCCTAGGTCATGCCCGGCCTCGAAAGATCGACACGTCGCAACCCTACCTAAGATCAATAGAGAGGCCAGCCCGTCGGTCTAAATCCTAAGCACGCTTGGGTCATGGTCCCATCACCCTTTGCACTCGTACATGATGCGTGAGCGACGAGGTCAGTCCTGGCACCTCTAATACAAGATCAATGCTTACGCAGACCACACGGGCACGTGCCGCTCAATTGCTGACATCTCAAGAGCTTCAGTAGATACCACGAAGTCGAGTACCCATAACTTCTCCCACGTGAAGGTTAGTGCGAAAGAGGTCATTGACCAACTCAGATCAAATACCAAAATCCCATTAGCATTTTAATTAACACCGCAACGAAGATCAGCAATCCATGATATGTGGTCCCGTCGGCGTCTTGAGTATGTGTGGCAAGGGCCAAGAATGCCCGACACGCCTCATCAAATCCACGCGGGATTCCACCCGCGACACACCTTTCATCATATTCCTAGTAGTAAGGTCAAGTAACCGTGTGGCTGTAACATCAGAAGTGGAAGGACATGGACGTCGCCTAGAGGGGGGCGGGGTGAATAGGTGCTTTAAAATAATTACGGTTTAGGCTTGAAGAAATGCGGAATAAAACTAACGTATAATTTGTCAAGCACAAAATCTAAAACAACAAGGCTCACCTATGTGCACCAACAACTTATGCTAAGCAAGATAAACAACTAAGTGATAGCAAGATATATAACCAGAAACAATATGGCGATTACAAAGTAAAGTGCATAAGTAAAGGGCTCGGGTAAGAGATAACCAAGGCACGCAAAGACGATGGTGTATCCCGAAGTTCACACCCTTGCAGATGCTAATCTCCATTTGGAGCGGTGTGGAGGCACAATGCTCCCCAAGATGCCACTAAGGCCACCATAATCTCCTCACGCCCTCGCCCAATGAAAGATGCTGTGATTCCACTAAGGGACCCTTGAGGGTGGTCACCGAACCCATACAAACAAGGTTGGGGCAATCTCAACGACACCATGAAGCTTCACCACAATGGACTATGGCTCCGAGATGACCTCAAACGATCGGGGCAATATCCACAACCTAATTGGAGACCCAACGCTTTCTCGGAGCTTTACACCATAATGATTGAGCTTCGAGGCACTACCAAGCTTCTAGGATGCTAAAGCATCCACGAAGAACAATCTCTAGGGTACAAAGTACCCAAGGGTATAAGCTTCTCAACTTTTCACTTCCACATATCACCGCGGAGAACTCAAATCGATGCTACTAATGCAATGGAAAGAACACATGAATTGGTAAAGTCCCTCACACTCAAATCCCTCCACAACAACAAAAGCAATGGGGTAATATGAGATGAAGAACAAGGAGCTCACAAAGAACTCGAAGATCAAGATCCAAGGGCTTCTCCTCACATAGAAGATAAAGTGATTTGTGGAAACGTGGATCTAGATCTCCTCTCTCTTTTCCCTCAAGAACTAGCAAGAATCATTGGAGGGATTGAGAGTTAGCAAGATCAAAGAAGGTCAACAATGGGGGGAAGAACACGAGCTCAACGGATGAAAAACCATTTGGGAAGAAGACGCCAGTAAATAGTGGCAGGAAATCTGGCCGTTATTCGGCCCAATGACTCAGCTAAGCGGTAGTACCATGCACCTGGTGGTAATACCGCTTGGGAAGTACTACCGTCATGTAGAGAGAGGTACTTCCGCTTAGCCTAGTCCAGGGGAGGCAAGATACCAGAAGAATTTACTAAGCGGTAGTGGTAGCGGCAGAGGTGGGCGGTAGTACCGCTCGAGTGGTACTTCGGCCCAAAAATAGAGAACACCCCGCGATGCCAGAGAGAAAAGATAAGAGGAAGCGAGGCCAGCAGGGAAGGGCGGCAGTACTGCCAGAGCGGTACTACCGCTCTGCCCTAGCGGTACTTCCGCTTGAGAGAGAAAACATGCCGAGAACTGCCATAACTTTCACATACGAGCTCCGAATTGAGCAAACTCAAGCTTGTTGGAATTCTTAAGAACATAAATTTATGAAAATTCCAATAATATATTGATGTGAAACCTCTATGAATGAAGAACTGGTAGACACTACAACATCGATAACATCATAGAAGATGCACATGAACTCTGTTTTCGATGAACTCGAGCTTGTCATAAAGATGGCCATAAGCTCAAATACTCACAAAGAGAAACACCAAACAAGAACCAAGAAAGATGATGCAAGAATGAAAATGGTTTGATCTCTCAATGACTGATATGATCAAGCTACTCACTTGAGAGCCCCCCTTGATAGTATGACAATCTATCATAAAATAGAAAAACCTATCAAGGGCAAACCTATACCTTGCACATAGTCCACTTGAGCTAGAATATGACGATCTTGACTTCCTCAAGATGGACCACCTTTCTTGATTGCGTTATCTTTATGAAGACTAGTTGATTGCCCCCCATACTCACTATGGGTGAGCCACTCTCCAGCACATCTTCAGAAATCCATTGCCACCACAATGGATGGCAAGCTTCAAGCATGATATCTTCGTGATGCTCCACTTGAACTTGCGCACCACAATATTGATGATGCTCAGCACTTGATGTCATCCTTCATAGGTTTAATGAGGTCTTCCTCTTGACGCAAGACCATGGAAACACACCTAACCCCACATAAAACTCTCATGAAGACCATGGGTTAGTACACAAAAGTATAATGGACAATGCTTACCATACCATGGGAGCACTTGATCCCCCTCGGTACATCTTGTATGCTTTGTGTGTTGATCATAGTGATTTACTCTTTGACTTAGTCTTTGTTAGAGCATATCTCTCCATATGTGGTTTCGGTAATTGATTACAATTCCTATGGACTAATGGTTGCCTTAAGTTATATTTATAGGATTTGTCCATAGGCACTTCTTGAAGTCCATCTGTTGGGTTCAAGGAGTTTATATGATGACAAGGGTGGTATTCAAGGTATTATGCAAAGAATGGTCATAGAGACACAAGGTTGATCAAGATCGTCAAACAAAGATTAAATCAAGATGATCAACACACAAAGCGTACAAGATGTACCGAGAGGGATCAAGTGATCCCATGGTATGGTAAGCATTGTCCATTACGTATATGTGTACTAACCCATGGTATTGGTGAGAGTTCTATGTGGGGTTAGGTGTGTTTCCATGGGCTTGTGCTAAGAGGAATATCTCATACAACCCATGGAGGATGACTTCAAGTGGTGGAGGATGGTGGCAATGGACTTGTGAAGATATGCTGAAGAGCGGCTCACCCATAGTGTGTATGGGGGAGCAATCAACTAGTCTTCATCAAGCCAACGCAATCAAGAAAGATGGTCCATCTTGAGTAATCCTAGATCATCTTCATCTAGCTCAAGAGGACGAGGTGCAAGGTATAGGTTTGCCCTTGATAGGTTTTCTGTATTAGGATAGATTGCCGTACTGTCAAGGAGGGCTCTCAAGTGAGTAGCTTGATCGTATCGTTCATTGAGAGCTCAAACCATTTGCATCCTTGCATCATACTTCTTGGTTCTTGTTTGGTGTTTCTCTCTGTGAGTTTTAGAGCTTATGGTCATCTTCATGACAAGCTCGAGTTCATCAAAAATGGAGTCCATATGCATCTTCTATGATGTTTTCGATGTTGGGAGTTTTTACCGGTCTTATTCTAAGAAGGGTTCTCACCATTTTCTTATGGGACTTTTCTCACTTGCTTATTATTGATATTTATATCAAGATTGTGTTATCCCATGTCGTTATATTTCCAACAAACTTGGTTTCGTTGAATTCGGAGTCCGTATGCGAAAGTTAAGGCGGTTTCTGTGGTGAGCAGTAGTACCGCTTGTGCCGAGCGGTAGTACCACTCCCACGAGTGGTACTCCGTCGTACTTTATTTGTGCATCCTTTTTGCCTCGGCATGGCTGTTGAACCTACCGAGCGGTAGTACCGCTCCCACGAGCGGTAGTACCGCTCCGTCGGACTTTATTTGCGCATCCTTTTTGCCTCAGCATGGCTGCTGAACCTACCGAGCGGTAGTACTGCTCCCATGAGCGGTAATACCGCTCTGTGCGGGATGTGAAGCACAACGGTTGGTTTTTCCCCACCTATAAAAGGGGGTATTCTTCCCCATTGAACCTTATCTCTTTAGCTCATGTTCTTCCCCCATTGTCGACCTTCTTCGAGCTTGCTAACTCTCAATCCCTCCAATGATTCTTGCTAGTCCTTGAGGGAAAAGAGAGAGGAGATATAGATCCACATATCCACAAATCACTTTCTCCTCTATGTGAGGGGAACCCCTTGGATCTTGATCTTGGAGTTCTTTGTGATCTCCTTGTTCTTCCTCTCATATTTATCCATAGCTTTCGTTGTTGTGGGGGGATTTGAGTGTGAGGGACTTGTCCACTTCGTGTGTTCTTGCCATTGCATTTGGTGCATATGTTTGAATTCTCCACGGTGATACGTGGAAGTGAAGATTGAGTAGCTTATTACCTTTTGGTACTTAGTACCATAGAGATTGTTATTCGTGGATGCTTTGGCATCCTAGAAGCTTGGTGGTATCTCAGAGCTTAATCATTGTGGTGTAAAGCTCCAAGCAAGCGTCGGGGTCTGCAATTAGGTTGTGGAGATTGCCCCGAGCAGTTTGTACGAGTACCGATAACCGCTCCCAAGGGTTTCCATTTGTACGGGTTCGGTGACCGCCCTCAAGGGTCCCTTAGTGGAATCACGGCATCCTGCATTGTGCGAGGGCGTGAGGAGATTACGGTGGCCTTAGTGGCATCTTGGGGAGCATTGTGCCTCCACACCGCTCCAACGGAGATTAGCATCCGCAAGGGTGTGAACTTCGGGATACATCGTCATCTCTAAGTGCCTCGATTATTTCTTACCCGAATTCTTTATATATGGACTTTACTCTGTGATATCCATATTGTTTCTTGTCATATATCTTGCTATCACTTAGGTGTTTAATCTTGCTTAGTATAAGTTGTTGGTGCACATAGGTGAGCCTAGTTGTTTTAGGTTTTGTGCTTGACAAATTAACCATTAATTTTATTCCGCATTTGCTCAAGCCTAAACCGTAATTATTTTAAAGCGCCTATTCACCCCCCTCTAGGCGACATCCGCGTCCTTTCAGTCTTGATCAACCTTGTGTATTTATGCCCATTCTTTGGATAATATATTGAATACCACCTTGGTCATCATATAAATTCCTTGAAACCAACAAATGGACTTCAAGAAGTTCCCATGGACAAATCCTTCGAATATAACTTAACGCAACCATTAGTCCATAGGGATTATCATCAATTACCAAAAGCACATCTGGATAAATATGCTCTAACAAGAGGGATCTGAGGTATTACCCTCAATGGATTCTGAATGATGTATCCGTCAAGGCGACCAGGGAGGAATCAACCTCGCTGGTCCATGCTTGAGGGGGTGCACGACAGAGTCATTTTCGGAAGTGGTGAAGTAGGAATCACCCTCCGTGAACTACCACCAATTAACTACACTACAGAGCTAACATTAGGAGTACATAACAAGGTGTCACCCTCGGTACTTGATAGCAGCTCTGCAGCATCGTACAAGAAGGGGGGGTGTGAGTGATGTGATGAGCCTTGGCTCGTCGATCAGCATGAGGGAGAAAGAATGGGCGATATAGGGATGATCAAGGGGGTTGCTTGCCTTGTTGCTGTGCAGCAAAGGGTTGGTCGTCAAAAGGGTAGTCGTACCCGACAACAACGTCAGTGTTGGCGTCTACCGGAGAGAAAAGGGGGGGAAGAAACAATAAATAATAACAAGCAGGTGCATCACGATGCATGGCATGGCAATATGCAGCATTAGGCATGAGCTAACAAAGTACTACATGTCATGGACGGATCGGGAAAACAGATGATGATACGTCCATTTTGCATCATGTTTAGTTACTGTTATTTATAGTGTTTTTATGCATTTTGCCACTTGGTGGAATGATATGCAAGGTTTACATCAAGTGGGAGAATGCCGATAAATGGAATTCTGGACCTAAAAAAGCTACGTCAGAGATACCTATTCTGCACATATCCAATTGGGCTGAAAATTTACGGAGATTTATTTTATAAAAAATAAAAAATATTGGAGATAAGAAGTACCGTAGGGGGCTACTATGAGCCACTAGACACCAGGGCGCGCCAGCCCCCTGGTGATACTTGATGTCTAGTGGGGCCCCTAGCCCACCTCTAGCGATCACCTTCTGGTATAACATCTCCTTTACCCTGAAAAAATTAAGAGGAGGACTTTTGGAACGAAGCGCGGCCGTCTCGAGGTGGAACATAGGCAGGGGCACTTTTGCCCTCCGGCGGAGCGATTCCTCGGGAGGAACTTCCCTCCCGGAGGGGGAAATTGAGGCCATCATCATCACCAACACTCTCATCCTGGGGAGGCCAATCTTCATCAACATGTTCATCAACACCATCTCCTCTCAAAAACCTAGTTCATCTCTTGTACTCTATCTTGTACCGGAACCTCAGATTGGTACCTCGGGTGTGACTAGTAGTGTTGATCACATCTTGTAGTTGATGCTTTATGGTTAATTTTGTGGAAGTTCATATGTTATGATTTTTAATACCTCTCTGATCATGAACATGTTTATCACTTGTTAGTAGTTACTTTTGTTCTTGAGGCCACGAGAGAAATCATGTTGCAAGTAGTCATGTGAAGTTGATATTCGTTCGATATTTTGATGATATGAATGTTGTGGTTCCCTTGGTGTTGTTTTGTGAACGTCGACTGCATAGCACTTCACCATCTTTGGGCCTAAGGAATGCATTGTGGAGTAGTAATTAGAGGGCGGGTTGCGAGAGTGACAGAAACTTAAACCCCATTCTATGCTCTACTTCGTAAGGGTCTGATTTGGATCCCTATGTTTAATGCTATGGTTAGAATTTATTCTTAATACTTTTCTCATAGTTGCGGATGCTTGCAGGAGGGTTAATCATAGGTGGAGGGTTTGTTAAAATAAGAATAACACCCAAGCACCGGTCCACCTACATATCAAATTATCAAAATACCAAACACGAATTAACCCAACATGACGAAAGTGACTAGATGAAATTCCCGTGTGCCCTCAAGAACGCTTTGCCTATTATAAGAAATTGTTCTGGCCTGTCCTTTGCCACAAAAGGATTAGGATACCTTGTTGCACCTATTGTTACTATTTCTAATTGTCACTTGCTATTTCTAATTGTCACTTGCTACAATTATCTTGCTATCAAACAACTTGTTACCGCTATTTGAGCTTGCAGAAATTACCTTGCAGAAAACCGCTTGTCATTTCCTTCCGCTCCTCGTTGGGTTCGACACTCTTACTTATCGAAAGGACTACAATTGACCCCCTATACTTGTGGGTCATCACTTGACAATATTTCCCTGGTCTCTGGCTACTACCGCACGAATGAAAAGGGTGAAAAAGTTCCATGTTCGCTATGCTAGGGGCACGTGACGAGCAAACACACAACGTATCCGGGTTCGTTTCGTTTTTGTGAGCAACTTCCATGTACAAATTATTTTCATCGGAGTTACGGATTATTTCGTATTCATTTTTAAAGTTTTATTATTATTGTGAAATTATATAGATTTATTTTAATTAAGAAAGGCAATTATGACATCAACATGACATCATGGTGACATCATCAGTCAGTAGTCTCAGTTGACTAGTCAAATTGACTAGTGGGTCCTACATGTCATTTACAACTAATTAATTAAACAAATTAGGTTTAATTAATCTAATTAATTAGATAGAACAATCTTAGGTTAAATAAGTTAACTAATTAACTTATTTACTAATTAATCATATTATTATATTAATATTTTATAAAATTTTAAACGTTTCCACGGTGGACCCACTTGTCATTCATAGTGGCGGGGGGGGGGGGGAGGGGGATTAGCCCGGTGGCTAACAGGGGCCAGCCGGCCGAATCGGGGCCGAAGCCATGGCGAGCGCGATAGCGGCCAATAGCGGTCCGACCCGGAGGTGGCGAGCGCCGGTGGGCGTGGGGGCCCGATGGAGGGCGCGACCAGAGGGAGGGCCGTGCTCGGCCGAGGGCGCATCATGGGGGCCGCGGGCCGCCAGACCAACACATGCAGGGGGGAGGGCAACGACATTGCAAGCGCGTGCAGGTTGCTGGTGGTAGCCGCGATGGCAGTGGGGACAACTGACGCAGGAGATTCGTCGGAGGGGGCGGAGGAGCGATATCAGCGGTGGTGCGATGCTGGGGACACGAGGGAGGTATGGCACCGAGGGGGGGGGGTGGGGGGATTGCCGGGGCAGCAACTGGAGGGGAAAAGGAGGTGAGTGGGCGGTGAGGGGGATAAGAGGGGGGGGTCGGCGTGGCTCGAGGAGGCCGACGAGGGGGTGATGACGGCGGTGGCCGGAGGGCGCCGACGGGGTGGAGGGAGGCGCGTTGGGCCACGGGGGGCGAGCTGCTGGGCAGAGCCGTCGCCAGGGCGTGTGTGTGTGTGGGGGGGGGGGGGTGAGGCGGAGAGGGAGTGGGGTGGAAACTGTTAGGGTTGGAGGTTAGGGGGCTTTTATACCCTAGGTGGTGTGAGGGAATAGGCCGACCCGTGGGGCGTGGGCAGCTAGGCCGGCCTGGCGGCCAGCTCGGCCATGGCCGAGGAGGGGGAGGTTTCTTTTATTCATTTTTTACCTTTTCCTTTTATTTGTTTAGTGTTTTACTTATTTTAGTGAGTAAACTCTTTTGTACAAATATGCCACTTGTCCTAACATTCATTTAGCAATTTATTACACTCTCACAAAAATGTTTGGGACCTATTTAGAATTAATTTGTAATTGATTTAAATAAAAGGGCATTTAATTATTGGATTGGCCTATCTTAATATTTATTTTGAGGCAAGAGAAGACGTGATAAAATATGGTTTCATATTTTATTATTTCCATGTGAATATTTGCAATCCAACCATGATTTTTATTCACAGGTTTGCAAAACTTTTAGGTCCACATTTAAAATGAATTTGGATTGCAAAAAAAAAAGATTTTGGATTTGATTCCCAAGGTGATCACACATGGATAAGAAAAATGGATTAGCTTAATCCGAGAGGGTTACTATAGCTTGATTACCTTGATGACTGTAGCATAATTCGGGGATGTTACAACTCTCCTCTACAACAAGAAATTTTCGTCCTGAAAATTAAGAGGTAGAAGGAAAAAGCTCGGGGTATTCATCACGAAGATGATCCTCGCATTCCCAAATGGCTTCATCTTCAGAATGATTTGACCACTACACTTTAAGGCACTTGGTGACCTTGCGACGAGTCCGACGCTCAGCCTGATCGAGAATGCAGACTGGATGCTCTTTATAAGAGAGGTCTTGTTGCAGCGCAATCATATCATGATCCACTGCTCGGACATGATCCTTGAAGCAGAGGCAGAGCTGAGACACATGGAAGACATCAGAAACCCGAGAAAGGTTCAACGACAGCTCCAATTGATAAGCCACTTTTCCACGCCTTTCGAGAATGGTGAACGGATCAATATAGAGAGGATCTAGCTTACCCTTGATCCCAAAATAGTGTGCACCTCTCATTGGTGTGACTCGAAGATAAGCCATTTCGCAAGGTTGATAGACCATATCTTGATGATGACGGTCATACTGAATTTTTTGACGAGACTGAGCAGCCTTCAGATTCTCATGAATAATGCAGACTTTATCTTCAGCATGTTGGATAAGATCCGGACCGAAGAGAGATCGTTCCCCAGTTTCTGACCAATTGAGAGGAGTTCGACACCTTCGTCCATACAACACTTCAAAGTGGGTCATGTTCAGACTAGTTTGATAGGTATTGTTGCAGGAGAACTCAGCATACGGGAGACATTCCTCCCATTTCTTACCAAAAGAAATGACACAAGCTCCAACCATGTCTTCGAGAATTTGGTTGACTCCTTCAACTTGTCCTTGGTATTGAGGGTGAAATGTAGTGCTGAAGGACAAATGAGTTCCCATAGCCTTCTAAAAATATTCCCAGAATTTTGAAGTGCTCAAGCTACCACGATGTGAGGTGATTACCAACGGAATACCATGGAGTGAGAAAATCCTGGACATATATAGATCTGCTAGCTACCCGCAATGATTGTTTCCTTGACGGCTAGAAATGTGCAACCATGGACAGTCGGTCATTGTCAACGAGAATAACATCATTACCTTTCTGCGATCTGGGAAAACAAGTGACGAATTCCATTTCTACATGGTCCCATTTCGATTTAGGAATAGACATAGGTTGCAGAGTTCCAGCAGGCTTTGATATTCTGCTTTGATCCGATGACAAATATCACATTCTGCAACATAGCGTGCAATGTCTTGTTTCATATTCGAGAACCAGAATCTTGGACGAATGTCTTGGTACATCTTGGTACTACCCGGATGAATAGACAACGGTGTATCGTGAGCTCCTTTCATCAACCTTTCAGTCACAATCAGGTTTTCCTTCTTATTTGGTACGTAAAGACGACCCTTGATGTCCAAGGCGCCATCGTCAGCAAGAGTGAAGCAAGATGGTTTATCTTCTGCAAGGTAGCGTTTAATTCTTTCGAAATCATTATCATAGAGTTTAACAGTTTTGAACAACCAGGTTACCGAGGGAACCGTGATTAACAACACGGGGCTTCATCTTGCAGAACTCTTCATGAGGGGGGACAAGATAACTGTGAGGAACAATATGGACGTTCAACTTATTGAATTCCTCTTTAAGATGGCCAGGAAACTTATGAACCTGGAGGTGATTGTAGTATGACTTGCGGCTCAAGGCATCAACCATTACATTAGCCTTGCCGGGTGTATAAGATATACCCAATTTGAAATCTGCTATGCGCTCCATCCATCTCTGTTGCAGAGGTTCAGATCCGGCTGAGTAAATAGGTACTTCAAACTTTGATGATCTGTGTAGATCTGACAATGATTACCAAGAAGGTAATGCGGCCACTCTTTCGGTGAATGTACTACTACAACAAGTTCGAGGTCATGAATTGGATAGTTATCTTCATGAGCACGCAACTCAACAGAGGCATAAGCAATCACTTTGAGCTCTTGCATTAGGACACAACATATTCCTTGATGAGAAGCGTCACAATATATGAAGAAATCCTTTTTGGTATCTGGAGGAGCAAGTACTGGAGGAGATGTTAGTTTGTCCTTGAGTGCCTCGAAGCTTTCCTCACATTTATCTGTCCACTCATACTTAACACCTTTGTGAAGCAGATTGGTTAAGGGCCTTGCAATGTTGGAGAAATTCTCGACGGATCTACCGCAATAGCTGGCAAGTGCGAGAAAACTTCTGACTTGCTTGAAATTTTTCGGGGCGAGTCTAGTCAAGAATAGCGTGAACTCATTCGGGGTTGACCGCAATACCATCCTTGGAGATCACATGACCAAGGTAAGTCACTTCATCCAGCCAGAATTCAGATTTGGAATACTTTGTATAAAGTTGATGCTCCCAAAGGTTTTCCAGTACAAGACAAAGATATTCGACATGTTCTTCTTTATTCTTTGAATATACTAGAATATCATCCAGGTAAATCATGATGAATTTGTCGAGGTAGTCCATGTAGATATAATTCATCAACCGAGAGAAGGTTGCCGGGGCATTGGTTAAGCCAAAGGACATGACGGTGTACTCGTATGATCCATATCGAGTAAACGAAGGTGGTTTTGGGATATCCTCTTAGCGAACACGGATCTGGTGGTATCCCAACCTTTAGTCAAGCTTAGAGAAGATCGAGGAACTAGCGAGTTGATCATAGAGATCATTTATCCGAGGAAGAGGATACTTGCTTAGAATAGTTGCCAGATTGATAGGACGGTAGTCTTGAACCAAGTGATTTGTTCCATCCTTCTTCTTAAAAAAGAGAGAATGTGCTCCCCAAGAAGAGGAACTTGGACGAATGAAACCCAGACGAAGCGAATTGTCAATTTCTTGCTTAAGTTCAAGGAGTTCATGTGGTGGCATTTTATAAGGACGCTTGGCGATAGGAGTGGTACCGGGTACCAAGTCAATGACAAACTCGACAACTCGAGCAGGGGCAATCCCAGGAATCTCTTATGGAAAACACCTTGGAAACCCCGGACAATTGGAATGTCTTCGATTCCTTCAAGAGGTGACGCATTTAACGCGTTCAAGGCATATTTCTGTGCTTCAGCATCTCGAATGAGGTGAACATGGTAGCTGATTATTTCATTTGAAGAGTGTAGGAGGTGGACGGTTTTGGTGGCACAAACGATTGAAGTCGTATGAGCTTTCAACCAGTCCATTCTGAGTATGAGGTCAATGTTGGAAGACTTCAGCAATAAGGGAGCGGCAGGGAATTCCAATCCTTCTATTTCAATGGGGACATTGGGGGAAACGACAAAGGTTCTACATTGGCCCGCGGGGGTGTTTACCACTATCGGAATGTTCATCCCTTCGCCTCTAATGTCATGCATGTATGCAATTTTTTTGACATAAAGGAATGTGATGCTCCTATATCAAACAATACATAAGCTGGTTCTGAGATAATGAGAAGTGTACCTATTATGGTAGCAGGCTGGTCTTGAGCTTGACCCATTTGAATGTTGTTGGCCTGACCATGAACATAAGTAGGCTTGCCATTGTTGTTGCGATTCTGATTGTTTCCACTACCAGTTGACGGAAGTGCCAACTGATTCTAATGGTGTTCTGGATGGACACACTTGAAACACAACCCGTCCTCAAGACGAGAAGGAGGATCTCGTGGTGGTGGAGCTGGAATCCTCGGCTGCCTAGGTGGTGGAGGAGGCACACGAGTTACAACATATGACGACCTTGGAGCAGGAGCAGCTGCATGGTACATGTTGTGGGGAATCCAAATCTTATGCTTCTGTGTAGATGAGCCCAAAGATGACCCATGTCATGGTTGCGCTTGTTGCCATCCTTGTATTCCTGTAGACGAGCTTCAACCTGAATGGCCTTGTTCACCAAGTTAGGGTAGTCCTGAACATGGAGTGCCTGCTTGATGTCAGGGTGAAGGCCATCACGGAACTTCTCCTGTCTGCGAGCATCAGTTGCAATGTATTCTTCAGCATAGTAGGATAAGTCCAGAAATTCCCGCTGATAAGCATGCACAATATTGTTTCCCTGGACGAGGCGGCGGAACTCACACTTCTTCTAGTCCATGATTCCCCGAGGAATGCAACAGGTATGGAAAGCATCTTGGAACTCCGGCCAAGTGATGATAGTTCTAGCAGGCTGAGAACGCCTATGACCGTCCCACCATTGAGAAGCAGAACCCTTCAGGAAGTAAGCCCCAAAGTTTACATAGTTTTCCATGGGAACATTGGTAGACTCCAGCTCATAAGCGAGATCACGGAGCTAGTCATTAGCATTGAGAGGCTGAGTTGAGCTGCGGTAAATCGCAGGGTTGAGGTGGCAGAAGTCTTGTAGTGTCACGCCTTCCTGCTAGTTCATGTTCGGCCTTGGGAACTAGTCCATGAGCCCTTGCATAAATTGATGGTTTAGTTCAAACTATTGGATCATGCCAGCCATATATTCACGGGGCGATGGTGGTGGATCGTTAGCGGCACCACTCGGGCGGCCAACTGGTCTAACCATCATGCTAAAATTTAACATGGGTAGTTTAGCATAATGTAATTGTAGGGGTATGGAATCATTCATGAAGTAACCAAGCATAATGAAAGGAAAATGGGATAGATACTTCATAGTAGCCAAGTTCGACATACAAATCCATAGATCAGTTCGATTACACACCAATGATTACAAGTTCAAAATTTGGCGATAACCTTGACTCACTAGGCGGCACGCAGGCACGTGGTGGAGAGATACAACAATGAGACATAGCAATAATGCTACATCAACATCACAGACAATGACTAAAACCGGGGAACTGACACTGACCCTGATAGAATAACCTAGGGGTAGGATTCTGCATCCCGTCGTTACTCATGTGAAGGTACTGGTCCCAAAGAGGGACCGCAGGTCCACACAAAGGAGTACGACCTCCAACAACACACCACTCAAGGCCTGGTGGTAACTCGGTCCTGTGCGGGTAGAGTATGTACTCAGGATGGATCCTCACGCTGACTGCTGGCAGCAACTATGTCATCGCATTGTAAAGACGGGTACGCATGGCGCCTCCGTGTACTGAAACAGAACTTGTGGTTCGTAGCGACGACTCACGTAGGGGGTACAGAATGTGGTGTAGGATCGGTCGTTACGATCCCGCACGAAAGCAGTGTAGACAGTGAGGTCAGATCTAGTCTCATCCCAAGCGAGAGCATACATGATGTATCTGAAAGCAGTCTCCTCCAAGCGAGGGTGTGCTCCATGGAGACAGGTGATGGTGATATCGGCAACATCATGGACGGCCATATCAATCATCACCCCAACACCACAGAAGGTGTGCAACTCATTGGTGGAGATGTCCTCCCGATCGTAGATGCAAACCTCAGCCTGGTGTTGTTCCTGGATGAACTCGTGGAAGTCCTCATACACAATGTACTCGAGGTACCAGCGATATCCTAGCCTAGTCAAGAGGTCGACCAGAATGGTCGGGAACCCAGTCGCATCGACAACCATAGTCAAGCGTACGACCTGTCTTGCGGGACGCATCTGAAAAGAAGGTTAAAGGGTGTCAAATGACAGCGTGTGCAATATATTATCAGAAGAACAACAGTATATAATCCAACTCTCCAGGTCGATGTGATTACAAGATCCTAATGTTAGAGTTAGCAAAATCTTTAACCCGAAATAGAAGAGAGATCCTAACCCAGAGTATAGAAGAGGAGTAAAAGATACTATTACCACCCTATTGAGATGTGGGCCCGTAAGCCACACAACAATGTTAGTAAAAGTTTTTCAAGTACTAGACTCAACTTCATCCGAGGAGTTGGAAAGGGGGATACCTACAGACAGTCGACTCTAATACCAAATTGTGACACCCCTGATTTGATCGTACGCTAAGCATACACGCAAATGCGTACGACCATGATTAGGGACTCACGGGAAGATGTCACAACACAACTATAGACACAACTAAAAGACATACAAGCTTCATATTACAAGCCAGGGGCCTCAAGGGCTTAAATACATATGCTCGGGAAACATAGGAGTTAGCGGAAGCAATAATATCTGAGTACAAACATAGAAACAAGTTTATGCCTTAGATAAGGCTAGCACAAAAGATACATAGATCGAAAGAGGCGATGCCTCCTGCCTGGGAACCTCCTGAACTACTCCTGGTTATTAGCGACCTCCACGTAGTAATCGGCACCGTCGGGGTAGTAGTCGTCGTCTGTGGGATACACCATCTCATGGGCTCCATCATCTGGTCACTGCAATCATATCAAAGGGAAAAGATGGAGCAAAGCAACGGTGAGTACTCATCCAAAGTACTCGCAAGACTAACATCAGAACTATGCTAAGTATGCATCAATATCAAAGGAATGGGGTTATATCTGGACTGACTGCAGCAATGCGAGAATAGAGAGAAGGGACTTGTCCTATCGAAGACTAGCATCTTTAGTGTGTTGCATCATTAGAAGAGAGTAGAAAAATAACAAAATTATATAGTCATATTGTTGCAGCAAATTTGATTAAGTCACGCCCAGAGATTCTTCCTAGACTCCATGCGAGAAAGGAATCTTGGAGCGAAACATTCGAGTTAAGTGACAGTTCGAGCTGTATTAGATCGGGATACAATTCCAAGTCGTCCTGTTACCGTGGACACGACTATTTGAATAGATATATTTCATCCCTGCAGGGGTGCACCACAGTACCCAACACGCTCGAAGAACTCTGGCCAGACACACTTTCTTGGGTCATGCCCGGCCTCAGAAGATCGACACGTTACAACCCTACCTAAGCTCAACAGTGAGGCCAGCCCACCGGTCTAAATCCTAAGCGCGCACGGGTCATGTTCCCATCACCCTTTGCAATCGACATGATGCGTGGGTGGACGAGGTCAGTCCTGACACCTCCAATACAAAATCAATGCTTACGCGGACCACTCGGGCGTGTGAAGCTCCGTAGCTATCGTGTGAACAACTTCGGTTGATACTACAACATCGAGTACCCATAACTTCTTCCACGTGTAGGTTAGTGCAAAAGAGGTCATCGAACAACTCAGATCAAATACCCAAATCCCATTATCATTTAATTTAATTATTTAATGATATTATTATTATTTTATATGTTTTAAACGTTTCTAGGGGATGCCCCACCTGTCATTCATAGGGGGGAGGGGGATTAGCCTAGTGGCTAATAGGGGCCGTCCGGCCAAATCAGGGCTGAAGCCATGGCCGGCGCGACGAGGGCCAACAGTGGTCCAACTCAAAGGTGGCAAGCAGCAGCGGCGTCAACAGCAATGGCCGATGGCGAGGCGAGCCATGAGCAGCCGCGGGGCAGGGGCATGGCACGACTAGAGGGGGTGATGAGGGAGGGGGAGGTGCGTCGCGAGGGCCCTAGGGAGGTCACAACCAGAGGGAGGGGTGCGCACGACCGGGGGCGCAACACGGGGGATGCAGGGGGCAGGGAGTGAGAAGCGGGTGGCCGAGGCCGGCGCGCGCGGGGGGCTTGGTGCACAACAGCACGACGTGCCCATGCGGGGCACTCGTGACAACCGTGGTGGCAGTGGGGATAGTGGACGTGGGAGATTCGTCGGAGGGGGCGGGGGAGTGGCAACAGTGACAGTGGTGGTGCGGCACCAGGGACATGGGGGAGGTGCATCACTTTGGGGGGGGGGGGGGGGCTCGCCGGAGCGGCGGCCGGAGGGGGAAAAGGTGGTGAGTGGGGGGCTGGCCTCACTTTAATTGGTGAGTAATAGTGTGGGCGTGGCTCGAGGAGGCCGGTGAGGGGGCGACGACGGCGGTGGCCTATGGTTGCCGACGGGCACCGACGAGGGCGGTCGGAGGGGCGTCGGGCCGTGGCGGCGAGCTGTTGGGGGGAGCTGCCGCCGGTGCGTGGGGGGGTGAGGCGGAGAGTTAGTGGTGGTAGAAATAGTTAGGGTTGGGGACGAGGAGGGTTTTATACCCCCTCGGGGTGTGAGGGGATCGTCCGGCTGGTGGGGAGTGGGAGGGTGGGCCGGCTGGTGGGGATTGTGCGGTTGGGCCGGACTGGAGGCCAGCTCGACCGCGTCCCACAAGGGGGAGGTTTTTTTATTCATTTTTACCTTTACCTTTTATTTGTTTTATGTTTTTATTTATTTTAGTGAGTAAACTCTTTTGCAAAAATATGCCACTTGGCCTAACATTCATTTAGCAATTTATTGCACCATCACAAAAATTGTTTGGGACCTATTTAGAATTTATTTGTAATTGACTGAAATAAAAGGGCATTTAATTAATGAAATGACCTCTCCTAGTATTTATTTTGAGGCAAGAGAAGACCTCATAAAATATGGTTTCATATTTTATAATTGCCATGTGAATATTTGCAATCCAACCATGACTTTTATTTATAGGTTTGCATAACTTTGAAATCCACATTTCAAATGAATTTGAATTGCAAAGAAAAATGATTTTAGATTTGATTCCCAAGGTGATCACACATAGATAAGGAAAATGGATTAGCTTAATCCTAGAGGGTTACTCTAGATTAATTACATTGATCACTGTAGCATAATCCATGGATGTCACATGGGGGAAAGCTTTGTTGACTTCATGTCATGTCCTGAATAGAGTTCCTAACATGTAGCGACCCAACTCAAAAGGAGTCAAGCCTCTGTGTATCCGTGCCATCCCTGGATCAGTATGTTGGCACACACAGTACATCAATGTATATATCAAAGTGCAATCACATGTAAATAACATAAAACTGATATATACCTTAAAATCTCAGCGAAAACAGTCAAGGGAGTGGAGTCCCAATAAACACCAACAACAAGTTGAGTGCAGACCGAAATCCTGAATCGTACACTTACTCGTCGAACAAAATATCTGCAACATAAAACATTGCAGCCGTGTAGGTCAGCATATTGAATATGCCGGCAAGTCACAAAAGAGAGTGGTAAAAATATCTTCTATACTATATGCATATTTGGTAGGTGGGGCTATAAGTTTTAGCGGAATGCAAAGTTTTCTCCTACAACAAGAGAGGGCTAAAAGCAAAATATTACTACGTTGTTGGTAGTTAATGAGATGGTTCCGCCAACCAGTTCTCATACCCAAGTTATCATTATTACCCACATCAAATATATATAATGGTGTTGAGAATTCCTGATAGTTTCAGTTCCTTTGGCTCAAGTTGTCCATGACCGTGGACACGACTCACCTATTAGGTTTGAGTTCTCTGCAGAGTTTTGCACACGTTCCCCACAAGATTTGATCGCCTCCGTGTATGTCCTCGCACTACAGGGTGTTTGAAGACCGGATGATCAAAACATGGTCTTTCAACGGGTTCCTCTGATCCTCTGTCGGTGCCCATCCAATCCTACCGTTCTTCTACATCTCGTAGCACCGCCTATCCAGAGTCACCACGTTGTCCAACCAAGCCAGAGCCCATAATGACTTGTGGCTGTGCAGGTAAGCCTTGGGTCTTGAAAATATCCGTCCGTCTCTTTGAGCCTGGGTGAAGCCTTCCGCAAGATGTCATGGCGCTTCCCCGTGCATCCCGGGTCATCCACTGGTTTCTCCAGGGAGCCCATCTAATCCGTCCTTCACCCAGAGGTATATTTCGTTCTGAGGTCTTGCAAGTCTTGGAGTCTTCAGGTCTTGATTATTAAGTTCTCACAACACTCATGGTAAACACTCAACCAAACCCCATCTACTAGGAGCATAGCATAATAATGTCCCGGCCAAAGTAACAAGGGGGTGGGTGCCTGCCACATGATACTACATCAAGATCCAAAATTTCCAAGTACCTACTTTGCATGCAATTGGGTGAAGAAAGGTAGAACTACAATGCATATAAAACATAGGTAATAATATGATCAACGTGACTTGCCTGGTATTACTTGATGAAGATGGTCGCTCTCATAATCCTGATAATTCTACTCGCCACACTCCAAGCAATCTATCGTAAACGAATAGCATTCAATAAACATTCATGCCAAAAGGGAAGATTACTTTGATACGAATCCGACGCAATTGGATTCATCTAAAACGGAGCTACGGATAAAAAGATATGATCAAAGGAAGTTTGAATATGAGTGTGAACAAATTTCGAAATTTGAAAATTTCAAAAAGCTGATATGATAGGTTCACCGGATAGGGATCAAGACGAAACTCTAGGCGTTGGGTTTCATCTAATTCGGACAAACGAGTAAAAAGTTATGGCTATTTGAAAAATCAGGGTCAAGCTGTTTTACGGAAGAAAAGGGCTATGTCTAAAAGAATTCTCGGACTAATGTATAAATACGAAGACTAATTAATATATCTAATTACTCTACCGTATACTAGTGTAGGAATACTAGTCTAGAAATAATAAACTATGGGAGTATATAAAAAAATACTAAGAGAAATACCTTTAGAATGCAGAGTAAAAATTAATTCCAATGAGGAGACGACTTCGAGAAATCCCGCGGAAGAGAAAAGAATATTTTTATTCAATAAACCTAGTCAAACCAAAAGATTGATTTAACCCTAAATAGATGATTTTTGGATGCTCCTATGGGTCTATATTTATAGGTGGAAAGAAGGTCTAAAAGTCATTAGGTAGGCAATGTGGGACTAAACATATACGTAAAGAGGAGAAAAGGAGGGACCAAATGCCCATGGGCCAAGTAAATTTCGGCCAGCCCACACGCAAGTCCGGCCAGGCCTTTTTTTTATTTCGGATGAACAGTATTTCCTCGTGAACAGTGCCTTTTTTATTTTTGAAAATAATCAGCGAAAAAAATATAAACGAAATTAAGAGAATATTTTATATATGCATATTATATATCAAAATTTTCAAAATAAAATTTCCTACAACATGAACATTTTATTTTTCACAAAATAAAAACTTTATAAAAATTTATTTTTTTAAAATTGAATAAAATCAAAATTTTGTCTTTAAATTTTTTGGCACTATTTTTCTTCTGACTTTTATTTTTTTGGGGGGTGTCATGTTACCTCCTCTCTTTCTTGCTTGGCAAGTATATTGCCAGGAAAAAAATTGTGGTTGAAATCTTGTGCCAAATATAAAATTCAAATCAAAACCAAAGGAAAAATCAAATGCCACATTCATTCAAATTCTTTATAGTTGAAGAAGTCATGTTATCTTCTCTCACTAATTTTAAATGGATGAATATGAATTTAAAAGAAGAAAATGGGAAAGTCATTTTATTCCCTCTCATTCAAAAGTTTTAAAAAGTTTTAAATTTCACTCAAGTTTCAATTACTCAAACAAAAAAACAAACAGTCAATCTAATAATTATATTAACATTCCAAAATTTATAATTTTGGGATGTTACAAACTACCACACTTAAAATGAATCTCGTCCTCGAGATTCAAAGAGGCTCGAAAGAATGGTTAGGGTTTTGTAGGTCTTCAAACAAATCCAATCTCCTGCAAAGTGGGATGCTACCACACTCAAAATGAGAGTTACTCGTCCCTCAAAATTTTAACAATCCTCTAGGGTCTTGTCATTTGACTCCTCATATTCTTCATGGTAACTACATTGGTGAAGCTCTTCCATTATATTCATAATGTTTTCCATCAAAATCGAGGGTTCTTCTGTTGATATAAGATTCTTCCATCACTGGGTCTTCTTAAATGAGAAGTCTCGTGACCATTCTAAATAACATATCGATGATTCTCATGGTGGTCTACCATTTGTGGTTATCCTGCAGAGAGAAGGGTCTTGGTTTCACCCTCACCGTAAAAAAAATCCTACGCGTGACAACAATTGCCATGTACATGGGGTTTGATCATACCATTCTAAGGCTTAACAAAGGCTTCAAAGAACGTCTTCTCTCTCTATGGGTAAGTCTCTCAGATTTATCATTCAGAATAGCAAGAGAATGATAAGAGTAAGTCGTCATGGTGATCAATCCATTCCGCACCCAAATCATTACTCTGTATAAGGTTAGCGAATCTCGCATTCTAACACTTGGGCATCCTCACAAGCGTTGCAAAATTTCTCTTGTCCACGAACGAAGTTCGGATAATCCATTGATTCTGCAAGCTGAACAAAACATCTATCGTAACTTCACAACTCTCGGGTTTTTTGTATGCTCCTAAGAAAAACGTTTGCTCGTGCATCACAGCTTATTCCTTCATGCTCTTGGGGCAACCTTCATGAAATCTTGAGATGCATCCTTCGTACCGGTTGTATTCCTTGAACTCATTTTCCCTTCCATTGGTCTGTGTACCAACAAAAGTGTTTGTTCCTCATATTAAATCTCTCCTCAAATTTCCAACTCCAAGGTACACTATTCTTCTGTTGTCACCCCCATAGTTTGATATGATCCAGCATTTCTTCGATGGTATTCAGTGGGTTTGACTCCTTGGTATGCATGGTACATTCTTACTCATTGGGTCATGTGGGTTTATTGATTACTACCACACTTAAAATGAAGCATACTCATGCCTGCATAGACCATATTATCTCATATCCTCGAAATGGTCAGAGATCTTTGTTCATAGAGAAATAACTCATACAATTTCAACATAGGAAATCATGAAACAATACATTTATTGATTCATGAAGTTATTACAATCTCTAAGTGTTCTATTAAAAATTCAACTCCATAATCTCATGAAAAACAAGAGTGCTTCAGGTTACACTTATTGCCACTGTCAAAACTTAACTACTCCATTTTTAGCTTTCTTCCCATGTGGACAATCACTAGCATAATGTCCTGCTTCCTTGCAACGAAAGAAAATGAGTTCAGACAAGTCTCGAGGCTTCTTAGTGTTTGGTTTTTCTCCTTGGGTTTCCTGCTTCCTTCCTGGGCACATATTGATGTAGTGGCCCAACTCCTTACACTTGAAACATCTGATATGACTCAGGTCCTTATGTGCAGGGATTTGACTCTGGCTGGTGTATTTTCTCTTCTCTCCGGACTCCTTCATTCTGGCCAGTTCTTCCATTTCATGTGGATCAAACTCTACTTTTTTCGTCGGGAAGTTTCCCAGATATTTATGGCTTTCCCTCGTGCAATCCATTGAGAAATGTCCTTCGTCTCCACATGAGTAACATGTGTTGGAGAAAAATCTGGTTAGGCTCTGTCTGTCAGGGTTTCCAATATTTTCCTTCATCACAAGTTCTTCTAAAATCTTCTTCGTGAGTGTTTACTCCATTGCTTCTTTCTGTTGCTTGACAACTTGTTGCACCTTGGGGTAAATGTGACACTGGGCTGGGTAGTGGGTGGTTCCTTCACACAAGAAACAAGTCACCTGACTAGTTGGGCATTCCTTCGCTGGGTGATTCTCTTCACAATGAGTGCATCCATCCTTGTGTTCCTCCTGGGTGTGTCCTATTTCTCCATAGATCTTGCATGCACAAGTCTTCTTCTTCGGATTATCATAGCACTTTTGAATAAGACAGGATCTTAACAGAGTCTTCTTGAATTCACCCTAGGTTTCTGCTCCACTAAGTCCTTGTATGGCATGGTGCATTTTCCACCAAATAGCAGCACCTTGGGTAAAGTACTGAAGATCGTGTGCCACTTCATATTTCCTTGAAATAAAATTGTTCCCGAAGTGGTTCTCCATGTTTTGAATCCATATTTCAGCCTCCAGCTGAGTCATTGGTCCAGAGATTTACAAGTCCAGCTTCATACTCCATCTGGTAGGGTTGCGGTTTTGGGGATGAGATGGGTAAGAGAGAGAGGGCGGTACACACAATACAAACAATATTTTTGAGGATAGGTTTTATTTGTGGCTGTCGGAAAACACACACCAATGACGGCTCACAAATCATCGTATCTAACGTGGGTATATAACAGGGGTTTGGACTTCTAATGGTCATATAAATATTCGGACGCTTCAGGGTCTTCGAGTTCTTCGAGTCTTGAGAGTCTTCAATTGGTGCAACTTCAATTCTTCAAATGCATGATGAAATCCTCTTTACTTTGAAGTGGGACTGAAAGTGTAGTCATGCCCTTAATCGAGTTTTGGTGTTAACGACAACACATACATAGGAAACTAATCTTATTTGTTGAGTGTATCTCAGGATGGCAAGTACTCTTAGTAGATCGAGAATTATGTGCCAAGGTGGCCTGAGAAGATCGGGACTTATATGTCAAGAAGGCTCGGGATTGAGAAAAGATGATGTAGTCTATCCTTTAAATTTACTATTCTTGAGTATAGGGATCCCGCACTATTAAGAGGGGGTCATAGGTTTTGCGATGAACTTGCTCATACTACATCTCTACTTTTCTGCTCATACCACATCTCCATTGCTCTGCTTTTATCTCAAAACAGAACCAATGCCTCGGACATCCGGCTTCCTCCGAACGTCCGAGGGCCGGACGCCCGACCACTTCGGAAATCCGGAACCTTATACCAGAGAAATCCAGAGTCATATAACTCGGACTTCCGGCTCCCTCCGGACGTCCGAGGGCCGGACGCCCGACCACTTCGGAAAAACGGAACCTTGCACCAGAGAAATTCAGAGTCATATAACTCGGACTTCCGGCCTCCCCATATCGTCCGAGGGCCGGATGTCCGACTACTTTCGGAATCCGGTGGCCTTGAACAAAGCTGAACTCTCGGACATCCGATCTTCTCTTCGGTCGTCCGGTCCCTGTTGGACTACACAGTGGTTCCTGATATATATACATTCCTCGGACGACCGACCCCTGTCGGACGTCCGACCCCTTGTGGGCGTCCGGACATCCGAGAACTGCCGGATGTCCGACCACTGACAGACTTAAGTGACCCCAATGGTTGTTCTAGTCTCCCCACTATATATACCCCCTCCCACTTCGTGAGAGTGTGACTAACACAGCAAGAACACTTACAAATACACCTTCTTCCTCACTCACTCTTGCCTACACCCAAACTTAGATCCCAAGAGCATTTGTGAGCCCCTTTGAGTGTTGTTCCAATCAAAAGATAGATCGTCTCCTTCTCCTCCTCTCCACCAAAGCGATTTGTGATTTGAGCAAGTTTTGAGCAATCCCCGTGATCTTGTTACTCTTGGAGGTTGGAGACTCCTAGGCGGTAGGAATCATCGGAGAGGAATCAAACCATTGTGATTACCCTCCGAAAAGTTTGTGAGGGTTTGGAAGCCACCTCAAGGCTTACCACTAGTGGTTGAGAAACTCCTTCGTGGTGTTGTCTCGAAGGGAGAATAGGGTGAGCCTTCGCGGCGTTGGTGTGCCTTCGTGGTAACATCCGCCCCTCTAACGGTGACGTAGCTTCCCTCCAAGGAAGTGAACACCGGGATACATCCTCGTCTCTCTTGGAGTTTCGGTTATCCCTAACCCTAACTCTCTACTTGTGTTAATCCTTATTACGTACTTGCATTTGATTATTATTTACCAGTTGCCTTACTTTACACTAAATAGCTTACTCTTTGTCTTTGCAATTATTAGGCTCACGCAAATATTCCGCACCATTGCCTAAAATTGCTAAGTAACTATTAAAATTTGGAACTGTACCTATTCACCCCCCTCTAGGTCCATCTCGATCCTTTTCAGGGACTTAGTTGGTCCTTCATGTCGTCAAAGGGGTAAGGGTATTGTCTAACTATTTGAGGTGAGAGAGAACATTTGATGAAATAAAAAAGGATGAGAAGTAAAGGATGTTCTTGGAAATAAAATTTTAGAGAGATCTTTTCCTAAGGGATTTCCAGTTTCTAGGGTCACGTCTTACAGTCAACATGTGCTCTGATACCATATCTGTAGCGACCCGACTCAAAACGAGTCAATCCTCTGTGTATCTGTGCCATCCCTGGATCAGTATGCTGGCATATACAGTACATCAATGTATATATCAAAGTGCAATCACATGTAAGTAGCGTAAAACTGATATATACCTTAAAATCTCAGCGGAAACAGTCAAGGGAGTGGAGTCCCAATAAACACCAACGACAAGTTGAGTGCAGACCGAAACCCTGAATCATACACTTACTTGTCGAAGAAAATATCTGCAACATAAAACATTGCAGCCGTGTAGGTCAGCATATTGAATATGCCGGCAAGTCACAAAAGAGAGGGGTAAAAATATCATCTATACTATATGCATATATGGCAGGTGGGGCTATAAGTTTTAGCGAAAAGCAAAGTTTTCTCCTACAACAAGAGAGGGCTAAAAGCAAAATATTACTACGTTGTCGGTAGTTAATGAGATGGTTCCGCCAACCAGTTCTCATACCCAAGTTATCATTATTACCCACATCAAATATATATAATGGTGTTGAGAATTCCTGATAGTTTCAGTTCCTTTGGCTCAAGTTGTCCATCACCATGGACACGGCTAATCGATTAGGTTTGAGTACTCTGCAGAGTTTTGCACACGATCCCCACAAGATTTGATCGCCTCCGTGTATGTCCTCACACTTTAGGGTGTTTGAAGACCGGATGATCAAAACATGGTCTTTCAACGGGTTCCTCTGATCCTCTGTCGGTGCCCATCCAATCCTACCGTTCTTCTACATCTCGTAGCACCGCTTGTCCAGAGTCACCACGCTGTCCAACCAAGCTAGATTCCATAATGACTTGTGGCTGTGCAGGTTAACCTTGGGTCTTGAAAATATCCGTCCGTCTCTTTGAGCCTGGGTGAAGCTTTCCGCAAGATGTCATGGCGCTTCCCCATGCATCCCGGGTCGTCCACTGGTTTCTCCAGGGAGCCCATCTAAACCATCCTTCACCCAAAGGTATATTTCGTTCTGAGGTCTTGCAAGTCTTGGAGTCTTCAGGTCTTGATTATTAAGTTCTCACAACACTCATGGTAAACACTCAACCAAACCCCGTCTACTAGGAGCATAGCATAATAACGTCCCGGCGAAAGTAACAAGGGGGTGGGTGCCTACCACATGATACTATATCAAGATCCAAAATTTCCAAGTACCTACTTTGCATGCAATTGGGTGAAGAAAGGTAGAACTACAATGCATATAAAACATAGGTAATAATATGATCAACGTGACTTGCCTGGTATTACTTGATGAAGATGGTCGCTCTCATAATCCTGATAATTCTACTCGCCACACTCCGAGCAATCTATCGTAAACGAATAGCATTCTATAAACATTCATGCCAAAAGGAAGGACCAAAATAACATAAGAACAAAACATGTCTTGGCGCAAAATACAACATACTAAGGTTTAATAAAAAAATAGGGCCTTATGGTGTTGTAAAAGGAAAGGTGAAAGGGGTCAACTCAAAATAGTCAAAGGATGATCAACTATCGCTATATAAGCCCGACTTGCATACACTATGGGAGATGATAAAAAATATTGGGAGAACAACATGAATGTTGTTTGACAAATAGTATAAAAGACAAGAATTTATTTGTAGAAAGAATTTCTTGAAATCGAGCACTACAACGCAAGTTATAGTGAATTGAAGTATGAATAGAATTTGAATTCCATAAAGGTCAAAAGTATTTGAATTGGAGCATGGTTTTTATGAATATAAAGTACATAACACAAGTGTTTAGGGGCAAAAGAAATCAATGGAAAAGTTGCTACTGTTTGCAAGATAAGATCAAATGAACGTTCGAATACAAATTTGAATCGCTCAAATTTGTAAGGTTCAAAGGTCGAAACTAATGATGCTACTAGATATAGGAGATCAATATGAACATGTAGGAAAAAAGAATTACTAGATTTGAAATAGCGGATCAAAAGATACAAATACTTCAATATAACATTGAATCAGCTTAGAATGATGTGAACACTTTTGGGCACTAATAGATAAATCTGATTTGATCAAAATTATAAGTCGAAAAGTGAAAACTAATGATACAAACGGGAAGATTACTTTGATACGAATCCTACGCAATTGGATTCATCTAAAACGGAGCTATGGATAAAAAGATATGATCAAAAGAAGTTTGAATATGAGTGTGAACAAATTTCGAAATTGGAAAATTTCAAAAAGCTGATATGATAGGTTCACCGGATAGGTGGGATCAAGACGAAACTCTAGGTGTTGGTTTCATCTAATTCGGACAAACGAGTAAAAAGTTATGACTATATGAAAAATCAGGGTCAAGTTGTTTTACGGAAGAAAAGGGCTATGTCTAAAAGAATTCTAGGACAAATGTATAAATACGAAGACTAATTAATATATCTAATTACTCGACCGTATACTAGTGTAGGAATACTAGTCTAGAAATAGTAAACTACGGGAGTATATAAAAAAATACTAAGAGAAATACCTTTAGAATGCAGAGTAAAAATTAATTCCAATGAGGAGACGACTTCGAGAAATCCCGCGGAAGAGAAAAGAATATTTTTATTTAAAAAACCTAGTCAAACCAAAAGATTGATTTAATCCGAAATAGATGATTTTTGGATGCTCCTATGGGTCTATATTTGTAGGTGGAAAGAAGGTCTAAAAGTCATTAGGTAGGCAATGTGGGACTAAACATATACGTAAAGAGGAGAAAACGAGGGACCAAATGCCCATGGGCCAAGTAAATTTCGGCCAGCCCACAGGCAAGTCAGGCTAGGCCTTTTTTTTATTTCGGCTGAACAGTATTTCCTGGTGAACAGTGCCTTTGCTATTTTTGAAAATAAACAACGAAAAAAATATAAACGAAATTAAGATAATATTTTATATATGCATATTATATATCAAAAATTTTAGAATAAAATTTCCTATAACATGAACATTTTATTTTTCACATAATTAAAAATTTATTTATTAAAAATTCAATAAAATCAAAATTTTGTCTTTAAAATTTTTGGCACTATTTTTCTTCTGACTTTTATTTTTTTTGGGGGGTGTCATGTTACCTCCTTTCTTTCTTGCTTGGCAAGTATATTGTGAGGAAAAAAATTGTGGTTGAAATCTTGTGCCAAATATAAAATTCAAATCAAAACCAAAGGAAAAATCAAATGCCACATTCATTCAAATTCTTTATAGTTGAATAAGTCATGTTATCTTCTCTCACTGATTTTAAATGGATGAATTTGAATTCAAAAGAAAAAAATGGGAAAGTCATTTTATTCCCTCTCATTCAAAAGTTTTAAAAAGTTTTAAATTTCACTCAAGTTTCAATCACTCAAACAAACAAACAATCAATCTAATAATTATATTAACATTCCAAAATTTATAATTTTGGGATGTTACATAACAAGAATAACAGAAAACCCCTTATGAAAAGTGTGTTGCGAGAAAACCACCACTCTCTTATTTGCGCACTTGGGGATGTTTTGCAAAGGTCAGAATTCCTATTCCTAAGAAACGCAAGCTTGGACCAAAGACAGTGGATTGTGTCTTTCTAGGTTATGCCCAACAGAGCATAGCTTATAGATTTTTAGTTGTTAAGTCTGAGGTACCTGATATGCATGTAGATACTATAATGGAATCTCGTGATGCAACAATTTTTGAGAATATATTTTGTATGAAAGATATGCATAGTATTGCTAGATTTTCTTGTGAGATAAATCCTGAATCTAGTGCTTTTGATAATTATTTTGAACAAACACCTGAGGAAGTTAGTGAGAAGGATACCGATCACGCTCCTGTGAGGAGCAAGAGAAAAAGGGTTGCTAAATCGTTTGGTGATGATTTCATTGTATACCTTGTGGACGATACTCCCAAGTCTATTGCAGAGGCATATGCATCTCCAGATGTAGATGATTGGGAAGAAGTTGTTCATAATGTGATGGACTCAATTCTTTCTAATAGAACTTGGGAGCTAACTGAACAACCTTATGGTTGTAAACATGTGGTTTGTAAGTGGGTGTTCAAAAAGAAGTTAAGGCTTGATGGTACTATTTATAAGTACAAGAATAGACTTGTGGCCAAGGGCTACACTCAGAAAGAAGGTGAAGATTACTTTGACACCTATTCACCCCTTGCTAGAATCAACACCATTCGAGTGCTACTTTTCCTAGCTGCCTCTTATGATTTGATTATTCATCAGATGGATGTAAAGATAGCTTTTCTAAATGGAGAGTTGGAATACGAAATCTATATGGATCAACCTGATGGTTTTGTGGTAGAAGGTGAAGAGAAGAAGGTGTGCAAGTTGTTAAAATCTTTGTATGCTCTCAAACAAGCACCTAAGCAATGGGATGAGAAGTTCCAGAGAACTTTGACTTCTATGGGATTTGTCATTAACAAGGCCGATAGGTGTGTTTACTATCATCATGACTGGGGCAATAGTGTTATATTATGTTTGTATGTGGATGACATGCTGATCTTTCGTACAAACATTAATGCGATCAATGATGTCAAGTCTTTTCTGTCAAAAAGCTTTGACATGAAAGATCTAGGATAAGCCAATGTGATTCTAAACATCAAACTAGTTAAGGATGAGAGTGGAATTAGTCTAATGCAATCTCACTATGTTGAGAAGGTCTTGAGCTATTTCAACTTTATGGACAACAAGCCTTCTCCAACACCTTCTGATCCCAACGTGACACTTAGAAAGAACAAGAAATAAATGAGAGATCAATTAAGATACTCTTAGATTGTCGGTTCACTCATGTACTTGGCTAGCGCTATAGGATCAGACATCTCTTTTGGTGTGAGCAAACTGTGGCACCCCGACTTAGAGAGACCAGAACACCCCGTATTCTAGGCCAGAGATAAGTCTTCTGGAGTACGACACTACTTGGCATAAAACAAATCAACTCTTTATTACAAATGATAAGGATACAATGGTTCAGATATTACAACAAATTACATTGGCATGGTGACACTACGGCTGCTCAGGTTTCTCTATGCTAGTAGCAAAACAAATCGAAATAGCGGAATAACTTCTAGCAGCAGAACAACGGCTACAGTGATGGACTCCACTCCATAGGGACTCGGGCTGGAATCCTTATCCTAACTCGCCAACACGTCAAGCAATCAATCATGGCATGACCTGCAAACTGGCATGACACTCCAGGTGAGTACTTTGAATGTACTCGCAAGCTCACAATAACCAAAGCAATCAAGACAAACAATAGCATGGCATTTATAGGTTACAGATCAATGATGAACATGACACAACTATAGCAACATGCCATGTACATGGTGAACAAAATACTGATAGAACAACATCAGAGGAGCATGGCATGAACATGTTACTCAAGGCATGAAAAAGATGAATTTCCTGACCATGAGGATTATCTCTTCATTGGTAACAAGGTTGTGATTTGAAGTAGATGGAACATCACTTGAAGCAAGCACTACTTGACTTGTTGTGGAACTTATCTTTGTCATTGAGTTGCATTTTCATGAGCACCAATCTTTGCAATGACTTCTGTTGGCTTGAGATCCTTGTAGTTTGCCATCATTTGGATCAATGTGCAGAACGTGTCGTATCTTCCATCCAAGGCTCTAAGTACATCGTCTTGATGATGAATTTGTCGGTCATCTCTTCACATCCTAAGATGACAATCTCATTTGTGATTAGAGCTAGCCTAGAGTACATCTCAGCGACTCCTTCACCATCCTTCATCTTGAAGTTGTCATGCTAACTTTGAAGCACATACACCTTAGATTCCCTGATAGATTCAGTACCTTCATGCATATGAACCAAAGTGTCCCGAATTTCCTTTGCATTCTCAAGGCGACTGATTTTGTTGAATTCTTCGGGGCACAAGGAGTTGAACAGGATGTCGCAGGTTTTAGCATTGTATTGCAACATCTGCATTTCTTCCGCTGTCGCATCACGATATGTTCTTTCCCTTCTCCGAAGAAATCACCTTGCACACCAACATGAACAATATCCCAAATGGTTGGGTTATGACCAAGAATATGCATTTTCATCTTATGCTTCCAACTAGCAAAGTTTGTACCATCAAAATATGGACCTCTATGGTGATAATTTCCCTCACTAGATGCCATACTCTCCTAGGTTCTGAAACCAATGCAATGGATACCAAAGCTATGATATCACTTTTAGGATCCGAAGTATGTCTAGAGGGGGGGTGTGTGATTAGACTACTTGACCTAACAAAAACTTAACCTTTTTCCAATTTTAGTTATGGGTGGGTTTTAGCAACTATGACTACTCAAGTTCACCCTACACATGCACATCGAAGAGTATAACAGCGAAAAGTAAAGACATGAAAATGTAATGTAGAGGGTAGGGAAGGAAGATCGAACGTGAAGGTTGACATGACGATTTTTGGTGTGGTTCCAATAGGTGGCGTGCTATCGTACGTCCACATTAGTTGAGACTTCAACCCACGGAGGGTAACAGATACGAGAGTCCATGGAGGGCTCCACCTACAAGGGGTCCACGAAGAAGCGGCCTTGTCTATTCCACCATGGCTTACGTCCATACACGACTAGCCTCACTCACGGTAGATCTTCACGAAGTAGGCGATCTCCTTGCCCTTACAAACATCTAGGTTCAACTCCACAACATGAAGTAGGAGGCTCCCAAGCAACACCTAACCAATCTAGGAGGCACCACCCTCCAAAAGGTAATAGATGCCGTATAACGATGAACTCCTTGCTCTTGTACTTCAAAATATAGTTTGCTAAACACTCAATCAATCTCTCACAGATTTTGCATTGTTAGGAGAGATTGATTTTGTGGAAAGCAACTTGCGGAGGCTAGAGATCAAGTTTCAAATGGTTGGATTGGAATCTCTTGATCTCAACACATGAGTAGGAGGCTCTGTGTGAGAAAAATGGATCTGGCAAGTGTGTGTGTGTTGTGAGTGCTTCCTCTGCGAGTGAGAGGAGGTGGAGGGGTATATATAGACATCCCCGAAAATCCAACCATTACAACCTTATTGCGCAACTCGGTGACAATGAAATGAATATCGGTTGTACCGAGTTGCACTAAATGTGGCAAATTTTAAATTCTCGATTATATCGATATATGAATCTCGGTGGTACCGATACGATGACCTAGGGAAGTTTCCAAATCTCGGTGAGACCGATTTCAAACTCGGAAATTCCGATTCTTTTAATCTGCTCAACAGAATGTCGGTCACATGCTTTTGGTGGCACTGATGTGAAACTTGGTTGTAGCGAGAGATTAGGGTTTGGCAAAGGATATGTCCGATGGAAAATCGGTAGGGCCAAGTGGGAAAACTTGGTGGCATCAATTTTGCTGTTTTGTCTTGGGACAGAGATATATGTGGGAGAATAACTGAATATTTTTAGTGGCTATTTCCATGCACTTTAGCAACTAATTCATCATAATACCTCACCCCCTTTTAATAGTATTGGCTTTCCTATGGAGCCAAAAGTGATATCTCACAAATGTATAATGTAGAGTCCTCTAGCTTGAAGCTTGAGTCAATCCTATTCCTTTCCTTGCATCAAGGGGTTTCTCCTCACAATCCTTTAGCCAATGCATCTTTGAAATTTCCTGAAATATACTTTGATAAGATCATTAGTTCAATTATACATATGTTGTGATTAATTACCAAAATCACCTTAGGGAGCAATTGTGCTTTCAGGTCCATGTTACAACCTTTAGCTCACAAAAGGTGGATCTTATGCATCTTGATCATGCGCAACAAAATCATGATGTGCCTAACATGAATGTTAAGGCTCCTATTGAGGAAGAGGAAGAGGATGGTGGTGACACTTGGATTTGTGTCATGCACATAATCCAGATTTTTCTGACGCTGATTGAGTGCATGCTCGTGAGTTTCTAGAGCTCAATTATCTCATGGGCCCATTGGACATAGAAGTGGCTCAACCAGACCGGGGGGGATGGTGACAGTGGCATCACACTTTCACTAGGCCTACCTAAAAATAGTGTGGGCTTTGCAAACTTTGAGAAAGGAGATCTTACTAAAATTATGGCATGTTGGCAACTATTGATCCACCTGCTCCCTTGCTACATGTTGTGTCCCTTCTTCCGGTTTCTCCTTCTGCGTCTACTTTTGGCTTCCCTTCTGGTCTGGAGTTGGTTGATTTCTTCAACAAGACAATTGCCAATGATGACATTTGTGGTTAGTTATCCTATGGTATTTGTTAGCTCGCTTGTCCCTTTTGGGTACTTTATGCCAAAGGGGGGAGAAGTGGTATATTAGGGTGCTCACGAGGTTTTATTATAGGTATAATTGACATGTCTTGAGGGGTTTAATTTGGACATTTTAACATGTGAACCTTATTGTAATACTCCCTCCGCCCCGAATTAGTTGTCTTAGATTTATCTGGATAGAGATGCATCTTTACACATTTTAGTGTTAGGTACATTCCTACCTATGCAATCTAATACAACTAATTTGGGTTTAGGTAATATGTTTTAAAACTATATGTGTCATGTCTATGTGCGAGAACTTAACATGATGCTATCATTTGAGACCTTGTTATCTTATGAGTTTGTTTATGTTGTTTGCCATGGTTTTTAAGTTCTAATCTCATATCAAAAACTATCGCTTACATTCATGTCACCCTATGCATTTGCCGTGATCCTTAAATGATATGATCATTTGGTCAAATGCTTTATTGGTTGTATGATTTAAAAAATGGAAAACCCTATCGTGCAAATGGTCAATATATGCATCCTTTGATGTTTAGAACCAGATTTACCCACATCAAGGAGGGCTCATCTAAAATCATATAATAAAAGTTGCTCTCAGATGTTTCATTGATTTACATTTTGAGAGCTTTGTGTAGGTTGTCATCAACTAGCAAAAATGGGGTGATTGAAAGTGTAATTTGTGCTTAACTATGTTTGGATGCTGATGACAATATACATGTAATAGACTAAACATGTTTGCTAAGTGAATGACATGTTTTCATGCAATGAAATTATTGTTTTAGGATTATGGACTTGCCAAAAGCCCCGGTCTTATACTTCACAAAAAACATATATAGGGCTACCCAAACTTAGTATACTATCTCTGTTACCATCGGATGTCACGTATATATGGTATATCTAGTGTATCACATATCCATAGGATGCACGGACATCACCAGAATTATGGTCTCCCTACAATAATAGCTATATACATCGCCTATCCAGATGTCCCGTCTATCATCTAGCCATCGTATGTCCATTCGTCACCGAAAATCTGGCCACCACCCAACGGGAGCTATGTCATCTAGGTCGGATGTCCGGTACTTCACCGGATGTTCGCCCCTCTATATTTGGTCTTTATTCTTCGTGTGACTAAGCATATCTCATAGCCATAGGATGTCTCATGCTTCACCAGATGTTTGGTACTTAACAACACTTTACACTTAAACGGCTAGTTTTGGCCCACACTATATATACACATTTCCTATACTGGGAAAGGGTTGTCCGGTTCATTCAACACAATCCCAGAACGCACAGGTGCTCCCTCATGGAGATTGGAGACTCCTAGGCGGTAGGAATTTTTTGGAGTGGAATCAATTGTTGTGATTGCCCCCGAAAAGTTTGTGAAGGCTTGGAGGCTGACTCAAGGTCTACCATTAGTGGTTGAGAATTGACAATCTTTGCAAAATGCGCATATTATTAAGGAGTTCTTGAGTGATTACTATGCGAAGTTGTTGGATATTCATGGTGATATCTCAAGGAGAATAGGGTGAGCCTTCATGGTGTAGGTGCGCCTTCACGGTAACATCCTCCCATCCAACAATGAGTATCTTCCCCTCCAAGGAACTGAACATTGGGATACGTCCTCTTCCCTGAATTTCATTTAACCCTAACCCTAGCTCCCTACTTGTGGTTACTTGTGACTTCCTTTACTTATTATATTATATTATGGTTGCTCGCCTTGATTCTAGTTGTTGTTTGATTGTACTTCTAGCGTTAGAATCCCCTTTGGAATTGTTAGGCTCATTTTTGTATTCCACACTTTTGCCTAAAATTGGTAATTAATAATTTAAATTTGTAATTGTACCTATTCACACACACACACACACATTGTAGGTCCATACCTATCCTTTCAGAGGTAGATAAACTTGATAGTGCTAAAAGGATCATATCTAAATTTAGAGGACCAGAAAAGGCTTAAAAGTCCGGTCTAAAAATATCTCTGAGCTTAATAGCTCAATTCATGCCTCAAATTCAGTCATCCTTTTATATGATACACCGAAAGAATTCAGACCCGTGTCAACTACTGAATGGAATGGTAGATTAAAAAGAACACCTTCTCGAAATCCTTTCCTATCAAAGTGCTTATTGGAAATAGAGAACCACTATAAGATTTGTTAAATTTGGTGAAGCAAACAAAAGTTCATATACGTCAAGGAAACTATTAAATACAAGAGGGATTACATTTCCACTTTGAAAGATGAGCAAGACACTGAACATACTGAACGCTGGGATAAATCCTCAATTCTTTATAGGGATTTTGATTATAGATTGGGTAGTTTTGTGACTATCTTCAATGTGCCGAGTCTAGATCCTCTAATTAATAGGCATTCTACTCTCTGTGCCCTTGAACAACCTTTCTCGAAGGAGGAAATTGATGTTGTGATGAAAGTTCTTCACTCGAATAAAGCTCCTAGACCTGATGGTTTTAATATTGATTTGTTGAACATTATTGGGACATCGTTGTACCATATTTCTATTAGCTCAATGAAGGCTTCTACCAAGGAAATATAAACACCCAGAGCATACTCATCTTACATTAATGAAAGTGTGTTATATCTACTAGAGGGAGGTGATTGTGCTATTTTAACAATTTCGTCACTGATGAATTACTTAGTGAAGAAATACAGGGTGACAAAATTCTACACAGAAGGTAAACTACTCAAGTGCATGCGAAACAAAGTGACATTAAAGTCATCATGACCAAATGAAGCATACACTCTGAATGAGAAGCATACAATCAGTTCATCATAGAAAGAAACTTGTGAGAACTGCAAAGGCTGAAGAAAAAGCAGATGTTGATAAAATTGAGAAAGTCTTCAGTCAAAGTCGTCAAAGAGCAAAGAGTAAGTTTTTCAGCATACTCATGAGTAGTAAGAAGGTCGGAGAAAAAAATATGATTGCTGCATGAATACATTGGGTTTGTTTAACTAGTTCTAGTTCCTATGACAACTGCACGTCTAGTTAGGGTTGCCTGGAATTGTATGGTACTAAGTCTCCGCCTTATTCCCCTTGAGCTGAAGTCACTTAGACTCCACCTAATAACTCGTGGTAATTCTTCAAGGAAGACTTCCAAAACCTTCACACACTAGTTCACCGACACACCACAGTTTCCTCTTGGGTGCTCAAAGCATGACACCTAACCATGTGGAAGACTAGTCTTCGAAGTTAAAAAGCGTCAGATCACACATGCCATTTTCTTAAGTGATGCTCAATCACTTTGGGTCTCGATATTTGGGTTTTTTCTCACACCTAAAAATTTCTTCAATGATGCTGAATCTCTTTGTGTTCTGAGGAAATACTTGCTAACAAAAGAACATATTATTCTTTGCAGCAAGGTATTTGTCTTTGATCGAGGCGTTAGCATTACTTGTTCTTTAAGTAATGTTATTGTTTCTCCCAAAATCCGACCATTAAGAAACTGTCGGCTCGCCATGTTGGAAATATGCCCTAGAGGCAATAATAAATTGGTTATTATTATATTTCCTTGTTCATGATTGTGGGGACCCCGACTAACTAGTCGAGAATCGCCGTGCTCAGTGATCCTAGAGATCAGTGCTCACCGAACACAGATACTGAATAAAGAGTCTTACATCCAAGTACTGATTATTACAATGCGTGACCGAAGGGTCAAGTTCACAAGACAGGGCCTAAGGCCAAATCACACGAATACACTAATAGCGGAAACACGGGGCAAAGCGGGTGCCCATGCCATCAAGCCTACACCGACACGCATTCTGAATCGGAAGTGTCCTAGTTCGCAGGGGTGTCGCCGAAGATGTACTCATCTCCAAACTCCGGTCCTTCCATGTCTGGTCAAATAACATAACCAGTGGCAAGCCAATGAGTACTTTGAATGTACTCGCAAACAGGCCAAGATATGAACAATGAAAGTGAAGGATAACAATATCATGCATCTTTAGTGTAAGTCATCTGCGTAGAATGATCATGAATATGCATCAAGTTAAAGAATTACTGTTGAAGAACAGGTTACGGATATCAATATATCTATTGAGGGCTGAACCATCCGGGTTCACCCTATATGCCAAGTCACCAAACTTGGTCATATTATTATTACTTTCATAACAACACCTTTTTCCAACACCACACATACACTCACTCATGCACACTTGGTTTATGCGGAAATATCAGGACGTAGTTTAAGCAGGATTACCCAACTGTCCTTGACCGTGGACACGGCTATTCGAATAGTTTACACTCTGCAGAGGTAGTACGCTGGACCCACGACATCCGGGAAACTTCCGTGTCATCCACGACTCGCGGTATATCACATACCCGAGGTAAGTACCCGATCAATGCCTTTCCCCTGACGATACTAGACAAAGATATCCACTCGATTGGTACCCAACCCACATGTCGTACGTCTTACGAGCACCAACTCTGGACCGTACCGACCATGCGGGGACCAACGGTGTGACTGGAACTCATAACAATGGCATAGTCGTCCTACCCGGCATGACCCCATCACGAGAGTGACTACAATCACTCCCGCCACTAGTAATGTGGCTCTTTGCTAGCACCGACCAGAGTAATTAACATAGCCCCTTCCCATAAGGGGTAACGTGGTCATACTGGTAAGGTTGGGACGGTCGACACATCATAAATCTAATCCCATTTCCGAAACCTTACTCACACAAAACACCGGGTGCATCACTTCACCAAAAGTGACCACCAACTCATCATCACCCTCGGGCATTAGTGACACCCGACGGGGTTTTCATAAACTCTTGCTTTGTGACAACATCATGCTCATGATAATACTACATCTATTTTTACTTGTCAACATGGTATTAGCATGACCCTCAAGGAGTAGGGTCAAGCTCAATGCATGTGCTCCGGGGGAGCCTTTGGTAAAATCATATCAGATGATTACTGACACTTATGATCATATGCAACGGGAATACTTGCTTTTATAACATGCAAAGTAACATATGCTCAGTGATGGTCAAAGGGCTGCTTGCCTTGGTCAGCTAAGTATCCGGGGTCTTCGGGGTCTTCCGCTCCGATTCCCTCGTCAGACGGGTTTTCTGTCATCGATAAAACCACAAATAAGAAATAGCTCACACAAAAACAGTCCACAAAGTCATTTTAAAAAAAGTTCCCTATTTCTGATAAATCTAAGATATCATTTTTAGAAATAGTTGCCTAAATTTTCCTTGAAGTAATATTATTGAAAACTACCAAGTAGAAGCAAAACTATTCCATTTTAGTCCTTTTTAATATTGCAAAATAGATTAGTTGATGGAAAAATTCATACAAATATATCATTAAATACTACACATTTTTAGAAAAATAACAATGGAAGAATTATATTTTGACACTCGTTAAATGTTTTTATAAAAATCTTAGAAATCCAGATTTTAAAAATAAAAGAAAATCACAGGCCAACTCCTGGCCGGGCTCGGCCCAGAGCTGGGCTGGCCCATGGCCAGCCGACATCCTGCCCAGGCGCGCGCGCCGTCAGGTTTGAACCTGACGTGCGGGGCCCTGCAGTCAGTGGCCGAGGCCAGCGCGGGGGAGGAGGCTGGGCCACCGACAGGTGGGGCACACTTGTCGGGGTCGTCTCCTACCTCCAGCCAGAGAGGAGGAGGAGGACGCCGACATGGCTGCCAACGTGCTCAAGCTCCAATGAGCACGGGAATGGGTTCGCCGAACCGTCGCCTACCTGCTAGTGGTTGAAAACAATGATGGGGAGGCAGGGGTTCGCCGGCGACGAGGAGGCCATGGCGGAGGGGTTTCGGGAAGCGGTCGGGGAGGTTGCTAAAGACACGGGAAAGCTCGGGCGAGTTGGGGGAAAGCTTCCTGGTGTCAAGGAGGTCAATTTGAGGGGTTGAGGGGCGCAGGAGCCGTCGTGTAGCCGGAGATCGACCGGAGCTCCGAGGCGGAGGGGCCTTGGTCAATCTCGAGCACCGGGGCTCTGCTGGGTTGCTCGGGTGGCTAGGGAGGTGCTACTGGATGCGGCGAAGCTATCTGAGGGGTACTAGAGCGAGGGGGATGGCTATTTATAGACCCGCGACGGTGAGCAGACTCGGGTGCGCCGGTGACTCACTATGGCGCGCATGGGGGTGCAGACAGACGTTGGGGTTGAAACCACGATCTTAGGACGTGGTATTGGACTACCCGAACCGTCTGATGCAGAGAGAGAGAGAGAGAGAGAGAGAGGAGAGCTGCATTCGTGGCCGCACAAGCTTGGCCGAATCTGGAGCGCGCGGGATGCGTCGCGCGAGCTCTTGCGCGAGAGAGGAGGGGCCGTGAGGCTGGCCCGACGCAGAGGGGCTGTCAGGGAGAAGGTTGGACACCTCGGGGGAGGCTGGAACTAGCCGAGGGCGTCGCCCCCACCTCGGAGAGTCCCTGTAGCGCGCCCAGAGCGCAGTTTTGGCATGCCACGGCATGCTGGTGCACTCTGGGGCACTTTGGACGTGTCTAGCATGTCCTGGCACTTGCTGGGGATGTGGCTAGCCGTTTGGTTTTAGTGGGAGCTTCGGCTGGTCAAAGGAGGCAAGAAATACTGGTGCTGTCAATCATGAACTGATGTCTAAATTAGGGTTTTTGGCCTTTCCACTTTGAACCAGTGAGGGGCCAGTTGACTGGGGTTAGCTACTGGTGGTGGCTACTTAATCTAAGAGTTTGAAGCAAAGGAGTTTTGTGTAGCTGTGGCTAAGGTGGCTTTTTCCTCTTTGTCAGAAGGTGTTCGACAGTGGTCACAGGGGGTTGCACCCCACCAGTGGCGCTGAGACTAAACATGTTTGGTTTTAGGGATAAACCATGGAGTTCCACCAAATTTGAGCTCCAATGCATAAGTTTAGCTTTGTACACTTGAAATCACTCCAATATGAACAGATCTGTTCCTTCCAAAGGTACTGTGGGCAAACTAAGTCCCACAAATCCCATTTTTGGTGTAGAACCCTCATTTGAGGTATTAGGCACTCCTGCAAAGTTTTAGCTCCACTGGACAAACTTTGCTATGTAGAGTTGCTCTAACTTGATTCTGGACAGACAGGGTTTTAGGGTTATTTGGGGTCCCTATCCACCTTTGATCAAGGTGAAACTTTATGTGGACACCAAACAAGGCTTAGGGGCATCACTGGAATTTTCTAGGAATTTATTGAGAATATTTCCTTTGGAAATATTTCAAAATGCCAAAACAGACATAAATAGCTTTTATAGTTTTAATCAATAAATATAATATAAAAGGGGGCTTAAAATCCTACGTATGGAAAATATATGTCCTTCTGATCATCTCCAAATTTAATCAGATTTTTCCAAAGCAGAAAGTATTTTTCCATGTTGGAATACCAATTCTGACCTTAGAAATGGACAGGTTATTTAATTGGGAAAATAAATAATTATTTTTGTGGTTTTGAAATATAAAGATAGGTAAAAATCAGATTACCAAATATGAGTGGAAGCACTGCTTGCTATCAAGGACATGTAGTGCAACTCAAGGTGGTTTTACTTTGGTTATCAAAGGTTTTTTGAAAATCAGAAAAATACCAAAAAGGATTTTAGGGTTTTAAACCCCACATGATCAAACATAAAAGCATACAATGTCAATCATGGCACTCACAACATTAGTTTTGAAAAAAAATTATCAAGCTCGGAATTTTACAACACAGACACGTGATAGCAAAAACAGGGTGTGACAGACCTATCCCCCTTACAAGAATCTCGTCCCCGAGATTCCTAAGCTAGGTGCTAAAAAGGTTTGGAAACTCAGATCGGAGATAGTCTTCACGCTCCCATGTAGCTTCGGCTTCGGTGTGGTTGCTCCATTGAACTATGAAATACTTGATGGTGCGGCTTCTAGTACATCGCTCTGTTTCATCCAGAATGAGGATTGGCCTCTCGCAATAGGTGAGATCAGACTGAAGGTCATTGGCCCGGTGATCAATGTCCTTATAAGGATTGAAACGACTTGGTGTGTGGAGACACTTCCGAAGCTGTGACACGTGGAAAATGTTGTGCACACCCGAAAGCTCCGGAGGTAACTCCAACTGATAAGCGACCTCGCCACACGTTGCCGTGATCTTGAATGGCCCAATGAACCTTGGAGCGAGTTTCCCCTTAACGTGGAAACGCTTGGTTCCCTTGAGAGGTGTGACTTGGAGGTACACCAGATCACCAGGAATGAACTCCACATTCCTGCGGCGAGAGTCCGCATAACTCTTTTGTCGCGACTTGGCTGCCTTAAGATTCTCTTGGACAAGTTTCACCTTCTCTTCTGCCTGGTGCAAAACTTCTGGTCCAAAAATCAGCCCATCTCCGGTTTCTGACCAGTTGAGCGGGGTGCGGCATTTTCGTCCATACATCACTTCGAACGGGGCCATCTGGAGACTAGACTGGTAGGTGTTGTTGTAAGACAACTCAGCGAATGGCAGACAGTCTTCCCATTTGGCTCCATGCGCTAGGACGCATGCGCGAAGCATATGTTCGAGTATCCGATTCACCCTTTCCGTCTGTCCTCCCGTATGTGGGTGGAAGGCGGTGTTGAAAGAGAGCTTGGTACCGAGGGCTTCCAGAAGTTTCCTCCAAAACCTTAAGGTGAACTGTGTGCCTCGGTCAGATATAATCTCCTTGGGAACTCCCTGAAGGCTTACTATGCGCTTGATATATAGACTGGCCAACTTGTTACCGTCATAAGTGGTGTTGACAGGGATGAAATGGGCCACCTTGGTCAAATGGTCGACAACAACCCATATCGAGTTATGTCCCTTGCTATACCTTGGTAGACCGGTAATGAAATCCATCCCTACGTTGTCCCACTTCCACTCCGGCACCTGGAGAGGTTGCAGCAGTCCTGCAGGTTGCTGATGCTCAGCCTTAACTTGCTGACACACATCACACCTGGCCACATATGACGCGATCTCCCTCTTCATGCCGTGCCACCAGAATCTTCCTCGGAGATCTTGATACATCTTGGTACCACCGGGGTGAATGGAGTAGGGTGCATCATGATCTTCCCGTAGGATGAGTTCTTTGAGCTCGGCCTTGTTGGGTACGCATAAACATTTTCCCAAACCACACCACTCCTTGATCATCCTCCAAGAATCCCGGGGCCTTGCCTTCTGGAATCTTCTTCTTGATACCTTTGATACTCTTGTGACCCTTCTGGGCCTCCTTGATGTCGTCTTCCAGAGTTGGTTTGACTTCGAGATTATCCAGGAATCCTGGTTCCACCAGTTCCAGTCTGAAGTTCTCCAATTCTTCGTATAAGGCGGGCTGCCTTTCCTTAAGCATGACGTTTAAGGTGCTAGTCTTCCGACTCAAGGCATCAGCCACTACATTTGCCTTACCGGGGTGATATTGAATGCTGAGGTCGTAGTCTTTGATTAACTCCAACCATCTCCGTTGCCTCATGTTCAATTCCCTTTGGGTGAAAATATACTTCAGACTCTTGTGGTCGGTGTATATTTCACATCGCTTCCCCAGAAGGTAATGTCGCCATGTCTTCAGGGCATGCACTACTGCTGCCAACTCTAGATCATGGGTGGCATAATTCTCCTCATGCGGGCGCAGTTGCCGCGACAAGTATGCCACGACCCTGCCATCCTGCATTAGAACCCCACCTAGCCCGGTCCTGGAGGCATCACAATATATCACGAACTCCTTGCTGATATCTGGAGTGGCCAATACCAGGGCGGTGGTTATCCTCTTCTTCAACTCTTGGAAGCTTGCCTCACATTCTGGCGTCCATTCGAACTTCTTGCCTTTCTTCAAGAGCTGAGTCATAGGTCGCGTGATGCGGGAGAATCCTTCTACGAACTTGTGGTAATACCCTGCGAGTCCGAGAAAACTCCTGACTTCCTTCATGTCGATTGGCGATTCCCAGTTGGTTACCGTGGTAAACTTAGAGGGATCAACTGCCAATCCACTTGCCGTCATGGTATGACCTAGGAATCCAATTTCGTTCAGCCAAAACTAGCACTTGCTGAACTTGGCATACAGTTGGTGCTCTCGAAGCTTTTCCAATACTAACCTGAAGTGTTTCTCATGCTCTTCTTTAGACTTGGAAAATACCAATATATCGTCAATGAATACGACGACAAACTTGTCCAAATATTCCATGAAGACCTTATTCATGAGGTACATGAAGTAAGCTGGGGCATTCATCAATCCGAAGGACATGATAGTGCATTCGTACAGACCGTATCGGGTCACAAATGCCGTCTTTGGAAAGTCATCGGGTCGAATCTTTAGTTGGTAATATCCATATCGGAGGTCGATCTTGGAGAATACCTTTGCTCCATTAAGCTGGTCGAACAAGTCTTCAATCTTGGGGAGTGGATACTTGTTCTTGATCGTGACCTCATTGAGTGAACGGTAATCGACACAAAGTCGGATTGTCCCATCCTTCTTGGACACGAAGAGAACAGGCGATCCCCAAGGTGACGCACTTGGACGAATGAATCCTTTCCTGAGTTGCTCATCCAGTTGCTTCTTCAACTCCGCTAGCTCTTCGGATCCCACCCTGTAAGGCTTCTTATAGATAGGCCTTGATCTGGGCATGAGTTCGATGATGAACTCGATGTCTCGGTCAGGAGGCATCCCTGGTAGCTCATCAGGAAAGACATCCGGGTATTCACAGACTATCGGCACTCAGTCGAGTCCTTCCTCTGATAGGCTGTTAACTCGTGGCACTCGAGTGGGTACTGGCTCAGAGACATACTTGACTTTGACCCCTTGGTCACTTGTCATGGTAATGGCCCTGTTAGCACAGTCCAAGATACTCTGATGCTTGGCCAACCAGTCCATACGGAGGATTACTTCTAGGCCTTGCGACTTAAGCACAATGAGGTCCACTGAGAAGCTCGTCCCATTGATAACTATCCCAACCTTTCTACACCCTAGGTTGGTTCTCAATACTGCTCCCGGGTCTGAATTGCCATATGCCCATGAAGCAAGGTAGGTTCTAGTCCCCACTTTTCCGCAAACTTTTTTGTAACAAAGGAATGCGAAGCACCACAATCAAACAATACCGTTGCTAGGGTAGAGTTGACGAGGAACGTACCCAAAATGCAGTCCGGGTCTTCCTCTGCCTCTTCCGCGGAAATATGATTAATACGCCCCTTGCTGTGGTACTGCTGATTGCGGGGAGCCTAGTTACTGCCTGGTGCTCCTTGGCCTGGATTTGGCGCATTGGGGCGCGGAACATCGGGTTTCTTATTGGGGCACTGCCGGGAATAGTGCCCTGGTTGTCCACACCCGAAACAGGTAACTTGAACTGGAAGATTGGTCTTGCTTCCACCGTTGTTTGGCGGTGTGCTTGCTGGCTTGATGCTGACTTGCTGAGGTTGGTAATTTTGGTGAAATGTTGGGTGCTTGTACTGCTGCTGCTGATAGTTGGGTCTTGCTGGGGCTGAGTGCCGTGGTCGTGGTTTCAAGTTGACTGGTCCTCCACTACCCATTAGCTTGCGCTTACGGGTGTCGTCCATTGCACGACGCTTGTCTTCCGACATAAGGGCCTTATTAACCAGGTCACTGAAGGTCCGACATTCACAAACAACCAGTTGATACTGGAGTGATTGCTGCCGTCCTTCCATAAAGCGCTCCACTTTGGCAGCGTTAGTGCTGCCATCTTCAGGTGCATACCTTGATAGAAGGTTGAACTTCTACAAATACTCCTTAACTGATCCACTGCCTTGCCTTAAGGCTCGGAATTCCCGCTTCTTAATGGTCATCATCCCCGGAGGAATGTGAGCGGCGCGTAATCCATCCTTGAACACGGCCCAAGTGGTGACTTGCCCGGCTCACATGATTTGAAATCCATCCCACCAAGCTCTAGTTGTGCCTCCAAGATAGTGGGTTGCATAGAGAACTTTCTCGTTTTCGTCAGTGCACTTGACCAACGCGATAAGGTCTTCGATAGTGCGGATCCAGTCATCGGCATCCAAGGGCTCAGCCGTCTCCGTGAATATGGGCGGCGTAGTCCTCATAAACTCAGAGAGAGTTGAACGACCGTTGCCATTCCCGTTCTACGGCGGGTGGTTCACCAAGGTTTGAGCCAGCTGCGGGATAGCGGCATTGTTGGCTTGGCGCTCCTCCCGAAGAGCTTGAAGGAACTGAGCCATGGTCAAGCTTTCAGGAGGAGGTGGTGGCGGACGAACATCGTCTTGCAGCACATGGTGATCTCCAGCTTGAGCTTCCCCTCCAGTTCCCTGCTGCTGTCCTGAAGAGGCAGAGCCGGGGTTGCCGAAAGTGCTGTTGTGAGTTGCATTCACCATCCTGTTAGGGGACTAGACACGTCAAATACTGCTAAACCGGTTGCACTCGAAAGGGATGACGTTCTAATAAGGAGGGGGTCTGGTGTGCTAGTGTGCAAAGTTGTATGACAAGGTTTTTTGAAAGAAACTACTGCATTAATAGCAAGCGATGCAGTCGCTCACATGCTACTCAAGGCAGAATGCGACTTGCATCCAACAGGTTCACACAACATCTGGGTCATAAAATCCTAATACAAGAATTTCTATGCTCGGTACATCCTACGCTACTACGCGATCGACTGCACGCTCTCATAAGCCGGCTCTGTGGGATCTTCGTCTTCATCTTCATCTCTGTCTTTATCTTCATTAGTGCTTCCTTTCCTCGAAGGGTAGGGGAAGGGAGTAAACCATCTCGACGTCTCTTGGTTGGTGAGGTATCGAAAAGCTCGGTGTACTCTTCCGCGGTTAAGCGTCGACTCTGAAGAGGAACTGCCTGAAGTGGGGGTATTCCTCCTTGGAAAGCAAAACCAAGTGATATCACAGGTGCTCCTTCTTTCTTCACCTTGCTGCTCTTCATCTTCTCCATACGATATAGGTCCTTAACTTGGTGTAGCTCTTGGCGAATCCTAGTTGACTCCTTGATCAAGAGATGCGTCAAGGTGTCTGAGGAGAGACTGAAGTAGGTCTGAAACCTTAATGGCATCCCGTCCTCAGATGAGTGGTTGAGTGTCCAGCTCCCGTCTATCTTATCCTTAACAAAAGGTAAGTGACAAGTAGCAGGTTTGTTCGCCATCCCAGGAAGGATGTCACGGAGTCGCACGAGTGCCTCTCGTGCTGCAGTCTCCACGGCAAACATCAGATCCTCCATTTGCGGCCCTTCAAAGAACCAACTAGTTGGGGAGTCATTAGCCTTTACTATCACGTCCACGTGATACTCCTTAGTGTCGGCGTTGACCCAGTGTTCGTGGTAGAGAAAGACGGGCGTGCGACGCACTTGACACTTCTCGAGGCTATCACTCAAAAGCAGAGGAAAGCCCGTTTCCAGAAGCGTCTCGGGAACGGCGACCATCTACAAGGTGTAGAGGAGAGGGTTAGAAATATATAGTGGGTGTGTTTCTCGGGTCACTCTAGGTGCACAATTGTTCGGCTATGGTCCATGCTACCTAAGGCTTCCTATAGTCAGGATGGCTCTCATACCAGCTCTGTGGGGACCCAGACTTACTAGTCAAGAATCGCCGTGCTCAGTGATGCCAGAGATCAATGCTCACCGAACACAGATACTGAATAAAGAGTCTTACATCCAAGTACCGATTATTACAACGCGTGACCGAAGGGTCAAGTTCACAAGACAGGGCCTAAGGCCAAATCACACGAGTACACTAATAGCGGTAACACGGGGCTAAGCGGGTGCCCATGCCATCAAGCCTACACCGATATGCATTCTGACTCGGAAGTGTCCTAGTTCGCAGGGGTGTCGCCGAAGACATACTCATCTCCAAACTCTGGTCCTTCCATGTCTGGTCAAATAACATAACCAGTGGCAAGCCAATGAGTACTTTGAATGTACTCGCAAACAGCCCATGATATGAACAATGAAAGTGAAGGATAACAATATCATGCATCTTTAGTGTAACTCATCTGGGTGGAATGATCATGATATGCATCAAGTTAAAGAATTACTCTTTAAGAATAGGTTACGGATATCAATATATCTGTTGAGGGTTGAACCATCCGGGTTCACCCGATATGCCAAGTCATCAAACTTGGTCATATTATTATTACTTTCATAACAACACCTTTTTCCAACACCACACATACACTCACTCACGCACACTTGGTTTATGCGGAAATATCAGGACGTAGTTTAAGAAGGATTACCCAACTGTCCTTGACCATGGACACGGCTATTTGAATAGTTTACACTCTGCAGAGGTAGTACGCTGGACCCACGAGATCCGGGAAACTTCCGTGTCATCCACGACTAACGGTATATCACATACCCGAGGTAAGTACCCGATCAATGCCTTTCCCCTGACGATCCTAGACAAAGAGATCCACTCGATTGGTACCCAGCCCACATGTCGTACGTCTTACGAGCACCAACTCTGGACCGTACCGACCATGCGGGGACCTACGGTGTGACTGGAACTCATAAAAATGGCATAGTCGTCCTACCCGGCACGACCCCATCACGAGAGTGACTACAATCACTCCCGCCACTAGTAATGTGGTTCTTTGCTAGCACCGACCAGAGTAATTAACATAGCCCCGTCCCATAAGGGGTAACGTGGTCGTATTGGTAAGGTTGGGACGGTCGACACATCATAAATATAATCCCATTTCCGAAACCTTACTCACACAAAACACCGGGTGCATCACTTCACCAAAAGTGACCACCAACTCATCATCACCCTCGGGCATTTGTGGCACCCGACGGGGTTTTCATAAACTCTTGCTTTGTGACAACATCATGCTCATGATAATACTACATCTATTTTTACTTGTCAACATGGTATTAGCATGACCCTCAAGGGGTAGGGTCAAGCTCAATGCATGTGCTCCGGGGGAGCCTTCGGTAAAATCATATCAGATGCTTACCGACACCTATGATCATATGCAAGAGGAATACTTGCTTTTATAACATGCAAAGTAACATATGCTCAGTCATGGTCAAAGGGTTGCTTGCCTTGGTCAACTAAGTATCCGGGGTCTTCTTGGTCTTCCGCTCCGATTCCCTCGTCACACGGGTTTCCTATGGTCGATAAAACCACAAATAAGAAACAGCTCACAAAAAACAGTCCACAAAGTCAATTTAAAATGTTCCCTATTTGTGATAAATCTAAGACATCATTTAAAAAAATACTTGCCTAAATTTTCCTTGAAGGAATATTTTTGAAAACAACCAAGTAGAAGCAAAACTATTCCATTTTAGTCCTTTTTAATATTGCAAAATAGATTAGTTGCTGGAAAAATTCATCTAAGCATATGATACGTCTCAAACGTATCTATAATTTTTGATGGTTTCATGCTGTTATCTTGTCATCTTTGGATGTTTTATGTACCTTTTATATCTTTTTTGGGACTAACTTATTAATTCAGTGCCAAGTGCCAGTTCCTATTTTTTCTGTGTTTTTGGCTCTTTTCAGATCTGATTTTGGAACGGAGTCCAAACGGAATAAAATCCCTGAAATAAATTTTTCCGGAACGGAAGAAGATTAGGGAGCTTGTGGGCCAAGCCAGGAGAGCTATAGGGAGCCCACAAGCCCTGTAGCCGCCACCAGGGGGGGGCTAGAAGACTTGTGGCCTCCCTGGCGCCCGCCTGACCTAGCTCCTTCGCCTATATATTCCCTAAAATACAAAAAAAAAATCAGGGAATCCACGAAAACACTTTTCCGCCGCCGCAAGCTTCCATTTCCGCGAGATCTCATCTGGAGACCCTTCCCGGTGCCCTGCTGGAGGGGAATTTCGAGTTGGAGGGTTTGTACATCAACATCATCGCCCCTCCAATGACTCGTGATTAGTTCACTTCAGACCTACGGGTCCGTAGTTAGTAGCTAGATGGCTTCTTCTCTCTCTTGGATCTTCAATACAAAGTTCTCCATGATCTTCATAGAGATCTATCCGATGTAATCCTCTTTGGCGGTGTGTTTGTCGAGATCCGATGAATTGTGGATTTGTGATGAGATTATCTATGATATATATTTGAGCCTTTGCTGATTTCTTATATGCATGATTTGATATCCTTGTAAGTCTCTCCGAGTCTTGGGTTTTGTTTGGCCAACTAGATCTATGATTCTTGCAATGGGAGAAGTGCTTGGTTTTGGGTTCTTACCGTGTGGTGACCTTTCCCAGTGACAGTAGGGGCAGCAAGGCACACATCGTGTAGTTGCCATCAAGGGTAACAAGGTGGGCTTTGTCAAAGATATGAGATTGTCCATCTATGTCATGTCATCTTGCTTATGGTGTTACTCTGTTCTTTTGGACTTAATACACTAGATGCATGCTGGATAGCGATCGACGTGTGGAGTAGTAGTAGTAGATGTAGAAAGTATCGGTCTACTTGTTTTGGACGTGATGCCTATAGATATAATCATTGCCATAGATGACGTCACGACTTTGCGTGGTTCTATCAATTGCTCGACAGTAATTCGTTCACCCATCGTCTACTTGCTTTCATGAGAGAAGCCACTAGTGAACACTACGGCCCCCGGGTCTATTCACACCTATCGTTTTCCCCTTTCACTTTTACTTTTCTTTGTTACTTTGTTGCTTTCATTTCTCACTTGGCAAACAATCTATAAGGGATTGACAACCCCTTCATAGCATTGGGAGCAAGCTTTTTGTGTTTGTGCAGGTACTTGTGATACTCCTTCACTGGATCGATACCTTGGTTCTCAAAACTGAGGGAAATACTTACCACCGCTGCGCTACATCACCCTTTCCGCTTCGAGGGAACACCAACGCAAGGCTCCAAGGCCACGGGGGAAATCCTTTGCATATTTGCCTAGGAAGTCCCTTAAGGCGTAGACGTAGCAGAAGGATTCCTGGTGCCATTGCTCAGGAGTATCAAGACAAGAACAGTCTCCCGTCAGCACGTTTCTAGCGTCGTTGGAAGGTCTTTTGTTGCAGTAGCAGAAGTATTTCTGGCGCCGTTGCCGGGGAAGGAGAGATCTATCCAAGTAGGTCTCACAAAATCATCTCTTGCATTTACTTTTTTTGCCAGTTGCCTCTTGTTTTGCTCCCCCCACTTCACATTTGCCGTTTTGATTTGCCTTTCTCCTTTGCCGTTTTCTTTTGCCCGTTTCACTCTCTCTTCCTGCTCGTTTGTGTGTGAGATAGTCCATCAATGGATAGACCCACCACTCCAAACGATACCCCTGAGAATGAAGTTCTCAATTTTAGGCAGAATGAGGAAGAAAATTTAAAGGACGCTTGGTACAGGATTTGCAATGCTCAAAGTAGATCTACTCGTAAGTAATCCACTACCCTTCTTCTTCGCAGTTTTTATGTTGGAATTTCTCCTTGGAATAGGTATATCCTTGATACCATTGTAGGCGGGAACTTTTTGGGGAGCCATACTGTTGACTCCTATGGAGCTATCATGAATTTGGTAGGCTCACCCCCGCTCATGGTTAATGGAACTACCTTAACCCTGGAACACGTGATGCAAAGGCTTGACGCTATTGAAAACAAAATTGCCACAGTTGAACTTATTGAGGGTTTGGATAGAAAGATCCACAATCAAATTACTCAGTACGGACCCAAAGTGGGATTTTTTTAAAAAAATTGAAGGGAGAAGGAACTTATAGTTAATGGTTCTTCTAGAATTGGCAAACTAGAAGATGTCATAACCAACTTGGGTTCCGCTTTTGCCGCTGTGCAAAATACTCCAAATCTCACTCTCAAAAAGACCGTCAAGTCTGTTTTTGTTACTAAATCTAGTGGTGAGTCATCCAATAAATATGAAGATCTTAAGATGATAAATGATCATGCTACTTATGGTTTGAGCACCGAAGATGACTATACGTGATTCCATCACCTTTTGCCTAGCTAAGGGCGTTAAACAAAAGTGCTTGTTGGGAGGCAACCAACGAATCTATCCTTTTTCTTTCTATTTTGTGTTTTCTACACTTTCATAATTCTGTTATGATTGCGTTTTTTTGTGTTTCTTTTTGCGTTTGTGCCAAGCAAAACCGTTATGATTAGTCTTGGGGATGATCGTTTGGTCATGCTGGAAAAGACAGAAACTTTCTGCCCACGAAAAGAATTTTCATTTTTTTTTCTGTAAGATATTTTGAGTTGATTCTTTTTGCTGCTGATTTCTACCCAAATTCGTGAGACTTCTGTAAGTTTTCAGAATTTATGATGTACCATAAGTATACGAAGTATACAGATTGCTACAGAGTGGTCTGCTGTTAACATATTCTGTTTTTGTTGTGTTGGTTGCTTATTTTGATGAAACTATGGATAGTATCGGGGGGTATTAGCCATGGAAGATTGAAAATACAGTAACCCAACATCAGCACAAGTAGAATTTAAGTTTGCTTCAGTACCTAAGGAAGTGGTGGTTTGCTTTCTTATACTAATGTTATCACGAGTTTCTGTTTAAGTTTCGTGTTGTGAAGTTTTCAAGTTTTGGGTGAAGTTCTTATGGACAAAAAGATAAAGAGTGGCAAGAGCTCAAGCTTGGGGATGCCCAAGGCACCCCAAGAGATTCAAGGATGCCGTAAAAGCCTAAGCTTGGGGATGCCCCGGGAAGGCATCCTCTCTCTCGTCTTCAATCCATCGGTAACGTTACTTGGGGCTATATTTTTATTCATCACATGTTATGTGTTTTTTGCTTGGAGCATCTTGTGTCGTAGGAGGATTTTATTTATGTTGTGTCACAATCATCCTTGCTGCACACCTAGAGAGGGAGACATGCACTCACCATGATTTTGTCGAGCTTCACTTATATCCTTTGGTAGACAATTCAGCTCACATGTGCTTCACTTATATCTTTTGAGCTAGATACTTCTGCTCTATGTGCTTCACTTATATCTTTTCGGCACAACGGTGCGTGGCTTGGTAGTTGATCTATGCTTTGAAAGTAGTCTCAAAAGGGGTAGTTATCCAAAGGCATACGAAAACTTCCACCTTCATGTGCATTGAATAGTTAGAGAAGTTTGATTCATCTCAATTAGTTTTGAGTTGTGGTTTTGGTAATATTGAAGTTTTGCTAGTAAGGTGTTGTGGATCTAGAAATACTTGTGTTGAAGTTAGTGATTCCTGTAGCATGCACGTATGGTGAACCGCTATGTGATGAAGTCTGAGCATGATTAGTCTTTTGATTGTCATCCTTTGTGTGGCGGTCGGGATCGCGCGATGGTTTATACCTACCAACCCTTCCCCTAGGAGTATGCGTTGAATGCTTTGTTTCGATTACTAATAAAATTTTTGCAACAAGTATATGAGTTCTTCATGAATAATGTTGAGTCCATGGTTTAGATGCACTTTCACCTTCCACCATCACTATCTTCTTAGTGTCGTGCAACTTTCACCGGTGCACAAAACCCACCATTAGCCTCCCTCAAAACAACCACCATACCTACCTACTATGGCTTTTTCAAAGTCATTCTGATATATATTGCCATGAAACTACCACCATGACATGTGCCACCACTTCTACATTGCCATTGCATGATCGTAAGATAGCTAGCATGATGTTTCCATTAATGTCTATGCCATGCTAGATCATTGTCACGGTACACTACCGGAGGCATTCCATATAGAGTCATCGTTGCTCTAAGTTTTGAGCTGAAAGTGTGATGATCATCATTGATGGGGAATTGTCCCATGTGAGGAAATAAAAGAGGCCAAAGATGCCCACCAAAAAAAAGAGTGGCCAAAGAGCCCACACACAAAAAAAATGATGAGAGAAAAAGAGAGAAGGGACAATGCTACCACCTTTCCACACTTGTGCATATTAAGCACCATGATCTTCATGATTGAGAGTCTCTCATTTTGTCACCACCATATAGCTAGTGGGAAATTTTCATTATATAACTTGGCTTGTATATTCCAATGATAGGCTTCCTCAAAATTGCCTTAGGTCTTCGTGAGCAAGCAAGTTGGATGCACACCCACTAGTTTTCTTTAAGATCTTTCACATACTCTTAGCTCTAGTGCATCATTTGTATGGAAATCCCTACTCATTTACATTGATATCTATTGCTGAGCGTCTCCACAGCTCATTGATATGCCTAGTTAATGTGACCATCTTCTCCTTGTTTTTCTTGCAACCTCCACCACACTCCACACCACTTATAGTGCTAAAACCATGGCTCACGCTGATGTATTGCGTGAGAGTTGCAAAGGTTGGAGAAAGTAAAGGTGTGAAACAATTACTTGGCCAATACCGGGGTTGTGCATGATTTAAATTCGTTGTGCAATGATGATAGAGCATATCCAGACTATATGCTTTTGTAGGGATAACTTTATTTTGGCCTTGTTATTTTGAAAGTTCATGATTACCTTGCTAGTTTGCTTGAATTATTATTGTTTCCACGTCAATAGCAAACTATTGTTTTGAATCTAATGGATCTGAACATTCACGTCACATAAGAGGAGTTACAAAGGACATCTATGCTAGGTAGCATGAAAGCATCAAAAATTCATTCTTTATCACTTCCCTACTCGAGGACGAGCAAGAGTTAAGCTTGGGGATGCTTGATACGTCTCAAACGTATCTATAATTTTTGATGGTTTCATGCTGTTATCTTGTCATCTTTGGATGTTTTATGTACCTTTTATATCTTTTTTGGGACTAACTTATTAATTCAGTGCCAAGTGCCAGTTCCTGTTTTTTCTGTGTTTTTGGCTCTTTTCAGATCTGATTTTGGAACGGAGTCCAAACGGAATAAAATCCCCGAAATAAATTTTTCCCCAACGGAAGAAGATTTGGGGGTTTGTGGGCCAAGCCAGGAGAGCTACAGGGAGCCCACAAGCCTTGTAGCCGCCACAAGGGGGCGGGGGCGGTGGCTAGCAGGCTTGTGGCCTCCCTGGCGCCCCCTGACCTAGCTCCTTCGCCTATATATTCTCTAAAATACACAAAAAAATCAGGGAATCCACAAAAACACTTTTCCGCCGCCGCAAGCTTCCGTTTCCATGAGATCTCATCTGGAGACCTTACCGGTGCCCTGCCAGAGGGGACTTTGGAGTTGGAGGGCTTCTACATCAACATCATCGTCCCTCCAATGACTCGTGAGTAGTTCACTTCAGACCTACGGGTCCATAATTAGTAGCTAGATGGCTTCTTCTCTCTCTTGGATCTTCAATACAAAGTTCTCCATGATCTTCATGGAGATCTATCTGATGTAATCCTCTTTGGCGGTGTGTTTGTCGAGATCCGATGAATTATGGATTTGTGATCAGATTATCTATGATATATATTTGAGTCTTTGCTGATTTCTTATATGCATGATTTGATATCCTTGTAAGTCTCTCTGAGTCTTGGGTTTTGTTTGGCCAACTAGATCTATGATTCTTGCAATGGGAGAAGTGCTTGGTTTTGGGTTCTTACCATGTGGTGACCTTTCCGAGTGACAATCACTACTGGAAATCAGTTTTTTGCCGTCTGCCATATCTTTGCCGTCTTCTAGCTGATGGCAAAGAGTGTCTTTGCCGTCAGCTGCCACAAAGCAGACGACACAGAACTGGCTGATGGCATAGAATGTCTTTGTCATCAGTCAAATCTTTGCCATCAGCCGCAGACGGCAAAGAGTCGCACAACAGACGGCAAATATATAGGTGGGGCCCACCTGACCGCCGGGACGTTAGGTCAAACTAGAGTCCCTTCTTTGCCGTTTGCTAGCGGGCGACAAAGAGTCCGGAGGTAGAAGGCAAAGAGTCTAGACTCTTTGCCGTCCGCCGGCACACGACAAAGAGCTAACTCCGTGTGTAACGGCTCCACCCTGCCCCTCTCTCTCTCACCCACTGTGTAACGGCTCCACACCCCGCCCCTCTCTCTCTCTCCCACTCCTCTCCCCGACGCCCACCGCCGCCACCACCGTCGCGCCGCCGCCCCTGTCGCCCCCGGCGCCGCCCTGGTACCTCATAGCCCCACCGCCAGTGCCCCGCCGCCCCGGTGCCCCACAGCCCCCTGGCGCAGCTGCCCCACCTCTCCCCGACGCCCACCTAAGCCACCACCGTCGCACCACCGCCCGTGGGGCCCCCGGCGCCACCCCGCCACCCACAACACCCCCGACCCCGCCACCCACGACGCCACAGCCGCCCCTCCCGGTGAGCCCCCACACCCCCCGCACGGGAAAGTTGATTTTTTATTGTTTGGCATTTAGTTTTTTGGAATTAGATTATAACTACAAAGTTGATTTTTTATTATTGTTGTAGTAGTTGTTCTTTTTATTGTAGTTGTTGTAGTTGTTGTTGTTATTGTAGTAGTTGTTGAATTATTGTAGTTGTTGTAGTAGTCGGTGTACCAGTTGATGAGCCCTATATTCTTAGCTTTTCATATAAAGACCATCTGCTACTAGTTAGTTAGCTTAATAGAAAGAAGAGGAAGAAGAAGGGAAGAAGATAAGAAGAGAAGAAGGGAAGAAGAGAAGAAGAAAAAAAATAAGAAGGAGAAGAAGAGAAAAAAAAGAATAAGTAGAAGAAGAGGATAAAGAAAAATAGAAATAGAAATAAGAGGAAGAAGAAGATGAAGAAGAAGAGGAGAAGAGGAGAGGAAAGAGGAAAAATGAAAATAAGAAGAAGAGAAGAAGAAGGAGAAGGAGGAGGAGGAGAAGGAGCCCTCCTTCTTCTCCTTCTTCTCTCCTCCTTATTTCTTAGCTTGTTTAGCTAATTATCCTCCAAAATGACATAATAAGCTAAAAACCTTGGTTGGCTCATGAATATTATATTTTTAGCTTGTTTTCCTAAAAATTACATAATTAGACATAATTATAATATTTGTGTTGATCGGGTGGATTTACATGTGATAGTTGTCTCGTCGCTGTGAGGTGTGCTATGCGAAGACCTCCCCGTGTGTTGCACGAGCTCCGCCCCTGCATTCGTGGGTCAGTACAATTTTCATCTCCTCCTCGCCCCTTCATTTACTATGGCTCGGTTTCCGGATGAAACTTTCTAGATTTAGGTAATTAAATTAATTTATCAGTATGCGTGACCAGTATGCGTCTCCTGTTCGAAAGGGCGACATATATAAATATGCATGTCTTTGCATATTTATAACCGCCATCCTTTCGAATTGTCCAACATTATCCATGGACAGCCCGAGTATGTGTAGATTGGGTTCGTTTTCCCATATGCTGTGCTCTGGATCCGATGCGGAATTTTGTCAGTGCCTCCCTGTTGTTCTCCGGATGCACATCCTCTCTGTTTATTGCAGAGACGTGTATCAGGAGAACAACGGGGAGGTGCTGCCGAAATTTTGCGTTGGATCCGAAGCAGAGCATGGGAAAACGAACCCAATCTACACATACTCGGGTGGGATTAGGACCTATCTTTAACTATTAGCGTGTAGGTTGCCTGGACGTAATATAAATGGCGAACCTAATTAACCGATGAATATAAATGCTAAATTATATATAAATATATTTCTTCTGTCTTTAGTAGCTAGGCAAGATGAGTGATCGTGCGTGGATGTATACCGGTCACCCTAGTCAGAAAGAGATGACGAAAGAATGGTTTGTAAAAACAAAGGAATTTGTGAAAGCCGCATTCGCAAATGGCCAGGAAAGAAACTATTGCCCCTATCCTGGATGCGACAACTATAAAAAGACGACATAGGCTGTAATAATTAAACACCTGCAGAGGAGGGGTTTTAAGCCTAATTATACGGTGTGGACATTTCATGGTGAGTCTATACAACGCACAAGAGCTGAGGTGGTCCGTCGTTGCACCGACGAGCATGGTACCGGGATCGAATACATGGTGCAAGACTTTGATGATGCTCGGGATTCGGAAGATGAGATGGAGGAATCTGCAAAGGTCTTTTATGAAATGTTGGAGTCTTCAAAACGTCCTCTCCATGAGCACACTGAGCTCTGTCAGCTGAATGCAATTGCACAAGTAATGGCTTTGAAGGCTCAGTTCAACTTGGGAAGAGAATGCTACGACGCGATGATGACACTATTTGGACGCTTCTACCCAAAGGCCATGCCATGCCTGCAAACCTGTACCAGTCGGACAAAATACCTCATGTACTTAAGATGCCCTATGAGATGATAGATGCATGTGAGAAAGGATGTGTCTTGTTTAGGAAGGAGTATCACACTTGGACTATTGTCCCAATTGCGAGTCTTGCAGGTATCTTGCGGTAGACAACGGTATGGGTGAGAAGAGGCAGACCAAAATCGCAGTTAGTGTTCTTTGGTATATGCCAATTGTACCAAGACTTCAACGTCTTTTCATGGTCGAAGAGACAGCCAGACAGATGACGTGGCACAAATTGGGCAAAAGAACCAACTAGATGCGTATGGGAATAAGATGGTGGTACACACATCGGATGGGGAAGCGTGGAAACATTTCGATGGATTGCATTAGGATAAAGCGGCAGATCCAAGGAATCCTTGAGTCTGCATCGCCACAGATGGTTTTAATCCCTTCGGCATGACGGCAACCAAATATAGTTGTTGGCCTGTATTTGTCATTCCACTCAATCTTCCCCCGGACAGATTATGCAAAGAAAGAACATATTTCTGACGTTGATAATTACAGGGCCCAATTATCCAGGGAAGAATATGAATGTGTACCTGCATCCGCTTAAGGATGAATTGGAAGAAGCTTGGGATAATGGGGTCAAGACATACGATGCCGCTAGAAAACAAAACTTCAAAATGCATGTGTGGTACATGTACTCTATGCATGACTTGCCGGCGTATGCACTATTCTCTGGATGGTGTGTGCATGGAAGGTTCCCGTGCCCCCAATGCAAGGTAGCTCTTCAGTTTCATTCGTTGCAGGAGGGTCGGAAGTATTCTTGCTTTGACTTGCATAGACAGTTCCTGGATCCTGACCATCAGTTCAGAAAAGACAAGAAGAACTTTACCAAAGGTAAAGTTGTCAAAAACTTGGCACCACCTGCGTTGACAGGCCAACAGATCCTGGATCAGTTAAATGCCCTCGAGCCTGATCCAGAGCATCCAGGGTATTTCAAGGGGTATAATTCAAAACACGCCTGGACTCACAAGCCATGCTTCTGGGATCTGCCTTACTTCAAAGACCTCATTCTTCCACACAATATCGACATGATGCACACTGAAAAGAATATCGGAGAGGTTATTTTTGGTACATTGTTCAACATAGATGGGAAGACAAAGGATAATACTAAGGCTAGAGTCGATCAAGAGACACTATGTCATAGACCGTTACAAAACATGCGAGAAGGCAAAGGAAAGCAGAAGTGGTCGAAGACAAAGGCCTGGTTCAATCTTGGAAGGCCAGCTATGAGGGAAATTATCTTGTGGGTCAAAATGCACTTGATGTTCCCCGATGGGTATGCAGCGAATCTAAAGAGGGGAGCGAGTCTTGAAAAATTAAAAACTTAGGTCTCAAGAGTCATGATTGGCACATATGGCTAGAGCGGGTAATGCCGGTGATGTTACGTGGCTTTATTCCTGAGGATGAATGGCTAGTACTGGCGGAGCTGAGCTATTTCTTCCGTGTTCTTTGTGCGAAAGAATTGTCGCCTGGCGTGGCAGAAGACATGGAGGAGTTTGCACCGGAGTTGTTGTGCAAGTTAGAGAAGATCTTTCCACCGGGCTTCTTTAATCCAATGCAGCATTTGATTTTACATCTACCGACCGAGGCAAGATTGGGTGGGCCCGTGCAAGATCGTTGGTGCTATGCAATTGAGAGGATGCAGAAGACCCTTCGAGCTAAATGTAAAAATAAGCGTAGAATTGAAAAATTGATGGGTGAGGCATTCATTACTGAGGAGGTGGCAAACTTTGTGACAGCACACTACGAAGCCAAAAATCATCATTTGCATAATCCGAAGCCTCGGCACAATGATGCAGACCCTAAAAAAGGTGGGTCCAACTTCAGCCTATTCAAAGGGAAGCTCGCACCAGCCGGTGCTTCGAAACCAATAACATTGGATGTCGAAGAATGGCGGAACATTTCGTTGTATATCTTCAACAACCTAACAGAAGTGCGGCCGTACATCGAGTGAGTTCTCGGCACATTTTCCCGTAACTTCTAATTCCTTTGAACTCCTCTTATTCCCGGATATTTCAAACAGCCGTTGCGTCACCAAATTCTCGGATGGAGCGGTGATCGAAAATGGTTCCGTCAAAGAGTATGAGCTTCTGTCAAAGACAGGAGGCGGCTATCCCGGTTTCATCTCTTGGTTCAAACAAACGGTAATTATCAATAATGGACCATTTCATTTATTGGTCTAACTTGCGGCTAATGCAACAATCGTTTTGTATTAAACATGTAGGCTAATTCAGAGTCTATGGATGCCGAATTGAGACAAGTCGCTAATGGTTTTTGACTATAAGGTCCGTTCATTTGAGAAATACAACATCAACGGGTATCTCTTTCGTACCTTTGGCAAAGAGCTATCTATGCCCGACCGGAAATCTACAAATTGTGGTGTCTCTGCTATCGGCGAAGGTGTTATCGAGTATTACGGAAGAGTTGAAGCAATTTATGAACTTCAATTCTATGGTGAAAACCCACCGAACGTCGTAGTCTTCAAATGTTATTGGTTCCAGCCGAAGGAGACTAGAAGGACTCATGAACATATAGGACTAGTCGAAATCAATCCAAACACCCATTTAGATGTTCCCGATGTCTATATTACGGCTCAACAGGCGACCCAAGTTTTCTATCTACCGTGGGCATGCCAAACGGATAAGAATCTGGAAGGTTGGTATGTTGTTTATGAAGTGCCGCCACATGTCAGACCAGCTCTCCCAAATGAACAGGATTATGAACCTCACATTAACCCAGACAAATATGATGGAGAATTCTTCCAAGAAACACGTCTTTCCAAGAAACGTTTCAAGAACCGCCGTGCTTCACCCAAGAACATGGAAGTAGACAGCTACAATGAATCCAACTCCACCCCTGAGCCGGAACGAGAAGACCTGGAACTCGTAGAGGTTACTGATGCGGATGACCTTTCAATGCTTTAATGATTACAGAAAGGCCTTTCACAACTTCACGCCGTTGAACCCGACGAGCACGTCATTCATGAAGACATGCGTGATAGTGATGATGATGATGCATTTATTGATGATGATTATTAGTTTGCAAGATTCACAACTTCAATTATATATATTTTAATCTTTATTATTCATGTTAGCTATTCATTTTTTTAGGTTGTACTAATTACTTTTAATCTTTATCATGGCAGGTCACCAGGTGTTGAAAGATGGTGGGCGCTGGTCCAGAACGCTCGACGAGTTCTTGCGAGCCGCCCCGCACGAGGGGTGGTACTTCCCTTCCAACCCTATCTCTCCGTAGAGCCTTGGCAGACAGTCTGTCGACACCACCCGTGGGTTCTTCTTTGTCATCGGCATTGCCCACTGGGAGAGGTGCTGGTCGGGTAGGGAAGAAGGGGAAGGGTACAAGGAGAGGTGGTGGCCGCGGAAGATCCAGGAGGACTGTTGAGCCTTCCTCGCCACCACCACCAGCTCATTCACCCGAGCATAGGACTACTATGGTCGACCCGTTTGCGGAGGAGGCTACGGGGACTCCGGTCTAGGAGCCTGGTGTTGACGGGCATTTGTCCCATGAGACTCCGGTCCAGGATCAGCCTCGGGTCGAGGTGCATTCGGCCCACGAGACTACGGTTCCGGAGGCTTCACCCGACGTGGAGAGGCCCGGATGGGATGCCTGGTCGGATTGGACCGAGTTGCCGGATTGGACCGAGGGTCCGGGTGGCTCAGGGGGCGGGGATGGCGGGGATGAGTTTACGGATAGTGAGGGCGATGCGCAGGTGGACGGGGCCACCGTGTACAAGCGTGGTAGTACACGTCTCCCGGTCGTGCCGGCTACCCGCGAGCAGACGCCGGTGATTAAACCTGAAGGAGATTGGTAAGTACATTTACTCCTTTTTTAGCTTTTGCCTTCAAGTTTGTTCAAATATCTAATGCGTTAACCTTATCATACTGCAGGGGATGGGCACACCCTCGTTGAGTCCGCAAGACGAACTCCGTCCTTGGTGTGCTTTGCCGGACAAATTTCCCGAGGTTTGTCACGTTGCCTGGTGAGGGTCAGGTTCCTACACTAGGATTTGGCCGAGATGGTGATCAAGAGCTTTTGGGTAAACTATCCTTTTACACAATCTGAAATTAACAATATAGCTAATTATTGTACTAATCGGTGTTTTCATGTTTGATTGCAGACCTTCTATAGGTGTGAGGATGGATACGAGGAGGAGGCGGCCAAGGTTCTCGAGGCCGAGTGTAGGCGGTTACTACAGAACTTACGCCACGAGGCTCGGCCGCAGGCTATTCGAGACTACTACGCCATGCGTGGTATGAAGAAGGAGCAATACATGAAGGTAATTACCTATTCTTAAGTCCTTCTACGTAGTTTTCTTGATTTCATTCATAGGCGTAGCGCTCAAAATTCTTTCAAATAACTTACAGGTGCCCCCTAGATGGTGTGCGGATAAGATGGATTGTTGGGAGGCGTTGGTTGATGAGTGGTGCACAGGCGGATCACAATAAGACGGAGATGCCACACTTGTATGACCTTTATGGCATGGCCCATACTGCCTCGTACAAGAAGGCAAAGGCATTCTCTGAGTCTCACCTGGATGATCCAAATAACTTCACCAACATATCATCCCACCACAAGCTCGTGACATACAGGGACACGGGGAAGGCTACGAAAGGGGATGACTTTAACCCTAGCCAGGAACCTTTGGATCCAGAGCTGGTTATGATATCTGGTGGCGGGAGGCCCCATGGCTCGATAGCCATTGGAGATGGGATAATACGCTGTCCACTCACTCTCCCGGAGATCAAGGCGCGCCAGTCGAGTAGCTGTCCTGAGATAACGCGTCGTCCACGGCCAGTCAATCTTGCCATCGAGGTTAGTTGTATGGACTAAGAAAACTTTCATCCATTTCATTATGTGTGTCACCATAGATCATTACAGTGGCAACGAGGAATGGTGTTTCAGGCTGCTCTTCAGAAAGAGAGAGCGGCAAACCAGGCTGCTCTTGAGAAAGAGAGATTGGCAAGCGAGGCTGCTCTTCAGGCTGCTCTTGATGAGAGGGACCAGACCACGACACGATTGATTGAGGAGGAGAGGGCCCGGAATGAGGCGGGTCAACGGGCCCTTTACGAGCTTTTTGTGGTAAGTTTTTTTTACATTAGCCAAATCATGTGTGTAATGTCTGTTTCATTACAAACTAATACAACCCACTCTTCAGGGTCGGTGCGAGAAGAGCGGTCAAGTCCCTCCGCCGATGCCCGTCTTCTCTTCGAATGACACAGTGAGTTTCATTATAAACTAGTATTAATAATTGAGTGTCATCATGCTAACTGAGACATTGCAAAATATCTACTCTACAGAATAACTCCCGAGCGCCATCGCACGACCCTTCTCCAGGTGTTTCTCCTTCTTGATGACCACTACGGTAAGTTTCTCTTCTCCTCTTTCATATTCTCCTTGCCTCAGTTTCCCCAACAATGACATAATTAGCCCATTTAGCTCATTTAGCTCCAAAATGCCATAATAACCTCAAAATGGCATAAGAACCTTGGTTAGCTCATTAATATTATATACTTAGCTTGTTTTCCTCTAAAATGGGATAATTAGCCCATTTGGCTCCAAAAAGACATAGTTAGCTAATTGAGCTCCAAGAAGAGGAGAAGAGGAGAAGAAATAGGAAAAATGAAAAGAAAGAAGAAGAAGAAGAGGAAGAGAAGAAGGAGAAGGATGATGAGGAGGAGGATAAGGAGGAGAAGGCCAAGGACCTTCTAGTCCTTCTCCTCCTCCTCCTCCTTCTTCTTTATTTCTTCTTATTCTTTTCCTCCTCCTCTGTCTTCTCCTAATTCATATTCTCCTTGCCTTAATTTCCCCAACAATGACATAATTAGCCCATTTAGCTCCAAAAATACATTCTAAACTCAAAGTGGCATAAGAACCTTGGTTAGCTCATTCATATTATATACTTAGCTTGTTTTCCTCTATAATGACATAATTAGCCCATTTAGCTCCAAAAAGACATAGTTAGCTAATTTAGCTCCAAGAAGAGGAGAAGAGGAGAAATGAAAAGGAAGAACAAAAATAAGAAGAGAAAGAGAAGAGAAGGAGAAGGAGAAGAAGGAGGAGGAGAAGAAGAAGAGAAGAAGGAGAAGGAGGAGGAGGAGGAGGAGGAGGAGAAGGAGGAGAAGGCCAAGGACCTTCTAGTCCTTCTCCTCCTCCTCCTTCTCCTCCTTCTTCCTTATTTCTTCTTCTTCTTCTCCTCCTCCTCTTTATTCTCCTATTTCATATTCTCCTTGCCTTAATTTCCCCAAAAATGACATAATTAGCCCATTTAGCTCCAAAAAGACATTATAAGCTCAAAATGGCATAAGAACCTTGGTTAGCTCATTAATATTATATACTTAGCTTGTTTTCCTCTATAATGACATAATTAGCCCATTTAGCTCCAAAAAGACATTGTTAGCTAATTTAGCTCCAAGAAGAGGAGAAGAGGAGAAATGGAAAGGAAGAACAAAAAGAAGAAGAGAAACAGAAGAGAAGGAGAAGAAGGAGGAGGAGAAGAAGAAGAAGAGAAGAAGGAGAAGGAGGAGGAGGAGGAGAAGGAGGAGAAGGCTAAGGACCTTCTAGTCCTTCTCCTCCTCCTCCTCCTCCTTCTCCTCCTTCTTCTTGATTTCTTCTCCTCTTTCATATTCTCCTTGCCTTAATTTCCCCAACAATGATATAATTAGCCCATTTAGCTCCAAAAAGACATTACAAGCTCAAAATGGCATAAGAACCTTGGTTAGCTCATTAATATTATATACTTAGCTTGTTTTCCACTATAATGACATAATTAGCCCATTTAGCTCCAAAAAGACATAGTTAGCTAATTTAGTTCCAAGAAGAGGAGAAGAGGGGGAATGAAAAGGAAGAACAAAAAGAAGAAGAGAAAGAGAAGAGAAGGAGAAGAAAGAGGAGGAGAAGAAGAAGAAGAGAAGAAGGAGAAGGAGGAGGAGGAGGAGGAGGAGAAGGAGGAGAAGGCCAAGGACCTTCTAGTCCTTCTCCTCCTCCTCCTCCTTCTCCTCCTTCTTCTTGATTTCTTCTCCTCTTTCATATTCTCATTGCCTTAATTTTCCCAACAATGACATAATTAGCCCATTTAGCTCCAAAAGGACATTATAAGCTCAAAATGGCATAAGAAACGTGGATAGCTCATTAATATTATATACTTAGCTTGTTTTCCTATATAATGACATAATTAGCCCATTTAGCTCCAAAAAGACATAGTTAGCTAATTTAGATCCAAGAAGAGGAGAAGAGGAGAATCGAAAATGAAGAACAAAAAGACGAGAAAGAGAAGACAAGGAGAAGAAGGAGGAGGAGAATAAGAGAAGAAGGAGAAAGAGAAGAAGGAGCCCTCCTTATTCTCCTTCTTCTTCCCTCCTTCTTCTCCTCTTTTTCTCCTCTTTTTCTCCTTCTTCTTCTCCTATTCTCCTCCTCCTTCTCCTTCTCCTTCTCCTCCTCCTCCTCCTCCTCCTCCTTATTCTTGTTTTTTCTTCCCCTTCTTCTCTTCTTGCTTCTTCTCTTTTTTCTTCAATTTAGTTTATTTGTCATATATATGTTGTTGTTCTTCGTTTTCTGACTTTCTTATTCCCATTTTGCAGATTGGATGTACTACATGCATGGAAGCTGGCATTGGAGTGCTTTAGTTCCCGTTTTTATTTGAGTTGATGAACATGGTGGAACTATATGTATATGTATATATGGATGAACAATATAAGTGCAACTATATGTATGTATATATGGATGAAACTTTGTATGTGTTGGTTCTTTTGATATATGGGATGTACGTTGATGAACAAATGGCATTGATGAGCTTTATATGTGTATCATATATGTGTTGTGACCTATTTATCATATATGTGCTATGAATTATATATATATGTGCTGTGAAATAGAAAAAATAAACAAAAATGTGACAATATAGGCTCTTTGCCGTGTGCCAGCTGATGGCAAAGGCCTTTGCCATCAGGCAGGTGACGACAAAGGTGCCACGTGGCGCCCAGCTGTGCAACCTGGACAGTAGCAGCTGGCCATATAGTCTCTTTGCCGTTTTCTTCCTGGGGGGGGCAGACGGAAAAGAAGAGGGCACAAAGGAGGGGGAGGAGGGGTAGGCAGACGACAAAGAGTGGAGGGGGGAGGAGATGGAGGCAGACGTCAAAGAGTGGAGGTGGAGGTAGACGACAAAGACTGGAGGGGGAGGCAGACGGCAAAGCCTCCGTTAGCCCCTAACGGAGGCAACGCCTGTCGGCTGTCGTCTCGACATCTTTGCCGACTGCTCTTATGAAAATCTTACGGCAAAGCTCTTTGCCGTCCGCTTCGTTCAGGCAGACGGCAAAGAAGCTACAATGCCGTCATAGGCTGACGCAGAATTTTTGCCGACAGGAGTTTTCTTTGCCGTCTGTGTATTACTCTTTGCCGTCAGTGGATTACTCTTTGCCGTCTGTGATGGCAGACGGCAAAGAAGCTAATTCCTGTACTGAGTAGGGGCAGCAAGGCACACATCGTGTAGTGTCCATCAAGGGTAACAAGGTGGGCTTTGTCGTAGATATGAGATTGTCCATCTACATCATGTCATCTTGCTTAAGGCGTTACTGTGTTCTTTTGGACTTAATACACTAGATGCATGCTGGATTGCGGTCGACGTGTGGAGTAATAGTAGTAGATGCAGAAAGTATCGGTCTACTTGTTTTGGATGTGATGCCTATAGATATAATCATTGCCATAGATGACGTCACGACTTTGCGTGGTTCTATCAATTGCTCGACGGTAATTTGTTCACCCACCGTCTACTTGCTTTCATGAGAGAAGCCACTAGTGAACACTAAGGCCCTCGGGTCTATTCACACCTATCGTTTCCCCTTTCGCTTTTACTTTGCTTTGTTACTTTGTTGCTTTCAGTTCTCACTTGGCAAACATTCTATAAGGGATTGACAACCCCTTCATAGCGTTGGGAGCAAGCTTTTTGTGTTTGTGCAGGTACTTGTGATACTCCTTCACTGGATCGATACCTTGGTTCTCAAAACCAAGGGAAATACTTATCACCGCTGCGCTACATCACCCTTTCCGCTTCGAGGGAACACCAACGCAAGGCTCCAAGGCCACGGGGGAAATCCTTTGCATATTTTCCTAGGAAGTTCCTTACAGTGTAGCAGTAGCAGAAGGATTCCTGGTGCCGTTGTTGAGGACTATCAAGACAAGAACAGTCTCCCGTCAGCACGTTTCTAGCGCCGTTGGAAGGTCTTTTGTTGCAGTAGCAGCATATCAGTAAATACTACACATTTTTAGAAAAATAATAGTGGAAGAATTATATTTTTACACTGGTTAAATGTTTTTATCAAAGTCTTAGAAATCCAGGTTTTAAAAATAAAATAAAAGCACAGGCCAGCTCCTGGCCTGGCTCGGCCCAGAGCTGGGCTGGCCCATGGCCAACCGACGGCCTGCCGAGGCGCGTGCGCCATCAGGTTTGAACCTGACGCGCGGGTCCCTGCGGTTAGTGGCCGAGGCCAGCGCAGGGGAGGAGGCTGGGCCACCGACAGGTGGGGCACACCTGTCGGGGTCGTCGCCTACCTCCACCCAAAGAGGAGGAGGAGGACGCCGACATGGTTGCCGACGTGCTCAAGCTTCAATGAGCACGTGAATGGGTTCGCCGGACCATCGCCTACCTGCTGGTGGTCGAAACAACGACGGGGAGGCAGGGGTTCGCCGACGATGAGTAGATCATGGCGGACGGGTTTCGGGAAGCGGTTGGGGAGGTTGCTAGAGACACAGGAAAGCTCGGGCGAGTTGGGGGAAAGCTTCCTGGTGTCAAGGGGGTCAGTTTGAGGGGTTGAGGGGCGCAAGAGCCGCCGTGTAGCCGGAGATCGATCGGAGCTCCGAGGCGGAGGGGCCTCAGTCGATCTCGAGCACCGAGGCTCTGCTGGGTTGCTGGGGTGGCTAGGGAGGTGCTAGTGGATGCGGCGAAGCTATTTGAGGGGTGCTGGAGCGAGGGGGAGGGCTATTTATAGGCCCGCGATAGTGAGCAGAATCGGGTGCGCCGGTGACTCACTGTGGCGCGCATGGGGGTGTAGAGAGACGTTGGGGTTGAAACCACGGTCTCAGGACGTGGTATTGGACTGCCCGAACCGTCTGCTACAGAGAGAGAGAGAGAGAGAGAGAGAGAGAGAGAGAGAGAGAGAGAGAGAGAGGAGAGCTGCATTCGTGGCCGCGCAAGCTTGGCCGAATCTGGAGCGCGTGGGCACGCGTCGTGCGAGCTCTTGCGCGAGAGAGGAGGGGCCCTAAGGCTGGCCCGACGCAGAGGGGCTGTCAGGGAGGAGGTTGGACATCTCGGGGGAGGCTGGAACTAGCCGAGGGCGTCGCCCCCACCTCGGAGACTCCCTGTAGCGCGGCCAGAGCGTAGTTTTGGCATGCCATGGCATGCTGGTGTGCTTTGGGGCACTTTGGACGTGTCTAGCATGTCCTGGCACTTGCTGGGGATGTGGCTAGCCGTTTGGTTTTAGTGGGAGCTTCGGCTGGTCAAAGGAGGCAAGAAATATTGGTGCTGTCAATCATGAACGGATGTCTAATTTGGGGTTTTTGGCCTTTCCACTTTGAACCAGTGAGGGGCCAGTTGGCTGGGGTTAGCTACTGGTGCTGGCTACTTAATCTAAAAGTTTGAAGCAAAGGAGTTTGGTTTAGCTATGGCTAAGGTGCTTTTTTCCTCTCTGGCAGAAGGTGTTCGACAGTGGTCACAGGGGGTTGCACCCCACCACTGGAGCTGAGACTTAACAGGTTTGGTTTTAGGGATAAACCATGGAGTTCCACCAAATTTGAGCTCCAATATGACCAGATCTGTTCCTTCCAAAGGGAGTGTGGGCAAACTAAGTCCCACAAATCCCATTTTTGGTGTAGAACCCTCATTTGAGGTATTAGGCACTCCTGCAAAGTTTTAGCTCCATTGGACAAACTTTGCTACGTAGAGTTGCTCTAACTTGATTTTGGACAAACATGATTTTAGGGTTATTTGGGGTCCCTATCCACCTTTGATCAAGGTGAAACTTTATGTGGACAGCAAACAAGGCTTAGGGGCATCACTGGAATTTTCTAGGAATTTATTGAGAATATTTCCTTTGGAAATATTTCAAAATGCCAAAACAGACAGAAATAGCTTTTATAGTTTTAATTAATAAACATAATATAAAAGGGGGTTTAAAATCCTATGTATGGAAAATATATGTCCTTCTGATCATCTCCAAATTTAATCAGATTTTTCCAAAGCAGGAAGTATTTTTCCATGTTGGAATACCAATTCTGACCTTAGAAATGGACAGGTTATTTAATTGGGAAAATACTCACAAAAATAATTATTTTTGTGGTTTTGAAATATAAAGATAGGTAAAAATCAGATTACCAAATATGAGTGGAAGCACTGCTTATTATCAAGGGTGCTACTCAAGGTGGTTTTACTTTGGTTATCAAAGGTTTTTTGAAAATCAGAAAAATACCAAAAATTATTTTAGGGTTTTAAACCTCACATGATCAAACATACAAGCATACAATGTCAATCATGGCACTCCCAACATTAGTTTTGAAAAAGTTTTATCAAGCTCAGAATTTTACAACACAGACAGGTGATAGCAAAAACAGGGTGTGACAATGATAATCGTTTATTATCCATGCTAGAATTGTATTGATTGGAAACTCAAATACATGTGTGGATACATAGACAACACACTGTCCCTAGTGAACCGCTAGTTAACTAGCTCGTTGATCAAAGATGGTCAAGATTTCCTGGCCATAGACAAGTATTATCACTTGATAACGGGGTCACATCATTAGGAGAATGATGTGATGGACAAGACGCAAACTATGAACGTAGCATATGATCATGTCAGTTTATTGCTACTTTTTCTGCATGTCAATGTATCTGTTCCTATGACCATGAGATCATGCAACTCCCGGACACCGGAGGAATACCTTGTGTGTATCAAACGTCACAACATAACTGGGTGACTATAAAGGTGCTCTACATGTATCTCCGAAGGCGTCTGTTGGGTTGGCGTGAATCGAGACTGGGATTTCTCACTCCGTATGACAAAGAGGTATCTCTGGGCCCACTTGGTAATACAACATCACAACGAGCTTGCAAGCAATGTGACTAAGGAGTTAATCATGAGATCTTGTATTACAGAACGAATAAAGAGACTTGCTGGTAACGAGATTGAACTAGGTATAGAGATACCGCTGTTCAAATCTAGGGCAAGTAACATACCGACAGACAAAGGGGCCGATCTTGTATACGGGATTGATAGAATCCTTGACATCATGGTTCGATTGATAAAGATCTTCATAGAATATGTAGGAGACAATATGGACATCCATGTCCCGCTATTGGTTATTGGCCGGACAGTGTATCGGTCATGTCTGCATAGTTCTCGAACCCGCAGGGTGTGTACAGTTAAGGTTCGGTGATGATTTGGTATTAATGAGTTATGTGTGATGGTAACCAGAAGTTGTTTGGAGTCCCGAATGAGATCTCGGACATCACGAGGATCTCCGGAGGTAAATATTTATATATGTGAAGCCATATTTTGGCTACCGGAAAAGTTTTGGGTTTTTTCGGTATTGTATCGGGAAACTTCTAGAAGGTTCCAGAAACTTCCAGAGGATTCCGGAAGTCCACCAAGGGTTACACCACGTCCAAAGGGTTTGCATGGGTTGAGGGTAGATGTCATGGCCTTATTGGGCCAAGCGCATAAGTCCCTCAAGGCCCATGCAGTTGGGAAAGGTGGAAAGTCCAGCTTTGTATGTAAGGGAAGGAAGGGGACTAGGATTCCACCTCCTCCCCCCTTGGATGAGCTCTAGGGCTTGGAGGGGCTGTCCCCACGCCCCTCCACCTATATATAGAGAGGAGGGGGCGCCCCAAGAACACACACGAATCCCTTGGTGCCCCTCTCTCTCCCTAGATCGTTTTCTTCACCGTTCTCTGTTTCGGTAGCGCCAAGTGTAGCCCTGCCGGGATAGCACCACCACCACCACCACGCCGTCGTGTTGCCGGAGAACTCATCTACTACTCCGCCCTCGCTCGCTGCATCGAGGAGGCAGAGACGTCATCGAGCTCTACGTGTGATGAACGTGGAGGTGCCGTATGTTTGGCACTTGATCTGGAGTTCGCGGGATGGATCGTGATAGGATCGCGAAGACGTTTGACTACATCATCCGCGTTTGTTAACGCTTCCGCTTAGTGAACTACAAGGGTATGTAGACTTACTCTCTCCTCTCGTAGATGGTCATCACCATGGATAGATCTTGTGTGCGCCTAGGAAAGTTTTTGTTTCCCATGCGACGTTCCCCAACAGGCCATTGGATGGACCGCGTGTCCAAAATGGTCATTTATCACCAGGGAAGGTTGCGTCTAGAAATAGCCACCCCGCATCGGCTTTATCCGATGGCCACTCCACGTGATTCTGGGATATTTGTGAGAACCCCCTCTACCGAGTGATTTGAATTTAAAATCCATTGAGAGAAAAACTCCAGAGCCAAAATATTAGATAGTGGTTTAGCATCACTCTAGCATAGGAGACAGACTCTAGTATAGCTCTACCCCTGCGTTGAACTCCTTTGCAAAACAGTCCAGCGACAACGAATCTCTTGTCTAGTGCTTCATCTCCAAAGCCTAAAAAGAGAATGTACTTTCTAAACATCACAATTTTTAGACAAGTGATCAATTTTACTCTTATGAGGATGGTCATACTAAGTTGATAAACATTGCTACAAAGTAACAATATCTCTTGAGAAAATGGAGATAATCCTTAGAAAACCTGAAGGGTTGTTGGTGGAGGATATGGAGAACGACTAGTCGTTGACAGAGGAGCATTGTTCTCTCGAGTCACGAATGGAAGAGCTGACAATTCATCATGATTTTCTCTCGGCCGACCATGAAATATTGACTTATGACTACTTGAAAAGGAAACAATAACTCGAGTCACTAAGATAGTCTCATGATGATTTGATCAAAGAACATTCTTTTCACACCCACCAACTTAAGGAGAAAAATGAAGTGTTTGTACGACCTTGCCTAAAATATCTTGAACACAGTAATACTGAATCTAATGTTGAATCCTCTAAAACCGCTGAAAATGATTGTTCCTTGAATGATATTATTGCTACCCCTCTACTAAGGAAATGTCTCTGTTGTTGATGAGAATGCTAGGTTGAAGAATCTTCTCCAGATTGGAATGTTCGAAGGTTTCAAGGGCATCGACCCTTTTGTAATATTTTGAAGAAATCCATTCTTCGTAAGAACCCTAGAAAAGAGGGTTCTAGTTTCAAACGGAAAGTGCATGAAAATGGTAACTATTTTACACTAATCAATACCCTTGCATAGTGTGGGTTCCTGCTAAGATAAAGTTTCTTGACCCAACTTTACGTGAATACGATCATGATGATTCGATGGATAACTATAAGTTGTTCAAGAACCAACACGGTGAATATGTTGCCCACTATGTTGGACCAAATAATATAAATGCCCCCCAAAGAGAACTATTTGGGTAGCCAAGGAAACATCTATGCATTACCCATCACTGTTATACTAACCATGCAGGTAGAAGATGCCCGATATATTCTCAAGAAGGTCCGATAGGATGAGTATATGCATACTCCATCTAATCATTATGCACACGCATCTGGAAAGTACTTTAATGCATACTATTTTATATTATGCTCACTTTCCTTCGACAAACAACTCTTATGGTTACCTAAAGAAATCCTATCTTGCTCGCTCATATGTTTCAATGCCACCTCAAAGATGTGGGTGGTTAAGAAAGCCTAATTCTTCTACATGACTATGCCTCAGGGTGCACCGAATGGATTATCGATAGTGAAACCAACTGAAGGCAATGTTCTGTCTCGTGTTCCTCCACCAGCTGATCCAAATGTTCCCAACTCATGTGCCCATCCCCAAGCCAAGTAACCATAAAGAAAACCTACTACTATTGTCAACGTGTCACACCGTGTGTTTTGCCTCTCGTGTCTAAGTTGACGTAGCTAAAAAATTAGGGCGAACAAAATCTTTTCTATGTGATGTGATGCTTGAACTGATTGCCATTCGCTTGCTTGTTTGATTGTGCTTCAAATCACAAAAAAACATTCACCTTCCCTCAAGACTCACCTCCTTGCTCCAAATATTTGCCCAATGACCATACCATGTGTATATGATGTAAAACTATTTTTACAAAATATTATTTTGGCCAAAAAGCTTTTATTCAATTTAAGCTTTCAAACCCCCCTCAACTGAGGTTTGTACTACAAGTCCTCAAAATAGGAAAGATGTTTTGCCCCAAAATATTTTATTTGGACCCTATCATCAAAAAGACTTCTCAAGACCACAAAAGTATCATTTTAAAAGTTATTTTCCTATTTTATTTAAATACCTTTTTCTGAGGGTAGAAATGATCTTTTATAAAGTAAAATTATTTTTATGCTTCCAAAATATTTTAGAAAATTTCGGGAAACTAAGTGGACATATATTTCCCATATATAGGAGTTTCAACACATGATCATGTCCAAAATATTAGACAAAACCCTTCAAAACCTTTTGTGTGTATTTCAAGTATTTGGAATATTTCTATAAGAATTATTCTCGAATAATTCCAATAAAATTCTAGCAAATCACTCATAATATATGTGATGATCTTGCCAAGTTTCATCACAATCCTAATTATCTTTGTTCACAAAAATATTCCAAAACCCTCTATGTCGGATTTCGGGCTCCGCAAAACCCTAACGATTCGAAGAACCCACTATTCAATGGAAACAACGAAGGACTCACTCGATGGTGAGGGGAACACAACACATAGTAGTTTACCTAGGTTCGGGCCGCTGCGAAGCGTAAAATCCTACTCCTACATTTTGGTGGATTGCCTCTCACGGAGGTTGATGAACGAACTAGTACAATGCTCTTGAGCCTCCGGAGGCCATGTGGCTAGGTGTGTTGCTCTAGGGTTTCGATGATCCGTTCCCTCTGCCAAGTGTTCTACCCTCTCTATTTATGGTGGAGCCCAGGGTCCTCTTCCCTTATTGTAGGCAGGAAGGGATCCCACAATGGACAGTTTCGGTGGGAGACAAGGGAACATGCTTCCCCTATCAAAAGTGGTCTTCGCCTGCAAAGCCGCTGCCAGCACCGCAGAGGTGAGCACATGGATGACGTTCGTATTGCCGGCGGGCGACCATGGTCTTGTTGCACCGGAAGGGAAACCTTTAGGAGATGCCTTTTGAGTCCTGATTCACTCCCACCTTCTTTGCACTAAAGGGGAAACTGCCCCGTCCTGCCATCTGCTGCTCGCCTGTCCTTTCCTGTCGTCACCCTTGACTCTTGAGGCCCGACCTTGCCTCGGAATGTCCGCCGCTCCGAAGGGGTCCTAAGGAGGCCCCCGCGGGTCTTGGCACTGTTCCTCCTCGCGAGGCTTGGCCCCTCACGAGGGCCATGTTTCGGGAGGTGCCGTTCCAATCGTTCGGGAGGTGTCGATGAGGTGGGCCTGCCCTGGGCCACAGGCAGGCAGGTCTGGGTACCCCGGTTCCCAGAACGCCGACAGTAGTCCCCGGGCCCAAGGCATGCTTGGGTTGGCTTCTCGACGAAGCCTTGGAGGCGGCCCGAAACTCCATGGTCCGAGCCTTTAAAACGGAGAGCCAATGCTATCTGCACTGCATCTCCTGACCTAAATCTGTCGCCCATCTCCGCCCCCTATCCATTCTGCCGCTGGTTCTTCCTTCTGTCGGCCCGGCCGCCGGTTCTTCCTCTGATCCACGTGCGTCGCATCTTCTTTGCCTTGTTCTCTCCGTCATACCTCGTAAAGGGGGAGAAGGCAGGGTCTCGTGGGGCACACTTGTCACGGCAGCGCCCCGGCCTGCGCTGGAGCGGTCGGCGGTGGTGAACCTCGAGGGGTTGGAGAAAGTTCGGCTAGTAGTTGCCGCCAACTCCAATGAACGGGGGGCCATCCAGATCCACCTGGTCTCATGGCCTCGGGGGGAGAGGGTGTCTCGCGCGGTTCCTCTCCATTTCCACGCCCTCCTTTCACGTGTGCTATCGCCATTCTCCGGCTTCCTTGACGTAGTGCTTTCGCACTACAAGATCCACACGTTCCATCTCGGCTCCTCCTCTTTGATCCTCCTCTCTGCCTTCGCGTTCTCATGTGAGGCTTTTGTCAGCGTCACTCCTTTCGTGGCATTGCTCCTCCACTTCTTCTCTCTTGAGTTGGTCTCCGAGATGCAGTGCTCTGGTTGTGCGTCCTTGAAAATTGCTAACGCATCAGCCCTCGGGATCCCATGCATCGAGCTCCTCCCCGAGGTGGAAGGGTCCGGCGGAAGTGCGTGCAGGTTCAGGCTGTCGGGGCTGGAGCTCTGTTCCAACCTCCTCCGTCCCCGGTGATGCCGAACCGGGGGTGGGAGCGCGAAGAGCTCAGCGGCCCTCGGCTCGCGCCGGTCTTGATCCGGCTGGGACAACTCGGGCGTGCGAGGGTGTTGATAGCGATGGTGGTGCGCGAGTTCATCTGTCAGCGGATTGATCCCCTTCAACGCTAGTCCCGCCCCATGTGGGCTTATGCAGGGCCCATCGAATCGACGAGGACTCAAGTCTCCCCCTTTTCCCCTGATGTCCTGCGTGAGCTCCTTCGCCGGTTGACCGACGTCAATCCCGACGAGCTTCCCCGGACGGCCAGCCGCTGTACCGCCTCAAGGCCCCGAAAGCTCTCACCGCGGAGATGCCGCTCTTTGATGAATGGGGGCTCCTCCCTGAGGGGGAAAAGCATTTCCCGGAGGCTGCGCCGCCCCGGGGTTTAGCCCCGCGAAGACCCTGATTGTGTGGTTTCCTCCGGGATCATGGTGGGCGACGCTCCGGCGCCCGCCCCCAGCTCTGGCTCCGCGTCGAGCCGGGGTTGGTGGTGATGATTGGCCGACAATGGAAAGCGTCGCCCCCGCTACCAAGCCTCGCTCGAGGGCTACCGAGTCCCTCTGTCGGGGCACCCCCGCCGGCCGGACGAGGAAGTCGTTTGAGGGCGGTCGGCTCCCCGCGTGTGGGGGTTTGGCGAGGAAGAAGTGGATGGCCATTGACGAGTAAGCGTCCATCCCCCTCCTTGTCCTCTTTTACGCACCTGTCTTCCGAGCCTCTATTCCTCAGGTCTCTGTTCGGCGGCCAGGGGGGCTGATCAGCGTCGCCTGCTCCGGAGGCCGCTGGCGTCCCGCGGCTTCTTCCCTCGCACTCCAGGGAACTCGGTCTCCGGAGCCTCCTGCGCACGAACCCCCTGCGGTCTTCTTTGTTGGAGGCATTCAGTTCTTCGAGGGGATGCCTTTCCCCTCGCCTGTGGCACCTCCCGGGGCCATGCCGTACCTTCCCCATGGACCCCTTCAGCATGGTGATGAGGGGCCTCATGGGGCGCATAACGTGGACGAAACGGCCGCAGGGGAGCCCCCAGCCCCCGAGCACGGACTTGGGCCGGGTGACCTCTTGCACGCTTCTCTTGTTCGTTGTTCGAGAGGTGAGGACCCCCGCCTGCCTCTGGAGCCTATCGCGGTTTCGCCCGCCGCACCCTGGGGCTTGCTCCGCACCGCTGCGGATGCGCTTCAACGTCTGGGGGCGGGGCTTGCCAGTCATGAGGCCCGCCGGGAAGGTGAACGCCAATACCTTGTGTCGGGGTGGCGCCAGCTTGAAGTTGCCGTGAACCTCGACCGTCTGCACCGGGAGCGCGCTCTCGCAGAGGCAGATGCATCCCTTGATGTGGCAGTAGAAGCCCGCGAGCACGCCCTCGCCGAGGTTCTCGAGGATAATTGTCGACGCAGGGCCTCCAAGGACCTCCAGAAGGAGCTCTTCGCCCTCATCGATCGTCTCGAAGCGCAAGCTCCACCGATAGTTCCCCCAGGGGGCCGCTGGCGGAGTTCTTCCTTGTTGGTCCTTGATTATCTGCCGACTCGCTGATGCTTGCAGAAGTGAAGCAGTGCTTGGAGCAGGGGCATCTAGAGACGCGAGAGCGCCTGCTGTCGCTTGCCGATGAATCCCTTGCCTCCCATGAAGCGAAGCTTCAGGAGGAGATAGACAGGAGGGTGGCGGAGGCTCGACGTTCCCTTCTCCTTGATTATCGCGCGAAGTTGAGGCTACAGGAGCCCGCTTCGTCAAGCATCGTGAGTGCCTACAAAATGAGGCCAGTGCCCTCCGGAGGAGGTTGAATCAGGAAATGGAAAGCCGACACGCCATGCTAGACGCAGAGACCATTGCCGAGGGCATGCTGTCTAACATCTGCAAACAAGTGAAAGGCGTGTCTGCCTTGGTCGGAGAGGCTTCCGAAGAGGCTTCCCGCGCTCTCAACCTCCAACTTGAATGCTCCAGGATGTTCTGGTCCCTTGAGCGGAGGGCTTCCTGCACCCTGAGCGACATCTGTGGAGAAGGCGTCTCCGGTCCCCTGATTCCAGACGACTTCGGGTACTTGGGCTTTTTCTACTGTGTCGTGGAGCGTCTCGAGGCGAGCGCCGATAAGGCCTTTGCACTTGTGGAGGAGAACAGCTGCGACCTTATGGGTCAGGGTGTCTCGGACGTCTTGAGTCACCTACTTCGCCTCGACCCTGATTTCGACTTTGCTTCGGTGCTGGACCCGGTGCCAGAGATGATCCGCGCCGCCCTGCCGAGTGGGTTGAGGTTCACGTGGAAGACCTGGTGGCGAGGCTTGCTCTAGAGGGCCGCGGCATGGGATCCGATGAAGACGTGCCCTCATGATCTACATCCTTGTACTCCTGATAGGTTCATGTGTTAAGTTTAACATCAGTTAGGTCGTGCCTGATGGGTACCTTTTAACGTTATTCCTGGTGTCGAGGTACGCGTGGTGCTTCTATTCTGGCCGTGACTGTCGCTTGCCTGAGATGTCGCAATGCTAATGATTTGTCCTGCGAGCGTGAGCTCGTCCGCGTGTCTCCTTCCTGCTTTTGGGGCGGTTTGAAGACCCTTTCAACACTCTGTGTCTGCAGGTCCTAGTCCCGCACATCTCCCCACTGCCGTGTGGTGCAACCCGTTACAAAGGTTGCTCCTCACGGGGCAAAGCCGTGGCACCCTGGGGGCCGGGTGGCATTGTGACCAGTGAGGCCTCTGAGGCGTGCTGCTCAGGAGTCCCCTTTGGCACTCAAGCCTCTCTGCGTCGTCAGGCCCAAGTCCTGCACATATCCCTGCCACCGCGGAGCTCGTGCTTAACTGGGCGGGGCCTTACCACTCCCGGTGCTGACCAGGTCATCGCCGATAGTGGCGAGTGGCATTATGACCGGTAAGGCTCCTAAGGTGGGACCCAGGAGCCCCCTTTCTGGCACTCGAGCGATTCCGCATTCCGCCCCTTTTTGCGATTGCCTCGACAGAACCAAAGACCCCCTGAGGTTCCCGTGAAATATCAATCAAAGCAAAGGGGAAAAGGGAACACGAGTCCGATGAAACAAGAGAACATAAAAAATGAAATCTCCACCCTTCTTTTCTTTTCAAAACGTCAAGCAGGGAAATCCGCGAGCCCTTGGCAGCTCAGGATACAACAGAAAGGGAAAGGCCTTAGAGGGCCTCAACTTAAAATGGAGTGAATAAACGAGAAGAAACCGCGTCCGACATCCTAGCTATTCATTGCCTCCGCCTCCCTCCAGCGCTGAGCATAGGGCTTCCACTAGGTGTGGGGTGGACCCCTTCTGCATCCTGGGGGGGGGGGGGGTGTCTGGGCATATACAACCTCGACTCGTTATTACATGAGAGCGTTACGGTGGGGGTGTATATGGGAGGTCGCGAGGACGCTTTGGCCTCACAAGTGTCCCTACCCCCGAGTCACTAGGCGCTTATTCCGGAAGTCATTGGGGGCTGTGTTGATTGCTTCGTCTTCTTCACTAGGCGTGGTGTGGACCCATTCCACGTCCTCGGGGGGCCCTGTGCGTGTACAGCCTCGGCTCGTTATTACGTGAGAGTGTCATAGGATGAAGTAGGTTCCCGAAGAATTGAAGGACGATGTAGAGTCGATGCAGTGGTGGCGCTGGGGCGTCGCGAGGCTGCGCCGAGGTGCTACGGGTTGATGCGGGGCCCGAGGATGCTTTGAGGGCTCCATGCCCCATGGGCGTGCGCCCCTCTCGAGCTCCCCGGGCTTGTAGCGGCATAGCGTGGCCCGCACTGAGAGAGTCCTCGAGCGTGGGGGGAACCCCCTGCGCCCTCCGGCCAGAAGACTCGCCCAGGTGGTGGGTGAGGGATCTCCGGGGTGATGCCCTACTGCGCCTCGCTGGGGCCCCTCGGGTTCCCTGGCTGATACCCTGGGCCGCGCCCCTAGGCCGGTCTAGCCCAGCCTAAGGGCAGCGACAGGTATCCGAACACATGCTGGTAACCGAGCGAAGCCTGCATCGCTGACATGGGCGTGTGTTCCACCCTCTGTCCCCAAGTGAGCGTCGCGCACATTGGGGGCGGGAGCGGGTATACCACCCCAGCCCCTAGGTTGGGTTCGTATGGCCCAGGAACATGGGCGTATGTTCCACCCTCCCTCCTCAAGCTGGGGCCCCTCGAACTGGATATGAGGGTGCGTCCACCCTGTCCAAGGCGACAGGTCCCCGGTCCCCAGACCCACACGCCTGCCTGGGGTAGCTTCCAACCAGCAGGTGTGCCCCACGAGCGGACCTACACTGGGCACCCTCTCGGAGCCACCCCCTTGGATCACCCCCACAGCGTTGTTCATACCTGTTCGTGTAGGGGCGGTCCATGGGGTGGCGCTTGTGCCTCCTGCTGTAGGGTCGACCCACGTGGTCTCCTGCATGGCGCGTAGGCGTGCCGGTATGGTTATCGACAGCCCGCGTGAGCCCCCGAGGGTTAATGTAGCCAGGCCTCTCGTACTCTCTCCATGCTCTATGAAGTGTGTCTGGGAACGCTAGATGACGCCCTCCAAGCGAAGCCGAGTCTTGCATCCCCATCTGCCCCCGCCTGATCCCCTGCAGGGCGGGCCATGATGGAGGTTTGAGACGCGCCCGCGCGGTCCTTCTGTTGCAAGTCCCAGCGGCGCGGGCTGATGAACACAACTCGCGCGGGGACGATGTCGGGCTTCGCTGGTGGCAGAGAGCTCGAGGTGGCGAGCGTGACCTCTGACGCGGCCGTGACGTGCGGTGAGCTAGTACCTAAGCTCGTATGCTAGCAGGAGCGCGACATACCTACGCGTCTGGTGTTGGCAAGCTCGGATGAGGGGATGGGCCAGCAGGACGCGCGAAGGAGCTGGGGCGACGCGGGGATGCTATACAGTTGGTGAAGATGGCAAACCTCGACGCTCGCCTGAAGTATGTACAATATGGCCGTCGACCCTCGGGGTGGATGGGGGCAGCTGGGCGTCGTGGCCTGCCCACGCCGTCCGCGCCACGCGGGGAACACGTCTCTCCGCGCGGACTCATTATTTCCCCACCATGAACGCGATCAGTTTTCGTGGGCCGAACTTTGGGGGAGACCTCGACACGCCCCCTACCTGGTACGCCACATGTCCGATTTCGGGCTCCGCAAAACCCTAAGGATTCGAACACTAGGGCGCATACGAAGGTCTCTCCCTGCTCTGTCTCGCCTAGCCCACTACTCGATGGAAACAACGAAGGACTCACTCGATGGTGAGGGGAACACATAACACAGTAGTTTACCCAGGTTCGGGCTGCTGCGAAGCGTGAAACCCTACTCCTTTTTGGTGGATTGCCTCTCAGGGAGGTTGATGAACGAACTAGTGCAGTGCTCTTGAGCCTCCGAAGGCCAAGTGGCTAGGTGTGTTGCTCTAGGGTTTCGATGATCCGATCCCTCTGCCAAGTGTTCTACCCTCTCTATTTATAGTGGAAGCCAGGGTCCTCTTCCCTTATCGTAGGCGGGAAGGGATCCCACAACGGCCAGTTTCGGTGGGAGACAAGGGAACATGCTTCCCCTGTCAAAAGTGGTCTTCTCCTACAAAGCCGCTGCCAGCGCCGCAGAGGTGAGCACAGGGATGACGTCCGTCCTGCCGGCGGGCGACCATGGTGTTGTTGCACCGGAAGGGAAACCTTTAGGAGATGCCTTTGGAGTCCTTATTCACTCCGACCTTCTTTGCACTAAAGGGGAAACTGCCCCGTCCTGCCATCTGCTGCTCGCTTGTCCTTTCCTGTCGTCACCATTCACTCCAGAGGCCCGACCTTGCCTCGGAATGTCCGCCTCTCCGAAGGGGTCCTAAGGAGGCTCCCACGGGTCTTGGCGATGTTCCTCCTCGCAAGGCTTGGCCCCTCACGAAGGCCTTGTTCCGAGAGGTGCCGTTCTAGTCGTCCGCGTGTCGATGAGGTGGGGCCGCCCTAGGCCGCAGGCAGGCAGGTCTGGGTACCCAGGTTCCCAGAACGCCGACACTCTATGTACAAATCAAAACTTGAGCGACTTTACATTGCCAAGTGTCTCCAATCATTCTCAAACATTGTGGGAATGTACTAATCCTCTAATAATGCATCCACACCAAATGGTGCATCAAGGAGAAGAGATCCAATTGTCCAAATCCCCTCAAACCCATCTTTGCTGATTTCGAGAATTGGGAAATTTTGCATTGTCAAGATTCTCCAATCAGTCCCAAACATTTTGGGCATTCCCTAATCCCCAAATGAGGCCACCACACCAAGTGGTGCATTAGGGAGATTATATTTGAATGACTAAACCTAAGGAAATCCATTTCTGTCCATTTCTAGGGTTTATAAAGTTTGTATTGTTAACTTTGATAAAATAATCTCAAAATTGGTGATCAGGGCCAATTGGTCTTACTAATTACTCCTGGTAAATATCAAGGCCGCAGGATTCCTCTGCTTGGTCCAAACACATCACAAACACGTTCTGCCATAAACTAGTGGACACACCAAGTTGACCCAAAAAGATTCTCCTTGCTCTCAATTTTTTTACTACAACATGTGCTGGCCCACTTTTACCTCGAGTAACTCTCTCTTGACCAGGGAGCACTAATTGGAGGGTAAAACCCCTCCATTTTACTGTTTCGACAACATGGCAACATCTTTTCTTTCTCTCTCCTATAGTTCTATTCATACCAATGCCCCCAAGTTTTACCACAACACCTTTTGCATTCCAATTCGTTAAACCAACCACAAAGGTGGCATGCCCATGTGGAAAATATGAGCAAATCATCTAAACCTAGATCTCGGCACCAATAGTGCCTTTGAACTGCAAGTACCCTGTAGATTTATCCCCCTAAGATAAAAATTAGTGGGCACCTCCTCCTTCCATACCTAAGGCCACTAGACAAGTTTTTATTCCAAGTGCCCTAAAGTAAAACCCTTTGGATAGCTCCCAAGTTTGCTGCTGCAAACTTAACTTGAGTGAAAACCATCTCCAACCAGCTCCATTTCCCCTTGAACTTTACCAACACACTTTACCATGCATGCCTCACATGTTAGACAACCTTTCCTGACAAAAAGATTGCTCCGGACACGCTATGGCATGGTGACCATGCTGTTGACCTGCAAAAATGGTGCTCTACCACTTGACATCGTCGGTTAGCTCTTGTGTGGCCTCGACAGGGTGCCCACTCGTGCCAGGTGATTCTCCTCGACCTCCCACGCCCCTCTCGGATGTTGGCGAGCCTCCAAAATGTCTCTAACACGCGTGCTCGCCGTGCCCAGAGCATCCGAGGCAGGCTGGAGCTCATCTTGTTGCCTCCTCTTGCCTTACCTTCCCACCGTGCATCCTGGACCCCCGGTACTCCCCTCTCCCCTTCGTGAACCTACGGGATCTCCCCATGCGTCCTCCGACGCCTTGCATCCACCGCCATGGCCGAAGCCCTCTTGCTGGCTGCAACTCAAATTCGAGCAACCTGGGTTCCCCCTCGCCCCCTACTCTCTCCGGCGTGCTCTCCTCATCACCAACAAGCCTCGTGAGCGCCTCCATTTCCTCCTGAGGCGTCGTGCGCCTGACGCCAATAAGGTCAACGACGTCTTCACGACCAGCCATGCCGACGCTGTTGTGGCTCTCCCATGCACGCTCTCAGCGAGGGGATGAATGCAGCACGCCTCCCCGAGTCCACCGGTGGCCGGATGGTTACCGGAGGTGGCTGAAGCCACCAGGGCAAATGCTGGTAGGCACTCGATTGGGCCCCTCTGCCTCTCCCCTGGTCGGGCCCTGATACGTCTCAAACGTATCTATAAGTTTTGATGGTTTCATGCTGTTATCTTGTCAATTTTGGAAATTTTATATACCTTTTATATCTTTTTTGGGACTAACTTATTAATTCAGTGCCAAGTACCAGTTCCTGTTTTTTCTGTGTTTTTGACTCTTTTCAGATCTGATTTTGGAACGGAGTCCAAACGGAATAAAATCACCGAAATGAATTTTTCCAGAACAGAAGAAGATCGGGGGACTTGAGGGCCAAGGTAGGAGGCCCATAGGGAGCCCACAAGCCCTGTAGCCGCGGCCACGGGCGCCCGCAGCTACCAGGCTTGTGGCCTCCCTGGCGCTCCCCTGCCCTAGCTCTTTGGCCTATATATTCCCGAAAATCCCAGAAAAAATAAGGGCGTCCACGAAACCACTTTTCCGTCGCCGCAAGCTTCCGTTTCCGCGAGATCTCATCTGGAGACCCTTCCCGGTGTCCTGCCGGAGGGGACTTTGGAGCTGGAGGGCTTCTACATCAACATCATTGCCTCTCCAATGACTCGTGAGTAGTCTACTTCAGACCTACGGGTCCGTAGTTAGTAGCTAGATGGCTTCTTCTCTCTCTTGGAACTTCAATACAAAGTTCTCCATGATCTTCATGGAGATCTATCCGATGTAATCCTCTTCGGCGGTGTGCTTGTCGAGATCCGATGAATTGTGGATTTGTGATCAGATTATCTATGAATTATATTTGAGTCTTTTCTGATTTCTTATATGCATGATTTGATATCCTTGTAAGTCTCTCCGAGTCTTGGGTTTTGTTTGACCAACTAGATCTATGATTCTTGCAATGGGAGAAGTGCTTGGTTTTGGGTTCATACCGTGTGGTGACCTTTTCCAGTGACAGAAGGGGCAGCAAGGCACACATCATGTTGTTGCCATCAAGGGTAACAAGATGGGCTTTTATCATAGATTTGAGATTGTCCATCTACATCATGTCATCTTGCTTAAGGCGTTACTCTGTTCTTATGAACTCAATACACTAGATGCATGCTGGATAGCGGTCGACGTGTGGAGTAATAGTAGTAGATGCAGAAAGTATCGGTCTACTTGTTTTGGATTTGATGCCTATAGATATGATCATTGACATAGATAACGTCATGACTTTGCGTGGTTCTATCAATTGCTCGACAGGAATTCGTTCACCCACCCTCTACTTGCGTTCATGAGAGAAACCACTAGTGAACACTACGGCCCCCGGGTCTATTCACAATTATCATCTCAGCTTTTACTCTTACTTTGCTTTGTTTACTTTTTGCTTTCAGTTCTCACTTTGCCAACAATCTATAAGGGATTGATAACCCCTTCACAGCGTTGGGTGCAAGCTCTTTTGTGTTTCTGCAGGTACTTGTTTCTTGACGCGATCCTCCTACTGGATTGATACCTTGGTTCTCAAAATGAGGGAAATACTTACCGCCGGTGTGCTACATCACCCTTTCCTCTTCAAGGGAACACCAACGCAAGGCTCCAAGGCCGCGGGGGAATCCTTTGCATATTTGCCAAGGAAATCCCTATAGGCGTAGCGAGCAGCAGAAGGATTTATGGCGCCGTTGCCGGGGAGAGATCAAGTCAAGATCTGTCCAAGTAAGTGTCACAAACTCATCTCTTGCATTTACTTTGTTCGCTAGTTGCCTCTAGTTTTCCTCTCCCCCACTTCACCAATTTGCCCTTTTCTTCGTTTGCCTTTTTCGTTCGCCCTTTTCTTTCTCTTGCCTTTCCTTTTATTGTGTGCTATGTGCCCTCAAATATGCTTGCATCTTCGCTTGCTGAAAATCTAGTGATATGGATCCTCATCCACTTGGTAATCTCTTTAAGAGATCCACTTATGTTGATCCAATTGCTAGTAAGTTGAGTGCACTTGACTTTCTCTATGGAGTTTTGCTTGAGATGCGTGAATCTGAAAATCGTGATGAAGAAATTTATGAAGTGATTCACGAGGGTTCCTTGAATGAAAAGCATGATTGCAATGGTTTCACTATAAATTCTGTTAGTGACAATCATGCTAAAAATATGCAAAACCCTAAGCTTGGGGATGCTAGTTTTGCTATGTCCTCTACTTGTTGCAATAATCATGATCGGGGTGATGATCTTTCTTATGATCTTGAAAATTTGTTCAAACCTCATGATGAGTATGGTACTTGCAATGATATTGAAAGTGGGTTTGGAGAAGTCATGACTTTAGTTGATGTTAATCCCACTATTTTTGAAGAGCGTCAACTTTGCATGCATGTGGATCATGAAAAGAATATCCTTTGTAATAGCTATATTGTTGAATTTGATTATGATCCCACATGTAATTATTATGAGAGAGGAAAATATTGTGATAGAAACTTTCATGCCACTAAATTACCTCTCGTTATGTTGAGTTTGATATTGTCTCTTTCTTCTTCCTTGCATATGGTGACTATTGGTTGTCTTGCCAATTTTTTCTCCTATAAAATGCCTATGCATAGGAAGTATGTTAGACTTAGATGTGATTTTCACATGCTTTATGATGCTCTCGTTGTGCTTCAATTCTTGTCTTTTGTGTGAGCATCATTGATTTATCAATGCCTAGCTAAGGGCGTTAAACAATAGCGCTTGTTGGGAGGCAACCCAACGAATCTATCCTTTTTCTTTCCGTTTTGTGTTTTCCACACTTTTATAATTCTGTTATGATTGTGTTTTTTGTGTTTCTTTTATGTTTGTTCCAAGTGAAACCATTATGATTAGCCTTGGGGATGATCGCTTGATCATGCTGGAAAAGACATAAACTTTCTGCTCATGAAAAGAATTTTCATTTTTTTTCTTCTGTGAGAGCTTTTGAGTTGATTCTTTTTGCTGCTGATTTCTACGCAAATTCTTCAGACTGTCGTAATTGTTCAGAATTTGTGAACTACCAGAAGTATACTAAGTATACAGATTGCTACAGACTGGTCTGCTGTTAACAGGTTCTGTTTTTGTTGAGTTGGTTGCTTATTTTGATGAAACTATGGATAGTATCGGGGGGTATTAGCCATGGAAGATTGAAAATACAGTAACTCAACATCAAAATAAGTAGAATTTAAGTTTGCTACAGTACCTAAGGAAGTGGTGATTTGCTTTCTTATACTAATGATATCACGAGTTTCTGTTTAAGTTTTGTGTTGTGAAGTTTTCAAGTTGTGGGTGAAGTTCTTAAGGACAAAGAGATAAAGAGTGGCAAGAGATCAAGCTTGGGGACGCCCAAGGAACCCCAAGTTGATTCAAGGATGCCGAAAAAGCCTAAGCTTGGGGATGCCCGAGGAAGGCATCCCCTCTTTCATCTTCAATCCATCGGTAACGTTAATTGGGGCTATATTTTTATTCACCACATGTTATGTGTTTTGCTTGGAGCATCTTGTATCGTAGGAGTCTTTTATTTTTGTTGTGTCACAATCTTCCTTGCTGCACACCTAGAGAGAGAGAGACATGCACTCACCGTGATTTTGTCGAGCTTCACTTATATCCTTTGGTTAGGCAATTCAGCTCACATGTGTTTCACTTATATCTTTTGAGCTAGTTGATTTTGCTCTATGTGCTTCACTTCTATCTTTTGGAGCACGGAAGTGCATGGCATGGTAGTTGATCTATGTATGAAAGTAGTCTCAAAAGGGGTAGTTATCAAAAGGGATATGAAAAGTTCCACCTTCATGTGCATTGAGTACTTAGAGAAGTTTGATTCATCTCAATTAGTTTTGAGTTGTGGTTGTGGTAATATTGAAGTTATACTAGTAAGGTGTTGTGGATCTAGAAATACTTGTGTTGAAGTTAGTGATTCCCGTAGCATGCACGTATGGTGAACCGCTATGTGATGAAGTCTGATCATGATTAGTTTATTGATTGCCATCCTTTGTGTAGCGGTCGGGATCGCGCGATGGTTTATACCTACCAACCCTTCCCCTAGGAGTATGCGTTGAATGCTTTGTTTTGATTACTACTAAAACTTTTGCAACAGGTATATGAGTTCTTCATGACTAATGTTGAGTCCATGGTTTAGATGCACTTTCACCTTCCACCATCACTATCTTCTTTAGTGCCGTGCAACTTTCGCCGGTGCATAAAACCCACCATTAGCCTCCCTCAAAACAGCCACCATACCTACCTACTATGGCTTTTTCTAAGCCATTCCGAGATATATTGCCATGCAACTACCACCATGACATGTGACACAACTTCTACATTGCCATTGCATGATCATAAGATAGCTAGCATGATGTTTCCATTGATGTCTATGCCATGCTAGATCATTGTCACGGTACACTACCGAAGGCATTCCATATAGAGTCATCATTGCTCTAAGTTTTGAGTTGTAAGTGTGATGATCATCATTGATGGAGCATTGTCCCATGTGAGGAAATAAAAGAGTCCAACAAAGCCCATTTACAAAAAGAGGCCAAAGATGCCCACCAAAATAAAAAAATAAAAAAAGGCCAAAGAGCCCACCAAAAAAATGAGAGAAAAAGAGAGAAGGGACAATGCTACTATTTTTCCACACTTGTGCTTATTAAGCACCATGATCTTCATGATTGAGAGTCTCTCGTTTTGTCACCACCATATAGCTAGTGGGAAATTTTCATTATATAACTTAGCTTGTATATTCCAATGATGGGCTACCTCAAAATTGCCTTAGGTCTTTGTGAGCAAGCAAGTTGGATGCAAATCCACTAGTTTTATTTATGAGCTTTCACCTACTCTTAGCTCTAGTGCATCATTTGTATGGCAATCCCTACTAATTCACAGTGGTATCTATTGATGAGCATCTCCATAGCTCATTGATATGCCTAGTCGATGTGACCATCTTCTCCTTGTTTGCCTTGCAACCTCCACCTGACTCCATTCCACTTATAGTGCTAAAACCATGGCCCACACTCATGTATTGCGCGAGAGTTGAAAAAGTTTGAGAAAGTAAAGGTGTGAAAACAATTACTTGGCCAATACCGAGGTTGTGCATGATTTAAATTTGTTGTGCAAGGATGATAGAGCATAGCTAGACTATATGATTTTGTAGGGATAACTTTCTTTTGGCCTTGTTATTACAAAAGTTCATGATTACCTTGCTAGTTTGCTTGAAGTATTATTGTCTCCACGTCAATAGCAAACTATTGTTTTGAATCTAACGGATCTGAACATTCATGTCACATAAGAAGAGTTACAAAGGACATCTATGCTAGGTAGCATGAAAGCATCAAAAATTCATTCTTTATCACTTCCCTACTCGAGGACGAGCAGGAGTTAAGCTTGGGGATGCTTGATACGTCTCAAACGTATCTATAATTTTTGATGGTTTCATGCTGTTCTCTTGTCAACTTTGGATGTTTTATATACCTTTTGTATCTTTTTTGGGACTAACTTATTAATTCAGTGCCAAGTGCCAGTTCCTGTTTTTTCTGTGTTTTTGACACTTTTCAGATCTGATTTTGGAACGGAGTCCAAACGGAATAAAATCCCCGAAATGAATTTTTCCAGAACAGAAGAAGATCGGGGGACTTGAGGGCCAAGGCAGGAGGCCCACAGGGAGCCCACAAGCCTTGTAGCCGCGACCAAGGGGGGCCCACGCTACCAGGCTTGTGGCCTCCCTGGCGCTCACCTGCGCTAGCTCTTTGGCCTATATATTCCCTAATATCCCAAAAAAATAAGGGCGTCCACGAAACCACTTTTCCGCCGCCGCAAGCTTCCGTTTCCGCGAGATCTCATCTGGAGACCCTTCCCGGTGCCCTGCCAGAGGGGACTTTGGAACTGGAGGGCTTCTACATCAACATCATTGCCTCTCCAATGACTCGTGAGTAGTCTACTTCAGACCTACGGGTCCGTAGTTAGTAGCTAGATGGCTTCTTCTCTCTCTTGGATCTTCAATACAAAGTTCTCCATGATCTTCATGGAGGTCTATCCGATGTAATCCTCTTTGGCGGTGTGTTTGTCGAGATCCGATGAATTGTGGATTTGTGATCAGATTATCTATGAATTATATTTGAGTCTTTGCTGATTTCTTATATGCATGATTTGATATCCTTGTAAGTCTCTCCAAGTCTTGGGTTTTGTTTGGCCAACTAGATCTATGATTCTTGCAATGGGAGAAGTGCTTGGTTTTGGGTTCATACCATGCGGTGACCTTTCCCAGTGACAGAAGGGGCAGCAAGGCACGCATCGTGTTGTTGCCATCAAGGGTAACACGATGGGCTTTTATCATAGATTTGAGATTGTCCATCTACATCATGTCATCTTGCTTAAGGCGTTACTCTGTTCTTATGAACTCAATACACTAGATGCATGCTGGATAGAGGTCGACGTGTGGAGTAATAGTAGAAGATGCAGAAAGTATCGGACTACTTGTTTTGGACGTGATGCCTATAGATATGATCATTGCCATAGATAACGTCATGACTTTGCGCGGTTCTATCAATTGCTCGACAGTAATTCGTTCACCCACCGTCTACTTGCTTTCATGAGAGAAGCCACTAGTGAACACTACGGCCCCCGGGTCTATTCACAATTATCATCTCAACTTTTACTCTTACTTTGCTTTGTTTACTTTTTTGCTTTCAGTTCTCACTTTGCAAACAATCTATAAGGGATTGACAACCCCTTCATAGCGTTGGGTGCAAGCTCTTTTGTGTTTGTGCAGGTACTTGTGACTTGACGCGATCCTCCTACTGGATTGCTACCTTGGTTCTCAAACTGAGGGAAATACTTACCGTCGCTGTGCTACATCACCCTTTCCTCTTGAAGGGAACACCATCGCAAGGCTCCAAGGACACGGGGGAATCCTTTGCATATTTGCCAAGGAAATCCCTATAGGCTTAGCCAGCAGCAGGCCCAACATGGAATATGCCTTCAACGTCGCCTGACCAATGCGCGGTTCAGCTGCTAGGCTCGCCTCCCTACAGAGGAGGCATACTCCACGAAGTATGCCTTCAACATTGCGTGACCCCTAAGTGATTCAACTGCTAGGCTAGCGCAGTAGCTATCCTGCGCCCTCGGTGTCGTTTAGGCCTTTGTAAATTCCTTTCATTTTTGTTTTTCTCGATAGAATCAAAAATCCATAGAAACATCATGCTAACTCCAAATCCATTGATTCAAATCCCTATGAGCTCAAAAAATCATATCCTATACCAATATTTGCATTGCGCATGTTTTTAGAACACTCTTCTCCAGAGTTTAAATTAAAAATCCAAATTAGAACCATTCAAAGCCCCTTTGCAAAATCCCTAGAGGGTCCATATCAGCTCCAAATGCAGTGATTCCAATTCCACTGTGTTCATAAAAACATCAACTATTTATCTAGCCATGGTTAACGTTTTCCCATACATTATTTATGTTATATCAAATAAATAGTCCCCTTTCCCATTAATTCAATACTAGAAATATTCATAGGAAAACCATCCCAACTCCAAATCCAGTGAAACCACTTTCAAAATTCTTCTAAAATCATGCCCTATGTGATAGGTGCATCCAATAATTTTTTTAAAAATATTTTTATATACTTATTATAGGATCATCATCCCCTTCATTTCTACCATTCAAAAAGACTCATTGATCCAACTCGAGTAGAGACACTTTAGGTATTTTCTTGTGACTAGAGATGTCCATGGAAAATAAAACTCCTATTTATAGAGCAATTTTATTTTTGGCTTGTTGTCTTTCTTATTGTGGTTGTTTCTGACGATAGTTGACAAAGTAGATGAAGTGCTCGTAGTTGAACTAGAAGCTTGTGAAGACTTTGAAGACTTTGCTGCACCTGGCAAGCAACCCTTTAACCATGACTATGAAAACATTTTATGCATGTCGCATGTCACTTTATTTCGTTGCATCCGAATCATGTTGAATCGTTGACCACCTTGGTGGGTTGTCTCCGATATTTCCTTGTTCGTACTTGCACTGAGCATGACCCTACCTTCCTATGAGGGTTGTGCGGATGGGAAGTAGTTAGGATGCTAAGTAGTTGCTACGCAAGTGGGATGGGAATATGCATGGTGTTGGAAAAGAAATAATTTCATTTTTTTTCGAAAACCTCTCGGATTCCACTAATGCCCGAGGAAGGTGATGTTGATCCAGTTAACCAATTTCGAAGTAAGTGGTGTGCCGGAGCAAGTTGTGTGTGTGTTTTCGAAAAAGGTATATATTTAAGATTTGTCGACCGTCCAAGCTTACGTGTGCGACCATAATACCCCTTTATGGGACGTGGCTTTGTTGATTACCTTGGTCGATGCTAGCACAGAGCCCGCATTACTACTGGCAAGAGGGCGAGAATTACCCTCTCGATATGGGGTCGTGCCAGGTAGGGCGACCATTGGCTGTTTTTACAGACATCAAGCACACACTGGTCCCTTCATGGATGGTACGATCTGGAGCGAGGCTCGTATGATGTACATTATGAGGGCTGTGTACCAATCGACTGGACTCTTTGTTTAGCGTCGCCAGGATAAAGGCATTTTTTGGGTTCTTACCTTGGTATGTAATATACCGTGAGTCATGGATGACATGGAAGTTCCCCTAGTCGTGCGGGTACAACACGCAACATCTCCAGAGTGTAAAATTATTTGAATATCTGTGTCCATGGTCAAGGAGAGTTGGGTGGTGCTACTGAAACTACGTCCAGATGTTTTCACAAAACTTAGTGTGTTTGTGAGAAAGATGATATTTGAGCTAAGTGGGATGACTTGACATGGTGACTGAACATGAGATGTTCAACCCCTGCTTATGTTGATATTTGTAACTTGTTCTTATGGATATCTTCAACCTATTGATGCATGCTTTTACAAGTTGATTGAACATGTCATTTCACTTAAAATTAGATTTCTGCAACTTACCTACTTAGTGTTATATCCTGCATTGTCATACCTTGTTCCAAACATGGGTTGCTTGCGAGTACATTCAAAGTACTCATTGGCTTGCCACTTGTTATTTAATTGGCCAGGCATGGAAGAGTAGGAATATGGTGAAGAGTTCGTTGGTGATGTACGTGTGAGCTAGGACGCTTCCCAGTCAGAATTCCTATAGGGTTAAGGCAGATGGCACGGGTTCATGCTATCATTGAAGACTTGTCCATAAAGGCCATATTCGAGTAAAACGGTATGTAATGGATGCAAGACTCTTGTTATTCAGTTTCTATGTGTTCATTGAGCATTGATCTCTGGGATCACTGTGGACGTACATTCTGTTGGAGATATGCCCTAGAGGCAATCATGTATGATGATATCTCCTATGTGTTTATGAATAAAGATAGTCCTTGGACATTGTCAATGATGTGTATCAACAAGTACATGACTTGTTGGTGAGACTATGCATTGTATGATGACTGTCCTAAATGGTCCCTAATCGAGAGGGTTGTTTGGACGCGCAACCATTCAGATTAGCATATGACACGACAGATGGTTCGGTCTCACTAACCATGTAGCATTGAATGCTGGCCGGATAATATCGACTTAGAAAAATTTGGTTGGATTCGACGGAGTTGGATGCGAGTCGAGAAAAGGTCTGAGTTGGTTAGACCCAACTACGAGACACATCGATAGGTCATCTGTTAGTCTATAGTACAATATACGTTCTATGTCCTAAGACTTGTGCTGGAGCATGTACTCACGATGGTGACAAACTTGCTTTTGGCCGACCAAAGGCTACTCCATGATTGTGTACTTACAAAGGTAGGTTTCGGGCTTGTCCACACCCATGCTGCGAGACATGGTCGAGCAAGATGGAATTTTCCCCTTCGATCATTAGAGATATACTCTTAGTGTAATGCCCGAAGTGCAACATTGCCATATTTGGAACCTTGCCATGTTTGGCTCCATGATGTCATTCTGTGGAGTATCATTTCATGTGTTATTTCATGTGGTCATGCCTTGTCTTCCCCTTTGCATTCATGCCATCCATAACATTCATGCATTCTTGTGTTGTGGTGTTGATCCTTATGTGTGTTTGTGATGAGAATGTGGTGTGTGAAGTGATGTGCAAAGCTTTGGTTCCAACTTTGCTTATTCTTCCAAAGGCTAGGTTTCAACAAAACCTCTTATTCTCTATTTTTCTTAAGATCAAGATTTACTTGCTCTAAACCTGTCTGTAAAATTTAGATCATTTAGAGTATTTTCTTGTTAGTGTGGTGCTATGACTAAGGTGTTTTAAAACTATGCTTAAGTGGGGTTTGTATTCACAAAACAGATTACAATAATTCTGTTTTGTAAATATATCTTTGCTCCAAAAATCCTCTTTTCATTTTATTTAAATAGGTCATAATTCCCTTATGACCAGGGACATTTTTTTGCAAGCCTAGATTTTACTGGGAGTTTATTTCTGCTATGAGTTGTTTTAAATGGAAATAGGGTTTTTCCTTCTGTCTATTTGGCGCCACCCGAGTGGGCTTTCTCCCCTCACTGGCCCAACTCTTCTTTCCTTCGCGCGGTAGCCCACTCCCCCGTCCCTCTCCCGTTGACGCCTCTCCTACCTCCTCCTGCTTTTCGTCAGAGAAACAGAGAGAGAGAGCGAGAGAGAGGTCGATGTCGTGGCTTCACGGATGTCGAGGCGGACCCCCTCGACCCCTATATATTCCCTCGGCATGCGTGCCCTGCCCTTCCCCTACGATCAGATCTGAGAGAGAGAGCAGGTAAGTTCTGCTTCAGTTTGTCAGAGAGATCGTCGCCGGCCTCCCTCCTCGTCGTTGGTAGTGTCTCCGTGGTGGCCAAGCTGTTCCCGGGCATGGGGCTCCTTCCTCCTCCCCGTTCCCGGCGTAAGTAGAGAGGATCCTCCTCTCTGGCGCGCCCTCCGCGGCGGCTCCGTCAAGCCGGAGTGGGTCGTCGTGCCGCCACGCCTCTTCTTGCCGCTACTTCATCGACGAGCGCTTCCCCGACGTTCCTAGGTGAGCTAGCCCCAATCTCCTTCCCGATTCCTGCGCGTAGAACCCCTCCTAGGCCGTAGCAGCGCGCCGTCGTTCTTCTGTATAGCCGGCGCCGCCGTGCTTGTTGTTGCCGTAGTTGCAGGTGTCCCTCTCGTGTGCATAGGAGTGAAATGGGTTCGTCTCGTTCCCCTCTTCCTCCGCGCGAGTGGCCGCAGCTAAATTTGAGCCGTAGCATCGCCGACCTTCTGCCCCTGTTCCGGCTGCCGTGTTCTGTAGAAGTACCAGAGAAGCTTACCTAAGAGGGTTACCTCCCCTTCTCTAGTAAGCTTTGATCGAATAGCAGGGTAGTAGGAGGTGTTTTGGCGCAGTAGTTGGTCGTGGGTTCAAGACCCACAAGCGCCCCCCTTTTTATTGTTGCGTTTTGTGGGCAGTAGCTCAGCAGGGAAACATTCCCTGTTTCCCTTCCACTCCCTGTCGAGCCCGAGGGCAGTGGTGCAGTGGTTGTGTGGTGTGCTATGCATCGGTAGGTCTTGGGTTCGATCACAAGCCCCTCCCCTTTTATTTTTTGTTTTACGTTTTGCTGTTTAAAGGTGTTTGCATGTGTAGTTGCTTGGGCAGCAAGCCAATGCCTTTACCTTGTGTGTGTGCATGTATACGAGTGTGTAGGAGTACTGTGTGTATGTGGTTGCAAGCATATATATATGTGTGCATATGTGTTTGTGTGAGTGCAGTTGTAAGTGTGTGCTCATACCCATGTGTAGTTGTGTGTGTTGTAGTTGTGTGTATGTGTGTGTACACATGGATGACTTGCGCACCTAGGTGAGAGGGTGTGTGTGTGCTTGTGGTGGCATTTGAACATATGCAAGAGGTCACCCCTCTTGTTGCATCTCTTGTGTATGTGAATAGTGTGTAGGATCATGTGTAGGTGTGTAGGTGCTCATGCATGTGTGTGTGTGTGTGTGTGGGCATGAGTGCAATTGAGCACTTGAGCATGAGGGCTCACTTCTCATGCTTGCCACCAAGTTGTGTTTGGTGGAGTGTGGTCTTGTGTGTGTGCATAGGTAGATATAGGGATGCCATGTATGTGTTCTTCACATGTGATGATGCTTGTATATGCTTATGTTGATTTCATGTAGATTTTCGAGCTAGCTTTGTGCCTATTTGTTCGAAGCAAGTACCCATGTATTATATATGGATTTGGGGGAGAATCATCCCAGGAATCCACTGGTGGAATCAGATTTCACTTTGGAGCAACTTCATAAACTGTCATTTTTCTGTCTTGATGCTATGTTTAGAGCTTGGTGCCATGTGGTGTGTTGTGCCTATGAGGATGATTCCTTGATGTGGCAATAGTGGGTGAACCCCTCTACAGCATGGTAGTTTTGTTTTGCTCATAGGAGTTTGTATGTGCTAGTTGTGCCTTGTCAAAGTTGACATGTGGCTGAAATTGTTAGCTTGGTGAAACCTGTGATTTTTACTAAGTCTGAGAAACTGTTGTTCTTTTCTTCCCTTGTTGTTGTGGTTGCAAAAGATCATGTGTTGGGAATCAGCCCGGGCAATCAATTAGAGAGTTTGAGCTTTTGGGTTTGTCTAGCTCTCTGTTAAATTTCATGCACTTTCACTTCCTGTAGATATCATTTTGGAGGCTGTCAAAATGCTTCAGAGCATAAGCAGCTGGTGAAAATATGAGATTTTCACCAAGTCCCTGAAATCTGTTAGTTTTGTCCAAGTTAGTGCTTGTAGATCTTCTTGTGTGTGTGACTCTTTTGTATTATCTTCTTGATCAGGCTTGTAGAGATTTTGAATGGCTTTTTCCACATATCTTGTTTGGCTCATTTGGGTGGCTGTAGGTACTTTGCATGTTGCTTACAAACTGCTATGATGCTGTTTAGGACAGATCGAATAGTTTTGTTGTTTTGAAGCTTGTGAGTGCATAGTTGATGGTGTGGTGTGATTCCAAGCACAACCCCACCTCTAATTGTTTGTTTGATCATGTGGAAACCAGGGAATACCAAAAGAGTGTCATTGGAGTGTGCTTGTGGTGGGGTTGATCCATAGGACTCCATATCTTGTTTCGTAGTTTCCGGTTGATCCGTAGCTCAGTTCTCAATGTTCTTTATATGTTTTTGCATCCTTTTCTCGTGATGCACATGTTCATTCCATCTTCATGCATGTCAAGATAACTTAGTGTGAAGTTCTGTCCAAAAGTTTATCTTCTCTTCTCATGCATATGCAAGTGTCTAGAATAGTGGTGCATGCTTCATTCTCATCTCATGCATCATGTTGTTTGTTGCATCATGTTGTTTGTTGCATCATGTTGTGTTGGTGTTCATTGGCTGTTATTTTTATCTTGGGTAGCACCGGGATCGGAGAGCGTGTACGTGGATCCTGGAGAGTACGTGCAGGACGAACAAGAGCAGTTCCAAGCTGAAGACATCACAGGCAAGATGACCGTGACCTCGATACCATATCTAGCTTTGTTATGCTTAGAATCACGTTTCCTTCGATATATGTTCGCTGCCTACTACTTGAAATAATTGCCTCCTGATATTGCCATGAAACCCAAACACCTTCCCCTCCTAGCTAATGTTGTTTGGCTAAGTAGGCTTGCTCAGCTTCTAATGATAGCTTTTCTAGTTGCAGGTGCGAGCTGTCTCATGTGATAACATGAGTATTTTGATATCATTATGATTAAACTGCTATTTAATTAATGCACCTATATACTTGGTAAATGACGAAATGCCTAGCCTTTTGCCGGGTGATTTGTTCCGTTATTGCCGCCTTAGTTTCGGCTACCGGTGATTGTTTCCATAACTGATCGCTCCTAACATGTTCGGGGTTGTTATGGGGACCCCCTTGATAAATCGTATAGTGTTAAGGCTTGGCCGGCAGGACCCAACATTGGTTTTAATTGCTAATCACTTAATACTAATTTTGCAACGGGAATAGCTACCCCTAGGATTTAATCAACGACCCGGGCTAGTGCTCCTCATGAGTGTTGGTCCAAACTAGAGTCGTGTGCGGGGCCAACCCGGGGCAACTTGGGAGATGCCTATCAGGTCACTGTACGCTGTGCACATCCGTCGTGTCCTGAGACTGAGATACGCGGCTCTTATCGGGGTCGTCGACACGACGAGAGGTCCTGCTAGTCTTGCCTTACCTTAGCGTTATATCTTGCGTATAGGAATCCTGGTGAAACTTTGGGTCTCCTCAAAGTTGAGGTTTTCCTCTAAGGAATCCGACGAGATCATGAGATTCGTGATGGAGGATTACTTTGCGGCCCGTGACCGTTTGTGATGGACTAGTTAGAGCACCCCTACAGGGTTTAATCTTTTGGAAAGCCGTGCCCGCGGTTATGTGGCAACATGGATAATTTTGTTAACATCCGGTTCTAGATAACTTGAACTAACTCTAATAAAACTGCCAACTGTGTGCGTAACCGTGACTGTCTCTTTCGAAGACCTCTCTTCGATCGGGAACACGGTGGGGTTATGTTTGACGTAAGTAGGTGCTCAGGAACACTTAGTGATCACCTAGTCTTCGACCGCTCGCGTAGACCACTATATCTATAACTCTGATCTTCTTAAGTTAGCCACCATAAATGCTTAGGATGCTGCAACCTAAACACTGAACCTTCCTGACCTAATAACTTGACTAGTTTCGGTACGAAGGTCATCGATAGCTGAGTCCCCGTGGCTGACAGTTTACTACAACACCCCCAACAGGTATAGGTACGCCCGACACAGGTGATCCAGATGGCATGCAACTGGCGTGGCAGTACGATGAGGAGAACGACCGCATGTACGTGAACTATCCAGAAGACTGAGGTTGTGGTCGTGATCGTGGGCGAGCATGCGGGATGTCATAGTCTTTCCTTTTTATATGTAGTCCGTAGGGGAACTACCTTGTTTGAATAAATGTGTGGATGTAACTCTGATATTATCTATGTGAGATGGCAAATGAATGCCCTATTTGTCAATCTTAATTTGTGTATGTGCTATGATTATCTCGCTTGCGAAACGCTTAGATGCGTTTCTTTCCCTTTTGGGGCATCGCCCCCTAAATAGGAAAGGATCGCATCTTAGTCGTTACAAGTTGGTAATCAGAGCCTTACGACCATAGGAGCCTTTGTGTGATCGAACTTGGTCGAGTCGAGTCTAGTAAATTGTTTTGGGTCTTAGTTATATCTGAGAGTAGGTTTCTTTTTTCTCCTCTTCCATGCTCTCAGGAGGTTTTCGACTTAGGAAATCTTAATTCTACTCCTCTTCTCGCTCAATTTTTTTTAGGATCACGCGGGTATTTTGAAATCTATATGATATTGATGTGACGGAGTTCTGTCTTGGTGCCTCCTGTCTGCCTTGATTTCTTCCGGGGAGTTGAGCTCCAGGGGATTCTTGTGCACATCGCCATCATTCAGATTTCTTAGTATCTCAGAACAAAGGATGTTCGTAATTGCTTCAATACTAGTAGTGGCGAGATAACCCCAATGTCCCCAGTACTGGTGCAGATTGTTCGGGAGTACTGCCATACTTTGTATCGTTGTGATCACGAGGGTCTTTAGTAGATGAAGGTCCGAGATTCTGGTTATGTGTTGACGGATGTGATACATTGGACGGGTTAGTATTGGAGTTGTGTGAAATATTATTCCTTGTATCCGTGTACCAGATTGCATGACAAGATATTTCGGGAATTTATAGGTGGGATATCAAGTAGTGACTTATAGGACAAACTTCCTACAGATGCATGATGTGAGGTTGGGATTCGACATTCAGTGGGTATGTTTGTTCACAGTCGTCTTACACCGGTTCTCGTTGTGTCTTAAAGAGTCCTTGTAGCTTGCTACGACTTGGGGATTCTTCGTAAGTCGTGTGCACTACCTTGCATAGGATGGCTACTATAAATTCGAGCCCTGCGATCTTATCGACGAAGATATCGGATGAAATCTCGATCATATGTTTATCCCAAGCAGTTCTAGCTCATACTTGGTTTGCAAGTGGTCTTAATCAGAATTTTGTCAACAGTCACTTTGAGGAAGCATTCTTACTATTTTGTTAGACTGCAATTGCTAATATTCCTGTTCAGATATTCCTGCCTTTTTGATTCAGCTTTACCTTCAATATTATTCTATGGGCTAATGTGTTGTCCGTCTTCAGGATGGCTCCACCAACTCGTCAGAATCCAGGTCGTGAGGGTGCTGAGATGCCGCCACCACCCCCTCCACCACCTCCTCCGCCGCCACCTCCTCCTGCAGAGGCTTGGCAAGCGGTGATGGCTGCTACAAATGCTAACACTCAGATGCTGATCTAACTGTTGCAAGAGAGGGCTGATCAGCAACAAGGCAACTTCAACCATGGTGGTAATCAGTTTGCTACTCTGAGTCAATTCCTGGCAAATCAGCCGAAGAGCTTCACGTCGTGTGATCAGCCGTTTGACGCCGAGGATTGGATTCGGGACATGAACAAACACTTTGAGTGCAGCAATGTCCGTCGAGAAGATTTCGTCAAGTTTGCAACATTCCAGCTGAAGGGGCAAGCATCGATCTGGTGGCAACAGTTGAAGGACTCCAGGGATGCGAGAGTGATCACTTGGGATGAGTTCTGCAGAGACTTCAGGTTCCACTATATCCCATCTAGCTTTGTGGAGGAGATGCGTGAGAAGTTCAGGCGCTTGAAGCAAGGTGGTAACTCCGTGTACAAGTACAACGTCGAGTTCCACGAGCTAGCCCGATGTGCCTTGCAGGACATTCCAGATCAGAAGAGCAAGATTATCAGTTCAGAGGTGGTCTAAAAGAGGGTTTGCAGCTAGCCCTCGCCTTGCACGATCCTGAGGAGTTTGATAAGTTCTACAACTTGGCTCCTAGGGTTGAGGCAGCTTTGCTCAGGGTGGAGAATTCAAAGAAGTGTTTCAGAGATTCCAACTTGTCTTCCTCAATTCAGGTGGTTCAGAAGCAACCGAAATATTGGGTGTCTCCTCCTCCTCCTCGGCACACGCAGTAGTTCAAGCTATCAGGTGGTCGTGGTTCTTCCCACCCACCCAACCCAGCTTTCCAGCAGAGGTTTCAGCAGCAGAAGCAAGGGACTCCTCAGACACAGTACCGTCAGCCGGCAAATATTACTTGTCACAAGTGTGGGCAGAAGGGTCACTATGCCAACAAATGCACCTCTCAGCTGCGTCTTCTGCCTCCTCCTCCAGGCAAACCTCCAAGCAATGCTATAGTGAAGTTCTCTGCTAGAGTCAATATGGTGAATGCGGCTGAAGCAGAAAACTCGTCACACGTGATTATGGGTAATCTCCTCGTTAATGATATTCCTGCTAAGGTTTTATTTGATTCTGGTGCATTGCATTGCTTCATGTCCCGCCCATTATTTGCAAAGGATGATTTTGTTTGTGAAGATTTGCTTAAGCCGGTCTCAGTAGTTTCACCTGGAAGATTGATGAATTCCAATTGTTTGGTTCTGGATGTCACTGTCAAGATGGGTAAATATGCTTTTCTGGTGTCTCCTATTGTCCTTGGCAATTCTGATATTGATTTGATCCTTGGTATGGACTGGTTGGCCATGAACAAGGCATCTATTGATTGTGAAGATAAAGAAGTGAAGCTAACTCACTCTTTGGAGGACGTGATTATCTTCGCAGTGCGCGATGACACAATCCGTCTGTTTTCCTTGAATGAGAACGGTGAGATCTCTCCAATTTCGCAAGTCCCAGTGGTCTGCGAGTATGTAGATGTTTTTCCAGAAGAACTGCCAGAAATGCCTCCGCACTGAGAAGTTGAGTTCGTAATTGAGCTTGAACTGGGTACTGAGCCTGTGTGCAAACGGCCGTACAAATTGGGTCCAGAAGAGCTGAAGGAACTGAAGAGACAACTCGATGAGCAGGAGCGTCTGGGTCTGATCAGACCAAGCTCATCTCCATGGGGCTGTGGAGTGCTTTTTGTCAAGAAGACGGATGGCACGGACCGATTGTGTGTCGATTACCGTCCATTGAATAGGGAGATAATCAGAAACAAGTATCCACTTCCTAACATCAATGAGTTGTTCGAGCAATTGAAAGGGGCTAAGGTCTTATCCAAGCTCGTTCTCAGGATGGGCTATCATCAGATTCACATTCGCGAAGAGGATATTCCAAAGACTGCTTTCAGGAAAAGCTTTGGCTCGTATGAGTATACAGTGATGTCTTTTGGTCAGGCAAATGCTCCACTGACCTTCTGTCGAATGATGAATTATATCTTCTCCCCATTCAAGAATGAATTCATCTTGTTGTATCTTGATGATATTCTGGTCTTTTCGGAAACTGAGGAAGAGCATGAAGAACATCTCAGGCTGGTGCTTGATAAGCTGAGAGAGCATAAGTTCTATGCTAAGTTTTCCAAATGTGAGTTTTGGTTGAAAGAAGTTGTCTACCTTGGGCACATCATCTCTACCGAGGGCATCAAAGTTGATCCGTTGAAGGTGCATGCCATTGTTGATTGGAAGCCTCCGCAAAATCTAAAGCAGCTTCGAAGCTTTCTCGGGCTTGCAAGCTATTGTAGAAGATTCGTTGAGAACTTATCCAAGGTTGCTAAGCCTCTCTCAAGTCTTCTTTAGAAGGGTGTGAAGTATGTCTGGTCTCTAGAGTGTCAGTTGGCTTTCGACACACTCAAAGAGAAGCTCACTTCTACTCCAGTCTTGGTTCCTCCCAATGACTCCAAACCTTACCAAGTGTTCTGCGACGCCTCTCTTTAAGGTCTTGGTGTTGTGTTGATGAAAGACAAGAAAGTCGTAGCTTATACCTCAAGGCAGTTGAATCCAAGTGAGAAGAATTACCCCACTCATGATCTTGAGTTGGCGGCAGTGGTACATGCTCTAATGACTTGGAGACACCTCTTGTTGGAACGAAAGGTTGAAGTGTTCACTGATCACAAGAGTCTCAAGTACATCTTCACCCAGCCTAACCTCAATCTTTGGCAAACTCGTTGGGTGGAAATGCTCCAAGATTTTAATCCGAGCATTGAGTACACTCCAGGCAAAGCTAATGTCGTGGCAGATGCTTTGAGCAGGAAGTCTTACTGCAACAGTCTCATTCTGAAGCCTCTCCAGCCCGATCTTTGTGAATCTTTCAGAAAGCTCAACCTTCAGTTAGTACCTCAGGGATTTCTTGCAAATCTTCAGATCTCTCCTACCTTGGAAGACCAGGTCCGAGCAGCTCAACTTCTTGATGCAATGGTGAAGAAAGTTAAGATTGGCTTGGCAAAGGGAGTTCCCAAATATAAGTGCTTCAGTGTTGATGCCAGAGATACATTATTCTTTGTGGATCATCTTTTCGTTCCAAAAGGTGATCTCAGAAAGGTTATCATGGAAGAAGCTCATAACTCTCTTCTCTCAATACATCCAGGAAGTTCCAAGATGTATCAAGACTTGAAATAGACCTTCTGGTGGACCCGCATGAAGCGTGAAATTGCTCAGTTCGTAAATGAATGTGATGTATGTTGAAGGGTGAAAGCAGAGCATCAACGTCCATCAGGTCTTTTGGATCCTTTGCCCATTCCCGAGTGGAAGTTCGACCATATTGAGATGGATTTGGTCACCGGGTTTCCGAAGTCCAAGAAGGGTAACGATGCCATCTTCATCGTCATCGACAAGTTGAGCAAAGTGGCTCATTTCCTTCCTGTTAAGGAATCCATCTCGGTAGCTGAGCTTGCAGAGCTGTACACTTCGAGGGTAGTGTCTTTGCATGGCGTGCCTATGTTGATTTCTTCGGATCGCGGAAGTATCTTCACTTCCAATTCTGGGACTCTTTTTAGTCTGCGATGGGTACGAAGATACAATTCAGCACAACTTTTCATCCTCAGACTAGTGGGCAAGTGGAGAGAGTCAATCAGGTCCTTGAGAATATGTTGAGAGCCTGTGTCATTTTTTTTGGCATGAAGTGGGAAGACTGCCTACCTTTCGCTGAGTTCTCGTATAACAACAGTTATCAAGCTAGTTCAGGCAAAGCTCCGTTTCAGATTCTCTGTGGCAGGAAGTGCCGTACCCCGCTCAACTGGTCTGAGACCGGCGAGCATCAGATTCTTGGGAATAACTTGATCGAAGAAGAAGAAGAGATGTGTCGAGTCATTCAGGATAATCTCAGGGCAGCGCAGTCCCGTCACAAGAGCTACTATGATATCAAGCATCATGACATGTCTTATGATCTCGATGACTTCATCTATCTCAAAGTGTCTCCTATGAAGGGCACTCAGCGTTTTGGCATCAAAGGCAAGCTTGCTCCTCGTTTCGTTGGTCCTTTCAGAGTTGTTGGCAAGAGAGGCGACCTTGCTTATCAACTTGAGCTCCCTTCAAACTTCGCAAATGGGCATGACGTGTTCCATATCTCTTAGCTCCGAAGATGCTTCAAGATTCCCGAGCGCACAGTTGCTCTTCAAGATATCGACCTTCAACCCGACCTATCCTATCGTGAGCATCCAGTTGCAGTTCTCGAGACGACTGAGCGCAAGACCCGCAACAAGTCAATCAATTTTCTCAAGGTGTAGTGGTCACATCATTCCGATAAAGAGGCCACTTGGGAACGTGAGGATCACCTCCGTTCCGAATTCCCACAGTTCTTTCAGTCCTAGATCTCGGGACGAGATCTTCTTGTAGTGTGGGAGAGTTTGTAATGCCCCAAGTGCAACATTGCCATATTTGGAACCTTGCCATGTTTGGATCCATGATGTCATTTTATGGAGTATCATTTCATGTGTTATTTCATGTGGTCATGCCTTGTCTTCCCCTTTGCATTCATGCCATCCATAACATTCATGCATTCTTGTGTTGTGGTGTTGATCCTTATGTGTGTTTGTGATGAGAATGTGGTGTGTGAAGTGATGTGCAAAGCTTGGGTTCCAACTTTGCTTATTCTTCCAAAGGCTAGGTTTCAACAAAACCTCTTCTTCTCTATTGTTCTTAAGATCAAGATTTACTTGCTCTAAACCTGTTTGTAAAATGTAGATCATTTAGACTATTTTCTTGTTAGTGTGGTGCTATGACTAAGGTGTTTTAAAACTATGCTTAAGTGGGGTTTGTATTCACAAAACTGATTACAATAATTTTGTTTTGTAAATACTTCTTTGCTCTAAAAATCCTCTTTTCATTTTATTTAAATAGGTCATAATTCCCTTATGACCAGGGACATTTTATTTTTAATTTTTTTGCAAGCCTAGATTTTACTGAGAGTTTATTTCTGCTGTGATTTTTTTAAATGGAAAACCCACAGGGTTTTTCCTTCTATCTATTTGGCGCCACCCAAGTGGGCTTTCTCCCCTCGCTGGCCCAACTCTTCTTTCCCTTGCGCGGTAGCCCACTCCCCCGTCCCTCTGCTGTTGAGGCCGTCTCCTACCTCCTCCTGCTTTCCGTCAGAAAAACAAAGAGAGAGCGAGAGAGAGGTCGACGCCGTGGCTTCACGGACATCAAGGCGGCCCCCCTCGACCCCTATATATTCCCTCGGTGTGCGTGCCCTGCCCTAGGGTTCCTCCTCCCTGCCGCCACCTCTCCTTCTTCCACTACGATCAGATCTGAGAGAGAGAGAGCAGGTAAGTTCTGCTTCAGTTCATCACAGAGATCGTCGCCGGCCTCCCTCCTCGTCGTCCACAGCATCAACGTGGCGGCAAAGGTGTTCCCGGGCATTGGGCTCCTTCCGCCTTCCCGTTCCTGGCGTTAGCAGAGAGGATCCTCCTCTTTGATGCGCCCTCCGCGGCGGCTCCGTCAAGCCGGAGCGGGTCGTTGTGCCGCCCCGCCTCTTCTTCCCGCTACTTCGTCGACGAGCGCTTCCCTGACGTTCCTAGGTGAGCTAGCCCCGATCTCCTTCCCGATTCCTGCGCATAGAACCCCTCCTAGGCCGTACCAGCGCGCCGTCGTTCTTCTCTGTAGCCGGCGCCGCCGTGCTCGTTGTTGCCGTAGTTGCAGGTGTCCCTCTAGTGTGCATAGGAGTGAAATGGGTTCGTCTCATTCCCCTCTTCCTCCCCGCTAGTGGCCGCAGCTCAATTTGAGCCATAGCATGGCCGGCCATCTTCCCCTGTTCCGGCCGCCGTGTTCTGTAGAAGTAGCAGAGAAGCTTACCTAAGAGGGTTACCTCCCCTTCTCTAGTAAACTTCGATCAACTAGAAGAGTGGCAGTAGGTGTTTTGGCGTAGTAGTTGGTCGCGGGTTCGAGACCCACAAGCGCCCCCTTTTTATTGTTGCGTTTTGTGGGTAGTAGCTCAACAGGGAAACATTCCCTGTTTCCCTTCCACTATCTGTCGATCCCGAGGGCAGTGGTGCAGTGGTTGTGTGGTGTGCTGTGCATCAGTAGGTCTTGGGTTCGATCCCAAGCCCCTCCCCTTTTATTTTTTGTTTTACCTTTTGTTGTTTTAAGGTGTTTGCATGTGTAGTTGCTTGGGCAGCAAGCCAATGCCTTTACCTTGTGTGTGTGCATGTATAAGAGTGTGTAGGAGTAGTGTGTGTATGTGGTTGCAAGCATATATATGTGTGTGTATGTGTTTGCGTGAGTGCACTTGTAAGTGTGTGCTCATACCCATGTGTAGTTGTGTGTGTTGTAGTTGTGTGTATGTGTGTGTGCACATGGGTGACTTGTGCACCTAGGTGAGAGGGTGTGTGTGTGCTTGTGGTGGCATTTTCACATATGCAAGAGGTCACCCCTCTTGATGCACCTCTTGTGTATGTGAATAGGCTGTAGGATCATGTGTAGGTTTGTAGGTGCTCATGCATGTGTGTGTGTGTGGGCATGAGTGCAATTGAGCACTTGAGCATGAGGACTCACCTCTCATGCTTGCCACCAAGTTGTGTTTGGTGGAGTGTGGTCTTGTGTGTGTGCATTCGTAGATATAGGGATGCCATGTATGTATTCTTCACATGTGATGATGCTTGTATATGCTTATGTTGATTTCATGTAGATTTTTGAGCTAGCTTTGTGCCTATTTGTTCCATGCAAGTACCCATGTATTATATATGGATTTGAGGGAGAATCATCCCAGGAATCCACTGGTGGAATCAGATTTCACTTTGGAGCAACTTTATAAACTGTCATTTTTCTATCTTGATGCTATGTTTAGAGCTTGGTGCCATGTGGTGTATTGAGCCTATGAGGATGATTCCTTGATGTGGCAATAGTGGGTGAACCCCTCTACAACATGGTAGTTTTGTTTTGCTCATAGGAGTTTGTATGTGCTAGTTGTGCCTTGTCAAAGTTGACACGTGGCTGAAATTGTCAGCTTGGTGAAACCTGTGATTTTCACAAAGTCTGAGAAACTGCTGTTATTTTCTTCCCTTGTTGTTGTGGTTGGAAAAGCTCATGTGTTCGGAATCAGCCCAGGCAATCAACTAGAGAGTTGGATCTTTTGGGTTTGTCTAGCTCTCTGTTAAATCTAATGCACTTTCACTTCCTGTAGATATCATTTTGGAGGCTGTCAAAATGGTTCAGAGCATAAGCAGCTGGTGAAAATCTGAGATTTTCACCAAGTCCCTGAAATCTGTTATTTTTGTCCAAGTTAGTGCCTGTAGATCTTCTTGTGTGTGAATCCTTTGTATTATCTTCTTGCTCGGGCTTGTAGAGCTTTTGAATGGTTTTGCCACATACGTTCTTTGGCTCATTTGGGTGGCTGTAGGTACTTTGCATGTTGCTTACAAACTGCTATCATGTTGTTTAGGACAGATTGCATAGTTTTGTTGTTTTGAAGCTTGTGAGTGCATAGTTGACAGTGTGGTGTGATTCCAAGCACCACCCCACCTATAATTGTTTGTTTGATCATGTGGCAACCTGGAAATACCTGTAGAGTTCCATTGGAGTGTGCTTGTGGTGGGGTTGATCCGTAGGACTACATATCTTGTTTTGTAGTTTTCGGTTGATCCGTAGCTCCGTTCTCAACGTTCTTTATATGCTTTTGCATCGTTTTCTCGTGATGCACCTGTTAATGCCATCTTCATGCATGTCAAGATAGCTTAGTGTGAAGTTTTGTCCAGAAGTTTATCTTCTCTTCTCATGCATATGCAAGTGCCTAGAATAGTGATGCATGCTTCATTCTCATCTCATGCATCATGTTGTTTGTTGCATCATGTTGTGTTCGTGTTCATTGGATGTTATTTTTATCTTGGGTAGCACCGGGATCAGAGAGCGAGTACGTGGATTCTGGAGAGTACGTGCAGGACGAACAAGAGCAGTTCCAAGCTGAAGACCTCACAAGCTAGATGACCGTGACCTTGATACCGTATCTAGCTTTGTTATGCTTAGAATCACATTTCCTTCGATATATGTTCGTTGCCTACTACTTGAAATAATTGCCTCCTGATATTGCCATGAAACACAAACACCTTCCCCTCCTATCTAATGTTGTTTGGCTAAGTAGGCTTGCTCAGCTTCTAATGATAGCTTTGCTAGTTGCAGGTGCGAGCTGTGTCATGTGATAACATGAGTATTTTGATATCATTATGATTAAACTGCTATTTAATTAATGCACCTATATACTTGGTAAATGACGGAAGGCCTAGCCTTTTGCCGGGTGATTTGTTCCGTTATTGCCGCCTTAGTTTCGGCTACCGGTGTTTGTTTCCATAACTGATCGCTCCTAACACGTTCGGGGTTGTTATGGGGACCCCCTTGATAAATCGTATAGTGTTAAGGCTTGTCCGGCAGGACCCAACATTGGTTTTAATTGCTAATCGCTTAATACTAATTTTGCATAGGGAATAGCTACCCCGAGGATTTAATCAACAACCCGGGCCAGTGCTCCTCATGAGTGTTGGTCCAAACTAGAGTCGTGTGTGGGGCCAACCCGGGGCAACTCGGCAGATGTCTGTCATGCCACTGTACGCTGTGCTCATCCGTCGTGTCCTGAGAGTGAGATACGCGACTCTTATCGTGGTCGACGACACGACGGGAGGTCCTTCTAGTCTTGACTTACCTTAGCGATATATTTTGCGTATAGGAATCCCGTTGAAACTTTGGGTCTCCTCAAAGTTGAGATTTTCCTCTAAGGAATCCGACGAGATCACGAGATTCGTGATAGAGTATTACTTTGCGGCCCGTGATCGTTTGTGATGGACTAGTTGGAGTACCCCTTCAGGGTTTAATCTTTCGGAAAGCCGTGCCCGCGGTTATGTGGCAACATAGATAATTTTGTTAACATCCGGTTCTAGATAACTTGAACTAACTCTAATAAAACTGCCAACTGTGTGCGTAACCATGACTGTCTCTTTCGAAGACCTCTCTTCGATCGGGAACACGGTGGGGTTATGTTTGACGTAAGTAGGTGTTCAGGAACACTTAGTGATCACCTAGTCTTCGACCGCTCGCGTAGACCACCATATCTATAACTCTGATCTTCGTAAGTTAGCCACCATAAATGCTTAGGATGCTGCAACCTAAACACTGAACCTTCCTAACCTAATAACTTGACTAGTTTCGGTACCAAGGTCATCGATTGTTGAGTCCCCGTGGCTCACAGTTTACTGCAACACCCCCAACAGGTACAGGTACGCCTGACACAGGTGATCTAGATGGCACGCAACTGGCGTGGCAGTACGATGAGGAGAACGAGCGCCTGTACGTGAACTATCCAGAAGACTGAGGCCGTGGTCGTGGTCGTGGGCGAGCATGCGGGATGTCATAGTATTTCCTTGTTTTATGTAGTCCGTAGCGGAACTACCTTGTTTGAATAAATGTGTGGATGTAACTCTGATATTAGCTATGTGAGATGGCAAATGAATGCCCTATTTGTCAATCTCAATTTATGTATGTGTTATGATGATCTCGCTTGCGAAACGCTTAGATGCGTTTCTTTCCCTTTTGGGGCATCGCTCCCTAAAGAGGAAAGGATCGCATCTTAGTCGTTGCACTTGGCCCCCTAGTAGTCTGACGTGGGTAAGCATGGCCATGCGATGAAGATTATGAGATAATCTGAATGTTGCTTGGATTCAGTAGAACGAGAAGTGGTCGTGCTGCAACAAGGATGACCATGTCTCCTTGTGCATGACAACATATATCGTGTGGAAAAGGGAACAGAAGTATGAAGTACAGGTTCACCTAACCAGCCTCATCAAACACTTAGACTCGACACACTTTGCTAGAGACACTACCGATGAGTTGAGTTGGATGTCTGACTCGCGACCAAGTGAACGAGAACCTAAGGGCTCGCGCGCTTAAGGGAAGAAACACATGGTCTTTAGGATCCGTGCGTGGCCCAAGAGTTGAGCCCGCGCCGGATGCCTATATATAGAGGAGGTGCAACACACTTAATTAGTTGATTGCTTCGGTGCCATAATTAGGGCTTTGCATGTGTTGAAACTAGCCACCTCCACCCGCTGCCGTTTGTGTGATGAGACCTAGCAGTCCGCTGCACGATGTTGCTCCTGCACGCACGGATACCGTTAGAGGAGGTGCACTTGCGCCGCTCCGACGAACCTATACTTGGAATCCAACGATCGACTATTCGAGGGAGATGATCCGACGACCAGTTGTTTGAGGGAGATCAGGCAAGGAGGAGACATACCACGTGGATGCGGTGCCCCAACTCTACTTCCGCTGCATGACACTGCTCGTCTAGTGGTAACGATTTGTGATCCATCCCCGTGGCATGCTCTTGGATGTTCTACGCATAGGAGAATTTTAATTCACATGTGATGCACCTACGGTAGAACCCAATAGTGGTATTAGAGCCTTTGCTATAGGTTTTGGCTTCATATCAGATGCATATCGGATATGTGGAGGCGGCAGATGAGATCCATCACCGTTCTTGAGATCGGCCATGTGCATGGTCGATGAGATCAACTAAACATCGGGATCGTTGAGGCTATGTTTTATGTCAATCGGAATCGATGAGGTCGTGACACAACCTACCCCTACCGTTCGGTTTACGCCATTGGGGTTAACAGTGAAACCTAAATCCGAATCGGGTTCGCGATGGTCGATGAGATCGGTCAGATTAGAAAATTAGACGTGATTGGAGTAGCGCCGTGTATTTCGTACACGACCACACAAACCAGTAGAACGTGATTCTATGCATTAGTTTGTTTTGCAGGTTTGATGTGAATGGTATGGCTCATGTGTATGTGATACATGTGTGTAATTTAACATGACATGTGTGTCATGATTGTCAGCACGCAGGAGCCAAAGTGTTGTCATTATATTGTATAATGACCTGCACGTTGACTTGTGATTCTCTGTAAATTCATTACTAGTTGTAGTAGTTGGAGGAGAGTGGTCAAGTTCGTGGTTTTGGTGTCCGGCATGACGAACAAGACGGAGTTCTGCCCTGGTCATCGGAGTTGGAGCAAGCCATGGAAGGACGTCCAAGAAGGAGCCATACTATTTCACATATTTATGTTTATACGTGATTGATATTGCTTCTTGTTTCTATGCATGTTAGAATGGTAGAAAGATCCCTCATTAATATCCAGCACATTGACATTTCGGATGTTGCACCTTCGTACGTCAAGTACGTCTAGTGGTGGGCTCATAAAATTGAGGTGCTACTAGGTGTCCTTGAACTGGAGGGTTCATGTCAGACACGGACATGCACTGCATTAGGTTAACTTGACAAGGCTATCAAAATGGTTTTGGGCCTCCTGTCAAAAGGATGTTGGGAGCCGGAGTATAAGATACATACCCAACCGACACAAGTCGTATAGAGATACGATTAGTAAGGAGTTGCTTACCGGATAGGCAAGTTTACTAGCAATGATGCTAAAGCTCACTAGTCGCTTGCGCTAGTCGGATCTTGAATCACTGAGCGTTTGCGGAGGGATGCCGACTTTAGTGAGAGTAGTTCTGTTTTAGGCTTGAATTACTCTACGTAAACACATTGCTTAGTGATTGCATATTTTCTGTTGTAGATCAATGGCACCACCTGCTCAAAACTTTGAATTGAAATCAATTCTGGAAAAGGATAAACTGAATGGAACAAAATTTACCACCTCGTACAGAAATTTGAGAATTGTTCTCAAGCATGATATAAAGGAACATGTTCTAGAGGATTCACTTCCAGATATACCTGCCGATAATGCTAATGCCACAACCAAAAATGCCTACTAGAAACTCATTGACGAATTGAACAAGATCAGCTACCTCTTGTTGTATTGTATGGAGCCCAATTTGCAAAAACATTTAGAAGATATTGCGGCTTTCGATATGGTTGAGAGTCTCAAGAGCATGTTTCAGGTGCAGGCTAGGACCGAAAGGTTCAACGTCTAGAGATCCTTGATGGATTGTAAGTTGAAGGAAGGTAATCCACTGAGCCCGCATGTGATCAAGATGATCGGATACATGCAAGCTTTGGATCGGTTGGGCTTCCCGCTCTTGGATGAGAAGGCTATTAATGCAGTTTTGGGTTCTCTTCTTGCTAGCTATGGGACGTTCATCTCGAACTATCATATGCATTGCTTGGATAAGAAGCTCACTGATTTGCATGGGATGCTCAAGGTGGTGGAGCAGGATATTAAGAAAGGAATGCATCAAGTGTTGATGGTGCAGAACTCGACTAAGTTCAAGAAGAGTTGGTCCAAGAAAAAGGTTAAGGCAAAGGGCATGGAGAAGGTTATCTCTGCCGCTATTGATGTCAAAACCAACCGATCTCGATTAGGGGGTCCGAACTGTGGATCTAAGGTCGATGGGTAACAAGATATGATGAAGACGATGTTTTACCTAGGTTTGGGCCCTCTTGATGGAGGTAAAACCCTACGTCCTCTTCTTGTTGTTATTGATATGGTAGTATAGAGTATAGAGTTGATCTAGTGTGAGATCGATGTTGTGGCCTAAACCCTATTCATAATGAGCTTGATGTATCCTACGAGCTATGACCCCCTGGCTTATATAGACAGGGTTTACACAAGGTCGGTTACAACAGAGAATGAATATGTTGATTACTACGTCTCCTTGGATTACATGCCAAGTCTTTGGAAGAGTCCATCTAGAGTTCAATACTTTTGCCGACAGTTGAACAGGCACGAGGGTTCGACCCATGAGGATAGGTAGTAGACCGAAGGATCCCCTAATCCTGGACTCCCTCAAAAGCAACGAACTAGCCGCCAATGATGAAATCTTCTACCGTTCATGACGTCATGGGAACTCTGGCTTGCGAGGCGAGTTCCTCTTTCTTCCTTTAACTGAAGATAGTTCAGCTCCCGATGACTCCTTCTCCTTTGAACACATAGACACACATACACACACACACACATATATATGTGTAAATTATTATCCCTAGGCCTACCGCTTAACAATGAGCGACATCTTTCCTAATTCAAAAGGCCGTGGTTGGTCAGGGCCCGTTTTTTCGAACGAGCGGTTCGAGACAGTTTTATTAACACGTCCCATCATGGAGATCGTGCTCCCTTTTCCAGGGATATGGTTAATGGTTTGGGTTTCTCCCAAGCACCCATAATCACAATTTTATTGGGAAGTGGCAGAGTTTACGGTGCAGCCATGAGGCCTTTGGTATTCTGACGAGTTATAAAAGGTGTAAACCTTCACCTTGGCTCCTCACGCACCTCAAATCTCGCTCACCATCGCCATTCCCTGCTCCCAAACCTCCAACGCTCCAACTCTTCTTCTTCCCCTGAGCTCTCGTATCCCCTCACCAATGTGGCAATGCCCAGCGCCGGTTCCAAGGGCAAGTGGGGGGTCTCCTATATTTCTAGAAAGGACATTTTTGAGCTGAAGAGCTGCGAGTATCTTCCAGAGAACATAGGCCACCACGCGCTGGAGAAGGACCAGGTTATCCCCACTCCTAGAGATGGGGAAAGAGTAGTTTTCATTCCTCACTTCGTTAGAAGCTTAAGTTTTCCCCATCACCCATTTGTTCGAGGGATCATGTTTTACTATGGGCTTGAATTCCATGATCTCCCCCCGAACTCCATCACCCATCTTTCCACTTTCATCACGGTCTGTGAGGCCTTCTTGCGGGTCCAACCCCACTCACGCCTGTGGATGAAGGTCCTGAACGTCAAGCCCAAGGTCGTTAACGGCGAGCAGGCTGTCTGCGGAGGGGCGATGATGGGCAACCTCAACGGGGCTACATGCCCGAAGGGCACATTCATCGGCACCATCAAGTCATGGCAGAAGGAGTAGTTCTACATCACCGAGCCGCACAACGCACACAAGGCGGCTCCTCCTGCATTGAGATGTGGACCCCCTAGGTGCCTCACATCCTCGACAGAAATGGCCCTAGATTGTGGGGAGGCCATGGAGGTGAAGGAGCTCACAAAGAGGATCTCTGATCTGATGGAGAAAATCGACCTCACGAATATGGTCCAAGTGATGCTGCATCGCGGACTTCTCCCCTGCTAGTACCATCCCGTCCCGATGTAGGAATATGATATGGAGAATCTGTCGGTATTTTGGGAATGGGGGTACCCAGACCTGCCTGCCCGCGGCCTAGGGATGGCCCACTTCATCGACCAAGAACCAACAGGCCTAGAACCACTCAAGGAAAGGTCCACGTGAGGGGCCAAGCCTCCTGAGGAGGAACAACTTCAGGACCCGCAGGGGGCCTCCTCAGGACCCCTCAGGAGCGACGGATATTCCAAGGATAGACCCGGCCTCAGGAGTCAAGGATGACGCGGGGAAAGGATAGGCAGGCAGCGGATTGCAGGATGGTGCAGTTTCCCCTTTCGTGCAAAGGAGGGAAGGACATACCGGGTTCCCAAGGCATCTTCCAAAGGTTTCCTTTCTAGTGCAACAAAGCCATCGCCGGCAGCCAGTAGGACAGACGTCATGCCTGAACCCGTCCCTACACGGCTGGCAACCACTTTTGCAGGCGAATACCATCTTTGGGCAACGCAGCGTGTTCCTCAGTTCCATTTCAAAGTTGTCCGTTGTGGGATCCCTTCCCGCCCTTGCGATGGGGGAAGAGGACCCAGTCCGCCGCTATATATAGAGGTTAGGTTACTTCATTGAGGGGGATCGATCCCATCCGCCCGATCCGATCCATTCATTCACACACACCACACAAGGGCCACCCAACCTTCGGAGGCCCTCGAACATTCTACTAGTTCATCCACCAACCTCCACGAGAGGCAATCCACCAAAGCAGGAGTAGGTTATTACACTTCTCAGCGGCCCGAACGTGGGTAAACTGCCGTGTTCTGTGTCTTCCTCACCATCGAGTGAGTTCTCTGCCATCCACAACGAGTAGCAAGTTAGGTGAGGCGAGCCCGAGAGAGATCTTCGTACACGCCCCTGAGTTCGAATCTTTAGGGTTTTGCGGAGCCTGAAATCCGACATTTGGCGCACCAGGTAGGGGGCGTGTCAAGGTCTCCTCCGATCTTCGTCTTCCCTAAGCCCCGCTGCTCCGATGACCGCGCCCAACAAGCTTCTCCGAGCCTCGTCGAGCTTGTTTCCAACCGTCATACCACAGCGACCGGAAGTACGTGTACCGACGTTGTGGTACCAGTCGTCTTGTACGAGATCGTCGACATCGTCTCCACCATCGCAACCACCCGTGCCACCCAGGCGCACGACGGCTGGGCGGTGCCCCCGGCATCCACGACGTGTCGCATCAGCTTGGGGGACCTCAGCGCGCACGACGCACTACAGATGGCGAGCGAGATGCTCCACCAACGACCGATGCAAGGGGGCTTCGACGCCTGGGTGGACCACATCACGGAGCTGATCGCCATCGCCCAGAAGGACATCCGACTCTACTCTTCTTCAAGGCCGCAGGCGCCAGGCGCCGGGGGCTCGCACCTCGTGTCGGTCCCTGGGCCTACGAGCGACGGGGCCCTTCCTACGCTGGGTGGGGCCGAGAGAGACGTGTCGCATGCTGCCCTCCTCCTCCTCCAGATTCCGGTGGCTGGCCTCGAGGCACAGCATGCCGGCAACCACCAGAGGCGTGAAGAGAACGACAGGACGTTCGATGCACACACCGGCGCGCATCACCAAGACCAGGTCGCCCCCCGACAAGCCGGGGCGGCCAGGCAGGTGCGCTCCAACGGGCGCAGCCAGCAGCGGGCGGCAGAGGCGTCAGCATGGGCAAACTACGGCAATGGAGACACGCCAGGGTACCAAGGGGGGAGTCTGCACCGGGCAATGCCAGGACCACCCAACGGCGGCAACAGAAACAAGCGACTTCGTGCGGAGGCCCATCGCAAGAAGAACTCCGAGCGACGCGACCGGGGGGATCTCCCCCCGCCGCAAAGAGGGACCGCCACCGTCGCGCTGCTGAACGGCTTTGGAGGTCGATCGAACACCTACGCGGAACCTTACGTACCGTGCTATGTAACACCACCTGACCCTTCCGACGAGGAAGAGCCTCACGCGTCCACTCCAGGCGCCAGTCCCCCTCAGGAGTAAGGAACGCTCCCGGGGCCCCCCTTGAGCCGCACCTTAGGGCTCCCAATGGCTGAGCAATGGATTGAAGAGACGTGGGCAGGGAGGCGCCCCCAAGCCGCGAGGCATGACGCCAGCCACCGCCCCCGCGGAGCAACTGCGAAAAACTGGGTCCCCGACCTCAGGAGGACGAGTCGGAGAAAGCAACGAGGCACAAGTGGCACGGGTCACCCGAGGCGACTACAGTGCTGGTGTGGGCACCCAGGGCCGGGCCTCACGAGTCTCCCCTCAGGCGCAAAGAAGCTATGCGAGGTAATTTCTTGGTTCACTACTCTAGGGGGTGTCTGCTGGCTGCATGAACTTCAAGTGTTCAGGGCACACCACTGCTCATCATATCATTTACGCATGCTTCCATAACTTTTGCACCATCCATTCGACGATCTAACATCTTACCTTGATTGCATCTTTGGGCGATTTGCCCCCCCCTCGGGGGCTCCGGCCGGTGCGCGTCGCCCCGTCGCGGGACCTGGGGAGGCCCCGCGGCTCCCCAGGGCCACAATCAACATGATGAAATGGGGGCCGCTTGAGCGTAAAAAGGGGGCTCCTGAGCATCGAGCCTCAGGGGCCTTACAGGTCACAAGGCCACCTGCCACCCTTGATGCCGTCCACAGACATTCGGTCGTTATCAGGGGTGGCAGGGCTTGACCTCGTAGCTGCATTTTTTCATTTGATCGCAAGCAACAACGGTTGGGAAATGTGCGGGACCGGGTCTTGGCGACGCAGAGCCGCTCGAACGTCAAAGGGGGCTCGTGAGCATCGCGCCTCAGGAGCCTTATCGGTCACAAAGCCACTTGGCCACCCTGGTGCCGTCCACGCACATTCGGTTGGTATCAGGGGTGTCAGGGCCTTGCCCCGTGAGGTGCCTCACGACGGCAGGGAAATGTGCGGGACTCGGACCTACCAACGTAGAGCAGTAGAAAATCCCTCAACCAGTCTCAAGAGATGGAGGAAACATCACGGAGCTGGAGCGCCCTCACATTCGCCCTACAATCCCCACGGGACCTGCATCAACTCGCGGCACCTGTGCATCGTCCTTCAATCCTTCCGGAACCTACTTCATCTCGTGACACTCTCACGTAATAATGAGTTGAGGCTGTATAGGCCCAGGCCCCCCAGAGGACGCGGAAGGGGTCCATCCCACGCCTAATGGTAGCCCTACGCTCCGCGTTGGGGAGAAGACGGAGGCAATCAACACGGTCCACCAATGACCCAAAGGAATCAAGTGTCTATGCCTCAGGGGTAGGGACACTCGCGAGGCCAAAGCATCCTCGTGACCTCCCACATACACCCCCACCGTGACACTCTCACGTAGTTATGAGCCCAGGGCCCCCTGAGGACGCGGAAGGGGTCCATCCCACGCTTAGTGGCAGCCCTACACTCTGCGCTGGGGAGAAGACGGAGGCAATCAACCTAGTCCGCCAATAACTATGCCCGCAGCTGGGGGGAGATGGCCGCAGAGATTAGCCTAGGTGCTGGACGCAACGTTTGCTCGCTTCTTCTTGGAGCTTGAATTATCCTGTGCTGCACTTGAATTTGCCGATTTCATAGTCGATGCTTGAAAAACAAAGGGGGGGATTTTCTCTTGCACTGTCTCGTTTGGCCGGATTTGAAGCCTCCTTTTATGGATCACATTTTCTGAGGAGTTGAACACTCTGCACCTCCCCTAGGCGCCAAGGAGCGTGAAAGCAAGGACTTGCCATCCCAGGGGCAAACATTTTCAGTGATCGACCCCCGCTCGGGGGCTAGTATGGAAGCACAATACCACCACAAAGAGTCTCGGGAGGCCTCAGGGCGCCCTGGGGCGATGACCAAAGGGACGCGGGACCGGGACCCGCAGACATAGAGTACCAAAATGGTGTCCACCCTGCCCCACTAACAAAGTAGGGGCTACTCCGGAGGAGCTGTGGAAGGGACAGGCGCAAACCCACGAGCTAAGTACCCCCCAGACCCAGATACGACCATGTGGTTTCGCGTTGAACCAAGAACGAATTAGAAACACGTGTACTAACGAAAGATGCATGACCCAAGGACTAAGCTATGGCAAGGAACTAGGCCATCTACCAAGCATGCAGTGGCACAAGCGATGCCTCGGGAGGATGGGACCTCCTAAGGGCCCTGGCCGCCATTGCCCCCGAGCAACGGCTGGGTCAGCGATGGGCACTATGCAAGGGAGCCGAGCCTCGACGACTACCAGTGAACAAGCCATCGATTCAAGGGCGGAAGGAAAAAGGGAGAATGGCGAAGGTAACATACAAAAGTCTAACGCCTAATAGGGCAGAGTTTATAGTCCAATATTACAGGAACAGGGAAACAGAAGCTGGGGGATGCCTAGGGGGAGAGGTCACCGACACCGCCCTTGGCGCCGGCAGGCTCGGCGTCGGAGCCCTCCTCCTCACTGGAGACGGGCACCCGGATGTACCGCTCCACCAGGGCGTCCACACGCGGGCACACTTCGTCCCAGAGAATATGTCGAGACTCAGAAGGCACCGGCTCGACGATGCGCTGGAGATCAAGCTCCGGGACGAGGCGGCACAGGTTGGAGAAGACGAGCGTCAAGGCAAGGCCAAGAAGCTGGCGCGCTTCGGACGCATTGTCCTCCTCCATGCGATAGACGCTGGCCTCCAGCATCTCCACCACCTCCTAGAATAAGGCGAGGTAGCCCCCGTCACTGCTCACCCTTGGCAGCGCTGGGGCATCCCCAATGAATCAGCGTGTCGCACGTGCCGCTTGGCCGGCGATGCCCTCGAACTGCTTAACTCGCTAGGACTACAGCATCCGGGCATACCTCGCCTCTTCCTAGGCAGCCTGAACGATGTCGGCCGCCTCATGGACCTCACTCTGCAGCGACGCCAACTCCACCTTGGCCTCCGCTACGCCCTGGCGGGCGGCCTCGACACTCTCGAGGTTGGCCCGCATCCCCTTTGTCTCCTCCTGAAGCTCGCCGAGCTTGAGCTTCTTGGTTGCGGGTGCTTTGGAGAAAAGGGAAGATCAACCACCAAGAAGCAGACGGGATAATAAGGAAAGGGGGTGCAAGCAAGGAACTTACTTGTCGGTCAGAGTCCAGTGGTGACGGACGCGCGGCGACCCTGAGGGCCCTCTGCCGCTGCTCCTGGGGGATGACGAGGGCGCGGGCGGAGCCACGCATTTTCCCCCGGCCAGGATCGCCTCCTGGAGACGCCATGGAAGATGAAGAAATGAAGGGGAGAAGAGGTTTTTCTCGGCGGAGCAAAGGAAGCAAAGAGGAACCTCAAGATCGCGGTGCCTCCCCCTTGCCAGGTGCGGGGCATATTTATAGGTGAGCCACGGTCATCAATCGTCATGGGAGCGCGAGCATCGCGCGCCCCTCGGGGCCGCGAGGTGGTCCGGCGGGAGCGTTGCCGCCCACGTCGCCTCGCCTAACAACCGAGCGGTCACGTCTGTAAGGGCCGTTGGGCGCGGTTAGGCCGCACCTGTGCCATTCAATGAGTAACAATGATGGCCAACGCGGTTCTTGGAGATCGTGCCATCGTGGTCTGGTGCGCCCCCGATGCCTCGAGGAGCGAGAGTGTCGCTGCGTGGCGGCTGGACACGTGTGCCGCCTGGCCCGTAGGCAATGAGGGCCCGCACCACTTCGGGCCACCCTCAAGGCTTCGCCGAGAAGCCAGCCCAGGCATGCCTTGGGCCCGAGGGCTACTCTCGGTATTCTAGGAATGGGGGTACCTAGACCTACCTGCCTGCGGCCCAGGGATGGACCACTTCATCGACCAAGAACCAACAGGCCCAGAACCACTCAAGGAAAGGCCATCGCGAGGGGCCAAGCCTCGCGAGGAGGAACAACTTCACGACCCGCAGGGGGCCTCCTCAGGACCTCTCCGGAGCGGCGGATATTCCAAGGCAAGACCCGGCCTCAGGAGTGAAGGATGACGCGGGGAAAGGACATGCGGGCAGCGAATTGGAGGATCGTGCAGTTCCCCCTTCCATGCAAAGGAGGGAAGGACGTACGCGGGTTCCCAAAGCATCTTCCAAAGGTTTCCTTTCTGGTGCAACAAAGCCATCGCCGCCAGCCAGTAGGACATACGTCCTCCCTGGACCCGTCCCTCCAGGGCTGGCACCCACTTTTATAGGCGAAGACCACCTTTGGGCAGGGAAGCATGTTCCCCTGTTCCCCTTCAAAGTTGGCCATTGTGGGATCCCTTCCCGCCCTTGCGATCGAGGAAGAGGACCCGGGCCGCCGCTATGTATAGAGGATAGGTTACTTCGTTGAGGGGGGCCAATCCCATCCACCCGATCCGATCCATTCGTTCATAGACACCACACAAGGCCCTCGGACATTGTACTAGTTCATCCACCAACCTCCATGAGAGGCAATCCACCAAAGCAGGAGTAGGGTATTACGCTTCTTAGCGGCCCGAACCTGGGTAAACTACCGTGTTCTGTGTCTTCCTCACCATCGATGAGTTCTCTGCCATCCACGGTGAGTAGCGAGTTAGGTGAGGCAAGCCCGAGAGTGATCTTCGTACACGCCCCTGAGTTCGAATCTTTAGGTTTTGCGGAGCCCGAAATCCGACAGAATCCGGATAGTGCGGCTGGATCAGTGCGGAGGTTTATCCGTACCACACCCGAGAAGCTATGGAAGGCACTGTGCAAGTTGCAAAAGACTTGGCCTGACGAGGAGGAAGATGAAGTCCTTTCCCTCCTTAATCCTGCGGGGCCGGTAATATTTTACTATCCGACACCTTTGCCCGAGGATGTCATGACCGCAGTGCTGGCGGCCATGCTGGTTGAGAAGGTGTATATGGCTCCAAGGGAGAAGGAGGAACAGAAGAAGGGGAAAAAAAGATCCGGGAGGGTTTCCGATCGAAGGGTCCCCTGGACTCTAAGTCCGAAGAGACACTGGCTCCCTCCAACATGGAGGGAGAGGAAGACGAGGAGGAGGTATGTGACTCCTCCCACACCAAAAATAGAGAAGCATCCGAAGATGCCGAGGGAGATCAAGCTCCTGTTGCTTCCAAGAAGCCACGTTGGGCCCCTATGGCCCTATTCGATGACATTCTCGCTTGGACGAGGAGTCCGCGGATGAAGCACTGGTCCATCGAAGGACCCACACGATGAAACCCCGAGCCAAAAGGTATGTACAAAAAATCAGAATATACCTTCCCTCTAATTGTCGTGGTTCTATTTAGGCTCATATTCCACATTAGAGCCTGCAATGTGATTTCCCCATCGATCGAATTTCGGAGGGGGTTCCCTGCCAGCCAATCTAGGTGAAAGCAGGACTGGCTTGCTCCATTCACCTCCCCCAGCAACCAAGGGGACCGAGGAGGTGGTATCTAGGGAGCCCCCCCCCTGCTGGATACCACGACATGGGGTGACAATATTATGGCCGAGGTTAATACTTCGGCCACAAAGGACCAGGAGGATGAACTCCTGCTAGCGACAAAGGAGTGAGGGAGCGGACCCTCTGGGTCTCCTCCGAAGACAACTTCGGAGGGTCCTCCCTCTCTGGTGCCAGCAGTAGTAGTCTCTTCGCAAAGGGAGACTGTTACAACGCACTCGGGGCTATCCACGATGGAGCCACTCCGAACTAGATGGCCAAACCTAAGGGAGGAAGGTTTGATCGATCCTTCCATTCCCGAAGAATGCCACACTCATCTGAGTGCGGTTTTGAAAAGTATTCAGTCTGTTGATAACAGTCCAAAGGGAGCTTTCGACGCACTATTAGCACACATCAAGGTAATGTGCATACTTTTCTGTTTGCAATTATGCATTGTCTAGAAGTTTTATTATGCCAGTAGCCCCCAAGACCTGTGTTAGTTTGAAAGACTCATACAGGGGTTAGAATGATTCTGAAATAGTGCGTGTAGCCCCCAAAGATCTGGTGGGTTGATCAGAATGCACCCTCGCAAAGACATTTTCAAAGATTCTGAAAACTAACAAAATATGTTCTTTTGCAGGCCTCTACATTATCCGCAACCTTCAACTCTCCGGAGTTGGAGGAGATGAACCGAAAACTAAAAGTTTCTGAAGAGGAGTTGGAAAGCATCAACAAGCATTTTGAAGACGCTCAAAGTAAGTGTGCGAGCTTTAGCTCTCTAATTCAACTATTTGTAATATTTTTCTCTAAATGAGTGTTGTCCAAATGACTATCACAGATGTTACTGCTCACGTTGATCGGCTCAGGGCCGAACTTGGCCAAGCCAAATAAGAGGTCGCCGAACAGTGGACACCGACCATACATGAAGAAGCTGTTAGCGATAAATTTGAGGCCCGAGTCAGCGAAGTTCAGCAAGAGCTTAAGGAGGCCACCACGACGAATGAGGCCCTTGAGCAGATAGAAAACAAAATTTGACAGAAGTGACGATGGTCACTACCACACTCCAAGAATAGCGGAAGGAGGCACATGATCACCAGAATGAGGTCCATCAGATCAACCAAATCCTCACTGGTAGATATTTAATAAAATCTACCTTTGGCAGACAAAGATTTGCATCTCTTAATCAAATATGGTGTTCTATAGGTGCGATTCCTGATCTATGAATAGTGTGGTAGAGGTAGAGAAGTACTATGCTTCTCAGGAGAGCGCAGCAGCAAAGGCTCTTCTGGGCACAATTCCAAAATCTGGAGCATCCTCAGCTGGCATCTGATGAGTTGAAGCAACCGATGGAGCTGCCCATGATGACTGAGCCTTCCATGAAGGACTTGTGCATCAGGCTGTGGCCAGCCAAAGCATTGTCGAGTAGCTACTTCGGCTTGGTTCAAAAGCTGATTGATGTATCGCCTTGAATCGACGACTTGAAGCGTTCGGTCTGCATCGAAGGAGCTCATATGGCCTTTGCAAAAACAATGACACATTTGCCAAAGCTAGAGCCCACGAACATGGCCACCATACCTCCGCTGCCTAGGAAGGAGCACACGCGCGCCAAACAGTTTTTTGCCACTACTATGGAAGGTGCCCGGGCTATATAGGCACTATGTTCTAAGGACATAGTCTTTGATTAGAAGATACTATCCTGTAAAAGTGGTTGGATAATACAATGCCTTCTAATTTTTGCATGGTAGAACATGTCTTTAAATTGCAACTCTTGTTTTGGTTATTTTGATATTGAAAGTTTCTAGTGGTCGGCTTCTGCCCACCTCCAGATTCTAGTGAGTCTGTTTTTGGCTTCTGCATAGTTACCCATAGCCAATGTCTTGCGACCCTTAAGGCAGTAATGTGGGAGAAAACCAGGCAATCAGAGTATTTTGCTTTAATGATTTCATTTATCCATAAGAGATTGACGATGGGTGCTAAGCAAAACCCTTTCAAAAATTGGTGATAGTCGGTTTATGCCGTGGTGTAAAAACCTGTAATCACTTGGTCTGAATGACTTGAAACATTTCGCAGAAAGCGATGAACCCCTATTGGTTCTGTAGTTTAACACTTGGCTTCGGATCACACACCAGCTCTCGCGCATCATGCCGGTTAGCTTTCGGCTTTCTCCACTGACGTACTTAACGAGACTAAGTGGAATACAGTCACAGTGGTTCTCCCTTTACCCTTTTTGCCGGACTAGCGGAGCATAAATGGGTAAAGACAGGAGCGGGGCAACCCGACATTAAGGAACTGACTCATATAACATGAGTCTAAGACACCGGACTCGTGAAATGCCAAATAGTAATGTAACAGTTTCAAAAGGGGTGGTTGTGACGACTAAACCCCCGTTAACTCAGCCAATATGTGCATAAAAAAAACTTGTATAAGTGTTCGAGAAGTAGTTTGGGAAAAGTAGGAAGCAAAAAACCATTGCAAAGCTCATAAATAACAAAGAGCGTTCCATACTTTCAAAGAATTATGAATTGTATAATTCAAACTTCACAAGCAACTCTATATGTATAGATGAATAAAAGAGTACAAAGTAGAGGTTTACACAGGGTTGGGTATGACTAGCTTGATGTTCCTATAGGCACCCTACTGCACGTATGCGCCTTTACTTGTCGGAGAACATTCCTTGGATAGGAGAGAACTTCGATGAACATCTCTTGTGGTGAATGATGGTCTTGAGAAGCCGCCAATATGTATGTGTGCTTGACGCATAGATAGGTCCTTAATGGTACGTGTATATCTCCAAAGACTATACTACCCATGGTTTGGTTTATCCAAATAGTAAGCCTTATATTTTTAATCCTCATAGCTGGCCATGGTATCTTGTGTGCAAAGTTGTGTCTTCGAGGTACATACTTTGTTGGATGCAAGGTGCTGCTATGAGGAGTGTATCCCTATTTATGTGACATGGTATGTGTCCGTGGTGGGGCACAAGCCCACTTATACTCCTTGAGGGATACTTTTGGATTGGGAATCGTGTCACTCGCCTGTATTTCGGTTGCTAAGGCCGCATTGTGTTCCTCGGTCCGAAGGGATCGTTCGGTGTTACCATTGACTGTACTAACACCTTTAGGTCCTGGCATCTGCAGCTTGAGGTAGGCATAATGGGGGACGACATTGAAATGAGAGAATGCCATACGGCGAAGGAGTGCATGTTACCGGTTGCGGAAAGGGGCAACATAGAAGAACAAATCTTTCCTGCGAAAGTTGTTGGGCGAGCCGAACACTACCTCTAGGGTTACCATGCCTAAACAGCGAGCTTTGATGCCAGGAATTACTCCCTTGAATGTGGTCTTACTCGGTTTGATTCGCGTTGGATCAATACCCATTTTGTGCACTGTATCCTCGTAAATGAGATTAAGCCTAGTGCCCCTTCCATGAGGACTCGTGTGAGGTGGTACCCATCAATGATGGATCGAGTACCAAGGCCACTAACCCCCCATGCCGAATACTGGTGGGGTGGTCCGTGTGATCATAGGAGATCGTACATGCCGACCATGGATTGGACTTCGCGGATACTGGCTCTATGGCATATACATCCCGAAGCACACATTTCCTCTCCTTTTTGGGAAAGTGGGTGACATAGATCATGTTCACCATTTGGACCTCAGGGGAAACACCTTTTGGCCCCCGTTGTTCGGGCGACAGGGCTCTTCATCGTCCTTGCTGCGTGGGTTTTTGGCATGATCTTCGACCATGCTCTTACCCGCTGCTTTGATCACACAACAGTTACGGTTGGTGTGTGTTGTAGGCTTATTTTTAGTGCCATGTATCTCATAGGTCATCTCAAGTAATTTGTCCAGCGTCGTCGGCCCGTCCTGGCTTCCCTTGAAAGGTTTCTTCTTGGGTCCAGGCCTAGAGATTCTGATTCCGCCATTAACTGTTGTGTCATCGGCTTAACCACCATTGTGCCGATGCTTATTCTTGTTGTGTCGTGGATTTCCATTACTCTCCCGAACTGTAAAAGTGTCGAAGTTTGAGCAAGGATTATTCCATCGAGCCAGCTAAGTATCCTCACCCGCACAATGACGGATCATGAGGGAGGTGCGAGCGACCATTGTCCTCGGCCTTTCTTGTCCAGGTATCCAGGCGAGCCATTCACCACGTAAGTTGTTGCGGAAGAAAGCTAACGCCTCAACGTCCGAACAATCAACAATCTAAATTTTCTTTGTGAGATATATGTTCCAGAATTGTCGGGATGACTCATCGGGTTGCTGGATTATGCGGCTTAAGTCATCGGACACAGGTGGCTGAAGATAAGTGCCTTGAAAGTTGCCACGAAAGGGGTCTTCAAGATCCTCACAACTGCCGATGGAGTTTTCTGGGAAGCTGTTTAGCTAGTGCCTAGCTGGTCCTTTGAGCTTGAGTAGTAGGTATTTGATAGCATGGAGATCGTCTTCACGGGCCATGTGAATATGAAGGAGAAAATCCTCAATCTAGTCAGTCGGATCTGTCGCCCGTCGTACTGTTTAATATTTACGATTTAAACTTTTTGGGGAAGTGATGCCGCATTATCTCATCCGTGAAACACATTGGGTGAGCAGCTCCCCTTTCCCGAGCTATGTCATGCTGGAGACTGGTCGAGGTTCTACCATGCTGCGTGTCCCGAACTCCATCGTTCTGGTTGGGACGAGCTTGTTATCTGTTCTATCTTGCCGTACTATGACTGCCGAATCCATAAATGGATCTGGTTTGTTCTGCTTTAGAATTAATTTTCTGCCATATATCATATCGGTCTTTAGGTTGAACCAGTTCCTTTCCCTTGTCTTGTCCTCGAGGAGGACGATGTGGTTGATCATCTTATGTGAATCTGAGTGGTGCGGGCTCCAAGGCCTCAACTTAGAATTCCCGTAACAGGCGTTGATGTGGGTATCTCTTGGTGTGCCCATGTAGCTCGTGACCGTACCCTCGTCGGTAGCCAAGAATTTTGTCCATCTTTCAGTAATGGAGTCTCGTTCGGCTTTGATCTATCTCTGCTTGAGCTTAAGGCTACAAGTAATGTCAATGAGCTATTGCCTGAACATTTCCCGATCCAATGGGTCTTCGGGGACAATAAAATCAGCTCCCAGGATTTCGTCCTCCTCGATCGAAGGGATGTAGTTGCTGACGTCGGAGTCATCGAGATCCTCAAGCTGGTCTATATCCATATATCCTCGTAAGTCTGGGTCATATGCGGGGTCTGAAGGTTTTGGAGATTCGTTGAGATTTTTCGTATCCCCGGGATCTGGGTTTTCCCATGTGCCTACATTGCTTTCCTTGCCCTTACGAGCTTTAGGCTTTTTGCGCTAGCGCCGGTGTTTGACACGTTCATCACCGCTGTTCTTGGTTGGGGTGTCATCTTTCCCTTCCCCCGTATCACCTTCGTCCCTGGGGTTGTCCACCATGTAGACCTCGTATGTGGAGGTGGTGGTCCATTGTCCCATTACAGGAGGGTCTTGTGATTGAATAGTCGTGTACATATATTCGACTTCTTTTGAAGATAAGTCTAACACATTGGTTAGATCTTCGATGGTGGCGACAAAGTGGGTGGTGGGTGGGTAATAAAGTTCCCTGCACCTAGCTCCAGGGCCAGAAAGGTCCTGGGTCGGAGACCGCTCGTCTGAATAATCATCGGTTCGGTCTTGGGTCTTTGTCTCATTCGACCATGAGAGATTTGTGGACTCTCACTTGGAGCCCTAACGGAAGTATTTTCTGAGGCTTCGCCGTAGGACGTGTGTTCGGGCGGGATGACCCGCGTGCCGCCGAATTCCATAGCCAGACCTTTGCTCGAGGCCGAATTAAGGTTAAAATCTGTTCCGGACTCAAAGTCTAGAATAGGGCCCGAAGTTAAATCTTCGAATTTTTTGAGGTTTTCGGGCTCAGTCGGAACCTCGGAAAGGATCAGGTCGCCCTGGGTGTTGGCAACTAATTCCAACTCACCGAACTTAAATTCTTGACCTGGGATGACCCCGTTGATCTGATGATGAGTCGCCTTGAAGTGCGAGGTACTACTGAAAGCAAAGGATTGGCCGGAGACTAAGCGAGCCATCGAGACTTTTTGCGATCTCACATCGGAGCTCTCAATGAAAGCACCAACGTCTGTCTCTAAACCGGTTGATCTCGAGTTGGGGGTCCAAACTGTGGATCTAAGGTCGATGGATAACAAGAGATGATGAGGACGATGTTTTACCCAGGTTTGGGCCCTCTTGATGGTGGTAAAATCCTACGTCCTACTCTTGTTGTTATTGATGGGGTAGTACAGAGTACATAGTTGATCTACTGCGAGATCGATGTTGTGGTCTAAACCCTAATCGTAATGAGCTCGATGTATCCTATGAGCTATGACCCCGTGGCTTATATAGACGATATGGGTGTCAGGGTTTACACAAGGTCGGTTACAACGGAGAAGCAATATGTCGATTACTACATCTCCTTCGATTACACGTCAAGTATTCGGAAGAGTCCATCTAGAGTCCAATACTTCTGTCGATGGTCGAACATGCTAGAGGGTCCGACCCATGAGGATAGTAGGCGGCACAAGGACCCCCAAATCCCGGACTCCCTCAGCCGCTGAGCCGATGTCTGCACTGAACTCACAGACCATTTGCTTTCATTGCAAAGAAGCTGGTCACTGGAAGTGGAACTCTTGCAAGTGGCTTGCTGAGCATGGAAATAAGGCGGAGATGCTTCTTCAGGAAAAGTTACACTTGTTACATATGTTATAGGCATTTACCTTGCTAACATACCTAGTAGCTCTTGGATATTTGATAATGGATTGGTTGTTCATATTTGCAACTTGATGCATGGGCTGGTAAGAACTAAGCGTTTGGCACAAGGGGAGATTGACATCAAGGTTGGCAACAAAGCAAGAGTTGCTGCGTTCGAGGCCGGCATGGTGCATCTCCAGCTTCCTTCTGGATTTATTTTGGAATTGAATAATTGTTTTTACATTCCCGCACTTAGTCGGAACATTATTTCTGCCTCATGCTTGATGAGTCAGGGTTATGAATTCAATTTAAAGGACAATGGTTGTTCATTTTATTTGAATGGAATGTTCCACGGCTATGCACCCATAGGATGGGGTATTTATTTTGAATCTAGAAACAAAACCCGTCTATAACATGAATGTCAAGAGGCATAAGACTAATGAGTCCGACATACTTCTGGCATTGCAAGCTTGGACACATTACTCTAAAACGCATGAAGAAGCTCCATGATGATGGATCCTAACTTCGTCCAACTTTGGTAGTTTGAGACATGTGAATCATGCTTGCTAAGCAAGATGACTAAGTCTACTTTCATAAAGAGTTGCGGAAGGGCATCTGAGCTATTGGAGCTTATACACAGTGATGTGTGTGGTCCAATGAGCACAACGACCGTGGCTGGCTATTACTACTTCGTGAATTTTACAGAAGACTTGAGTAGATATGGATACATCTATTTTCTCAGGCAAAAGTCAAAAACTTTTGAAAAGTTCAAAGAGATTCGGAACAAAGTTTAAAATCAGCTCGACAAGATGATAAAACTTATGTGATCAGATCATGGAGGTGAGTACATGATCCATGGGTATGATAATCATCTGAAAAGCTGAGGTATAGTACCTCAGCTCACACCTCCGGGAACACCGCGTAGAAATGACACGTCAGAACAGAGAAATCGAACCTTGTTGCACATGGTCCGATCGATGATGAGGAAATACCGATTTACTCTTGTCATTCTGGGGATACGCTCTAGAAACTGCAAATTCCACACTTAACAGGGTACCATTAAAATCCGTAGACAAGACACCACATGATATGTGAACCGGGAAGTGTCCTAGTTTGTCTTCTCTAAAGATTTTGGGTTGTGAAGCATTTGTCAAGCGACTCATGCCGGACAAGCTTACACCCAAGTTAGATAAATGCTTATTCGTGGGATACCCGAGGGAAACCTTGGGATACAAATTCTACAACTGAGGAGAGAAAAAAGTGTTTGTTCCTCGGAACAGGGTTTTCCTAGAGAAAGAGTTCCTGGGTCGGGAAGCTAGTGGGAGAACGGTGCCACTCGAAGAAATTCAAGAGCCATTCGAGGATGACTCGGCTGGTGAGATCATACCGGAGTCGATCAGTAAACCTGTAGTGAAGTCGGCACCGGAACCATGAAGGTTGGATAGATTGCACAAAGTGGGCGACGTGTTGCTGCTAGAAAGCGACGAGCCGACCATGTATGCGGAAGCGATGGTGAGACCTCATTACGAGGCATGTCTAGAGTCCAAGAGATCCGAGTTAAAGTCCATGGATGACAATCAATTTTGGGACTTGGTTGATCCGCCACTTGGCGTTGTAGCCATTGTGTGCAAATGGATCTTTAAGAAGAAAACCAATGGTATGGAAATGTTCAGATCCACAAAGATCGGAATCGGGGCTTCGCGGACCCGGAAGAGGTTCAAACTCTTCTGGGCGCTCGCTCTCCAACCCTGTTCTACCTCTCAACTTCATAACGACTCTCTGGTGGCTCGATCTAAGGAAAGTGAACGGGAACACACGACAGTTTACCCTGGTTCTGGCCACCTTATAGTGTATAACCCTACTCTTACTTATCTAGATTGCTTGAGGTGGAAGACGAGTACAAAGGGGGGGGGGGTTCTTTCCCTAGCAAAGATGATGGGGGTCAGAAGATTCTCCCTTACCACAAAGGTTGGGCCTCTCTTTTATAACGGGCTTGGTCCTCTTCCCCCTAAAAACTTTGGTGGGAAGGGTAGACACAATGACTATTTGAAAGGGGACACGACTGCAGTCCGCCCTGACAAAGGTGGTCTTCGCGTGCAAAAGCCCTTCTCTGTGACGCACCGGTGGGCTCGAGGGTGACCTCCGCCCTGCCGAGCCCCCAACCTCAGCTTTTTTGCATCGATCAAGAAACCTTTGGGAGATGCTTTGGGGGCCCGCCAAGTGGCTCCGTTTCCTTTGCACGAAAGTGGAAATCCTCCTCGTCCTATCCTGGTGGCACCACTTCCGCGCCGCGTGCACGGCCTGCATCGCCCACGTGAAGGCATAGAGTCGCGGGATCCCGCTAGGTTGCTCCTAACGAGCTCGTCATGCGAGAGCCTCCCTGTAGGGAGATGATCCCATGATGCTTCCCTCCCGAGGCGAGGGCCCCCCGTGAGGGCCTTCCCTGCCGGGTTTGCCGACGTCCGAGTCAGGATTGTCCAGCCACGGGCCGACGGGCCTAGGTACCCCCGGTCCGAGGGTCCCGATAGTAGCCCCTGGGCCCGTGTTGTGCACGACTCCACCAAGTGGGAGGGGCGAAGCGACGCGGGACCCAACCATCTGTAGGCGAGGCCCGGTGCGTGGCATCCGACACATCACATGACTCTCCCCGCAATGCTTCGGGAACCGCCTCGAGTGGGTTGATGTAAAGCATGTGCGCAACGCTTGCCCTCATTACTCTTGACCGACACCCCCACTTGCGCCAGCATTCCACCGCTAGGTCTCCCTTGTGCCATCGGGACGCGCAGAGCAACCGGTTGGGGGAATGAGGTGACGCAGGGCAAAACTGCCAATGGGCCAGTCATGGCACGCGGTGCACGATGTGGACCACGGTCGCGGCTATAAAACCACCACCCCCTCGGGGGGGGGGGACTGCAACCACACCGCTTCTCCCTTCCGCCTGTTCTTGTGCCACTCTGTCACCCCCCGTGAATATCGCCTTCCTCCTCCTTCCTCCCTTTCCATGGAAGCCAAAAGGGATGTCTTTTCCGACGAGGCGCGCGCAGGGCCTTCGGGGCCACAACTGCCCTTGCTGCAGTGGCGCTGGTCCACCAGTGATGAGTAAGTATATTTCATGTTAGGCTCAACAAATCTTGATCGCGGAGCTTTTCAGGGTGCCAACACCCCAGAGGCGCCGGGTTGGCCTGCTGGGGGCATCCTCTCGCGCACCGTCTTCTAGGGAGGCCTCCTATTCCATGCTTGGCCTGGCGGGGCCCAGGGGGACCCACAACCTCCTCGGGGGAGACGGCGGACCCTTGGGGCACGCGGTCCAATCCTCCACGCCTGCCGCACAGGGCGCCAGGCGCGAGGCAGACCTGAACCTGCGGGAGGCGGCGGTCGTAGGGCGAGATGATGATGTGGCTCTCCACGAGCGAGAGGCCACCCAGACCGCCTATGATCAAGAGGTCGAACAAGAGTGCTTCAAGACCCTGGAGAGAAACGTGCTTGCGGTCGAAGCCACCTTCAGGGCGATGGGCGAGGAAGCCCTGGCCGAAGTGTAGGCGAGGGTGGCCCGGGAGCGATCGGCTACCCTAGAGGAATATTGCGACGAAATTGCCCGGTAGGAGAACCACCTTCAGCTTAGGTGCGACGCCCTCCAGGGGAAATAGACAAGCTCAGCTCCCAGTTGCGGGACGCCCAGGCCGCTCTCCAGGATGCCCTGGGGGTGAGGACGGTGCTAAGGAGGAGGTGTCCGTGCTTTAGGCCCAGGTTCAAGAGGCTGCCGACCCCGTGCAGGTGGCCAGGGATGGCGCGACTCCCACGCGGTTGATGGAGGCTTAGTGCGCCAAGCAGCTCTTGGAGCTCGCCTGCCGCGCTAATGGGGCGCTTCATCGCTTCTTCGAGGTCGCCCTTCCGCTGTGTCGTGCAGATCTCAAGGAGGTGGAGTCCATCGAGTCAAGCGTCTCCAAGGTGGATGAAGACATCGAGTCCAGCACGCGCGACCTACTGGACGATGCGCTGATGCGCGTCTTCTCTAACCTACGCCACCGCGACCCCATGTCCGACCTCCCCCGCGTGATGGAGCTGATGCCTGCGGAAATCCTAAGCCCCCTCAGATATGAGGTGCGCGAGCATGTGGGGTCCCTGGTTGGGTGGTTTGCCCGAGCGACGCCTTCCGAGGGGAGCAGAAGTTCTGCGTCAGGGCCTCCAGGGGCCGCGACGAGGACAATGCCTCCTTTGTTTAGGCTTCTCTGTCCCTTTACAATTGCATCAAGAATCACTCAGACCTGAAAAGGGCACTAGAAGTTATGTAATATATCTTTGTTTGGAGTAGCGATTGCCTGTTATGCTTGGTGTGTCCTTGTTCCCCCCACGAGGTCATTCGCTGCCCTTCGCGCATTTCCTGCATCCCAGCCAGGGGGTCCCATGATGCGTGGCTCCGAGGCCTTCACCCCCAACATGGGATGGGGCCTCCAGGGACAACCCACGAGTTTTCCTGAGTACTTGCCCTTGTCCGAGCAAGTCGTTGCCCCGCGCTGCCCCGATTGTCCTTCCCCGCGAAGCTTCCGGGGCAGCTTCTTCTCTGCTGATCGAAAGTTGCGGTGCATGTCGTGAGGCCACAAGGTTGCTCCCTGGGCCTCTCTGTTGGAAATATGCCCTAGAGGCAATAATAAAATGGTTATTATCATATTTCCTTGTTCATGATAATCGTGTATTGTTCATGCTATAATTGTATTAACAGGAAACAGTAATACATGTGTGAATAAATAGATCACAATGTGTCCCTAGCAAGCCTCTAGTTGACTAGCTCGTTAGTCAATAGATGATCATGGTTTCCTGGTCATGGGCATTGGATGTCATTGATAACGGGATCACATCATTGGGAGAATGATGTGATGGACAAGACCCAATCCTAAGCATAGCACTAGATCGTATTGTTCGTATGCTAAAGCTTTTCTAATGTCAAGTGTCTTTTCCTTCGACCGTGAGATTGTGCAACTCCCGGATACCGTAGGAGTGCTCTGGGTGTATGAAACATCACAACGTAACTGGGTGACTATAAAGGTGCACTACGGGTACCTCCGAAAGTGTCTGTTGGGTTGGTACGAATCCAGATCGGGATTTGTCACTCCGTGTGACGGAGAGGTATCTCTGGGCCCACTTTGTAGAACATCATCATGAGCTCAATGTGACCAAGGAGTTAGTCACACGATGACGTGCTACGGAATGAGTAAAGAGACTTACCGGTAACGAGATTGAACAAGGTATAGGTATACCGACGATCGCATCTCGGGCAAGTTCTATACCGACAGACAAAGGGAATCGTATACGGGATTGATTGAATACTTGACATCGTGGTTCATCTGATGAGATCATCGTGGAGCAAGTGGGAGCCACCATGGGTATCCAGACCTCGCTGATGGTTATTGGCCGGAGAGGTGTCTCGGTCATGTCTGCGTGTCTCCCGAACCCGTAGGGTCTACACACTTAAGGTTCGATGACGCTAGGGTTATAGGGAATTGTTATACGAGGTTATCGAAAGTTGTTCGGAGTCCCGAATGAGATCCCGGACGTCACGAGGAGCTCCGGAATGGTCCGGAGGTAAAGATTGATATATAGGACGGATGGTTTCGGACACCGGAAGTGTTTCACGCATCGTCGGTAACGTACCGGGACCACCGGGACCTTTGGAGGTGGCCCCGGGGGTCCACCGAAGGGGGGCAACGACCCCGGGAGGCTAGATGGGCCAAGTGGGGAAGGGAACCAGCCCCTAGGTGGGCTGGTGCGCCCCCCACTCAGCCCATGGCGCAGGAAGAGGGGAGAGGGGGGGGGAACCCTAGCGCAGGTGGGCCTAAGGCCCACCAGAGGGGTGCGCCACCCCTCCTCCCTGCCCTGGCCCCCGCCCCCTCTCCCATCTGGGGTGCCGCACCCCTTGGGTGTGGGAACCCTAAGGGCTGCACCCTCTCCCTCTCCTCCTTTATATAGTTGAGGTTTCGGGGCTGTTTGACACACAGTTTTCTCTCTCTCTCGGCGCAGCCCTGCCCTTCTTTCTCCTCTTCTCTGCCGGTGCTTGGCGAAGCCCTGCCGGGAGACCTCGTCTCTCCATGGACACCATGCCGTCGTGCTGCTGGAGTTCTTCCCCAACCTCTCCCTCCTCCTTGCTGGATCAAGGTGCGGGAGACGTCACCGGGTTGCACGTGTGTTGAACGCGGAGGTGCCGTAGTTCGGCACTAGATCGGAATCACACCACGATCTGAATCGCCGCGAGTACGATTCCATCAACCGCATTCTAGTAATGCTTCCGCTTAGCGATCTTCAAAGGTATGAAGATGCTCTTACCCCTCTCTCATTGCTGGTCTCTCCATAGGAAGATCTGAATATGCGTAGGAAAATTTTGAATTTATGCTACGTTACCCAACAGTGGCATCGGAGCCAGGTTTTCTATGCGTAGATTCTATGCACGAGTAGAACACAAAAGGTTGTGGGCGATGATTTGTCAATTGCTTGCCGCTACTAGTCTTATTCTTTTCCAGCGGTATTGTGGGATGAAGCGGCCCAGACCAACCTTTCACGTACGCTTACGTGAGACTGGTTCCACCGACAGACATGCACACCGTGCATAAAGGTGGCTAACGGGTGTCTGTCTCTCCTACTCTAGTCGTTTTGGATTTGATGAAAACGGTCCTTATGAAGGGTAAATAGCTTTGGCATATCATCATTGTGGCTGTCACGTAGGTAAGAAAGCGTTCTTGCTAGAAACCAAAATCAGCCACGTAAAACTTGCAACAACAATTAGAGGACGTCTAAGTTGTTTTTGCAGGGTTTGACATGTGATGTGATATGGCCAAAGTTGTGATGTTGCATGTATGATGTATGAGATGATCATGTTATTGTAATAGGTTTCACGACTTGCATGTTGATGAGTATGACAACCGGCAGGAGCCATAGGAGTTGTCTTAATTTATTGTATGAGATGCAACGCCATGTGCTTACTACTTTTACTTCATTGCTAACGGTTAGCTATACACCACAGGAATCACCTTCTTTGCCGTCTGCCATCACAGACGGCAAAGGCTAAATCCCGGACGGCAAAGAAAAAACAACAGACGGCAAAGAATCTCACGGGCGGCAAAATTTCTTCCTCAGCCTACGACGGCATAGGACCTTCTTTGCCGTCTGTCCCCCCAAAGCGGACGGCAAAGCTCTTTGCCGTCAGCTTTCCTTACGAGCAGTCGGCAAAGTGCTCGAGACGGCAGCCGACAGGCATTGCCTCCGTTAGGGGTTAACGGAGGCTTTTCCGTCTACCTCCCCTTTACTCTTTGTCGTCTGCCTCCCCCTTATTCTTTGCCGTCTGCCTCCTCCTCCCCCCCTCCACTCTTTGTCGTCTGCCTCCTCCTCCCCCCTCCACTCTTTGTCGTCTGCCTCGTCCTCCCCCCTCCACTCTTTGCCGTCTGCCTCCTCCTCCCCCCTCCTCTGTGCCCTCTTCTTTGTCGTCTGCCCACCCTGGAGGTAGACGACAAAGAGCCTATATAGACACCCCAGGATGCACAGCTGGGTGCCATGTGGCACCTTTGCCATCTGCTAGCTGATGGCACATGTCTTTGCCATCAGTTGGCAGACGGCAATGAGCCCATATAGTACCTGTTTTTTTGTTTTATATTATTTCATAGCACATATATATATATATATATATATATGTATATATATATATATATTTGACAGCACATTTATATAATTCACCACACATATATGATATATAGTTCACCACACATATACTTGCCAACACCTATATATAATTCACCACACATATATGATATACATATAAATCAATGTACATCCCCATATATCGAAAGAACCAACATACAAAGTATTTCACTGTTTATCCATATATACATATACATATAGTTCGACATTGTTCATCAACTCAGATGAAAACTAGATGATATACATATAAAGTTCATCCATCGACATTGTTCAACTACATGAATGCCAGCTTCCATGCATGTAGTATATTCAATCTGCAAAAATGTGAATAAGGAAGTTAGAAGAAGAATAAAATATGATGTTTTTCAGCTAATTATGTCATTTTTAGCGGAAAACAAGCTAAGAATATAATATTCATGAGCTAACCAAGGTTCTTATGCCATTTTTAGCTTATTATGGCATTTTGGAGCTAAATGGGTTAATTAAAGCAAGGATAATATGAAAGAGGAGAAGAAAGAGGAGGAGGAGGAGAAGAAGAAGAAATCAAGAAGAAGGAGGAGAAGGAGGAGAAGGACTAGAAGGTCCTTGGCCTTCTCCTCCTCCTCCTCCTCCTTCTCCTTCTTCTCTTCTTCTTCTTCTTCTTTCTTTTCATTTTGCCTATTTCTTCTCCTCTTCTCCTCTTCTCCTCTTGTTGGAGCTAAATTACCTAATTATGTCTTTTTGGAGCTAAATGGGTCAATTATCCCATTTTAGAGGAAAACAAGCTAAGTATATAATATTCATGAGCTAACCAAGGTTCTTACGCCATTTTGACTTATTATGGTATTTCAGAGCTAAATGGGCTAATTATGTCATTGTTGGGGAAATTAAAGAAAGGATAATATTAAAGAGGAGAAGAAAGAGGAGGAGGAGGAGAAGAAGAAGAAATCAAGAAGAAGTAGGAGAAGGAGTAGAAGGAGGAGGAGGAGAAGGACTAGAAGGTCCTTGGCCTTCTCCTTCTCCTCCTCCTCCTCCTACTTCTCCTTCTTCTCTTCTTCTTCTTCTTCTTCTTCTTCTTCTTCTTCTTTCTTTTCATTTTTCTTATTTCTTCTCCTCTTCTCCTCTTGTTGGAGCTAAATTACCTAATTATGTCTTTTTGGAGCTAAATGGGCTAATTATCCCATTTTAGAGGAAAACAAGCTAAGTATATAATATTCATGAGCTAACCAAGGTTCTTATGCCATTTTGAGCTTATTATGGTATTTTGGAGCTAAATGGGCTAATTATGTCATTGTTGGGGAAATTAAACGAAGGATAATATTAAAGAGGAGAAGAAAGAGGAGGAGGAGGAGAAGAAGAAGAAATCAAGAAGGAGGAGGAGGAGAAGGAGGAGGAGGAGAAGGACTAGAAGGTCCTTGGCCTTCTCCTTCTCCTCCTCCTCGTACTTCTCCTTCTTCTCTTCTTCTTCTTCTTCTTCTTCTTTCTTTTCATTTTTCCTATTTCTTCTCCTCTTCTCCTCTTGTTGGAGCTAAATTACCTAATTATGTATTTTTGGAGCTAAATGGGTCGATTATCCCATTTTAGAGGAAAAGAATCTAAGTATATAATATTCATGAGCTAACCAAGGTTCTTATGCCATTTTGAGCTTATTATGGTATTTGGGAGCTAAATGGGATAATTATGTCATTGTTGGGGAAATTAAAGCAAGGATAATATGAAAGAGGAGAAGAAAGAGGAGGAGGAGGAGAAGAAGAAGAAATCAAGAAGGAGGAGAAGGAGGAGGAGGAGAAGGACTAGAAGGTCCTTGGCATTCTCCTCCTCCTCCTCCTCCTTCTCCTTCTTCTCTTCTTCTTCTTCTTCTTCTTCTTATTCTTCTTTCTTTTCATTTTTTCTATTTATTCTCCTCTTCTCCTCTTGTTGGAGATAAATTACCTAATTATGTCTTTCTGGAGCTAAATGGGCTAATTATCCCATTTTAGAGGAAAACAAGCTAAGTATATAATATTCATGAGCTAACCAAGGTTCTTATGCCATTTTGAGCTTATTATGGTATTTCGGAGCTGAATGGGCTAATTATGTCATTGTTGGGGAAATTAAAGCAAGGATAATATGAAAGAGGAGAAGAAATAGGAGGAGGAGGAGAAGAATAAGAAATCAAGAAGGAGGAGAAGGAGGAGAAGGAGGAGGAGGAGAAGGACTAGAAGGTCCTGGGCCGTCTCCTCCTCCTCCTCCTCCTTCTCCTTCTTCTCTTCTTCTTCTTCTTCTTCTTCTTCTTCTTCTTCTTTCTTTTCATTTTTCCTATTTCTTCTCCTCTTCTCCTCTTGTTGGAGCTAAATTACCTAACTATGTGTTTTTGGAGCTAAATGGGCTAATTATCCCATTTTAGAGGAAAACAAGCTAAGTATATAATATTCATGAGCTAACCAAGGTTCTTATGCCATTTTGAGCTTATTATGGCATTTTGGAGCTAAATGGGCTAATTATGTTATTGTTGGGGAAATTAAATCAAGGATGATATGAAAGAGGAGAAGAAAGAGGAGGAGGAGGAGAAGGAGAAGAAATCAAGAAGAAGGAGGAGAAGGAGGAGAAGGAGGAGGAGGAGAAGGACTAGAAGGTCCTTGGCCTTCTCCTTCTCCTCCTCCTCCTCCTCCTATTTCTCCTCCGTCTCCTTCTTCTTTTCTTCTTCTTCTTCTTCTTTCTTTTCATTTTTACGATTTCTTCTCCTCTTCTCCTCTTGTTGGAGCTAAATTACCTAACTATGTCTTTTTGGAGCTAAATGGGCTAATTATCCCATTTTAGAGGAAAACAATCTAAGTATAAAATATTCATGAGCTAACCAAGGTTCTTATGCCATTTTGAGGTTATTATGGCATTTTGGAGGTAAATGGGCTAATTATGTCATTGTTGGGGAAATTAAAGCAAGGATAATATGAAAGAGGAGAAGAAAGAGGAGGAGGAAGATAAGGAGAAGAAATCAAGAAGAAGGAGGAGAAGGAGGAGAAGGAGGAGGAGGAGAAGGACTAGAAGGTCCTTGGCCTTCTCCTCCTCCCTCTCCTCCTCCTCCTCCTCCTCCTCCTCCTTATCCTTCTTCTCTTCTTCTTCTTCTTCTTTCTTTTCATTTTTCCTATTTCTTCTCCTCTTCTCCTCTTCTTGGAGCTAAATTACCTAATTATGTCTTTTTGGAGCTAAATGGGCTAATTATCTCATTTTAGAGGAAAACAAGCTAAGTATATAATATTCATGAGCTAACCAAGGTTCTTATGCCATTTTGAGGTTATTATGGCATTTTGGAGGTAAATGGGCTAATTATTTCTTTTTGGGGAAATTAAAGCAAGGATAATATGAAAGAGGAGAAGAGAAACTTACCGTAGTGGTCATCAAGGAGGAGAAACACCACGGTTGCTTGCGGCGGCTTCGTTTGGAGACGGTTGCCCTGGAGAAGGGTCGTGCGATGCCGCTCGGGAGTTATTCTGTAGAAAAGATATTTTGCAATGTCTTAGTTAGCATGGTGACACTCAATTATTAATACTAGTTTATAATGAAACTCACTGTGCCAATCAAAGAGAAGACGGGCATCGGCGGAGGGACTTGACCGCTCTTCTCGCACAGACCCTGAAGAGTGGGTCGTATTAGTTAGTAATGAAACAGACATTACACACATGATTTGGCTAATGTGAAAAAAACATACCACAAAAAGCTCGTACAGGGCCCGTTGACCCGCCTCATTCCGGGCCCTCTCCTCCTCAATCAATCGTGTCGTGGTCTGGTCCCTCTCATCAAGAGCAGCCTGAAGAGCAGCCTGGCTTGCCAATCTCTCTTTCTCAAGAGCAGCCTGGTTTGCCGCTCTCTCTTTCTGAAGAGCAGCCTGAAACACCATTCCTCGTTACCACAGTAATGATCTATGGTGACACACATAATGAAATGGATGAAAGTGTTCTTAGTCCGTACACCTAACCTTGATGGCAAGTTTGACTGGCCGTGGACGACGCGTTATCTCAGGACAGCTGCTCGACTGGCGCGCCTTGATCTGCGGAAGAGTGAGTGGAGAACGTATTATCCCATCTCCAATGGCTATCGAGCCATGGCGCCTCCCGCCACCAGATATCATCACCAGCTCTGGATCCAAAGGTTCCTGGCTAGGGTTAAAGTCATCCCCTTTCGTAGCCTTCCCCGCGTCCCTGTATGCCACGAGCTTCTGGTGGGATGATATGTTGGTGAAGTTATTGGGATCATCCAGGTCAGACTCAGAGAATGCCTTCGCCTTCTTGTACGAGGCAGTATGGGCCATGCCATAAAGGTCGTACAAGTGTGGCATCTTTGTCTTATTGTGATGCGCCTAAAAGAGAGGAATAAAATATTAGCATCAAGAATGAATTGCATGAATCATGAAGCAAATCACATACCCAGTTTCGTCCAACTGAACTAAGTTGGCGCTGCCTTGATGGTGTGGCACACCAACCATTTGGCTACGCCGATCCTTCGCATTCTCGTGGACGGCTCGCTAGCTGCCCGTGCACCACTCATCAACCAACGCCTCCCAACAATCCATCTTATCCGCACACCATCTCGGGGGCACCTGTAAGTTATTAGAAAGAATTTTCAGTGCTAGGCCTATGAATGAAATCAAGAAAACTATGTGGAAGGACTTAATAATAGGTAATTACCTTCATGTATTGCTCCTTCTTCAGAAACTTTCCGCGGCAATCCTTCTTCTGCTTCTTAATACCACGCGTGGCTTAGTAATCTCGAATAGCCTGCGGCCGAGCCTCGTGGCGCAAGTTCTGTAGTAACCGCCTACACTCGGCCTCGAGAACCCTGGCCGCATCCTCCTCATATCCATCCTCACACCTATAGAAGGTCTGCAATCAAACATGAAAACACCAACTAGTACAATAATTAGCTATACTGTTAATTTTAGATTCTATAAAAGGATAACTTACCCAAAAGCTCTTGATCACCATCTCGGCCCTCGTGTGGCACAAGACACCATGTATAATCTCCTCCGGCGGGGCCCGCGCAGCCTGGTAGTGCTCCCAGGAAAATCCTAGTGTAGGAACCTGACCTTCACCAGGCAACGTGACAAACCCCGGGAAATTTGTCCGGCAAAGCACACCAATGACGGAGTTTGGCCTGCGGACTCCAAGAGGGTGTACCCATCCCCTGCAGTATGATAAGGTCAACGCATTAGATATTTGAACAAACTTGAAGGCAAAAGCTAAAAAAAGGGTAAGTGTCTCCTTCAGGTTTAATCACCGGCCTCTGCTCGCGGGTAGCCGGGGCGACCGGGAGACGTGTACTACCATGCTTGTACACGGTGGCCCCGTCCACCTGCACATCGCCCTCACTATCCATAAGCTCATCCCCGCCATCCCCGCCCCCTGAGCCACCCGGACCCTCGGTCCAATCCGGCAACTCGGTACGATCCGGCCAGGTCTCCCATCCGGGCCTCTCCACGTCGGGTGAAGCCTCCGGAACCGTAGTCTCCTCCGGCTGCTACTAGGACGAATGCACCTCGACCCGAGGCTGCTCCTGGACCGGAGTCTCATGGGACGAATGCCCGTCAAGAACAGGCTCCTGGAACGGAGTCCCCGTAGCCTCCTCCGCGAACGGGTCGACCATACTAGTCCTATGCTCGGGTGAATGAGCTGGTGGTGGTGGCGAGGACGGCTCAACAGTCCTCCTGGATCTTCCGCGGCCACCACCTCTCCCTGTACCCTTCCCCTTCTTCCCTACCCAACCAGCACCTCTCCCAGTAGGCAATGACACCGACGAAGAAGAACCCACGGGTGGTGTCGACAGACTGTCTGCCAAGGCTCTACGGAGAGATAGGGGTGGAAGGGAAGTACCACCCCTCATGTGGGGCGCCTGGGAAGAACCCGTCGAGCGATCTGGACCAGCGCCCACCATCTTTCCACACTTGGTGACCAGCCATGATAAGGATTAAAAGAAATTAGTACAACATAAAAAAATTGAATAACTGACATGAATAATAATATGTACATGAATAATAAAGATTAAAATATATATAATTTAAGTTGTGAATCTTACAAACTAATAATCATCATCAATAAATGCATCATCATCATCATCACTATCACGCATGTCTTCATGAATGATGTGCTCGTCGGGTTCAACGACGTGAAGTTGTGAAAGGCCTTCCTTTAATCGTTGAAGCATTGACAGGTCATCCGCATCAGTAACCTCTACGAGTTCCAGGTGTTCTGGTTCCGGCTCAGGGCTGGAGTCGGATTCATTATCGCTGTCTACTTCCATGTTCTTGGGTGAAGCACGGCGGTTCTTGAAACGTTTCTTGGAAATACGTGTTTCTTGGAAGAATTCTCCATCATATGTGTCTGGGTTAATGTCAGGTTCATAATCATGTTCATTTGGGAGAGGTGGTCTGACATGTGGCGGCACTTCATAAACAGCATACCAACCTTCCAGATTCTTATCCGCTTGGCATGCCCACGGTAGATAGAAAACTTGGGTCGCCTGTTGAGCCGTAATATAGACATCGGGAACATCTAAATGGGTGTTTGGATTGATTTTGACTAGTCCTATATGTTCATGAGTCCTTCTAGTCTTTTTCGGCTGAAACCAATAACATTTGAAGACTACGACGTTCGGTGGGTTTTCACCATAGAATTGAAGTTCATAAATTGCTTCAACTCTTCGATAATACTCGATAACACCTTCGCCGATAGCAGAGACACCACAATTTGTAGATTTCCGGTCGGGCATAGATAGCTCTTTGCCAAAGGTACGAAAGAGATACCCTTTGATGTTGTATTTCTCAAATGAACGGACCTTATAGTCAAAACCATTAGCGACTTGTCTCAATTCGGCGTCCATAGACTCTGAATTAGCCTACAAGTTTAATACGAAACGGTTGTTGCATTAGCCGCAAGTTAGACCAAGAATGAAATGGTCCATTGTTGATAATTACCGTTTGTTTGAACCAAGAGAGGAAACCGGGATAGCCGCCTCCTGTCTTTGGCAGAAGCTCATACTCTTCGACGGAATCATTTTCGATCAGCGCTCCATCCGAGAATTTGACGCCGTAACGGCTGTTTGAAATATCCAGGAATAAGAGAAGTTCAAATGAATTAGAAGTTACGGGAAAATGTGCCGATAACTCACTCGATGTACGGCCGCACTTCTGTTAGGTTGTTGAAGATGTACAACGAAATGTTCTCCCATTCTTCGACATCCAATGTTATTGGTTTTGACGCACCGGCTGGTGCGAGCTTCCCTTTGAATAGGCTGAGGTTGGACCCACCTTTTTTAGGGTCTGCATCATTGTGCCGAGGCTTCAGATTATGCAAATGATGATTTTTGGCTTCGTAGTGTGTTGTCACAAAGTTTGCCACCTCCTCAGTAATGAATGCCTCGGCCATCGATGCTTCAATTCTATGCTTATTTTTACATTTAGCTCGAAGGGTCTTCTGCATCCTCTCAGTTGCATAGCACCAACGATCTTGCACGGGCCCACCCAATCTTGCCTCGGTCGGTAGATGTAAAATCAAATGTTGCATTGGATTAAAGAATCCCGGTGGAAAGATCTTCTCTAACTTGTACAACAACTCCGGTGCAAACTCCTCCATGTCTTCTACCACACCAGGTGACAATTCTTTCGCACAAAGAACACGGAAGAAATAGCTCAGCTCCGCCAGTACTAGCCATTCATCCTCAGGAATAAAGCCACGTAACATCACCGACATTACCCGCTCTAGCCATATGTGCCAATCATGACTATTGAGACCAAATATTTTTAATTTTTCAAGACTCGCTCCCCTCTTTAGATTCACTGCATACCCATCGGGGAACATCAAGTGCTTTTTGACCCACAAGATAATTTCCCTCATAGCTGGCCTTCCAAGATTGAACCAGGCATTTGGCTTCGACCACTTCTGCTTTCCTTTGCCTTCTCGCATGTTTTGTAACGGTCTATGACATAGTGTCTCTTGATCGACTCTAGCCTTAATATTATCCTTTGTCTTCCCATCTATGTCGAACAATGTACCAAAAATAGCCTCTCCGATATTCTTTTCAGTGTGCATCATGTCGATATTGTGTGGAAGAAGGAGGTCTTTGAAGTAAGGCACATCCCAGAAGCATGGCTTGTGAGTCCAGGTGTGTTTTGAATTATACCCCTTGAAATACCCTGGACGCTCTGGATCAGGCTCGAGGGCGTTTAACTGATCCAGGATCTGTTGGCCTGTGAACGCAGGTGGTGCAAAGTTTTTGACAACTTTACCTTTGGTAAAGTTCTTCTTGTCTTTTCTGAACTGATGGTCAGGATCCAGGAACTGTCTATGCAAGTCAAAGCAAGAATACTTCCGACCCTCCTGCAACCAATGAAACTGAAGAGCTGCCTTGCATTGGGGGCACGGGAACCTTCCATGCACACACCATCCAGAGAATAGCGCATACGCTGGCAAGTCATGCATAGAGTACATGTACCACACATGCATTTTGAAGTTTTCTTTTCTAGCGGCATCGTATGTCTTGACCCCATTATCCCAAGCTTCTTCCAATTCATACTTAAGAGGTTGCAGGTACACATTCATATTCTTCCCCAGATAATTGGGCCCTCGAATTATCAACGTCAGAAATATGTTCTTTCTTTGCATAATCTGCCCGGGGGGGAGATTGAGTGGAATGACAAATACAGGCCAACAACTGTATTGGCTTGCCGTCATGCCGAAGGGATTAAAACCATCCGTGGCAGCGCAGACTCGAGGATTCCTTGGATCTGCCGCTTTATCCTGATGCAATCCGTTGAAATGTTTCCACGCTTCCCCATCCGATGTGTGTACCATCATCTTATTCCCATCCGCATCTAGTTCGGTTCTTTTGCCCAATTTGTGCCATGTCATCTGTCTGGCTGTCTCTTCGACCATGAAAAGTCGTCGAAGTCTTGGTACGATTGGCATATACCGAAGAACACTAACTGCGATTTTGGTCTGCCACTTCTCACCCATACCTTTGTCTACCACAAGATACCTGGAAGACTCGCAATTGGAACAATAGTCCAAGTGTGCATACTCCTTCCTAAATAAGACACATCCTTTCTCACACGCATCTATCTTCTCATAGGGCATCTTAAGTACACGAAGTATTTTGTCCGACTGGTACAGGTTTGCAGGCATGACATGGCCTTTGGGTAGGAAACGTCCAAATAGTGTCATCATCGCGTCGTAGCATTCTCTTCCCAAGTTGAACTGAGCCTTCAGAGCCATTACTTGTACAATTGCATCCAGCTAACAGAGCTCGGTATGCTCATGGAGAGGACATTTTGAAGACTCCAACATTTCATAAAAGACCTTTGCAGATTTCTCCATCTCATCTTCCGAATCCCGAGCATCATCAAAGTCTTGCACCATGTCTTCGATCCCGGTACCATGCTCGTTCGTGCGACGACGGACCACCTCAGCTCTTGTGCGTTGTATAGACTCACCATGAAATGTCCACACCGTATAATTAGGCTTAAAACCCCTCCTCTGCAGTTGTTTAATCATTACAGCCTCTATCGTCTTTTTATAGTTGCCGCATCCAGGACAGGGGCAATAGTTTCTTTCCTGGCCATTTGCGAATGCGGCTTTCACAAATTCCTTTGTTTTTACAAACCATTTTTTCATCATCTCTTTCTGAGTAGGGTGGCCGGTATACATCCACGCACGATCACTCATCTTGCGTAGCTACTAAAGACAAAAGAAATATATTTATATATAATTTAGCATTTATATTCATCCATTAATCAGGTTCGCCATTTTTATTACGTCCAAGCAACCTACACGCTAATAGGTAAAGATAGGTCCTAATCCCACACGAGCATGTGTAGATTGGGTTCGTTTTCCCATGCTCTGCTCCGGATCCAACGCAAAATTTCGGCAGCACCTCCCCGCTGTTCTCCTGATACACGTCTCCGCAATAAACAGAGAGGATGTGCATCTGGAGAACAACGGGGGAGCCACTGACGAAATTCCGCATCGGATCCAGAGCATAGCATACGGGAAAACGAACCCAATCTACACATACTCGGGTTGTCCATGGATAATGTTGGACAATTCGAAAGGATGGCGGTTATAAATATGCAAAGACATGCATATTATAGATATCGCCCTTTCGAACGGGAGACACATACTAGTCACGCATATTCATGATTGAAGAAACCTATATATATAGATAGCAAGTTTCATCGGCACGAAGACCGGGACAGAGCAAATTAAGGGAGTAGGAGGAGAAGTCATTTGTGCTCACCAACAAACGTAGGGGCGGAGCTTGTCCAACACACGTGGAGGTCATCGAACAACTTCACATTGAAATTCACCCGATCAACACAAATATGATGTTTTTATAAGATAATCAAAAAATATGTGACCTAACTCTTATTTTCTTTTTTCTTTTTCCTCTTATTCTTCTTCTTCTTATTATTATTCTTATTTTCTTTTTTCCTCTTATTCTTCTTCTCCTTCTTCTTCTTTTCTTCTCTTCTTCTTCTTCTTCTTCTTCTTATTCTTATTCTTATTTTCTTTTTCTTTTTTCCTCTTATTCTTCTTCTCCTTCTTCTTCTTTTCTTCTTGTCTTCTTCTTCTTCTTCTTCTTCTTCTTATTCTTCTTCTTCTTCTAATTCTTATATTCTTATTTTCTTTTTTCCTCTTATTCTTCTTGTCCTTCTTCTTGTTTTCTTCTTATCTTCTTCTTCTTATTATTATTATTATTCTTATTATTATTATTTTCTTTTTTCCTCTTATTCTTCTCTTCCTCTCCTATTTTTCTTCTTCTTCTTCTTCTTCTTCTTCTTTCTTCTCCTTCCCTTCCTTTTCTTTCTTCTTCTTTTCCTTCTTCTTCTTATTTTTTTCTTCTCCTTTCTCCTTCTTCTTCTTCTTCTTCTTTCTCCTTCTTCTGCTTCTCCTTCTTCTTTCTTCTCCTTCCCTTCATCTTCCTTCTTCTTCTTCTTCTTCTCCTTCCCTTCCTTTTCCTTCTTCTTCCTCTTCTTCTTCTTATTCTTTCTTCTCCTTCCCTTCCTTTTCCTTCTTCTTCTTATTTTTTTTCTTCTCCTTTATCCTTCTTCTTCCTCTCCTTTCTCCTTCTTCTTCTCCTCCTTTATCCTTCTTCTTCTTCTCCTTTCTCCTTCTTCTTCTTCTCCTTTTCTCCTTTACTAAACAGGAAACTAACCTAACTAAACCTAAACTAAAACTGAACCTAAACTAAACTAATTTAACAACCTAACTAACTAGCCTAACTAACCTAATAAAATAAAAAACTAACCTAACTAATTTAACATAAATAAAAATAAGGAAAAACAAAAAAAATGGGGGGACTCACCGGCGGGGGCGGCTGGAGCGTCGGGGCGGCGAGGAGGACGGGTGCGACGGGGCAGTGGGGCGTCGCCGGGGGCAGTGCGGCGGCGGGGGGCAATGGTGGCGGCGGGCGGCAGTGGTGGCGGCGGTGGGGTGTTGTGCGGCGGCGGGGGCAGTGGTGGCGGCGGTGGGGGGCAGGTGAGGGGGCGGCGCAAGGGGTGGTGTAGGGGTCAGCGTAGGGGGCGGTGCAGGGGTGGCCGACCACCGGTGGTGCAGGAGGGAGGCACGCACGACGGTTTGAGTGAGAGATAGAGTGGGGAGTGGGGTAGTGGAGCGAGGGGCTAGGGGATAACGGCCGTCACCTTTGCCGTCTGCCCCCGGACGACAAAGGGCCCAACGGCGGATGGCAAAGGCCAGGCTGACGGCAAAGAGCCCGTCCGTTGGACCTGGCCAGGCCCAAGGTCTAGTGGGACCCATCTGCCCTCTTTGCCGTCGGCCCTAGGTCTCTTTGCCGTCCGCAGGCAGACGGTAAAGCCCTGGACGATGGCAAACATTCTTTTTACCATCAGTGAGCCCTTTACCGTCCGCTTTAGGTCAGCTGACGGCAAAGAGGGTCTTTGCCATCAGCCAGCAGACGGCAAAACTCTGGCTGATGGCAAATTACTGTTTTCCAGTAGTGATAGTAGTAGTTGGCGTGACGACTTCACGGAGACACGATGATGGAGATCATGGTGTCACGCCGGTGATGATGATGATCATGCGATGCCTGAAGATGGAGATCGAAAGAGCAAAGATGATAATGGCCATATCATGTCACTATATGATTGCATTGTGATGTTTATCATGTTTTTCATCTTATTGCTTAGAACGACGGTAGCATAATAAGATTATCCCTCTTAAAATTTCGGGAACATATTCCCCTAAGTGTGCACCGTTGCGAAGGATCGTTGTCTCGAAGCACCACGTGATGATCGGGTGTGATAGATTCTAATGTTCGCATTCAACGGGTGTAAGCCAGATTTACACATCCGAAACACCTAGGTTGACTCGACGAGCTTAGCATGTACATACATAACCACGAATACAAGAGACCGAAAGGTCGAACATGAGTCATATGGTCGAATACGATCAGCATGAAGTTGCTCACCATGGTGACTAGTCCGTCTCACGTGATGATCGGACACGGGTTAGTCAACATGGATCATGTATCACTTAGATGACTAGAGGGATGTCAATTTAAGTGGGAGTTCATACTTAATTTGATTAAATGAACTTAATTGTCATGAACTTAGTCTAAAAGTTGTCTTTATAAATATTGTAGATGGCCAACGTCAACCTCAATTTCAAAGCATTCCTAGAGAAAAACAAGTTGAAACATGATGGTAGCAACTATGCGGACTGGGTTCGCAACTTGAAGCTCATCCTTGAAGAAGCTAAAAGGGCTTATGTCCTTGATGCGCCGCTAGGTGACCCTCCCGCTCCCGCAGCAGCCCAGGACATTCAGAACGTCTGGCAAACGCGGAGTGATGACTACTCTCTGGTTAGGTGGCATGTTATATAGTTTAGAAACGGGGCTCCAAAGGCGTTTTGAGAAACACGGTGCATATGAGATGTTCCAAGAGCTGAAGCTAGTGTTTCAAGATCATGCCCGTGTCGAGAGATATGAAGTCTCCGACAAGTTCTTTAGCTATAAGATGGAGGAGAACAGTTCTGTCAGTGAGCACATACTCAAAATGTTTGGCTTACACGGTCGTCTGACTTCACTTGGAGTCGAACTTCCGGATGATGTTATAATTGACAGAATCCTCGAGTCTCTCCCACCAAGCTACAAAGTCTTTGTCCTTAACTACAACATGCAAGGGATGGAGAAGACCATTCCCGAGTTGTACTCGATGCTCAAGTCTGCAGAAGTAGAAATCAAGAAAGAGCATCAAGTGTGGATGGTCAACAAGACCACTAGTTTCAAGAAGGGCAAGGGTTAGAAAAACTTCAAGAAAGACGGCAAAACCGTTGCCGCGCCCGGTAAGCCAGATGCCGGGAAGAAGAAAAAGAATGGACCCAAGCCTGAGACTGAGTGCTTCTATTGCAAGGGAAAAGGTCACTTGAAGTGGAACTGTCCCAAATACTTAGCGGACAAGAAGGACGGCAACATTAAAGGTATATGTGATATACATGTTATCGATGTGTACCTTACCAGCGCTCGTAGTAGCTCCTGGGTATTTGATACCAGTGCTGTTGCTCACATTTGCAACTCAAAGCAGGAACTGCGGAATAAGCGGAGACTGGCAAAGGACGAGGTGACGATGCGCGTCGGGAATGGCTCCAAGGTCGATCTGATCGCCGTCGACACGTTACCTCTACATCTACCATCGGGATTAGTTTTAAACCTTAATAATTGTTATTTAGTATCAGCTTTAAGCATGAACATTGTATCAGGGTCTTGCTTAATGCGAGACGGCTACTCATTTAAGTCAGAGAATAATGGTTGTTCTATTTATATGAGTGATATGTTTTATGGTCATGCTCCGCTGGTGAATGGTTTATTCTTGATGAATATCGATCGTGATGTTACGCATATTCATAGTGTCAGTACCAAAAGATGTAAAGTTGATAATGATAGTCCCACATACTTGTGGCACTGCCGCCTTGGTCATATCGGCGTTAAGCGCATGAAGAGGCTCCATACTGATGGACTATTAGAGTCTCTTGACTTTGAATCATTTGACACATGCGAACCGTGCCTCATGGGCAAGATAACTAAGACTCCATTCTTAGGAATAATGGAGAGAGCAACAGACTTATTGGAAATAATACATACTGATGTGTGTGGTCCAATGAACGTTGAAGCTCACGGTGGCTATCGTTATGTTCTCACTCTCACCGATGATTTGAGTAGGTATGGGTATATCTACTTGATGAAGCACAAATCTGAGACATTTGAAAAGTTCAAGGAATTTTAGAGTGAGGTCGAGAATTAACGTGACAGAAAAATTAAGTGTCTACGATCTGATCGTGGAGGAGAATATTTGAGTCACGAGTTTGGCACACACCTAAGGAAGTGTGGAATCGTTTCACAACTGACGCCGCCTGGCACACCGCAACGCAACGGAGTGTCTGAACATCGTAATCGCACTTTATTAGATATGGTATGATCTATGATGTCTCTTACCGACTTACCGCTATCATTTTGGGGATATGCATTACAAACTGCAGCATTCACTTTAAATAGGGCACCATCTAAATCCGTTGAGACGACACCGTATGAACTATGGTTTGGCAAGAAACCTAAGTTGTCGCTTCTTAAAGTTTGGGGCTGCGTTGCTTATGTGAAGAAACTTCAACCAGAAAAGCTCGAACCCAAAGCGGAGAAATACGTATTCATAGGATACCCTAAGGAAACTATTGGGTATACCCTCTATCTTAGATCCGAAGGTAAAACCTTTATTGCCAAGAATGGATCCTTTCTAGAGAAAGAGTTTCTCTCGAAAGAAGTAAGTGGGAGGAAGGTAGAACTTGATGAGGTAATTACACCCCCTCTCGAACAGGATAGTAGCGCAGCGCGGGAAGTTGTTCCTGTGGCGCCTGCACCAACGGAAGAGGAAGTTAATGATAATGATCATGAAGCTTCGGATCAAGTTACTACTGAACCGCGAAGGTCCACGAGGGCACGCTCCGCACCAGAGTGGTATGGAAACCCTGTGATGGAAATCATGTTGTTAGACAACGGTGAACCTTCGAACTATGAAGAAGCGATGGCAGGCCCGGATTCCAAAAATGGCTTGAAGCTATAAAATCTGAGATAGGATCCATGTATGAGAACAAAGTATGTACTTTGGTGGACTTGCCCGATGACCGGCGAGCCATAGAAAATAAAAGGATCTTCAAGAAGAAGACTGATGCAAACGGTAATGTAACCGTTTATAAAGCTCGACTTGTCACAAAGGGTTTTGGACAAATTCAAGGAGTTGACTACGAAGAGACTTTCTCTCCCGTAGCGAAGCTGAAATCAGTCCGAATCATGTTAGCGATTGCCGCCTTTTATGATTATGAAATTTGGCAAATGGACGTCAAAACAGCGTTCCTTAACGGGAATCTTAAGGAAGAGTTGTATATGATGCAACCAGAAGGTTTTGTCGACCCTAAGGGTGCTAACAAAGTGTGCAAGCTCCAGCGCTCCATCTATGGGCTGGTGCAAGCATCTCGGAGTTGGAACATTCGCTTTAATGAGGTGATTAAAGCGTTTGGGTTCATACAGGTTTACGGAGAAGCCTGACTGTACAAGAAAGTGAGTGGGAGCTCTATAGCTTTCCTTATACTGTATGTGTGTCACGCCCAAGATGCGACCCTATCCTCAATCTGGCACGAGAGCCTCGTCAGGGATAGAAGCGCATCTCGTCGTGTCGCAAGAATGGATGTCGTTACAAGTACATGTACTGAAAAGAAGAGGTATATAAGAGTTGGCTTGCACTCGCCACAAGCTACATCAGAGTCACATCAGTACATTACATAATCATCAAGAGTAAGACCAGGGTCCGACTACGGACGAAAACAAACGACAAAAGAAGAACGACATCCATCCTCGCTATCCGAGGCTGCCGGCCTGGAACCCATCCTAGATCGATGAAGAAGAAGAAGAAGAAGAAGAAGCAACTCCAAATGAACAATCAACGCGCTCGCGTCAAGTAACCTTTACATGTACCTGCAACTGGTGTTGTAGTAATCTGTGAGCCACAGGGGACTCAGCAATCTCATTTCCAAAGGTATCAAGACTAGCAAAGCTTAATGGGTGAGATATGGTTAAGTGGTGAGGTTGCAGCAGCGGCTAAGCACATATATGGTGGCTAACTTACGAGTACCAGAAATAAGAGGGGGAAGATCTACGCACAACAGACGAGAACTACTGATGATCAAATGAATGATCCTGAACACCTACCTACGTCAGACATAACCCCACCGTGTCCTCGATCGGAGAAGGAACTCATGAAAGAGACAGTCACGGTTACGCACACAGTTGGCATGTTTTAATTAAGTTAACTTCAAGTTGTCTAGAACTAGTGTTAAACAAAGTATCCACGTTGCCACATAACCGCGGGCACGGCTTTCCGAAAGATTTAACCCTGCAGGGTGCTCCAACTAGTCCATCACAAATTACCACAAGCCGCATAGAAATCCTCAGTCACGAAGCTCGCGATCTCGTCGGATTCCCTAGTGGAAAACCTCAACTCTGAGATTACCCAAAGCATCACCGGAATCCCGATGCACAAGATATCTCGTCAAAGGTAAAACTAATCCAGCAAGGCCGCCCGACGTGTCGACGATCCCGATAGGAGTCGCGTACCTCGTTCTCAGGACACGACGGATAAGCACAGCGTACGGTGGCCTGATAGAAATCTCCCGAGTTGCCCCGGGTTGGCCCCGCAAACGGCTCTAGTTTGGACCAACACTCATGAGGAGCACTGGCCCGGGGGTTGATTAAATTTCCTCGGGTTAATTACTCCCTATGCAGTTTATTAGTGATTAGGCAAATGTAGTACCAAAGTTGGGCCTTGCCAGACCAGCTTTAATCTAAAACGAATTATCAAGGGGGTCCCCATAACAACCCCGATCGTGTTAGGAGCACTCAGATATGGAACATAACACCGGTAGCCGGTAACTAAAGGGGGCAAAGGTGGAACAAAACACCAGGCTAGAAAGGCCGAGCCTTCCACCTTTTACCAAGTATATAGGTGCATTAAATTAAATAGCGTTAATATGGTGATATAACAAGGTACCCATGTTTTCACATGGTAGCAACTGCACCTGCAACTAGCAACGCTAACAACAGGGTTAAGCAAGCAGTAACATAGACAATCAGTGGTTTGCTAGGTCGAACAGGTTGAGGGTAATCATGGCATTGTTGAGAGGCTGATATTTAACAGGTGGTAGGCAACGAGACATAATCGATAGAAGCGGTAACACTAGCATGGCAATGATAGTAATGGTATCTGGGGAAATGATCATCTTGCCTGAGATCCCGCTTGGAAGAAGAACAACTCCGTGGAGTCAGCGAACCGACGTAGTCGAACGGTCCTCACATTCCGACACGCTTGCGGAACTCTAACGAGACGGAGGAAACCGGAAACAAACATCAACACAAGTATTCACCACAACAAAAGCAAGACATGATGCAACCCTAATATGATGCAAGAACAGGTCATCGATGCACGGGATGGCACGGCAAAACACCTCACACATACACTACACATTAAATGAAGCTCGATATGCAACGGGTTGCATATCGACGAAACTCCTCGTTTAAATATTTAATTAACTCCCGTTACTTATCACGGCAATATTAAATGTTGTTAACATGGCAAGGGGTGAGCGATGAACCTACATGACAACCTAGTCGACAGCACGTCGGACTTTGAACGGAGCTACTGCACAAGAACAAGCAACACAAAATAAATATGCCATGGATGCATTATGCATGCGAGTTCAACACATCACAACAAGGAGGGAAATAAGCATGGTGTCGCCATGGCGAGCGAGAGGAAACCATGGCGGCAAATCGGAAACGATGCCACGGCAACGTTCCGGTCCCGATAACTCGAGGAGAAACCGGTGCCAACGGATACGAACGCGTGCGGGAACGGAAAATAAAGATGGGGTGACCCCGTATCTCAGGTTCCCATGTGTCGAGGGCTCGACGAAAAAGGAAGACGACGTGCACGGCAAATAAACGGTGCAAACAAACGGTGCATACATGCATTCAACTTGTACAACACATACATCCGTACATCACTAGCACACGGTACACGACATGTCCCATCGGTATACCTTCGACGCATGCGAGTCGGAGGGGTTCGGTCGAAGCGGACGTCGTGGTCGTCGTGGAAGTAGTCGTTCACGCGGCGGCGGTTGAAGTAGTGGCGCACGGTCTCGTCGACGGTAGTCGTACTCTCCGCGTCGGTAGACGGTCTTCGGCGTCGGTAGTCGTTCATGAATCCGTGGATGTCCGGGGTCGTCGGGGCGTCGTGGTACTCGCGGCGAACTTGTCGAGGACCCACGAAGGCGGTGATCATGCACGCAGCGACGACAACCAGCAAAAGTGGCGACATGACTACAACAGCTACGACAGTGACGGCGGCAAGCAAGCGACCTCAACTAGCATCAATGACGCAAGCGGCAGCAGCCTCGGCATCAGCGGCAAACAACAACTAGCAGGGAAATCACCAACAGCCAGCATCTACCTAGCAGCAGGAAGCGACTACACCTGCCACTACAAGTGCAGCTAAGCAAAGGCAGCAACGGCAAAATCCAGCAGCTATGGCACAACAAGCAAACAGCGGCAATAGCAAAAGCAATCACACGCAGCGAGGCAGCAAGCAGCACCGGCGGCAGCAGGCTACGCAGCACAAGCACGCAACAACGACAGGTAACAGCAGCAGGCAAACACAGCAGCAGCAGGCAGCTACTAGCATCGGCGCACAACGGCGCACGCAAGCTGACGGGCAGCAACGGCAAAACGGCGCTAGCCACAGGAGGATGGCGGCAGGCGGGTCCGAAGGTGCTGGCGACGAGGAGGCGGCGAGGCACGAACACGGCACTCGGGGAGGCGCAGCACACCTGCGATGTGGCCGGCTCGGGCAGGGCAAGCCGGCAATGGCCACGGCGGCGGCGCGGGCAGGCGGGTCCGAGGGGCGGCACGCGCAGCTCTGCGCAGGAGGCCAGCACGGCGGCCACGGCGGCGGAGAACTCGGGGCGGCTCGAGGGGAAGGAGGCGGCCATGGCGACGCGGACACGCGGCTCGGGAGGAGGGCGTGCGGAGGCGGGCATGGCGCGGCCAGAGGCGACGGCGCTGCAGGGCGAGGGCGAGCGCAGGCGGCGGCAGGGCGAAGGCCACCGGAGGCCCGAGGCGGCGCTCGGGGCTGGAGGGGCTCGGCGACGGACGGGAGGCCAGGGCGCAGGGCGCGGGACGGGCGGCACGGCGGCGTGCGGGCGCAGGCGCAGGGAGGGACTACTGGCACGCAGGGGGGAGAGGAAGCGGCGGCAGGAGGGGCGAGCGCGGCGGGGCGAGCCGGCGGGGCACACGAGAACAGAGGCGGCGGCGCACTCGGGCAGGACGACGGGAGGAGGAGGCGGCGCTGGGAGGGAGGAACGAGGAGGGAGAGGAGGCCAAACGGGAGACGCTGGGAGGGAGGAACGAGGAGGGAGACGAGGCCAAACACTTTTAAAACAACAGCCTTTTTTTAAGACTAAAGAAAAAGAAAAGAAAAAAATGCTTTTAAAAAACAAAATAAAATAAAATAAATAGAAAAAATGTTTCACTCCTTTTGTAAATTATACCCCAACTCTAAAGATAGTTCGGGCATTTTCTTAAACAAATAAAATGAAACTCTTTTAAGATTTAAAATAAAACCCTTCTTATAAGAATTAAAAATCAGAACCCTTTTGAAGAATTAAATTAAAACTCTTTTAACAAGAAAATAAAAATAACCCCTTTTAAGGAATTAAATAAAACCACTCTATTTAAAGGATAAACAAGAGCCTTTTAAAAGAGAAAATAAAATGGTAGGGTTTTAAAATAAGACAAACAGAGAGTTAAAATTAAAACCTAAGGGTTGCCCCTACGTTTAATAAAAGGACTTTTAAAAAGAAGACGAATATTTTGGAAGAGGGGTAAGGTTAGAAATCTTTAGCAAAACCACAAAACAACTTAGGAGGAGAGAAGGTTTAGGTCGGCGGTGCAACGGGGTTTAGCGGTGGCTCTCACACTCCCTCTCTCATCGGGCCAACAAACGACGCCACTCACGAAACACTAACACCCAACAACACGAAGCAACAAGCAACACCGATAAAACACAGATGACATGATGCCATGCATGATGCGATGATGCAACTACATGACGATGCAACGAATACTTCTAATCACACGACGAAAACAGAAAAGAAGGGGGAATCTTCTGGAACGTCGGTCTCGGGCTGTCACAATGTGGATGACATAATATTGATGGGGAACAATACATAAATGTTGGAGAGCATAAAGGCCTATTCGAACAAGAGTTTTTCAATGAAGGACCTTGGAGAAGCTGCATACATATTGGGCATCAAGATCTATAGAGATAGATCGAGATGCCTCATAGGTCTTTACAAAGTACATACCTTGACAAGATATTGAAGAAGTTCAATATGGAAAACCCAAAGAAAGGGTTGTTGCCAGTTTTGCAAGGTATGAGATTGAGTAAGACTCAGTCGCCGACCACGGTAGTAGAAAGAGAGAAGATGAGTTATGTCCCTACGCTTCAGCCGTATGTTCTCTTATGTATGCCATGCTGTGTACCAGACCTAATATAAACCTTTCCATAAGTTTGGTAGGGAGGTACCAAAGTGATCCCGGTATGGAACACTCGACAGCGGTCAAGAATATCCTTAAGTACCTGAAAAGGACTAAGGAAATGTTTCTCGTTTATGGAGGTGACGAAGAGCTCGTCGTAATGGGTTACGTCGATGCTAGCTTCAACACAGATCCGGATGACTCTAAGTCACAGACCGGATACGTATATGTTTTCAATGGTGGGGCAGTGAGCTCGTGCAGCAGCAAGCAAGAAGTCGTGGCAGCATCTACATGTGAAGCGGAGTACATAGATGCTTCAGAAGTGGCTCATGTAGAATTTGGATGAAGGAGCTCATCACCGACCTTGGAGTGGTTCCAAGCGCGTCGGGTCCAATGACACTCTTCCGTGATAACACTGGGGCCATTGCCATAGCCAAGGAGCCCAGGTTTCACCGGAAGACGAAGCACATCAAACGCCGCTACAACTCCATCCAGGACCATGTCCAGAGTGGAGTAATAGATATTTGTAAAGTACACACGGATCTGAATATTGCAGACCCGTTGACTAAACCTCTTCCACGAGCAAAACATGATCAACACCATAATGCTATGGGTGTTCGATACATCACAATGTAACTAGATTATTGACTCTAGTGCAAGTGGGAGACTGTTGGAAATATGCCCTAGAGGCAATAATAAAATGGTTATTATCATATTTCCTTGTTCATGATAATCGACTATTGTTCATGCTATAATTGTATTAACAGGAAACAGTAATACATGTGTGAATAAATAGATCACAATGTGTCCCTAGCAAGCCTCTAGTTGACTAGCTCGTTAGTCAATAGATGATCATGGTTTCTTGGTCATGGGCATTGGATGTCATTGATAACGAGATCACATCATTAGGAGAATGATGTGATGGACAAGACCCAATCCTAAGCATAGCACTAGATCGTATTGTCCGTATTCTAAAGCTTTTCTAATGTCAAGTGTCTTTTCCTTCGACCGTGAGATTGTGCCACTCCCGGATACCGTAGGAGTGTTGTGGGTGTATCAAACGTCACAACGTAACTAGGTGACTATAAATGTGCACTATGGGTACCTCCGAAAATGTCTGTTGGGTTGGTACGAATCGAGATCGGGATTTGTCACTCCGTGTGACAGAGAGGTATCTCTGGGCCCACTCGGTGGAACATCATCATGAGCTCAATGTGACCAAGGAGTTAGTCACACGATGACGTTCTACGGAACAAGTAAAGAGACTTACCGGTAACGAGATTGAACAAGGTATAGGTATACCGACGATCGAATCTCGAGCAAGTTCTATACCGACAGAGAAAGGGAATCGTATACGGGATTGATTGAATCCTTGACATCGTGGTTCATCCGATGAGATCATCGTGGAGCAAGTGGGAGCAACCATGGGTATCCAGACCCCGCTGATGGTTACTGGCCGGAGAGGTGTCTCGGTCATGTATGCGTGTCTCCCGAACCCGTAGGGTCTACACACTTAAGGTTCGATGATGCTAGGGTTATAGGGAATTGTTATACGAGGTTATAGAAAGTTTTTCAGAGTCCCGGATGAGATCCCGGACGTCTCGAGGAGCTCCGGAATGGTTCGGAGGTAAAGATTGATATATAGGACGGATGGTTTCGGACACCAGAAGTGTTTCGGGCATCACCTGTAACGTACCGGGACCACCGGGACCACCGGAGGTGGCCCCGGGGGTCCACCGAAGGGGGCAACGACCCCGGGAGGCTTGATGGGCCAAGTGGGGAAGGGAACCAGCCCTAGGTGGGCTGGTGCGCCCCCCACTCAGCCCATGGCGCGGGAAGAGGGGAGAGGGGGTGGGAACCCTAGCGCAGGTGGGCCTAAGGCCCACCAGAGGGGTGCGCCACCCCTCCTCCCTGCCCTGGCTGCCGCGCCCTCTGCCATCTGGGGCTTCCGCACCCCTTGGGGGAGGGAACCCTAAGGGCTGCACCCCCTCCCTCTCCCTCTATATATAGTTGAGGTTTCGGGGCTGTTTGACACATGGTTTTCTCTCTCTCCCGGCGCAGCCCTGCCCTTCTTTCTCCTCCTCTTTGCCGGTGCTTGGCGAAGCCCTGTCGGGAGACCTCGTCTCTCCGTCGACACCACGCCGTCGTGCTACTGGAGTTCTTCCCCAACCTCTCCCTCCTCCTTGCTGGATCAAGGTGCGGGGGATGTCACCGGGCTGCACGTGTGTTGAACACGGAGGTGCCTTAGTTCGGCACTAGATCGGAATCGCACCGCGATCTGAGTCGCCGCGAGTACAATCCCATCAACCGCGTTCTAGTAACGCTTCCGTTTAGGAATCTTCAAAGGTATGAAGATGCTCTTACCCCTCTCCCGTTGCTGGTCTCTCCATAGGAAGATCTGAATATGCATAGAAAATTTTGAATTTATGCTACGTTACCCAACACTCTCTAGGCTCTTGAGCCCAGCAGCACGACCCGCAGACGTACACTGGGTGCGCTTCATCTGGTGGTGGAAATAGGAGCGGCACGGGCCCTCCCTGCCGAAGAACCATGCATGACATGTGGCGCACAGCGGGCGCCAAGCGCTCCCACGTTCCATGTTGCCTCGATACTCGTCCGACGCTAATATAATGCCTGCGCGCGCCATAGGGCCATTATAGCCCCTATTAATCTTCCACCCGTGGAACGAGTGCGGGGCCGTGTAGACCAAACGCCCGCTCAAAGGCTCCATATAAGGGCAAGGGGGGGGGATATCCTACCCCGACCTCCTCGCCCTTATTCTTCATCCTCTTTCATCATCACCGCGGTGATGGCGCCAAAGAAGAGGTACTCTGCTGTCGAGAAAGAGACGACAACGAAGAGGGGACTGGGTGTGCGATGGCCGGTGATACGTCCATTTTGCATCATGCTTTCATGTTGATATTTATTACTTTATGGGCTGTTATATTACTTTGTGGTACCATATTCATGCATTTTCTCTCTTATTTTGCAAGGTTTATTTGAAGAGGGAGAATTCAGGCAACTGGAATTCTGGACTGGAAAAGGAGCAAATCTTAGTCCACTATTCAACACAACTCCAAATGCCCTAAAAATTTACGTCGAATTTTTTGGGATTATATAAAAAATAATGGGCGAAAGAAGTACCAGAGGGGAGCTACCAAGGCACCACAAGCCAGGTAGCCACCACCCCCCTAGTGGCGGCTACAGGGCTTGTGGGCTCCCAGACGGCCCACTGGCCCCCCTCTTTTTCTATATGAAGGGTTTCATTCCAAAAAAAAGCAATCGAGAGCTTTTTCGTGGTTTCCCCGCCGCCACGAGGCGGAACTTGAGCAGATCCAATCTAGAGCTCCGACAGGACGATCCTGCAGGGGAAACTTCCCTCTCGGAGGGGGAAATCGTCGCCATCATCATCACCAACACTCCTCTCGTCGGAGGGGAGGCATCTTCATCAACATCTTCATCAGCACCATCTCCTCTCCAATCCCTAGTTCAGCTCTTGTAACCAATCTCCGTCTCGCGACTCCGATTGGCACTTGTAAGGTTGCTAGTAGTGTTGATTACTTTTTGTAGTTGATGCTAGTTGGATTACTTGGTGGAAGAGTTTATGTTCAGATCCTTGATGCTATTCATTACACCTCTGATCATGATTATCATTATGCTTTGTGAGTAGTTACTTTTTTTCCTGAGGACATGGGATAAGTCATGCTGATAATAGTCATGTGAATTCGATATTCGTTCGGTATTTTGATATGATGTATGTTGTATTTTCCTATAGTGGTGTTATGTGAACGTCGACTACATAACACTTCATCATATTTGGGCCTAGAGGAAGGCATTGGGGGGTAGTAAGCATATGATGCGTTGCTGGAGTGACAGAAGCTTAAACCCCAGCCTATGCGTTGCTTCGTAAGGGGCTGATTTGGATCCACTAGTTTAATGCTATGGTTAGACGTTGTCTTAATTCTTCTTTCGTAGTTGCGGATGCTTGCGAGAGGGGTTAATCATAAGTGGGATGCTTGTCCAAGTAAGGGCAGTACCCAAGCGCCGGTCCACCCACATATCAAACTATCGAAGTAACGAACGCGAATCACATGAACATGATGAAACTAGCATGAGAGAAATTCTCGTGTGTCCTCGGGAGCATCTTTCCTCCTATAAGACTTTGTTCAGGCTTTTCCCTTGCGGCAAAAGGGATTGGGCCACTTGCTGCACCATTGCTACTACTTGTTACTTTTCGCTTGCTACGTTTCACCTCGCTACATCATCACTTGTTACCGCTACTTTCAGTGCTTGCAGTTATTACCTTGCTGAAAACCGTTTATCAGAGTCTTCTGCTCCTCGTTGGGTTTGACACTCTTACTTATGGAAAGGACTACGATTGATACCCTATACTTGTGGGTCATCAAGACTCTTTTCTGGCGCCGTTGCCGAGGAGTGAAGCGCCTTTGGTAAGTGGAAATTGGTAAGGAAACATTTATATACTGTGCTGAAATTTATTGTCACTTGTCACTATGGAGACTGATCCTTTGAGGAGTTTGTTCGGGGTATATTCACCACGAACGGAAGCACGAGGAGTTGTTTCTCAACCTGAGGTACCTACTGAAAATATCTTTTATGAAATTCCTTCGGGTATGCTTGAGAAACTGTTGGCTAATCCTTTTACAGGAGATGGAACTTCACATCCAGACTTGCATCTGATCTATGTACATGAAGTTTGTGGTTTATTTAAGCTTGTAGGTTTGCCCGAGGATGAGTTAAAGAATAAAGTCTTTCCTTTATCTTTGAAGGATAAGGCGTTGACATGGTATAGTCTATGTGATGATACTGGATCATGGGACTACAATCGGTTGAAATTGGAATTTCATCAAAAGTTCTATCCTATGCATTTAGTACATCGTGATCGGAATTATATTTATAACTTTTGGCCTCGTGACAGGGAACGCATAGCTCAAGCTTGGGGGAGGCTTAAATCAATGCTATATTCATGCCCCAATCATGAGCTCTCGAGATAAATTATCACTCAAAACTTTTATGCCCGACTTTCTCATGAAGATCGTACCATGCTTGACACTTCTTGTACCGGTTCTTATATGAAGAAGGATATTGACCACAAGTGGAATTTATTGGAAAGAACCAGACGTAACTCTGAAGATTGGGAGCTGGAGGAAGGTAAGGAGTCAGGTATGAATTTCCAGTTTGATTGCATTAAATCTTTTGTTGAGACAAACACTTCTAGAGATTTTAGCGCTAAGTATGGACTTGACTCTGAGATAGTAGCTTCTCTATGTGAATCTTTTGCTGCTCATGTTGATCTTCCCAAAGAGAAGTGGTTTAAGTATCATCCTCCTGTAGATAGAAAAATAGTCAAAACCAATCTAGTTGAGGAGAAAGTCGTTGCTTTTAGTGATCCTGTTGTTCCTTGTGCCTACGCTAAGAAACCACCATACCCTGCTAGGATAAAGGATTATTCTAAAGCTCCAACTGTGATACGTAGGGGTTACATTAGACCACTTGCACCCCCTGAGGAGATTAGAGTTGAACCCAGTGTTGCTATTGTCAAATATCTCTTAGCCGAAGACATAGAAGGGCATGTTAGCAAATTCTGTGAGGACTCCACTAGAATTGCTAAACCTCATGCGAAAGACAAATACGGACCTGTAGTTGGCCTGCCCGTTGTTTCAGTCAAGATAGGAGATCACTGTTACCACGGTTTATGTGATATGGGTGCTAGTGTTAGTGCAATACCCCATTCCTTATATTATGAAATCAAAGATGAGATCGCACCTGCTGAGCTAGAACCCATTGATGTCACTATTATGCTAGCTAATAGAGACACTATCTGTCCTCTGGGAATTGTGAGAGACGTAGAAGTCCTGTGTGGTAAGACGAAGTATCCTACTGATTTCCTCGTCCTTGGTACTGCACAAGATAGCTTTTGTCCCATCATATTTGGTAGACCCTTTCTCTACACTATCAATGCTCACATTGATTGCATTAAGCAGACTGTCACTGTTAGTTTCGAGGGTGTGTCTCATGAATTTAACTTCTCCAAGTTTGGAAGACAACCCCATGAAAAAGAGTCGTCTGGTAGCGATGAAATCATTGCTCTTGCCTCTACTGTCGTACCTCCTACGGATCCTTTAGAGCAATATCTGCTTGAGCATGAAAATAATATGCATATGGAGGAAAGAGATGAGATAGATAAAATTGTCTTAGTACAATATCCTATTCTCAAGAATAATCTGCATGTTGAACTGCTTGGCGATCCTCCCACACCAAAGGGTGATCCTATGTTCGAGCTTAAACAGTTGCCTGATACTCTTAAGTATGCCTATCTTGATGAGAAGGAGATATATCCTGTTATTATTAGTGCTCTCGTCTCAGAGGTCGAAGATAAGAAGTTACTAAAAACTCTGAGGAAGCACTGTGCTGCTATTGGATATACTCTTGATGATATTAAGGGTATTAGTCCCACTCTATGTCAGCACAAGATTAAAACCGATCCTGATTCTAAACCAGTTGCTGATCGTCAAAGGAGATTAAATCCTAAGATGAAAGAGGTCGTTAGAAAAGAAATATTAAAGCTTCTGGAAGCAGGAATCATTTATCCTGTTGCTCATAGCGATTGGGTAACTCCAGTACATTGTGTACCTAAGAAGGGAGGTATCACCGTTGTTCCTAATGATAAGGATGAATTAATCCCACAAAGGATTATTACTGGCTATAGGATGGTGATAGACTTCCGGAAACTGAACAAGGCAACCAGGAAAGATCATTATCCTTTGCCGTTTATCGACCAAATGCTAGAAAGGCTATCCAAACACCCACAATTCTGCTTTCTAGAAGGTTATTCAGGTTTCTCGCAAATACCTGTTGCACAATCTGATCAGGAGAAAACCACTTTCACCTGCCCTTTCGGTACCTTTGCTTATAGACGTATGCCTTTTGGCTTATGCAATGCACCTGCCACCTTTCAAAGATGCATGATGGCTATATTCTCTGACTTTTGTGAAAATATTGTTAAGGTTTTCATGGATGACTTCTCCATTTACGGGTCTTCCTTTGATGATTGCCTCAGCAACCTTGATCGAGTCTTAGAGAGATGCAAAGATACCAACCTCGTCTTGAACTGGGAGAAGTGCCACTTTATGGTTAATGAAGGCATCGTCGTAGGACACAAAATTTCCGAAAGAGGCATTCAAGTTGATAAGGCTAAGTTGATGCAATTGAGAAAATTCCTTGCCCCACAGATATCAGAGGTAGACGAAGTTTCCTGGGTCATGCCGGTTTCTATAGAAGGTTCATTAAAGACTTCTCTAAGATTTCTAGGCCTCTTGCATACCTCTTGCAGAAGGATGTTCCTTTTATTTTTGATGAGGATTGTGAGGAAGCTTTCGAAATACTTAAGAAGGCTTTGATAACCGCACCTATTGTTCAACCAGCTGACTGGAACTTGCCCTTTGAAATCATGTGCGACGCTAGTGAGTATGCTGTTGGTGCTATTCTAGGACAAAGAGTTGACAAGAAGTTGAATGTTATTCACTACGCTAGTAAAACTCTAGACAGTGCCCAAAGAAACTATGCCACTACGGAAAAGGAGTTTTTAGCAGTCGTGTTTGCATGTGAAAAGTTCAGATCTTATATAGTTGACTCCAGAGTCACTATTCACTCTGATCATGCTGCTATTAAGTACATTATGGAGAAGAAGGATGCTAAGCCTAGGCTGATCAGATGAGTTCTCCTGCTACATGAATTTGATTTGCACGTCGTTGACCAAAAGGGTGCTGATAACCATGTAGCAGATAACTTGTCCAGGCTAGAGAATGTCCTTGATGACCCACGACCTATAGATGAAAGCTTTCCTGATGAGCAATTAAATGTCATCCGCACTTCACATAGTGCACCGTGGTATGCTGATTAAGCAAATTATATCGTTGCCAAATACATACCACCCAGTTTCACCTATCAGCAAAAGAAGAAATTCTTCTTTGATTTGAGACACTACTTTTGGGATGATCCACACCTTTATAAGGAAGGACTAGATGGTGTTATTATACATTGTGTGCCTCAACATGAACAGGGTCAGATCTTGCAGAAGTGTAATTCCGAAGCCTACGGAGGACACCATGCTGGAGATAGAACTACTCATAAGGTATTGCAATCAGGTTTCTATTTGCCCACTCTCTTCAAGGATGCCCGTAAGTTTGTCTTGTCTTGTGATGAATGCCAAAGAATAGGGAATATCAGTAAACATCACGAAATTCCTATGAAATATTCTCTTGAAATTGAACCATTCGATGTGTGGGGCTTTGATTATATGGGACCCTTCCCGAGTTCCAATGGGTACACTCACATCTTAGTTGTTGTGGATTACATCACTAAGTGGGTAGAAGCTATCCCCACTAAAAATGATGATCACCACACCTCTATTAAGATGCTTAAAGAAGTCATTTTCCCAAGATTTGGAGTCCCTAGATATTTGATGACTGATGGCGGTTCACACTTCATTCATGGTGTTTTCCGCAAGATGCTCGCTAAGTATGATGTCAACCATAGAGTTGCATCTCCTTATCATTCTCAGTCTAGTGGTCAAGTGGAGTTGAGTAATAGGGAGATCAAATTGATCCTACAAAAGACTGTCAATAGATCTCGAAAGAATTGGTCTAGTAAACTTGATGATGCACTATGGGCTTATAGGACTGCTTATAAGAATCCCATGGGCATGTCGCCATATAAAATGGTTTACGGTAAGGCCTGTCATTTACCTCTTGAGCTGTAACACAAAGCTTATTGGGCAATCAAAGAGCTCAACTTTGATTTCAAACTTGCCGGTGAGAAGCAGTTGTTTGATATCAGCTCGTTAGATGAATGGAGGGCCGAGGCATATGAGAATGCCAAGTTGATCAAGGAAAAGGTTAAGATGTAGCACGATAAACGAATAAAAAAACGAGAGTTCAATGAAGGTGATTATGTCCTGCTATACAATTCTCGCTTAAGATTATTCGCATGCAAGCTTCTCTCTAAATGGGAAGGTCTTTATGTTATCGAGGAAGTATATCGTTCCGGTGCCATCAAAATCAATAACACGGAAGGAAATTTTCCTAGAGTATTAAATGGGCAAAGAATCAAGCATTACATCTCTGGTACTCCCATAAATGTTGAGACCAATATAATCAATATCATAACTCAACAGGAGTACATAAGGGATGTTTATCAGCCTGTTTCAGACCCTGAAAACGAAGAGGTATCTGTTTCGGTAAGAAATTAGACTCCGAAGCTTTTCCAATAGGAAATTTCCTCTGTTTTGGAATTTTTGGAAAATTAGAAAAATAAAAAGCAGTCCGGAGAGCGCACGAGGCGGCCACAAGCTTGGTAGCCGCCACCTCCCCCCTGGTGGCGGCTAGAGGGCTTGTGGGCACCTCGTGTGCCTCCCGGACTCCGTTTTCTTGCGGAGCACTCCTTCTGGTCCAGAAAAAATCATTATATATTTGCCCAAAGGTTTTGATCTCCGTATCGCACAGTTTTCCTCTGTTTTCGTTTCGAGCCTGTTTCTGTGGCAGATCTAGATCATCATGACTTCCCCAAACGCTCCTAAGGACAAGATCTTCGAGAAGGTCATCAATCCCTACCCCACGGAAGTGCTGAAACACCCTCAATCTATCAAGATGAGCGAGGGGATGTTGCACATCCGTGATGTTGAGGGGCCTAAGAAGACCGGAAGCGTGGAGACGAGGCTCGAAGCAATGGAGCAACAAGTCTTCAAGTGCCAAGGGATGGTGGAGCGTGGACTCAACGCCAACCACATGATGATCACGGAGTTCACCAGCAAGCACAAGATGGATGCCATTGACATTGGGAAACACCTCTCCAGGCTCTATGACAGGGTTGATCTACTTCAGGGCCAGATCTATGACCTGCAGAACCAAAACTGTGAGTATGAGTACAGATTTAAATCAATAAGGTTGGCTGCAGATTTGAGGATTCCGACGACTCGTTCATCCTGCCATGATGGAGCACCTATGCCTTGGAAGACGGAGGATCAGACTACTCCAACAACACCACCACCATCACCACCAACGGGAGACAACTAAACATTGGTATGGGCAATCCCCTTGGCTTCTGCCAAGCTTGGGGGAGTTGCCCTCGTATCATATCACCTTTATATCTTTTGCTTTTTCCTTTGTTTTATTTATTTCCTTTTCAGTTTTTTACTTCTTCTCTTAATGGAATAAGTCTTTAATGTTCAGTTTGAGTCTTCTGCTTTGTGTCTCCCCCGATGTATTCAAGTTTACGAGCTATATGATAAAGAGTATGTGTGACAGCCCGATGCCGACGTTCCACAAGATTCCCCTTCTATTCCGTTTTCGTCGTGTGTCTATTTTCATTTGTCGCATCATCATCGCATCATTCGCATCATCTGCATTGCATCGGCATTCTGTTGCCGCCAATTTTCAAAACTTGCATCCGTTGTTAGTTGCCAGTTCTCGTTGTTGTCCGTTGTGAGCCCGACTGCACATGCACGCGCTTGCGGCATCGTCAAACCCTGTTTTAAAAGTGTATTGAAAACTTTCTCTGATCGGGGTGAAGTTTGGCATGCGGTTGTAATTAGTTATAGCTAGGCCGCGTGTCGAATTTTGCGCGATCGGAGGCACCGTATTTGGTATATCGTTGGACGTGTGTGGGTGTTTTAAAAATCATTGCCGCGTCGCCCGTTTCCCCTCTCGTCTTCGGATAACCACTCTACATGGCCTCGTAACCGTTCCCACATTCGGAATCGTCCGAATCCGACCGCACGGTTGGATCCGGAACGAAATTCCGGGTAACCTAGCCCCCCCCCATTTATCTATATATATACCCCTCCTATTTTTTAGGCAAACCCTAGACCCTCCCTCGATTTCCGAGCCCCCCACACACTGCCTCCCCCACCTTTCTCTCCTCCCCCAACCGCCGGGCCCGCCCGAGCCCGCGTGCGGCCCACTCGAAGCCCATCCGGTCGCCGCCCCCTTTCTCCTCCCATGCCCGAGTTCCTCCTAGAGCTGCCTCGCCGGGGCACCCCCACCAACCCTCCGCCTTCCCTATCGCCGGCCGCTGTGCCCCTGCTGCCGCCGCCCTCCACCTGCGCTACGTCGCGCCGCCTCGTCCTCTGTTCTCGTCGCGGTGCACCGCAGCGAGCCGCCGCCCTAGAACCCTGCCCGCCATCGCCGCTCGCTGTGCCTAGCCGCTGGTGCGACCACGTCGACGGGAATGGAGCCGTCAGGCCGGATCCGGCAACCCCTTCCTCGGATCTGGAGCTCTCGTGCCCCGACGGCTCTCTTGGAACCTCCTGCCCGCCATGTCCGCCTCGTTCCTCTGCTCGTGCGGGAGGAGAGAGACGCCCCTCTAGCGCCCCGAGCCGCTGGCCCAGCTGCTTCTCCAGTGCCCCGCAACCGGCCCAGCTGGCCACGAGGCCGAGCCGGCCCAGGCCAGGGTGGCTCCTCCACCAGCCTCCCTCCAGGCCCATCACGTGCCGGCCAAGAGGCCCAACCGAGGTGTGCCTCCTTCCCCCCTGTGTAGCATTATAATAGTTCGGCCCATTTAGATTTTAGGAATTTTAGGAATTAATCAATTCTAGTTAATAGACGATAATAAAACGTCCGTAACTTTTATTCCGTTAGTCGGTTCGCGACGTGTAGTATATGGTTTTGGCGTAGAATTTCGCGTAGAATCCGTTTTTGCAATTTGCATAAATGTTTGAAGTAGTTTGACGTGCCAAACGCCTAGTTTAGTGTGCTGTCGCAATAGGGGAACGTCCCGTATTTATTTTTCTTGCGGTCTAGGTTGCTCGTATGTCGTAGATAAAATGTACTTGTTTTAGGAACCCCTTTTCCATGTATTTATAGTAGACGTTGGTATTTTTGCCTGTAGGGATTGCCGCTAGTTTATTTTCCCGTGAATAGGTCATTATCTCGTGTTATCGTGTGGGATTTTTCTGTGCAATTAGTTTTAGCATTAGAGCAAGTTAGTTCGCGCGATATTTTGCCATGTTGCCCTCTTGTCTATTTCGTAGGATTTATTCCGTGCTTCATTTGAGGTTGTTGTCAACTAGGGAGTTGTTCTTGGGTGTTTAGACTAGCCCCTAATAATTTTGGTTGCAATAGAAATGCATGTTTAGGTGTGGTTTGCGTGCTCTCAAGTTGCTAGAAATAGTGATGTTTTAGAGATGCTGAAATATTTCCAAGTCTGGAATCTGTTATATTTTGTTGATGTCTTGTCTTGCTTCTACCTTGTGATCTGTAGCTCTTTTGAGGTTGATCCAATGGAGTTAGTTGTATACCTTGTGATTTTCTAGCATGCTCTAAAATTTCATGCCATTTGGATTCCTGTAGATGATGCTTTTGCTGCTGTCAATATGGCTTCAGATCGAAAACTGCACTTTCATGAAGTGTAATTTTCACCAAGTCTGAAACTGTGTGTGAGAAGCCATTTTGTGACTTCTTTTCCTAGTGTTCCATGATGCCATGCTAGTTGTTGTTAGTTGTTTGTTCTAGTGCTTCTTTCCCTCTCTCGTGTCGTGCCTTGGTTGATTAGATTGGAGTTGTGTAGCTCGTAGTTGTGGGGCGTGGAAAATGCTATGTGGCTGATTCTGGCAGATTGTAGTGATTTCTTGTTTAGCTCGTAGTTTTTGAACCGTAGCTCCGTTTTGATCATGTCCTATATGAAACTTGATTAGAATCTCGTGTAGTTTCATTTTCTCTTGCTGGTTGTATGTTTTGAAGTGCTCGTGACCGTCGTTGCACACATGTTTCATTCATGCCATCATATCTTGCGGTGCTTGTATCTTTTGAACCGTAGCTCCGTTGGAGATGTTCTCTATGTGTAAATTGCTTGTAGCGACGCATAGAATCACGTGAACCTATTTGTTTTGCTGTTTAACAACTAACTAAAAGTGTTAGTTCAGATCTGGACAGAATTGTAAATTAACATGTGAGGTCATCTCGGAGGTGCTATATGTCATTTCCGACCTCATTTAAAATGCCTAGATAGGTAGTTTATTTGCGCTTCACCTCTTGCCATGTTCAATCACATTTAATATTACCGTGTACCTAATCGGGATAGAACTAAATAAATAAACGTGGATTTTCGTCAATATGCAACTCGTTGCATATTGAACTTCACTTAACGTGTAGTGTTTGATTGTGTGATTTGCCATGACGTGTCTTGCATGTGTTCAACTGCTCATGCATCATTTGTGTTGTGCATCGTGTGGTGTATATCGTGTGTTGATTCTTGTTTCCGGTTTTCTTCGTCTCGATAGAGTTCCGCAAGCGTGTCGGATTGTGAGGACCCATTCGACTACGTCGATTCGTCTGCTTCACGGAGTCATTCTCCTTCCAAGCGGGATCTCAGGCAAGATGACCATTTCCCCAAATACCATTACTATCATTGCCATGCTAGTTTTACCGTTGCTACAGTTCAAGTCTCGTTGCCTACCACATGTGAAATATCAGCCTCTCAACAATGCCATGAAACCTTCAACCTGTTCAACCTAGCAAACCACTGATTGGCTATGTTACTGCTTGCTTAACCATGTTGTTAGCGTTGCTAGTTGCAGATGCAGTTGCTTCCATGTGATAACATGGGTTCCTTGTTATATCACCATATTTAAATGCTATTTAATTTAATGCACCTATATACTTGTTAAAAGGTGGAAGGCTCGACCTTTCTAGCCTGATGTTTTGTTCCACCTTTGCCCCCTTAGTTTCGGCTACCGTTGTTATGTTCCATAATTGAGTGCTCCTAACACGATCGGGGTTGTTATGGGGACCCCCTTGATAATTTGTTTTAGATTGAAGCTGGTCTGGCAAGGCCCAACATTGGTACTACATTTGCCTAATCACCTAATAAAATTGCATAGGGACTTTCTGGACCCTGAGGATAATTTAATCAACCCCCGGGCCAGTGCTCCTCATGAGTGTTGGTCCAAAACAGAGCAGCTTATTAACGCTACCTGGGGCAACTCGGCGTTTGTGGTGGTAACCATCGCTCATCCGTCATGTCCTGAGAACGAGATACGCGGCTCCTATCGGGATCGTCGACACATCGGGCGGCCTTGCTGGATTAGTTTTGCCTTTGACGAAATATCTTGTGCATCGGGATTCTGGTGATGCTTTGGGTAATCTCAGAGTTGAGGTTTTCCACTAAGGAATCCGACGAGATAGCGAGCTTCGTGATTGAGGATTTCTATGCGGCTTGTGGTAATTTGTGATGGACTAGTTGGAGCACCCCTGCAGGGTTAAATCTTTTCGGAAAGCCGTGCCTGCGGTTATGTGGCAACGTGGAAGCTTCTTTTAACACTGGTTCTAGATAACTTGAAGTTAACTTAATTAAAACATGCCAACTGTGTGCGTAACCGTGACTGTCTCTTTTGTGAGTTCCTTCTCTGATCGAGGACACGGTGGGGTTATGTGTGACGTAGGTAGGTGTTCAGGATCATTCATTTGATCATCAGTAGTCACGTCCGCTATGCGTAGATCTTTCCCCTCTTATTTCTTGTACTCGTAAGTTTAGCCACCAAATATATGCTTAGTCGCTTCTGCAACATTACCACTTAACCATACCTCACCTAATAAGCTTTGCTAGTCTTGATACCTTTGGAAATGAGATTGCTGAGTCCCTTGTGGCTCACATATTACTACAACACCAGTTGCAGGTACAACTAAAGGTTACTTGACGCGAGCGCATTGATTGTTCATTTGGAGTTGCTTCTTCTTCTTCTTCTTCTTCTTCTTCTTCTTCATCGACCTAGGATGGGTTCCAGGCCGGCAGCCTGGGATAGCAAGGATGGACGTCGTTCTTCTTTTCTCGTTTGTTTTCGTCCGTAGTCGGACCCTGCTCTTCATCATGATGTTTATGTATTGTACTGCTGTGACTCTGATGTAGCTTGTGGCGAGTGTAAGCCAATTCTATATATATATATATATATATATATATATATATATATATATCTTCTTTTCAGTACATGTACTTGTAACGATATCCATTCTTGCGACACGACGAGATGCGCTTCTATCCCTAACGAGGCCTTCGTGCCAAATTGAGGATAGGGTCGCATCATGGGCGTGACAGTATCTTAGTCAAGGGCTTTGCTTTGTGCCATGATCAAAAGTATGAAAAGAACGATAGCATGAAAGATCATGAGATGATCTTATGGAAAGTGATAGCTTCACATATGACACGTATGATGATTGAAACTTGTTGAGAATAAATCAACATAGACCTCGGTAATTGTTGCAATTAATAAGAAGTAATAAGGAAAGAGAGGTTCACATATAAATATATCATCTTAGACACTTTTTACAATTGTGAGCACTCACCAAACTATTACATGCTTAGGAGTAGATGTTGGACAAGGAAGACAACATAATGAATTGTGTTTGCTTGGTTCCAAACAATGTTATATGATTATAGATCCCTTAGCATGTGACGATTGCTTCTACCTCATATTAGCCAAAACTCCCGCACCAAGTAGAGATACTACTTGTGCATCCATAAACCTTCAACCCAGTTTTGCCATGAGAGTCCACCATACCTACCTATGGATTGAATAAGATCCTTCAAGTAAGTTTTCATCGGTGCAAGCAATAAAAATTTCTCTCTAATATGTATGATCTATTAGTGTGTGGAAAATAAGCTTTGTACGAACCTGTGATGAGGAAGACATAAAAGCGACAGACTGCATAGTGAAGTTCTTTATCACAGGAGGCAATATAAACCGACGTTCCTCCGCACTAAGAGGACACGCATTCAAACCTCAAAAGCGCATGACAACCTCTGCTTCCCTCTGCGAAGGGCCTATCTTGTACCTTTACTTTTTGCCCTTGTAAGAGTCATGGTTGATCTTCAACAATTCCCTATTTTTGCCTTTGTCTTGGCTACCGTCACATGCTTGGGAAAGACCTATATTCATATATCAACTTGGAGTTGAGTACTTATGCTTTATTATTGTTGACTTTACCCTTGAGGTAAACAGTTAGGAGGCAAAACTATAAGCCCCTAACTTCCTCTGTGTCCAGCTGAAACTTTGATACCATGAGTACCACGTGAGTTGTAACAATTGTGGAAAATAAAAGAGATGATTGAGTATGTGGGTATGCCTTACAAGCTCTTCTTTGACTCTTTCTGATGTTATAATAAATTGCAATTGCTTCAATGACCTTGGACTGTTGTTGGTTACTTCTCGGTAAGGTTTTTGCTTCATACTTTGCTTTGTGAAGGAATTGTTACTTTCCCATAAGAATCTTTATGATGTATTGCTGTTCTATGTGTGATCATGATGCCCTCATGTCCGTATTATGTTTTATCGACACCTTCGTCCCTAAACATGTGGACATGTTTATGGAACTTGGTTTTCGCTTGAGTACAAGCGAGGTCTAAGCTTGGGGGAGTTGATACGTCCATTTTGCATCATGCTTTCATGTTGATATTTATTGCTTTATGGGCTGTTATATTACTTTGTGGTACCATATTTATGCCTTTTCTATCTTATTTTGCAAGGTTTATTTGAAGAGGGAGAATTCAGGCTGCTGGAATTCTGGACTAGAAAAGGAGCTAATCTTAGTCCACTATTCTGCACAACTCCAAATGCCCTGAAAATTTACGTGGAATTTTTTGGGATTATATAAAAAAAACTGGGCGAAAGAAGTACCAGAGGGGAGCTACCAGGGCGCCACAAGACTGGTAGCCGCCACCCCCTGGTGGCGACTACAGGGCTTGTGGGCTCCCTGACGCCCCACTGGCCCCCCTCTTTTGCTATATGAAGGGTTTCGTTCCAGAAAAAAATCAATCGGGAGGTTTTTCATGGTTTCGTCACCGCCACGAGGCAGAACTTGAGCAGATCCAATCTAGAGCTCCGGCAGGACGATCCTGCCGGGGAAACTTCCCTTTCGGAGGGGGAAATCATCGCCATCGTCATCGCCAACACTCCTCTCGTCGGTGGGGTGGCATCTTCATCAATATCTTCATCAGCACCATCTCCTCTCCAATCCCTAGTTCATCTCTTGTAACCAATCTCCGTCTCGCGACTCCGATTGGCACTTGTAAGGTTGCTAGTAGTGTTGATTACTCTTTGTAGTTGATGCTAGTTGGATTACTTCGTGGAAGAGTTGATGTTCAGATCCTTGATGCTATTGATTACACCTCTGATCATGATTATCATTATGCTTTATGAGTAGTTACTTTTGTTCCTGAGGACATGGGATAAGTCATGCTGATAATAGTCATGTGAATTTGATATTCGTTCGGTATTTTGATATGATGTATGTTGTCTTTTCCTCTAGTGGTGTTATGTGAACGTCGACTACATAACACATCACCATATTTGGGCCTAGAGGAAGGCATTGGGGAGTAGTAAGTAGATGATGGGTTGCTGGAGTGACAGAAGCTTAAACCCCAGTCTATGCGTTGCTTCGTAAGGGGCTGATTTGGATCCACTAGTTTAATGCTATGGTTAGACGTTGTCTTAATTCTTTTTTCGTAGTTGCGGATGCTTGCGAGAGGTGTTAATCATAACTGGGATGTTTTTCCAAGTAAGGGCAGTACCCAAGCGCCGGTCCACCCACATATCAAACTATCAAAGTAACGATCGTGAATCACATGAACATGGTGAAACTAGCATGATAGAAATTCCCGTGTGTCTTTGGAAGCATTTTTCCTCCTATAAGACTTTGTTCAGGCTTTTCCCTTGCTGCAAAAGGGATTGGGCCACTTGCTGCACCATTGCTACTACTTGTTACTTTTCGCTTGCTACGTTTCACCTCGCTACATCATCACTTGTTACCGCTACTTTCACTGCTTGCAGTTATTACCTTGCTGAAAACCGTTTATCACAGCCTTATGCTCCTCGTTAGGTTCAACACTCTTACTTATCGAAAGGACTATGATTGATCCCCTATACTTGTGGGTCATCAGCAGGCAAGGGGAAAGGGCCGCCCTCGCGCGCTCGTCATTGTACTCGAGCCACCTCCCGGGTGACGCGGGCAATCCCCGTCGGCGGCCTGAACAGCCGTATGTGGGATTCCGTCCGCGGATGCGGTGGGCGCGGAGGATGAGGTAGCCACAGATGGGGCCGGCAGGGTGGCGTAGGTGCCCGGCCTTTCAAGTCGCGAAGTCACTCCACCGACATGGCCTGGTATTTCATCTTGTGGACGGAGGACAAGCCCGACACCTTGCTTCCACTACTGGGCATTTTGCGGAGGAGATGGAGGATCTCGCGACCCTGGGCATATGGCTGCAGCCATACGGCTGCTGTAACGGCCCCACCTGGGTGGCGATGGAGGTAAACTCCCTCGGCTTCTTGTTCCTGGAGCGCGGGTGGAAGTCAGGCACGTCCTCGACTTCAAGTTCGACAGGGCTGCCATGCTCTTCGTGATGGTCTTCGAAAGCGCCGGCGACCGCATGGACTGTTGCATGGAAGGCGGCAATAGTATACCAACAGCCCTTACGGTACTGATGGCAGCGGCATCAGCTCCTCCTTCGGCGGGAGCGGGGGCGAAAACAACTTCGATGGCTCCCCAGGCGCCCACGTCAAAAAGGAGGAGGACTCCAACTAAGCGTGCACAACAGCGGCGTCCAGGTCCCTGGTAGTGGCGCTTTAAGGGCCCGACCTTCTTTCTCTTGTGCCATCTTCCCTTTCGTGTAACACAACATACTAGCCCTGTGGGGGCGTGTAGGAGGGGTTATGTCTTTCATACATTAAATGGAATACCATTTTGGATCAAAAATAAACTTCTCCCTCGCACTCTTCGCCATACTTGGACCCTCTCCAAGGTCATCCTGACGCTTCGCGTTGCTGAGGCCCAGCCCCCGAGCATGGGTGTGAAGGCTCCCGAGGCGGCCCCTCAGGGGCTCGTCTTCCTTGCCTGGGTGGCTTGCGCGAGGGGCTGCTGCTTGTGGACCCGCCTCATGAGGCTCCCATGCATGTGCGTGTTGCACGAGAAGTCCAGGTCCAGTGGCCTTAACAAGGTGATGCATGCTTGGAGTGTGCCCACGAGCCAGAACCCAGCTCTCTAGGTTCCCAATGTCACCCATGCAGACCCAGGCCAAGGCACCGTGCCCAGCCCCCGCGAGCGATAGGCCCAGGGTAAACTGGCGGGCGCGTGCCGCAGGGGAGTTCCCTTGTCGTCATTGTCGTTCCCTAGTGCGGGGTATGGGGCTTCCGCTGGGTGGGGGCATGGCAAGAAAAGAGGGAACCAAGGAAACTCCAAAAAACCGAAGCAAGCCAAAAGACCAAAAAATTTAACGAAAACTCGAGGCTAACTTGTTCGCGAGCCCAAAAAGGGCAGTGCGGCTGCCGCAGCCAACACAGGTCAGGCTGGTGGGCTCGTTCTCAGGTTGAAGTAAGAGGCGAATAAAAATGGCTGCCGTATCCAGCACGGGTCAATCTAGAAAGAAAAGCGACCGCAGTATCGAGCACGGGTCAACCTAAAAAAGAGTGCGACTCGCGAGGCGTCTTCTTTGATCGTCTTGTTCCACCATCACGGAGCATAGGGACTTCTACTTGGGCATGGGCGGGGGCCCTCCACCGCGGCCATGACGCTGCTCATCTCGGGGTTACACTTAGGAAGCCCCCGGGACGTGTACAACCCCAAAACTCATTATTACATGAGATTGTCACGGATGGTGATAGTTGGGTGGATACCCGAGGCACAAGGCTTAGGAATTCCTAACCGGTCTTCAGTTGTGCCCTTGAGGCCCAAGCATGAGCATCGTTCACACCCCGCGTAACCCCAGAAGCACTGTTGCGTTCCCCTACGACCCAAGCATGAGTGTCGTTCACACCCTGCGTAGCCGTAAGAGCACGTCATCAGGAGATTCATCGTGTTAGGCCGCAAGGCACCCATGTCTGGAAGCGCGAGTCGAGTCATGACCTCTTCATTTGTTCTGGACGGCTTGTCGAGAGGGCGTGGCACTAAGGACCTTAGCTAGATGGCTAGCACGGGTGGCCAGCCCGCGAGCCAGGGCTAAGTCATAGATTTCTCAGCGCTATGAGGACAAGTCCTGCACAGACGCGGTATCTAACACCTCACCGTCAATCCTTCCCTGGGCGGTTGCGGGGGCGCGTCAACCCCCGGCGGAAGTGGAACACCAGAGCTTAAAGTTCACACAAACTACACTATCTCAAGTGACGGTTAATCAGGTGTGTTACATGTCCAAAAAATGCTTAGTCGAGGCAAGACAAAATACAGGGAGTTGCGTGAGTCAAGCAACCCAAAAGTCACCTAGCGGCCCTGTTGCCGCGGGAGCATTAGGTTGCTTAACGACGCACGCTGCCGAGGTCCACCCCTATGAAAGGGGAGGGAGACTGGCTCCGGAAGCTTCAACACCTTGCGAGGGTGACTCCTAAGGCCCCAAGGGCCCGTGGGGTCCGGCATTTCACGACGTGCACGTGACCCCACCTCTTTCTACTTGTCGATTTGATGAACGATGAACTCCCGCGTCCTTGGCGCTCCGCGCCATGCTTGCATGCCGAGGTGCACCACTACAAGGTTTCCAAGCGCCCATACGTCGTTCCAGCCAAGCCAGGGGACTCCTAGGAGGAAGCCCCTGAGTCCGACCTTATGAGGGCGTTGGGTGTAGCCTCCTATGCAGGAGGGAGGTGCACGCCGGCCGAGGGCACGGGGCGCACGATGCCAATGTCAGCCGCAACACTCCCCAGCCTGTCGACGCAAACTCGATCCCGGAGCCGGGAAACACGCTGACCTTAGGCAGACTCGCCTACCTGGAAGTCCTCCGTGTTGTGGGTTCACGCGTTGTGGTGAGCACAAACCATCCCGCCGACCCATCCGGGTGTTCCCGCGCGAGGGCCCGGCGGCAGCCCAGAGTCGGCCATTGGGACACGGAAGAGCTAGAGCACCCGCCTCGGCCCCTCAAGCTTAGACCCAAGGGGGTCGTCACGTGGTGGTGGAGGCGGCTCACTGGCCGAGCCTCCTTCTTGTGGCACTGGGGGATGAAGCGGGGCATAGGGCGCCAAGGCCCTCCCAACGATGGTGACGAGCTCAATGATGTGGTCCGCCCAGGTGTTCTACCCTCCACCCGTCGGGCGGTGGCGAAGCAGCTCACCCGCCATGAGCAGCATGTCATGCACGTTCAGATCCCCCACGTGAACGCAGGCCAATGCGAGCACCGCTGGGGGAACCACGGGGCGGCCGCCCTACCGCGTCGGGGGCCACGAGGGGCGCCGTTGTCCGCGGGCGATGACGATGGTGGCCGCGATGCCGATGGGCCGGTAGCGGCCATCTGGCACCGTGCTCCCGGGGTGCGTCCAGTGAGCGTCGGCCATGGGGTCGGCGAAGCTGGAGAAAAACTAGAGCCGAAGAGCGTCTGCACACCCCTACCTGGCACGCCAAATGTCGGAATCGGGGCTTCATGGACCCGGAAGAGGTTCAAACTCTCGGGTGTACTCGCTCTCCAACGGCGTTCTACCTCTCAACTTCAATGCGACTCTCCGGCGGCTCGATCTAAGGAAAGTGAATGGGAACACCCAATGGTTTACCCAGATGCGGGCAACCTTGCGGTCTAAAGCACAAAGGCGGGGGGGGGGGGGCTTCTTTCCCTAGTGGAGAAGATGGTGGTCAAATGATTCTCCCTTACTACAGAGGACGGGCCTCTCTTTTATACCGGCCTTGGTCCGCTCCCCCCCACCGCCAAAAAAATATTGGCAGGAAGGGTGCCACAATGGCCATTTGAAAGGGGACATGACTACAGTCCGCCCTGACAAAGGTGGTCTTCGCCTGCAAAATCCCTTCTCCGTGATGCACTCGGGGGCTCGAGGGTGACCTCCGCCCTGCTGAGCTCCCAGCCTTGGCTTTCTTGCATCAACCAAGAAACATTTGGGAGATGCTTTGGGGCGCCGCCAGCAGACCCTGCTTCCTTAGCATGAAAGTGGAAATCATCCTCGTCCGTGCGTGATGGTACCGCTTTCACAAAGCTCGACATGTCGCTGAAGGTTATGGAAAAGTTTAAGGAATTGACTACGACGAGACCTACTCGCCGATAGCGATGTTGAAATCGGTGAGGATCATACTAGCTATAACTGCATATTTCGATTATGAGATATGGCAGATGGATGTAAAACCGGCTTTCCTTCAAGGAAATTTAAAAGAGGATGTATAAATAATACAGCCTGAAGGTTTTGTCGATCCAACTATCACTGGTAAAATATGCAAGCTCAAGAGATCCATTTGTAGATTGAGGCAAGCAGCTCAGAGTTGGAATACTCGTTTTGATGAAGTCATTGTTGACCTTGGTTTCATCAAGAATGAAGAGGACTATTGTTTATACAAGAAGTCTAGTGGGACCTTGGTAGTATTTTTGTTCTTGTATGTGGATGACATACTGCTGATCGAAAATGATGTTTCCATGCTGAACTCAGCCAAGGAATCTTTGAATGGCAAGTTTTCAATGAAAGACCTTGGATAGGCAGTGTACATTTTAGGCATCAAGATCTATAGAGATAGATGAAGGAGGCTTCTTGGCTTAAGCCAGATCATGTACATAGACGAAGTGTTGAAACGGTTCAACATGAGTGAGGCTAAGAAAGTGTTCTTGCCCGTATCACATGGTATAAGGCTAAGCAAGACTTAGAGTCCTATGAGTTCTGATGAGCGAAACCGGATAAGTAGTGATGGGGTTGTACATTTGGGATAGTCCTACGGACCTACATCCCTAGGCCTACCTAAGACCCTACATAGACACCAGTGCCCCAAAAGACACCAGTGCAGTCATGACCTCACTCAGGCAAGCGTGTCTTCACTCTACTTATACAAGGTCACTCCGATCATATCATGTCAGTCGGATGCGCCCCAACACTCAGACTAAAGCAAGGCGTGGGATATGAAGAGACTGCAACAGCTAGAGACTTAAACTATCACATGAAGTGCATTGAAGACGTACGTTACGAGTAACGCTGGAGTTAGAGCTGCAGTTACTAGTAACTTCCATAGTTATTAGCATTAACTCGCCCTTGTAATGAGGCTCGTCCGGTCATGGTGCACTCTATATAAGCCACGCTCGAGCTCCTGACCAAGGGTTCTATATCTTGTATTATCACATATCCCATAAGCAAACATCAGGCCCAGGGCTCGAGACGTAGGGTTGTTACCATTCCCGAGTTGGGCCCGAACTAGTACATCCGAGTGTATCCATTGCGCCCTAGCTAGGCTCTGCCCCTCATTCAGACCCCTCGTATTATTGTCAAGATGATTCCCACAATAGTTGGCGCCCGCCGTGGGGCTGCGCGTTTAGCAAATCCGACGTAGTTGGAGTTTTACCTTTTTCATCATCACGATGACACTCGCCGAGAGATCCTCTTCGGTTCCCTCAACTTTGTCATCATGGACTTAGCATGGCTGCAGCATCACTGGACACCGACGACCTTCCCGCTTGAGTTACATTGCATTTTAGCGTGGCTGCGCATGGGGAACTGATCTGACAGCCATCGGTGTCGTACCACTCAGTACCCCCATGTCCCGCTGCAGTCCGTCGCAAGTGTTGTGATAGCCTGGCTTATTAGGGATGATAGACTACTCATATCAATAAGGAATTCCTTCTTTTCCGGGAGCCCATTCGAACATAACTCCTAGGTTAAGGAGCTGTTCGAGAAACCTCTAGCTCCACGAGATCCAAGGATCTGCAGAGTCTCTATTTCCCCGCTCCATAGTCTTGCACGACCGCTCTAGCTGGTCTGGGAGCGGAGTCAGGAGCTAGAGGGTCTCCTAACAGGCCCTAAGTGTGCTCAGCTTAGATTAGTTCTAGGATGAGTGACCGACCAGGAAGTTGATCACAGGTGCGCATGAGTGAGGACAAAGTGCGCAAAAAAGACTAGTATTGATATGTGGGGCTAGTCTAGATCCCACCAGGAGTAACGACCATCGGCGGGTGTGTTTGGGGCATTACAAGTTGGTACCAGAGCCGACCCTCACGGTTACATGGATGTTTGCGGACAGGTGCGCGGTCATGTTGTTCATGACGTTTGTGACCCGTCGCGGCACATGGCATGGCACATGTACTGAACTAGATGCACACACGTTTGTGCCAAGAGGGAATGTTGTTGTGGCCCGATGAGGGCGTTGGTTCCTCTGAGTGGTAGTGTATGTGATAGCATGTCTTATTAGGGATGATAGACTACTCATATCAATAAGGATTTCCTTCTTTCTGGAAGCCCATTCGAACGAAACTCCCGGGTTAAGCATGCTCATCTTGGACTAGCTCTAGGATGGGTGATCGACTGGGAAGTTGATCCCGGGTGCGCATGAGTGAGGACAAAGTGCGCAGAAAAGACTAGTATTGATATGTGGGGCAAGTCTAGATCCCGCCAGGAGTAATGACCGCCAGCGGGTGTGTCCGGGGCATTACAAGCGCTCCGTGCGCTCGCGACCGAATCGATGGATCAAGCATGCGGTGGCCCACCAAGCCACATGAGGATTGGCGTCTATGCTCAATTCATATGAGCCCACCGTCAACCTCTTCCCGTGGTCGAGCGATGATTCACTCATATCAATAAGGAATTCCTTCTTTTTCGGGAGCCCATTCAAACAGAACTCCAAGGTTGCTCAGCTTGGAGTAGTTCTAGGATGGGTGACCGATCGGGAAGTTGATCCCGGATGCACATGAGTGAGGACAAAGTGCGTAGAAAAGACTAGTATTGATATGTGGGGCAAGTCTAGATCCTGCAAGGAGTACCGACCGCCAGCGGGTGTGTCCGGGGTGTTACAAGCGCTCCGGGCGCTCGCGACTGAAGCGATGGATCAAGCATGCGGTGGCCCACAAAGCCACATGAGGATTGGTGTGTATGCTCAATTCAGATGAGCCCACTGTCAACCTCTTCCCGTCGTCGAGCGATAAGTCACTTGGCGAGTCTGACTGCAAAAGTAGTGGAGATCCCGCAGAGGTCTTGATGGACGACAAGACCAGGGGAGGAGCCCCTGGATTCGCTACAGAGAACTATCTCACCCATGATGACGGGTAGCATCGTCACGACGACGATAGTCATCATGTCCCGTAGCCGCTCACGAAGCAGCAGTAGGAGGAACTTTGGCAGAGGAGCGAACAAGCTCTTCGCACCCCCATCACCGAGAACACCCCGGAGGAGATAGCATTGGAAAACGAGCGTCAAGCCACTCTAGCCGAGCGCGAATGTCTTGAGCGGCCCCAACAGTCACTCGACGCTTGGGTCGCGAGGGACCAGCGCAGTTCCACTCGCCACCGCTGGTAGTTATTTCTGAACGTTTGCCAGTGCCGTGTTGAGGTGATGTGAACACCTTTGCTGAACCTGGCCGCTGCCACTCGGATCGCTGATTCCATTTAGCCGAGTGAGTCCGCGGCCAGGGAAGGCATTCAACAGATCTAGGCTTTGTTGAAGACTGCCTTACAGCAAAACTCTACAGTGTCGCAATCGCGACACCGGATCCATATGAGGCTCGTCCAGGCGGACACGATGTAGTTGGCTCATAGCCCGCACGCACCAGGAAGACGTCAAAATTCTCCTCCTCTTCTGAGAGGCCCACACGGGGATCAGTGTAAGTGCATCTAGTGCCCCTTAGTGATTTTGGTGGTTTGAAGACTTATAGGTTAAGTATCTAATGTGTTTATGAGTGTACACATGATCTATAAGTCATTGAGCAGTTTGAGATATTTCAAGAATATCGACCCCTAAAAATATATATCTTCGGTTGAAGAAATTGGTGTGAAGCTGAAGAAATGAATCGCGAGGAATCTGCGATGAAACTGATATTCCTCATGAAGATACTAAAATTGAGGAATCCGGTGTGTCCTGAAGAAAATCACTCTGAAGAATTTGAATCATGAAGATTTACTCGTTCTGTTTTATTTTCTTCGCATTTGAGTAATAGGAACACCGTACTGTTAAAGGGGGTCGAAGTTACACTTTGGAATGAATTTCCTCATGATGCTCAACCCAAGCCTAATCCCATCAAAGCCTCAAGTGAGGAATACGAGTGACATGAAGACTCTCACAGTTGAGGGTTCCGACCGTTTCGATATGCCACGCCAAGTCATTGGTCTTATCCACTCCAATAGTCATATTATTTAAGGGCATTAATGTCAAATCATGTCGGGATGCTCCCAGGCTATAAATAGCCACCCTCCACAACCATTAGCAGGTTGGCTGCTCCGTTAGAAACTGACACTTGTCATAAGAGCAACCCAATTCCTCAGAATCTTTGAGAGTAATTCATCAGTGAGGAAATACACCATACACCGAAACCACAAACCAAACCTAGTGATTGAGCATCACTGAAGAAGTTGTTCCTGTGTGGGACTGAAGCCTTTTACCTTTGAGGACTGCGCATCCTCCAGACGGTTAGGCGTCATGGTCTAGAGCTTTCCAGCAGTCAATTTTGGATCGCCGGGTGACCAAGTTTGTGAGGGTTTGGAAGTCTGCCCTGAAGACTTACCACGAGTGTTGGGCGAGGACTGTGTGTTCTTAGCCCAAGGAGAACACAGTAGGGACTGTGTGTCCCGGGACTGTGTGTCCTTTGGTTTCAATACCAAGCCGCTCCAAACCAGATGTACGACTGTCACAGCAGTTTGAACTGGGTCATCAACGACGGTCTTCACTGAGAAACGGGTTCTAATTCCTCAATTCCGTACTTTCCTCGTATTATGTGTTGATGACTTTCACTGCTACTGTTTGAAGAATTTGCTGAAGACTTTCTCTGAATTTCCTCAACCCCAAATTCTTCACGTCAGTTAATCCTCATCTGTATTCTGCGTGCCTGCTCACAGTGCAATCTGTTTTCACATTCCTCACTCCGAAAAACTGCTCTTGTGAAACTTTGCACTTCTGATCCTTTACTGTTTTCGCTGTAAGTTAGTCATCAGTGAGGAATTTCCTCAAAAGGAATATCCTCAGTGATGAAATTCTAAAAATCTCCTATTCACCCCCCCTCTAGTCGATATAACGAACTTTCAATTGGTATCAGAGCAAGGTACTCCCCTGTTCTATGTGATTTTGGTTTAAGCACCTGGAGTTTTAGTTATGTCGACTGCAGGCATGTTTAAGGTGACTGCAGCATGTCCTACCTTCGAAGGAAAGAACTTTCCCTTCTGGAAGAACAAAATGCAAATGCATCTACAAGCTATTGATAATGATCTCTAGTATATTGTGGAACATGGCGTCCCCATCATCTCTGCTAGTGTCTCTGCTGCTGATGTGAAGAAATCCAAGCAACTCGATTCTCAAGCGAAGAATATCATCTGTGGCCATCTGAGCCTAGGCCAGTTTGGAAACGTAAGTGCTTTGGGCTCTGCAACACTGATCTGGGAGAGACTGTGCAAGGTAAATGAAGGAGTATCAACCCAGCGTCACTCTCGTGTTGATATTCTTCGCAATCTCTTCAATCGCTTCAAGAGACATGACAATGAAAGCTGCCAAGACACCTTTGATCGCCTCACTGACATATCAAATGAACTGCAAGCACTGGGAGATCGAGACATCACTGATCACGAAGTTGTGAAGAAACTTCTGAGATCTTTGGATTCTTCATTTGATACTTTAGTTCTGATGATTCAAGAAAGACCAGACTACAAGATGCTTGATCCAGCTGATATACTCGACAGGCTAAATAGTCATGAATTCCAGCTAGAAGAAAAGAAAGATCTATATGGACCAAGCTATTCCAGACCACGTGCACTGAGGGCTAGAGCAATTTCCTCATGTGAAGAAGAAGACACAGATGACAGCATTGGTGACCCTGAAGAATTTGGACAGGAGCTTGCAATGCTCGTGAGGAAATTCCAGAGATTTACACGACGTGGCCAGTTTGGTAAATCTTCAAGAAGAGATATGAGGAAATCAGAATCTTCATCTCAGCACTACAAGAAACGAACCTGCCACAAGTGCAAGAAATCAGGTCATTACATTGCTGATTGTCCCCGTTGGGGAAAGGAATCAAAGAAGAAGAAATACAAGGATGACAATTCTGATGACTCGAAGAAAAAGAAGAAATCTTCAAAATCCTCATCCTCAAAGCCCTCATCGCACAAGAATACTAGTTTCAGAAAGGCTCGGGCACTTATTGGCAAGGAAATGGACTCAGAGGCAGAATCAGAGGAAGGTGATGAAGAAGAGGGTTCTGATGAAGACTCAGAATCCGGATAGGCTAGTCTTGCACTGGCAAGCACTTTCGTCAGCAAGTCAATCTTCAATCTTGAAGAAAATGATTGCACCATTCACACTAATGACTATGCTGATGACTTTGCTCCAACCTATTGCTTCATGGAAAAAGGTTCAAAGGTACCAAAGGATGCCTCCTCCTCTCATTCAAGTGACTGTGAACCTGATGATTATAAGAAACCCAGTTACAGTAAACTTGCTATCATTGCCACTAAACAATAAACTGCCCTAGAAAAGCTTCAGAAACTGCTAGATAAAAGTGATGATCTGTTGAATGATGAAATGAACCTTACCCAAATCCTCACTAAAGATGTGAAAAGTCTTCAGTCTAGATTTGATAATCTTCAGGATCGTTATGATACACTCCTTACTGATCATGAGAAGCTTTCCTATGAATTTCTTAAAAGGAAGCTTGATCTTGAGAAGCTGAGGATGTCTCATGATGATCTTCGTATGGAAAATGATTCATTACTAGCAAAACAGATCAGCGCTCGTCAAGTTGAATTCATTCCTCCATGTCTTAAATGCATTGAACGCGAAACTGCTAATTCCTCACCAGAATCATCAAATGCTACTATTGCTACAAATTCTTCAACTGCACGTGTTGTGTCTATTTCCTCACTTGAGGAAAACACAAATGTTACTGATGAAAATGCAGGATTGAAGGAATTGTACGTGACAGGCATATACAAAAGCCTCAAAGTACATCAAACCCTTTGTGATGTGCTCAAAAAGCAGATCTTGAACAAGAACCCGAGGAAAGAAGGAATTGCCTTTGAGAGGAAATTAAATGCTGTTGGATTTTATTGGAAACCTGAGCAGTATCCCAAAACCTCATGGGTTGCTGCTACTAGGCCTCCTTTTGATCCATCTAATCTAACTAGCTTTTCATGTGAATTATCCTATTCCTCAGATGAGTCATTTGACTCCAACTATAAACTGTTCAAAAATCAATCTGGTGAAGTATTTGCTCGATATGTTGGAACTAACTGCAGGAATGGCCCTCCCTTAAGGAAAATCTGGGTTCCCAAAAGTTGTCTTGAAAATCTTCAGGTGAATGTCCTCATGACACCACCACTGAAGAATCTGAACCCCAGATCAAATTCCTCAGGAGGACCAAAGTCTTCAAGAGGATCAAAATCCTCAACTGGTCAAAACTATGCTCGTACCCGTGCTAATGCATCTAACATCCAGGGAAACTACAAGGAATATGAATATGAGTGTTACTCCTCAAATCATTATGTTCATAAATCCTCAAACCAGTTCTCTGCATATTCATATGAGTACTTTAACCCCCCCTACTATTAAGAGAAGCGCATTGGCCTCAATGCCACCTTTCTCATATGGTGCTCGCAGGATGATGAATGCTTCGCCACCCCTTCAGATGTGGGTGGTGAAGAAATCGAACTAATCACTTCTGCAGGTCAGGTCTCCAGATGAAAATCATCATCTGAAGAATTTGCTGGAGACCTGAGGAAATGCTTGATAGGACGCAAGCTAATGATTGATGAAATAGAAATATTTCACACGTCCCTATATTTCTGTTGTGATGAAATACTTATCTGATGAAATTGATATCATATTCTTCAAATCTAAAGCATATGAGATGGTAAGCTGTACTAATTTATCTGCAGGATGACAAACCCAAGAATACTGAGTGGGTTCTTGATAGTGGCTGCACACATCACATGACTGGTGATAAAAGCTTACCGATGAATATACCACTAACTCCATCACCTCCGAAGCAAATCACATATGCTGACAAAGGTAAAAACAAGGTATTGGGACTTGGCAAAGTGGCTATTTCCAAGGATAGGCATATGGACAAAGTGATGCTTGTTGAATCCCTTGGTTTTAACCTCATGTGAGTCTCGATGCTTTGTGATCTTGATATGATTGTTATCTTTGGTAGATATAGATGTGTAGTCATCATGGAATCTGACAGATCCAAAGTCTTCGAAGGTGTAAGAAGAGGGGATTTGTACACTGTTGATTTCTCTACAGGTCCTCAACCAGCCACTTGCTTACTAGCAAAAACCTCAGAAGGATGGTTGTGGCACCGAAGACTAGGTCATGCAGGCATGAGGAATTTGCACACGCTCGCAAAGAAGAAGCATGTCATCGGCATGGAATCAGTCAAATTCCTCAAGAATCATCTCTGCGGTGCTTGTGAATCTGGGAAAATGACCAAATCCAAGCATCCCTCGAAGACTATCATGACCACTACTCGTCCATTCGAATTGCTTCATATGGATCTATTTGGACCTACTCACTATGCCACACTAACCAATGCAGCATCTTTATATAGCTTCGTCATAGTTGATGATTATTCCAGATATACTTGCGTGCATATCATAGTGTATAACACTGAAGTGCAGGAAATCTTCAAACGATTTTCTTCAAGGGCCTCGGCGAACTTTGGCATCAAGATCAAACATATCAGGAGTGATAATGGAACCGAGTTCAAAAACACTGGTCTTGATGATTATCTTGATGAACTTGGTATTACTCCTCGTCGCTTTTGGCCTGAAGCAGATAAAAGTGATGACTCTGGTTGAAATGGCAAGAACTATGCTTGAAGAATATCAGACTCCTCGTCGCTTTTGGCCTGAAGCAATCAACAATGCATGCCATATCATCAACAGGGTATATCTTCACAAATTCCTCAAGAAAACCTCATATGAACTCCTCACTGACAAGAAACCCAATGTAAGTTATTTCAAAGTCTTCGGTGCAAAATGTTGGATTAGAGATCCTCACCATAGCTCAAAATTTGCACCTAAGGCACATGAAGGTTTTATGCTCGGTTATGGAAAGGACTCGCACACTTACAAAGTCTTCAACAACTATCACAACAAAGTTGTTGAGACTGTAGATGTGCGGTTTGATGAAACAAATGGCTCGCAAAGAGAGCAATTGCCTTCTGATCCAGATAAGTTGTCTCCTGAGGAAGCAATAAAGCTCAAACCTACTGAAGACATTGTCCCCACTGAGGAAATTGGTGAAGAAACGATCCCCATCACTGATGAAAATCAAGAAGATGCTCGTGAGGAAATTGCACCAGAACCACTTCCTCAGCCCAGACGAAATCCTCAACCAGCTCATTCGAGGATTGCAAATGAAGTAGAACTTGAAAAAATCCTCAACAACATCAACGCGCCAGGTCCTCTCACTCGCTCAAAAGCTTCACACTTAGTTAACTTTTGTGGGCATTTTTTCTTTGTATCCATCACAGAACCCTCAAAAGTTGCTGAGGCTTTTGTGGAACCGGAGTGGATCCAAGCTATGCAAGACGAACTTCTTCAATTCAAGCTAAATGACGTATGGGAGCTCGTCAAACGACCAGATCCTCGCAAGCACAACATCATCGGCACCAAGTGGATTTTCCGAAACAAGCAAGATGAGGACGGTCAAGTGGTGAGGAACAAGGCACGACTTGTAGCCCAAGGCTACACCCAGGTTGAAGGAATAGATTTCGATGAAACTTTTGCACCTGTTGCTAGACTTGAAGCTATTAGAATACTACTTGCTTATGCTAATCATCATAACATCATCTTATATCAAATGGATGTGAAAAGTGCATTCCTCAATGGTAAGCTTGATGAAGAACTATATGTTGCTCAGCCCCCAGGTTTTGAGGATCCAAAGAATCCAGACAAAGTCTTCAGACTCAAAAAGGCCCTTTATGGTCTCAAGCAAGCCCCTCGGGCATGGTATGATACATTGAAGGAATTCCTCATGAAGAAAGGCTTCAAACCTGGTTCACTCGATCCAACTCTTTTCACTAAATCCTATGATAATGAGCTATTTGTGAGTCAAATATATGTCGATGACATCATATTTGGCTATACTGACAAATGATACAGTGATGAATTTGCTTACATGATGAGTGAAGAATATCGGATGTCTATGATGGGGGAACTAAAATTCTTCTTAGGTCTTCAAATTCGTCAACAAAGCAATGGAATCTTCATATCACAGGAGAAATACCTCAAGGATGTTCTGAGGAAATTCGACATGCATGAACGCAAAGGTGCCAAGACTCCAATGCCTAACAACGGCCACCTCGGCACTGATGAAAATGGTAAAGATTTCGATCAGCGGGTATATCGTTCTATGATTGGTTCTTTATTGTATCTATGTGCATATAGGCCAGATATAATGCTTACTGTTTGCATGGGTGCACGTTTTCAAGCAAAACCGAAGGAATCACACCATAAGGATGTGAAGCATATTCTTCGATACTTAGCTCACACACCAACACTAGGATTATGGTATCCCAAGGGCTCAAAACTTCATCTGGTAGGGTATTCTGATTCTGACTATGCTGGTGACCGCGTGGATCGCAAGTCAACTTCTGGCACATGCCATTTCGTCGGAATATCACTAGTTTGCTGGTCCTCAAAGAAGCAGAACTGTGTATCACTCTCCACTGCCGAAGCTGAGTACATTGCTGCTGGTTCATGCTGTGCTCAATTACTATGGATGAAGAAAACCCTCAAGGACTACGGCATCAACATGAAGAATGTGCCTTTCTACTGTGACAATGAGAGTGCAATCAAGATTGCATACAACCCAGTACCACACTCGAAGACCAAGCACATCCAGATTCGTCATCATTTTCTTCGGGACCATGTCCTCAAGGGCAATATCCTCATCGACCATGTGAAGACTGATGATCAACTGGCAGATATCTTCACTAAGCCCTTGGATGAGAAAGGGTTTTGCAAGTTGCGGTGTGAGCTAAATATCTTAGAATCTTCAAATGTTTTGTAAAAACATGCACACATCCTAACACTTATGCAAAATTGATGACTTAGATGTGCAACACATGATGAATCGATTTTCTTCAACTGATGAAGAATGTCACTCTGAATGTGAAGAAATCAACGAAGAAATTGATTCTCATGGCCCTACGCCACTGCCCAATGTGAAATTCCTCAAGTTGATTTTCTTCAAATGTTCCATTTCCTCAAAATGTATTTTTCTTCAAAACAGTTGTTCTTCATTGTGACGAGTTATCACAAAATCTTCAAAAACACTTGATGACTTTCATTTGTCTAGATAGACTGAGATTTCAAGTCCTCAACAGCATTCACTTATAGCTATTTCTTCAAGTTGATGTTTCTGCTAAGTGAATGTGATCGGACCCTACTTTCCCTCTATGATATACTCATCCAGTCTATTCAATTCTTCATATGCGTTCTACTTGAAACTTTGTTCAAAATCTTCACTGCGTCCTTGTCAGCTGATGATTTTGTAACGAAAATCCTCAAATCTTCAAAAATTGTTTCTTTAATGCACAGTAACTGAACCCCACTTCCCACGATCGGATAACCACGATCTCCACTACCTCCACCGCCTTGTTCGAGAACTACACGTGTCCTGCAGAGACGTAGAGGCAGGGGCTGTTTGGTCCGAAATCTTTGCGCCAACAGTAACTGTCTCGCTATAAATATGTCCCTATCCCCCACGGCAAACTCTTCTTCGCTCCATCGCTCTCCTGCTACAGCAAACACCACCGAACCCTAGCGCCATCGCTGGTAGTCTCATCGCCGGTGAGGAAAAGCTTCACTGCCTCGACTTCTCCGTCGCCGGAACCACGACGGAGTCGGACCATCTTCGTCCGCCGCCGCCGTAGACATCCTCTGTCGCCGGGTTAGGGTGCATTGGACATGCAACCGAAGAGCCTCTCTACACTACTTCTCTGTGTTCTTCGTCTGCTCCTTCAAGGGTAAATAAAATCTCATTTTTACCGCAAGTTAGATCTACAATTTTACATCTTCTATGTGAAATCTGTTTTTCCTCAAGAATCGATAAGCACTTGATTCCTCAAACACTGCCTATCACCACATCATTGATGAACTATACTAAGCATCTATGATTTTCACGAGATTCCTCAATTGTGCGAATTTTTGGATATGTACAACTCTGGAACCCAAGAACAGTATGCTTAGGCAAATTCGTCAACCACTGGTTAAATTCCTCAACTATCAAACTTTTTCATTTTCTTCAAATCAGAGAACGCATATGACCTCTCCAAATTCCTCGCAACTATACTCTGTTCACAGGTACACACATGTCAGCTGATGAATCTCTCGGTTCTCATTACATTAACTCATTTGCAGCGTTTCTGGAAGAAAATCTTCAAGTCTCATCAGAATCCTCAAGAGTTCAATCTCATCAGCAAAATCCTCAGCTGAAGAAAATGGAGGATGACAGAAAACAGAAGGGAACAAAGAAACTTGAGCAAAACACAGTTGTGGATATCCCTGAGGATATTTAGTTGGACTATTGCACACCTAATGAAAATGAGACAATGGCCAAGAGAAAGATACGGCTGTAGAAGATAGAACGCCGATGGGCGAAGGAATGAAAAGAATACAGGTTTGTGACTGCCAAGTATGCGAAGAAATTCGCTCTGAAGCCCCCTGGCACACGGGCCCCACTTGAGGCTCATCAAGTAGCACATCCCTCAAGCCTCAAGACCATTGATGACTATCCACATGAGAAGGAAAAGAATCTGGCTAAGCTCAAGAAGCAGGCAGAAGCTGCAGTGAGGAAATTCAATGAATCCTCAGCTGGTGCTACTTCCTCTGCCTCTAAGACCTCTGATTCAGCAATTCCTCAAATGCAGTCTGTGCCGTCAAAGCCAAGGGCTCCAAAGCCTCAAGAGAAGTCTGCTCAGGCATCAGTTACAAAACCCTCAGCACCAAAACCTTCAGTGCCAAAACCCTCAGCACCAATCTCCTCAGCTCAAAAATCCTCAGCACCATCACCAAAGCCTCAAGAGACACCCGTACAGAAGCAAGTCATGAAGCCTATGACCGCCAGCTCCAGCTCCTCACTCCCAGATGCAACCAGCTCGGAGACAAAGTCTTCACCACCTCCTGTGAAGACTCAGGTGTCTGCTGAAAGAGCAACTCTGCCGAGCCCCAGCAAAATCATCACCGTCCCGTCTACTTCAGAGGGCAGTGATGAATATGATGATCAAACCCTGCAAGCCATCATCAGAAACAAGCAGGAAAGAGTAGCTCAAGCATCAGGCAGTGCCATTCCTCTGGCCATGGACCCCAAGATCCTCCTTGACTACATCAACATCTGGTATGAGGACCCAAACACTCCGCTTGATGATTTGAAACTTCCCCCTGGCATCAACCACATGGTGGCCACTTTCATCAATGAAGCCAAGTGGAAAGGACAGCAGGCCAAGCAGGCCAAGGTAGCAAAGCTTAAAAAGGAGAAATTCCTCAAGCAAAATCTCCTCAGCTTGACGTCTGATGCACTGGTATCAACACAGGCAGAGCTGAAGAATTTGACTGACAAGTACTCCAAGCTGTCAGATCGTAAGAGCCTCAAAAGCAATTTCATCAAGCTGGCCACTAAATTTGTCGATGACTACAACAAGAAGGCTGCACCCCCAGCACCAACTTCTCAGCCCTTGATTGAGGAGCCAGCAGACGAATCTCCTCACGATGAGGAAACTCCTCAGGCTGAGGAAGTCCACCAAGAAAGCCGTGCAGATGTACCGGCTATTGAAGAAATCATCATGGAAGCTCCAGCTGATGAATCTGCTGCAGCTAATGAGACTGCCCCTGACCCAGCTGCTTCATCAAAGCAAGCTGATGACTCTGTTCCAGCTGGTTCCTCAAAACCAGCTGAAGAATCTGTCGAGAGAACCCCTTCACCAAAAGCTTCAAAGGTGAAGAAGATGACTCTGTCTGCATCAGACGTGAAGAAAACCAGGGCTGCTGAGAAGGAAGACAAAAAGAGAAAGGCCTCCTCAGCAAAAGAAGAAACAGAGGCCAAGAGCCTCAAAGCACTTGAAGAAACTGCTCCTCTGGACCGTGTGCCCCTAAATGTCGCTCCTTCTTATGAAATGGTCATCCTTGATGATCAAGCAAAAGGGGTAGATGAGGAAATGAAGGATACTGCCGCTGAGGAACACACCGACGAAGAAATTCGTATTGACGACAGTCCTCAGCCCTTCATTCCTCAGAAAGACACTTCTCAAGGATCAGTTGCACCAGCTAAAGAAACTACCTCTACCACCAAGCCAGCTGAGGAAGAACAAACCGAAAATCCTCAAGCTAATGAGATTCAAAGCTTTGAGAAAAATCTTCACGATGAGGAACAGGCTGACCCAACTCCTCCAACTGAGCAAGATGAAACTATTCCTCAGCCTGATGCACAGCCAGAGCAAGCTCCTCAGCTTGATGCACAGCCAGAGCAAGCCCGTCAGCCTGACGTCCAGCGAGAACCATCACCTCAGCCTGAAGTACCGGCTGCTGAAATTCCTCACCTTGAGGAAAATGCTGAGGAAAATGCACCTCACCAAGACAATGCATTCGTCGTGCTCAACCCCGAGACTGCAATTGTTGTCTCCCCTCCTGTTCCTCAACAAAATCTTCAGCCAGTTCAGCGTCAGCCATTCTCCAAGCGTCCAAAGTTTCAAAAGGAGAATTTCTTTGAAGAACGCATGTACTTCATTGGAGAGAACCCCTATGACAAGCCTCAAATGAGGCATCTGAAGTTTTGGACTAGGACACAGATGAATTACTATGCCTCTGTGCTATGTGGACGAAACAAGATATTCCAGCACATGCATATTCCTCACGTTGAACTTGAAGCTATACCGTGCCTAGAGCCAGTCCTCAATGTACTCCATTATGCTGGTTTACTACCAATGTGCTCCGACATCTTTGACTGGAACAGCGAGCTAATTCTTCAGTTCTATGCCACTCTCCACATATCTGGCAACCCTGAAGACATTAACACTTGGGTGTTTGATTGGATGACACAAAACACTCACTACAAGGCTCCTGCTACTGAGCTCCTCCATGAACTGCCTGTACCAATTCCCTCAGATGAGGCTGTGAAGCTTTATGGTGAGCGTGAGCTTCCCAATGGGATGATGGATGTCCTCATGAAACCACTGAGAAAAACCTTCCTCGTCCACGAGCTCAAGTATACACCCAGGTCTGTCTACAGAATCCTCTGCAGTGTGCTCGCGCCGATCAAAGGCCATGATGATGAAAAAGATGTCGTAGGCCTCATGAAGAATATCCTCTTCAACATCATTCATGGTATTCCTATCAACATCCATGATTTCTTCTTGAGGACTTTGGCCGACAATGCCATGTGTCCTTTTGACCACAAGATATATGCCCCATGGATCATGAGATTCATCAGGACAAGGACAGGCATCAACTTTCTTGCTGAATGCCAAAACCATGTTGGTTATATGCCTCCTATCCGGGTCAACAAGAAGACTTTCGAGCCCATTGAAGGAAAAGGCAAATCAGTGATTGAAGAAGGCAGTAGGCCCCTTGATGGCCAGTTCAGAGAGCCAGAAGCTTATTCTTCATGGGATGATACTGAGACTCGTCCGGCAAGCCCCGTTCCTCCTCGAGTGATGAATACAAGAGAGCTCCTCCTCAGTCTTCACCAGAAGGTGGATCGCAATCACAAGTGGGTCAAACGCCAGTTTGGCGCCATTGTGAAAACCCTCACTGAAACACAGAACTCTGTGAAGCTCAACCATCACTATCTGCATGAGGTTTTTGATCACACCTGGGCTACACTTGCACATCTGAAGACTCAGACTGAGCTTGAAGAAATGGACTTTGAGCGAGACTTTCACTGGTCGTGGCCTCCCAAGAAGAAGTTCAGGCCCATTCCAGTTCCAAACCTTGAAGACAGCTCATTTTCTTCATTCCGTACTGCTAAAACTGATGAAGAACAGCTCGACACTACTACCGGTCCAAGGAAGAAGACTACTCCCAAGAAGCATTACGGCTCTTCCTCAACCGCCAAGAAGTGAAGTCTTCACGGGCGTTAGTCCTCAGTTTGTCCCTTTTTTGACAAAGGGGTGCAACTTGAGAGTTAGTCTTCAAACGGGATACTTTTGGGGCTTATGAACTATATTTAAGTTACAAACTCTTGGATGTTCTGAAGTTTTTATGTAATGAGTTGTAACTTAAGCCCGATGGTACTCTGACGCTTTTGAACGTTTTTCTTGGCATGCTTATTCCTCAAGTTTTAATGCACGCATGCTGGAATTCGTCAGATACCATTTGTCATCATGCATTTTCATTTTATTCATATGATATGTTACATGTATGCATGATTTACAAGACTCGGGGGGAGATCTCCATGATATAAATCATCAATGTGCATTTGCTGTGAAAAGCAAAATCCTCACGATATGCACATCTTCAGGGGGAGTCTCTCTGAATCTTGATTTCAAATTCCTCAAATGATTATTTACACTTCATATTTTTGATCCCTCTTGAAGACCTAACCTAATTGTCATCAACCACCAAAAAGGGGGAGATTGTAAGTGCATCTAGTGCCCCTTAGTGATTTTGGTGGTTTGAAGACTTATAGGTTAAGTATCTAATGTGTTTATGAGTGTACACAGGATCTATAAGTCATTGAGGAGTTTGAGATATTTGAAGAATATCGACCCCTAAAAATATATATCTTCGGTTGAAGAAATTGGTCTGAAGCTGAAGAAATGAATCGCGAGGAATCTACGATGAAATTGATATTCCTCATGAAGATACTGAAATTGAGGAATCCGGTGTGTCCTGAAGAAAATCACTCTGAAGAATTTGAAGCATGAAGATTTACTCTTTCTATTTTATTTTCTTCGCATTTGAGTAATAGGAACACCATACTGTTAAAGGGGGTCGAAGTTACACTTTGGAATGAATTTCCTCATGATGCTCAACCCAAGCTTAATCCTATCAAAAGCCTCAAGTGAGGAATACGAGTGACATGAGGACTCTCACAGTTGAGGGTCCCGACCGTTTTGTTATGCCACGCCAAGTCATTGGTCTTATCCACTCCAACGGTCGTATTATTTAAGGGCATTAGTGTGAAATCATGTCGGGATGCTCCTAGGCTATAAATAGCCACCCCCCACAACCATTAGCTGGTTGGTTGCTCCGTTAGAAACTGACACTTGTCATAAGAGCAACCCAATTCCTTAGAATCTTCGAGAGTAATTCATCAGTGAGGAAATACACCATACACCAAACCACAAACCAAACCTAGTGATTGAGCATCACTTAAGAAGTTGTTCCTGTGTTGGACTGAAGCCTTTTACCTTTGAGCAACGTGCATCCTCCAGACGGTTAGGCGTCATGGTCTAGAGCTTTCCAGCAGTCAATTGTGGATCGCCAGGTGACCAAGTTTGTGAGGGTTTGGAAGTCTGCCCTGAAGACTTACCACGAGTGTTGGGCGAGGACTGTGTGTTCTTAGCCCAAGGAGAACACGGTAGGGACTGTGTGTCCTGGGACTGTGTGTCCTTTGGTTTCAATACCAAGCCGCTCCAAACCAGATGTACGACTGTCACAGCAGTTGGAACTGGGTCATCAACGACTGTCTTCACTGAGAAATGGGTTCTAATTCCTCAACTCCTTACTTTCCTCGTATTATGTGTTGATGACTTTCACTGCTACTGTTTGAAGAATTTGCTAAATACTTTCTCTGAATTTCCTCAACCCCAAATTCTTCACGTCAGTTAATCCTCCTATGTATTCTGCGTGCCTGCTCACAGTGCAATCTGTTTTCAGACTCCTCACTCCGAAAAACTACTGTTGTGAAACTTTGCACTTCTGATCCTTTACTGTTTCCACTGTAAGTTAGTCATCAGTGAGGAATTTCCTCAAAAGGAATTTCCTCAGTGATGAAATTCTAAAAATCTCCTATTCACCCCCCCCTCTAGTCGATATAATGCACTTTCAATCAGAGACATGATCATCAAGCTCGTGGCAGAACGTCTGCTCCAAGGAGTGATTCACTTGGACACCGACCCCATGACCACAGGCCAAGCCGCAATGAGCACAGAGGTTATGGGGATACTGGTTACCGAGCCCCTCAGTCCAACGTGAGGTCCATAATGATGCAGAACGTGGTTGACCGATCACGAGCAGGTCATGGAGTAACTGGCCACGAATGCTTCGGCCGGCACATCCGAAGTGGACATCCCCTCCAATTATCGATTGACCACGAGGATTGGCAAGTTGAATGGTGAGTCCAAACCGGAGACCTGGATCGAAGATTGCCGAGTGGCTGTCGAGATAGGCTGCGATGATGACTTTGTCACGATGAAGCATTTGCCCCTCATGCTAGAGTGATCGGCAAGGGCATGACACTGTGTCTAGAGGAGCAAAGAGACCCTCCGAGAGTACATCCAGCGATGGACCACGTCGCACAACACAGTGGAGAACGTCACCAAGCATCAGGCAGTGTGTGCTTTCAAAGCGAGCACTCGGTACATGGAGCTCATCCTCAAATGTGGCTGATCGAGGGATCTATCCCTCAGTCAGGCAATAGAAATCATGAATCGGTATGCGAATGGAGAAGAAGAAGACCAGCTCCACACCAGCAAAGGCCGAGCCAGCGAAGCCCCTTAGTAGGGCAACGCTGGGAAAAACATAAGTGAAAGGGTCACCTATCGGGCAAAGCCGAAGTAGTTGTTGTCCTAGGCCAAAGCCAAAGCAAGCCCAAGCAAAAGAAAAAGAAAGATTCGGCAGGCCAAAAGAAGGACGAGTCTAAGAGGCACCTTATTGACAAACGTCTCCATTCCACTCTAGGAAGGTTGACGAGGGAGAGTCATCCCCGCCAAACACACGACTCGAGACTGTCGACTGCTTCGGCAGGAGATGGGCGGAGAACCCTCCAGGGATAAAAGCGATGAGGATGACGAGGAGGATACCCCTGGGTATCCGAACATCGATAAAGTCCTCATGATTTTTGCCGACATCGAGAGTAAGATCCGATTGAAAGTTATCAATTGGGAGGTAAACATGGCAGCTCCAGCTGTCACAAAGTACCTCGATTGGGCAAAGACGCCCGTCACGTTCGACTAGTGGACCACCCGACCAACATCACCACCCCTGGGAGGCACGCATTGGTCGTCGATCCAACTATCAATGGGGTCCGACTACAGAAGTTACTCATGGACGGCGGCAGCAGCCTCAACGTCATCTACGTCGGCACGCTCAGGGCCATGGACATTCCGTTGTCCTAGTTGAGAAAGAGTAACATGCAGTTCCACGGGGTCATCCCTTGGAAGAAGGCCGGAACACTCGGTCGGATCACACAAAATGTCGTATTAGGCGGTAAAAATAATTACAGGAAGGAAAAACTAACCTTTGAGGTGGTCGACTTTCGAAGCGCCTATCACGCCATCCTGGCTAGGCCTGCCTACGCGCGTTTCATGGCCCATCCATGTTACGTGTATCTTAAACTTAATATGCCAGGGCCGAAAGGTGTGATTACGTTAACCGGCTGTTGGAAGATCGCCGAAGAATGCCTCCAGCGGGGCTCTAGGATCGCCAACGAGCAAGTCCTTCCAGCCGAGCTCGAAGGGTACAAGAAGGCGGTGGAGTCTCATGACTTGCTCAGGTCCAAACGGCATCTACTAAGTCTGCATTTCAGTAGGCCGGTCAGACCAAGTTGGTTCACTTCCACCCTACCAACCCGAGTGCCTCTAGGACAAACATTTCCACTTCACTCGGCGACAAATAGGAAACCGAGCTCATCCAGATCCTCCGTGAGAACTAGGACATCTTCACATGGAAGCCATATGACATGCCGGGTGTTCCTAGGGAACTGGATGAGCACCGCCTCCGAGTGAACTTCAAAGTCAAGCCTTTCAAGGAACACTTGAGCCGCTCCTCCCTGGAGAAGTGCAAGGCAATCGGCGAGGAGATTCCTCGGCTCCTAGTTGCGGAGTTAATCTGTGAGCTTTACCACTCCGAGTGATTAGCGAACGTGGTCATGGTGCCTAAGAAGAACAATTCACTCCGAATGTGTATTAACTTCAAGCACCTCAATTGGGCCTGCCCGAAGGACATTTCCCTTTAGCTCGCATAGAGCAGATTGTAGACTCAACTGCTGGATGTGAACGCTTGTCGTTCGTGCATGCGTACTCCATGTACCACCAGATCCGAATGTATGGACCTGATGAAATAAAAATGGCCTTCATCAGCCCATTCGACTATTTTTGCTACATCAGCATGCCATTTGGCCTCAAAAATCCTGGGTCTACTTTTCAGCGCATGATCCACAAGTGTCTGGAAGAACAGATCAGTCGGAACGTCGAATCGTACATGGTTGACATCATGGTCAAGTCCAGGAAAGGTTCCGACCTCCTGGCCGACTTCGCCAAAACCTTCACGAACCTCCGGCGCTTCGGTATCAAGCTTAATCTGACAAAGTGCACTTATGGAGTGACGACCGGTAAGCTACTTGGTTTCCTCATTTCTGAACGAGACATTAATGCTAATCCCGATAAAATCGACGTCATAGTTCAAATGAGACGACCAGAGCACATCCATGATGTGTAGAGTCTTACGGGTTGCCTCGCGGCTCTGGGCCGCTTCATCTCAAGACTCGACGACAAGGCTCTCCCTCTTTACCGATTGATGAAGAACTCCGACAGATTTGAGTGGACCAACGAAGCGCAAGTCACATTCGACCAACTCAAAGCTTTGCTGTCCACCCAACCGGTGTTAGCTGCTCGAGTAGCCAGGAGCCCTTACTCCTGTACATCGCTGCCACTAGACAAGTGGTTAGAAGTGTTCTCACCGTGGAGCGCGAAGAAGAGGGCAAAACATACAAGGTACAAATGCCCATCTATTACATCTCAGAGGTACCGGCTCCCTCCAAGCAAAGGTATCCACATTACGAGAAGCTAGTTTATGTTATCTATTTGACCGTGAAGAAGGTAGTCTGTTACTTCCAAGATCACTTGGTCACTGTCAACAGTGATGCTCCCTTAGCAGAAATCCTGCACAATAGGGACGCCCATGGCCGAGTGGCTAAATGGGCGATTGAACTCCTTCCGTTGGAGGTCAATTTTGAAGCCAAAAAAGCAATCAAGTCCCAGGCCCTGGTTGACTTCCTAGCCGAATGAATAGAACAAGAGCAGCCGGCTCCTGGCGTTCCCAAGCATTGGACCATGTTCTTCAACGGGTCCAAGATTCTTCATGGCTCAGGTGCTGGAGTAGTCCTCGTTTTCCCCGAAGGAGACCGACTGAACTATGTGCTCCAAATCCACTTTGACTCATCTAACAATGAGGCCGAGTACGAAGCCCTCCTGTACGGGCTCTGCGGCCATCTCACTCGGCGTGCAAAGTTTGATGGTTTATGGCGACTTGGACCTCGTCGTCAATCAGGTGATGAAATAATGGGGTATTTAAAGTCCAGCCGTGATAGTCTACTACAACGTAGTAAGAAAGCTAGAGAAGAACTTCGAAGGGTTGGAATTACACCACGTGCCTCGAGCCAAGAATCAGGCGGCCGATGATTTGGCAAAGATCGGCCCCACTCGGAAAGTCATTCCAAAAGCCATGTTCCTCGAACACATGCATGTCCCCTCAGTCAAGGAAGATCCTTTTATGGAAGAGCCTTTGCAGGCAATCGGTCCGTCAAATCCGACTGAAATCAATGTCCCGGCTCTGGTCGACCTCATCCATGAGATGCTGGTCATCACGCCCCAATGGACTCGGCCTTATCCGGCTTACTTGCTTCGGAAGAACTCCCTAAAGACGAAGAGGAAGCCTGCCGAATTGTTCAATGGTATAAAGATTTCAAAGACCTCGGAGACAAACTATACAAGAAAAGTGTTACATGAGTTAGTCAAAAGTGCATTTCCCCAGAGGAAGGGTTGCAACTCTTGCATGAGATTCACTCGGGAACCTATGGAAATCACGTGTCCTACCGGACACTGGTGGCAAAGGACTTCCAAGCGGATTTTTATTGGCCCCAAGCTAATGAGGCAGTAAGAGACCTGGTTGAACTATGCGTAGGATACATGTTCTATAAAAATCAGTCGCACAAGCCGGCATCTGTGTTGAAAACGATTCCGCTCACCTCTCCATTCGTCGTGTGGGGTCTCGACATGGTTGACCTGTTACGGACCAGGATGAGTGAATTCACCCATCTTCTAGTTCAGGTGGATAAGTTCACCAAGTGGGTTGAGGCGAAGCCCATCAAAAGCCTGGATTTCTCAACTGCCGTCAACTTCATTCGGCAGATTATTTTCAGATTTGGAGTTCCTCGTGATATCATCACCGAAAACGGGTCCAATTTCGATTCAGACGAGTTCCGCGAGTTCTGTCACTCTCAGGGCACTCAGGTCAATTAGGCCTCCATGGGTAACCAATAGTCGAATGGGCAGGTAGAACGAGCAAATGGCATGATACTTCAAGGATTAAAGATCCGACTCATGAGAGACCTCAAGTACGTCGCGGGCGCATGTGTAGAAGAATTACCATTTGTCTTGTGGGGTATGCGGATGACTCCGAATCGTTCAACGAAGCATACCCCTTTCTTCATGGTGTATGGATCTGAAGATATTCTGCCGAGTGACTAACGTCACAACTCCCCCCGAGTGGAGCAGTACAATGAAGCTGAAGCCGAAGCAGCATGACAAGACATTTTGCATATCTTGGAAGAAAGAGAGAGACCCAACCCTCATTTGGTCCACACTCTACCAGCAAGACCCGAGGCGCTACAATGATAAGCAAGTCATAGGCCGAGCTTTTCTGGAAGGGGACTTGGTCCTCTAACTGGACAAACAAAAACCCCATAAGCTGGCACCTCTATGGCAAGGGCCCTACGCCATCTCCAAAATCCTGCACAATGGATCTTATCGATTATACAACCTTGACAATTGAGTGGAAGAGCCGAGAACCTAGAATGTGGACCTGCTCTTCAAGTTCTACACTTAGAACATGTCTTTTCATTCCTGTAATGAATTCGAATGGTTAGAGGAATAAATTACTTTCTTTATTCAACTATGGTCAGACCTCTCACTCCGGTGAAACACACCCTAGTGGGTGAGAATCCTTAGCTCCGAATTTGTTTTCGCCTAAGGTAAAACCTGCACCGAGTGAGGACAGCCTCCACGCTCGAAGACTTAGCTGCGAACCAGCCTTTTCCTAAGTTAAAATGGTTCTGAATGAGGGCACGATCTTCATTTGGGCACCAAGATGGAAACGACCATCATCAAGTTCACAAGAACTACCTTCTCATCTTGGTAGCGAACATGTTTTCACCTAAGGGAAAAACCTGCCCCGAGTGAGGACAGCCTCCATGCTCGGGGGCTTAGCCACGAACCAGCCTTCACCTCAGTTAAAAAGGTTACGAATGGAAGCAAGTTTTTCATTCGGTCGCCACGATATCGGAACAATCATTCCTTAGCGGTGAACCTGTTTTCGCCTAAGGTAAAACCTTCCCCGATTGAGGAGAACCCCCACACTCGGGGACTTAGCCGCAAACCAACCTTCGCTTAAGTTAAAACGGTTCCGAATGAGGGCACAATCTTCATTCGGGCACCAATATGGACACGACCACCATCAAGTTCCGAAATACTACCTTCTCATCTTCGTAGCAAACCTGTTTTTCTAAGGGAAAAATACACCCGAGTCAGGACAACCTCCACGCTCGGGGGCTTAGCCATAAACCAGCGTTCGCCTAAGTTAAGTGGTTCCAAATGGAAGAAACTTTTTCATTCGTTCGCCAAGATGAACAGAACCATCATTCCTTAGGGGCGAACCTATTTTCACCTAAGGTAAAACCTGTCCCGAGTGAGGACAACCTCCACACTCGGGGACTTATCCGCGAGCCACCTTCGCCTAATTTAAAACGGTTTTGAATGAGGGAACGATCTTCATTGGGGCACAAAGATGGACACGACCATGATCAAGTTTACAAGAACTACCTTCTCATCTTGGTCGAGAACCAATTTTTTCCTAAGGGAAAGCATGCCCCGAGTGAGGACAACCTCCACGCTGGGCGGCTTAGGAGCGAACCAGCATTTGACTAATTAAAAACAGTTCCGAATGGAAGAAAGTTCTTCATTCGGTCGCTAAGATGAACAGAACAATCATTCCTTGGCAGCTAACCTGTTTTCTCCTAAGGTAAAACCTGCCCTGAGTGAGGACAGCCTCCACACTCTAGGGCTTAGCCAGAAACCAGCTTTCGCCAAAGGGAAAACCTACCCCTAGTTAGGAAAGCCTCCATGCTCGGGGGCTTAGCCACGAACTAGCTTTCGCCTTAGTTAAAATGGTTTCGAATGGAAGCAAGTTCTTCATTTGGTCGCCAAGATGAACAGAACAATCATTCCTTACGAGCGAACCTATTTCCCCCTAAGGTAAAACCTGCCCCGAGTGAGGACAGCCTTGATGACCCACAAGTATAGGGGATCAATCGTAGTCCTTTTGATAAGTAAGAGTGTCGAACCCAACGAGGAGCAGAAGGCTCTCATAAACGGTTTTCAGCAAGGTAATAACTGCAAGCACTGAAAGTAGCGATAACAAGTGATGGTGTAGCGAGGTGAAATGTAGCAAGCGAAAAGTAACAAGTAACAAGTAGTAGCAATGGTGCAACAAGTGGCCCAATCCCTTTTGTAGCAAGGGACAAGCCTGAACAAAGTCTTATAGGAGGACAAATGCTCCCGAGGACACACGGGAATTTCTGTCATGCTATTTTCATCATGTTCATGTGATTCGCGTTCGTTACTTTGATAGTTTGGTATGTGGGTGGACCGCCGCTTGGGTACTGCCCTTACTTGGACAAGCATCCCACTTATGATTAACCCCTCTCGCAAGCATCCACAACTGCGAAAGAAGAATTAAGACAACGTCGAACCATAGCATTAAACTAGTGGATCCAAATCAGCCCCTTACGAAGCAACGCATAGAGTGGGGTTTAAGCTTCTGTCACTCCAGCAACCCATCATCTACTTACTACTCCCCAATGCCTTCCTCTAGGCCCAAGTATGGTGAAGTGTTATGTAGTCGATGTTCACATAACACCACTAGAGGAAAAGACAACATACAACATATCAAAATACCGAACGAATATCAAATTCACATGACTATTATCAGCATGACTTATCCCATGTCCTCAGGAACAAAAGTAACTACTCACAACGCATAATCATAATCATGATCAGAGGTGTAATGAATAGCATCAAGGATCTGAACATAAACTCTTCCACCAAGTAATCCAACTAGCATCAACTACAAAGAGTAATCAACACTACTAGCAACCTTACAAGTACCAATCGGAGTCGCGAGACGAAGATTGGTTACAAGAGATGAACTAGGGATTGGAGAGGAGATGGTGCTGATGAAGATGTTGATGAAGATGCCTGCCCTCCGACGAGAGGAGTGTTGGTGATGACGATGGCGACGATTTCCCCCTCCGGGACGGAAGTTTCCCAGGTAGGATCGTTCTGCCAGAGCTCTAGATTGGATCTGCTCAAGTTCCGCCTCGTGGCGGCGGCGAAACCACGAAAAAGCTCCCGATTGATTTTTTCTGGAAAGAAACCCTTCATATAGCAAAACAGGGGGGCCAGTGGGCCGTTAGGAGCCCACATACCCTATAGCCGCCACCAGGCGGGTGGCGGCTACCAGGCTTGTGGCGCCCTGGTAGCTCCCCTCCGGTACTTCTTTCGCCTAGTATTTTTTAAATAATCCCAAAAAATTCCACGTAAATTTTCAGGGCATTTGGAGTTGTGCAGAATAGTGGACTAAGATTTGCTCCTTTTCCAGTCCAGAATTCCAGCTGCCTGAATTCTCCCTCTTCAAATAAACCTTGCAAAATAAGAGAGAACATGCATAAATATGGTACCACAAAGTAATATAACAGCCCATAAAGCGATAAATATCAACATGAAAGCATGATGCAAAATGGACGTATCAACTCCCCCAAGCTTAGACCTCGCTTGTCCTCAAGTGAAAACCAAGTTCCATAAACATGTCCACATGTTTAGGGACGAAGGTGTTGATAAAACATAATACGGACATGAGGGCATCATGATCACACGTAGAACAACAATACATCATAAAGATTCTTATGGGAAAGTAACAATTCCTTCACAAAGCAAAGTATGAAGCAAAATCCTTACCGGCAAGTAACCAACAACAGTCCAAAGTCATTGAAGCAATTGCAATTTATCATAACATCAGAAAGAGTCAAATAAGAGCTTGTAAGGCAAACCCACATACACAATCATCTCTTTTATTTTCCACAATTGTTACAACTCACGTGGTACTCATGGTATCAAAGTTTCAGCTAGACGCAGAGGAAGATAGGGGCTTATAGTTTTGCCTCCTAACTATTTACCTCAAGGGTAAAGTCAACAATAACAAAACATAAGTACTCAGATGTGAACCTCTTATTACTTCTCTTTCCTTATTACTTCTTATAAATTGCAACAATGACTGAGATGATATATTTATATGTGAACCTCTCTTTCCTGATTACTTCTTATTAATTGCAACAATGACTGAGGTGTATGTTGATTTATTCTCAACAAGTTTCAATCATCATACGTGTTATATATGAAGCTATCACTTTCCATAAGATCGTCTCATGATCTTTCATGCTATCATTCTTTTCATACTTTCGATCACGACATAAAGCAAAGCCCTTGACTAAGATACTCTTTATTATATAGCTCGTAAGCTCGAATACATCGGGGGAGACACAAAGCAAAAGACTCAAACTGAACACTAAAGACTTATTCCTCTAAGAGAAGAAATAAAAACTAAAAAGGAAAGAACTAAAACAAAGGTAAAAGCAAAATATATAAAGGTGATATGATACCAGGGCAATTACCCCAAGCTTGGAAAAAGCCAACGGGATTGCCCATACCAATGCTTAGTTATCTTCCTTTGGTGGAGATGGTGGTGGAGTTGTTGCCTTTGATTCCAAGAGAGCTATCAATCTTTGATTTATACCTTTGAGATCTGCGACATGGTTTTCCAGCAAAACAACTTCACGAGAAAGGGAAATATTACAAGCACGAGTTGTTTCGCAAAACCTCAAGAGTTCAATCAAGGATGGAGACAGCACGTGGAGGAAGGGCTGAAGAAAATCTACTCCTTCAACGTCCTCAATGTTGAACATAGGTTGAACTTCCTCCCTAGCTTGGGTTTTCTCCTTAGCTTTGTCCCTAGCTTCCGTGACTTCTACTCTTTTCAGATCAGCATCTACCTCTTCATGAACTTGGGCAAGATCATTCTCCCCAACAGATTCCTGAGACATCTTTGCTCTAAATCTGCGGCAGACAACAAGCTCGAAACGAAAACTGAGGAAAACTGCGTGATACGGAGATCAAAACCTTTGGGCGAATATATAATGATTTTTTCTGGACCAGAAGGAGTGCTCCGCAACAAAACGGAGTCCGGGAGGCACACAAGGTGCCCCCAAGCCCCCTAGCAGCCACCAGGGGGTGGCGGCTACCAAGCTTGTGGCTGCCTCGTGCGCTCTTCGGGCTGCTTTTTACTTTTCTAATTTTCCAAAATTTCCAAAACGGAGGAAATTTCCTATTGGAAAATCTTCGGAGTCCAATTTCTTACCAAAACAGATACCTCTTCGTTTTTAGGGTCTGAAGCAGGCTGATAAACATCCCTTATGTACTCCTCAGGAGTTATGATATTGATTATATTGGTCTCAACATTTATGGGAGTACCAGAGATGTAATGCTTGATTCTTTGCCCATTTACCACTCTAGGAAAATTTCCTTCCGTGTTATTGATTTTGATGGCACCGGAACGATATACTTCCTCGATAACATAAGGACCTTCCCATTTAGAGAGAAGCTTGCCTACGAAGAATCTTAAGCGAGATTTGTATAGCAGGACATAATCACCTACATTGAACTCTCGTCTCCGTATTCATTTATCGTGCCATCTCTTAACATTTTCCTTGAACAACTTGGCATTCTCATATGCCTCGGCCCTCCATTCATCTAACGAGCTGATATCAAACAACCGCTTCTCACCGGCAAGTTTGAAATCAAAGTTGAGCTCTTTGATTGCCCAATAAGCTTTGTGTTCCAGCTCAAGAGGTAAATGACAGGCCTTACCGTAAACCATTTTATACGGCGACATGCCCATGGGATTCTTATAAGCAGTCCTATAAGCCCATAGTGCAACGTCAAGTTTGCTAGACCAATTCTTTCGAGATCTATTGACAGTCTTTTGTAGGATCAATTTGATCTCCCTATTACTCAACTCTACTTGACCACTAGACTGAGGATGATAAGGAGATGAAACTCTATGGTTGACATCGTACTTAGCGAGCATCTTGCAGAAAACACCATGAATGAAGTGTGAACCGCCATCAGTCATCAAATACCTAGGGACTCCAAATCTTGGGAAAATGACTTCTTTAAGCATCTTAATAGAGGTGTGGTGATCAACATTTTTAGTGGGGATAGCTTCTACCCACTTAGTGACGTAATCCGCAGCAACTAAGATGTTAGTGTACCCATTGGAACTCGGGAAGGGTCCCATATAATCAAAGCCCCAGACATCAAATGGTTCAATGACAAGTGAATAGTTCATAGGCATTTCCTGAAGCTTACTGATATTCCCTATTCTTTGGCATTCGTCACAAGACAAGACAAACTTACTGGCATCCTTGAAGAGAGTGGGCCAATAGAAACCTGATTGCAATACCTTATGAGCAGTTCTATCTCCAGCATGGTGTCCTCCGTAGGCTTCGTAATGACACTTCTGCAAGATCTGTCCCTGTTCATGTTCACGCACACAACGTCTAATAACATCATCTACTCCTTCCTTATAAAGGTGTGGATCATCCCAAAAGTAGTGTCTCAAATCAAAGAAGAATTTCTTCTTTTGCTGATAGGTGAAACTGGGTGGTATGTATTTGGCTACGATATAATTTGAGTAATCAGCATACCAGGATGCACTATGTGAAGTGCGGATGACATTTAATTGCTCATCAGGAAAGTTGTCATCAATAGGTCGTGGGTCATCAAGGACATTCTCCAGCCTGGACAAGTTATCTGCTACAGGGTTATCAGCACCCTTTCGGTCAACGACGTGCAAATCAAATTCCTGTAGCAGGAGAACCTATCTAATCAGCCTAGGCTTAGCATCCTTCTTCTCCATAAGGTACATAATAGCAGCATGATTAGAGTGAATAGTGACTCTGGAGTCAACTATATAAGATCTGAACTTTTCACATGCAAACACGACTGCTAAAAACTCCTTTTCCGTAGTGGCATAGTTTCTTTGGGCACTGTCTAGAGTTTTACTAGCAGAGTGAATAACATTCAACTTCTTGTCAACTCTTTGTCCTAGAACAGCACCAACAGCATAATCACTAGCATCACACATGGTTTCAAAGGGCAAGTTCTAGTCAGGTGGTTGAACGATAGGTGCGGTTATCAAAGCCTTCTTAAGTATTTCGAAAGCTTCCCCACAATCCTCATCAAAAACAAAAGGAACATCCTTCTCCAAGAGATTTGTAAGAGGCCTATAAATCTTAGAGAAGTCTTTAATGAACCTTCTATAGAAACCAGCATGACCTAGGAAACTTCGTATACCTCTGATATCTGTGGGGCAAGGCATTTTCTCAATTGCATCAACCTTAGCCTTATCAACTTCAATGCCTTTCTCAGAGATTTTGTGTCCTAAGATGATGTCTTCATTAAACATGAAGTGGCACTTCTCCCAGTTCAAGACAAGGTTGGTATCTTTGCATCTCTGTAAGACTCCATCAAGGTTGCTGAGGCAATCATCAAAGGAACACCCGTAAACGGAGAAGTCATCCATGAAAACCTCGACAATCTTTTCACAAAAAGTCAGAGAATAAAGCCATCATACATCTTTGAAAGGTGGCAGGTGCATTGCATAAGCCAAAAGGCATACGTCTATAAGCAAAGGTACCGAAGGGGCAGGTGAAAGTGGTTTTCTCCTGATCATATTGTGCAACAGGTATTTGCGAGAAACCTGAATAACCATCTAGAAAGCAAAAGTGTGTGTATTTGGATAGCCTTTCTAGCATTTGGTCGATAAACAGCAAAGGATAATGGTCTTTCCTGGTTGCCTTGTTCAGTTTCCGGAAGTCTATCACCATCCTATAGCCAGTAATAATCCTTTCTGGGATTAGTTCATCCTTATCATTAGGAACGACAGTGATACCTCCCTTCTTAGGTACGCAATGTACTCGACTCACCCAATCACTATGAGCAACAGGATAAATGATTCCTGCTTCCAGAAGCTTTAATATTTCTTTTCTAACGACCTCTTTCATCTTAGGATTTAATCTCCTTTGATGATCAGCAACTGGTTAAGAATTAGGATCGGTTTTAATATTGTGCTGACATAGAGTGGGACTAATACCCTTAAGATCATCAAGAGTATATCCAATAGCAGCACGGTGCTTCCTCATAATTTTAGTAACTTCTTCTCTTCGTGCTCTGAGAGGAGAGCACTAATAATAACAGGATATATCTTCTTCTCATCAAGATAGGCATACTTAAGAGCATCAGGCAACTGTTTAAGCTCGAACACAGGATCACCCTTTGTTGGGGGAGGATCCCCAAGCAGTTCAACAGGCAGATTATTCTTGAGAATAGGATATTGTCCTAAGACAATTTTATCTATCTCATCTCTTTCCTCCATATGCATATCATTTTCATGCTCAAGCAGATATTTCTCTAAGGGATCCGTAGGAGGTACGACAATAGAGGCAAGAGCAACGATTTCATCCCTACCAGACGACTCTTTTTCACGGGGTTGTCTTCCAAACTTGGAGAAGTTAAATTCATGAGACACACCCTCGAAACTAACTGTGACAGTCTACTTAATGCAATCAATGTGAGCATTGATAGTGTTGAGAAAGGGTCTACCGAATATGATGGGAGAAAAGCTATCTTGTGCAGTACCAAGGACGAGTAAATCAGTAGGATACTTCGTCTTACCACACAGGACTTCTACGTCTCTCACAATTCCCAGAGGGCAGATAGTGTCTCTATTAGCTACCGTAATAGTGACATCAATGGGTTCTAACTCAGCAGGTGCAATCTCATCTTTGACTTCATCATATAGGGAACCGGGTATTGCACTAACACTACCACCCATATCACATAAACCATGATAACAGTGATCTCCTATCTTGACAGAAACAACGGGCAGGCCAACTACAGGTCTGTATTTGTCTTTCACGTGAAGTTTAGCAATTCTAGCGGAGTCCTCACAGAATTTGATAACATGCCCATCTATGTCTTCGGCTAAGAGATCTTTGATAATAGCAACACTAGGTTCAACTCTAATCCCCTCACGTGGTGCAAGTGGTCTAATGTAACCCCTACGTATCACAATTGGAGCTTTAGAATAATGCTTTATCCTAGCAGGGTATGGTGGTTTCTCAGCATAGGCACAAGGAACAACAGGATCACTAAAAGCAATGACTTTCTCCTCAACTAGATTGGTTTTGACTATGTTGCTTTCTACAGGAGGATGATACTTAAACCACTTCTCTTTGGGAAGATCAACATGAGCAGCAAAAGATTCACATAGAGAAGCTACTATCTCAGAGTCAAGTCCATACTTAGCGCTAAAATCTCTAGAAGTGTTTGTCTCAACAAAAGATTTAACGCAATCAAACTGGAAATTCATATGTGACTCCTTACCTTCCTCCAGCTCCCAATCTTCAGAGTTACGTTTGATTCTTTCCAATAAATTCCACTTGTGGTCAATATCCTTCTTCATAAAAGAACCGGTACAAGAAGTGTCAAGCATGGTATGATCTTCATGAGAAAGCCGAGCATAAAAGTTTTGAGTGATAATTTCTCTTGAGAGCTCATGATTGGGGCATGAATATAGCATTGATTTAAGCGTCCCCCAAACTTTAGCTATGCTTTCCCTGTCACGAGGCCAAAAGTTATAAATATAATTCCGATCACGATGTACTAAATGCATAGGATAGAACTTTTTATGAAATTCCAATTTCAACCGATTGTAGTCCCATGATCCAGTATCATCACATAGCCTATACCATGTCAACGCCTTATCCTTCAAAGATAAAGGAAAGACTTTCTTCTTTACCTCATCCTTGGGCAAACCTGCAAGCTTAAATAAACCACAAACTTCATGTACATAGATCGGATGCAAGTCTGGATGTGAAGATCCATCTCCTGTAAAAGGATTAGCCAGCAGTTTCTCAAGCATACCCGAAGGAATTTCATAAAAGATATTTTCAGTAGGTACCTCAGGTTGAGGAACAACTCCTCGTGCTTCCGTTCGAGGTGAAGATACCCCGAACAAACTCCTCAGAGGTACAGTTTCCATAGTGACAAGTGACAATAAATTTCAGCATCGTATATAAATGTTTCCTTACCAAATTCCACTTACCAAAGGCGATTCACTCCCCAGCAATGGCGCCAGAAAAGAGTCTTGATGACCCACAAGTATAGGGGATCAATCGTAGTCCTTTCGATAAGTAAGAGTGTCGAACCCAACGAGGAGCAGAAGGCTCTGATAAACGGTTTTCACCAAGGTAATAACTGCAAACACTGAAAGTAGCGATAACAAGTGATGGTGTAGCGAGGTGAAACGTTGCAAGCGAAAAGTAACAAGTAACAAGTAGTAGCAACAGTGCAGCAAGTGGCCCAATCCCTTTTGTAGCAAGGGACAAGCCTGAACAAAGTTTTATAGGAGGAAAAACGCTCCCGAGGACACACGGGAATTTCTGTCATGCTAGTTTCATCATGTTCATGTGATTCGCGTTCGTTACATCGATAGTTTGGTATGTGGGTGGACCGGAGCTTGGGTACTGCCGTTCCTTGGACAAGAATCCCACTTATGATTAACCCCTCTCGCAAGCATCCGCAACTATGAAAGAAGAATTAAGACAACGTCTAACCATAACATTAAACTAGTGGATCCAAATCAGCCCCTTACGAAGCAACGCATAGACTGGGGTTTAAGCTTCTGTCACTCCACCGACCCATCATCTACTTACTACTCCCCAATGCCTTCCTATAGGCCCAAGTATGGTGAAGTGTTATGTAGTCGACATTCACATAACACCACTAGAGGAAAAGACAACATACAACATATCAAAATACCGAACGAATATCAAATTCACATGACTATTATCAGCATGACTTATCCCATGTCCTCAGGAACAAAACTAACAACTCACAAAGCATAATCATAATCATGATCAAAGGTGTAATGAATCGCATCAACGATCTGAACATAAACTCTTCCACCAAGTAATCCAACTAGCATCAACTACAAAGAGTAATCTACACTACTAGCAACCTTACAAGTACCAATCAGAGTCGCGAGATGGAGATTGGTTACAAGAGATGAACTAGGGATTGGAGAGGAGATGGTGCTGATGAAGATGTTGATGAAGATGCCTCCCTCCCACGAGAGGAGCGTTGGTGATGACGACGGCGACGATTTCCCCCTCCGGGAGGGAAGTTTCCCCGGTAGGATCGTCCTGCCGGAGCTCTAGATTGGATCTGCTCAAGTTCCACCTCGTGGCGGCGGCGAAACCACGAAATATCTCCCGATTGATTTTTTCTAGAACGAAACCCTTCATAGGGGCGAGTGGGTCGTCAGGGAGCCCACAAGCCCTATAGCCGCCACGTGGGGGGTGGCGGCTACCAGGCTTGTGGCGCCCTGGTAGCTCCCCTCTGGTACTTCTTTCGTCCAGTATTTTTTATATAATCCCAAAAAAATCCACATAAATTTTCAGGGCATTTGGAGTTGTGCAGAATAGTGGACTAAGATTTGCTCCTTTTCAAGTCCAGAATTCCAGCTGCCTAAATTCTCCCTCTTCAAATAAACCTTGCAAAATAAGAGAGAAAAGGCATAAAAATGGTACCACATAGTAATATAACATCCCATAAAGCGATAAATATCAACATGAAAGCATGATGCAAAATGGACGTATCAAGCCTCCACTATCGGGGACTCAGTCGCGAACCGATCTTCACCTAAGTTAAAACCATTCTGAATGACGTCACGATCTTCATTCGGGCACCAAGATGGACGGGACCATCATCAAGTTTGCAAGAACTACCTTCTCATTTTGGTAGCAAACCTCTTTTTGCCTAAGGGAAGAAACCTGCCCCAAGTGAGGACAGCCTCCACACTCGGGGACTTAACCGTGAATCAGACTTCGCCTAAGTTAAAACGGTTTAAAGTGGAAGCAAGATCTTCATTCGGTCTCCAAGATGAACATAACAACCATTCCTTAGCGGCAAACCTTTTTTGCCTAAGGTAAAGTCTAACCCAAGTGAGGATTGCCTCCACACTCGGGGGGCTTAGCCGCGAACTAGCTTTCGCCTAACTTAAAACCTGCCCTGAGTGAGGACAACCTCCATGCTTAGGGGCTTAGCCACGATCCGGATGTCGTCTAAGTTAAAACATGCCCCGAGTGAGGACAGTCTCCACGTTCGGGGGCTTAGCCACAAACCAGATTTTTCCTAAGTTAAAACCTGCCACTAGTGAGGACAGTCTCCACGTTTGGGGGCTTAGCCACGAACTAGCTTTCGCCTAAGTTAAAACTAACCCCGAGTTAGGACAACCTCCACATATGGGGACTCGACTACGAACCTGCTTTCACCCGAGTAAAAATGACCCCGAATAAGGATAATCAAGCAAATAAGATACAAATTCAAATGAAGAAAAATAAAATCGAGTTCTAGTTCAAGAAAAAGGAGTGCATAAAAGGAGCCAAGGCTCGTTCAAAGTTTGGAGGTCACATTAACCACTCGGCATTCCGAGGCAAATTGAAACTTAATGGTTTTTCTTCGAGCATCACTCGCAGGCTGAAGACTCCTCCGCCTCCACAAAGTTGTCGAGGTCGATCCCATCGGCGATCCGAGTGGAAGCGGCCATAAACATATCCATGAAGTCCTCGAACTTGGCGCTCTTCCTGTTGACGCCCCGGAGATTCTTCAGTTTCTCTTCATCCACTCCTTTAAAATGGATGCGGACAAAGTGAGAGAGCGATGTCGGCTCCGGCCCGTGCCGCTGATTTCTTCCAAGATTGGAGCTCTCTCGGGATTTCCTTCACTGGGTTCACGATGGTCTGGGCGTCATTAGGAAGTTCATCAGGGGTGGTCTCTTGATCTATCTCTCTAATAGCCGATTGGAGCCACTTGAAGCAATCCACCATGTTGTCGAGGTGAGCTTCTAGCTTGCGAAGAGCTGAAGCAACACTGTCCTTCAAAAGCGCTGCCTTAGGGTCCATCTCCTTCTTGATCTATGTCGTCTCTTCGTCGACACCGATAGAGAAGGCTGGGTTCAGTCCAAAAACAAAAGGATAAGAAATATCATTTGGAACACACAAGGCAGTAACGAGAGATCATTCGGATTCACAACAAACCTTAAAGCTTCTTGCGGAGTTCCTTTGTCGGTGCACTAGAGACTGGGGTCCCTTGTGCCCCAGACTTGTGCATGGGCATCGGCAACGCCCCCGACAGCAGTGTGCCGGGAAGAACAGCAGGGAGGCAATCCAAGACCCACCAAAGCAACGCCCTTCCTTCTCCAAGTAGGGCGTGGGATACAAGGGCTCCATACGCAAGGCCCCGGCAAGCCCTCCTTGCCGGGAAGATTCACAAGGCCCCGACAAGCCCACTTCGCCGGGAAGACTACCTGAAGATTAGCTAGACCCCGGCAAACTTCCCTTGCCAGGAAGACTCGCATAGACTAGCAAGGCTCCCGGCAAGCCCTCTTTGCCGGTAAAGTGTTCAAGGCCCCCGGCAAGCTTTCGTTGCCGGGGAGGTGACCAAGTCACCCGAAGGAGGCTCCAGGCCAGCAAGTCCCTGTTCGCTCGCAACGTCTCCCACAAGTTACTACCACGATCCGACCGCTCTAGCACATCTCTTGTGTGCCAGCCCAAGGCCCAGGTGTCGATTCACCTGGGTGCGTGTCGCAACCTCCTTGCGGCAAGTCAGGGGCCAGACAAGGCATTTACTGCCCCTGACACCACCGAAGTAGTAGAGTAGTGAACATTGTTCATTGTACCTCATGTGAGCACACTGTTGGTGACCCCTTTGCCTATAAAAGGAGTTCCAAAGCTCATTATTAGGGGTTGCACCTTTTGGGGATCAGAGACTCCCTAATCACCTACTAAGTTACTCTAGCAAAATCAACCTACAATAAGCCCATAATACAAACTAAGCAAGAGTAGGGTTGTACGCGCCAAGCGGCCTGAACCTGGGTAAAAGAACCTTGGCAATGTTGAGTACTAGTTCCGCTCTCGACGCCATACCTCCCTCTCCCCGCCAAACGATCAATGGACTCCTCGAGTTTCACATAGGTGTTAGTTTTTCCCTGACATCCTTGCTGAAGTCTTAAACAAACTGCTCCAGTTCGGCCTTTTGGCAACGACCTCCTCGAACTTGGTATTCCACTCGGCGTAGTGCTTTTCCAGCTCAGCAAGCTCCTCAGTAGATTTCTCCACGCGAGCCTTCAAAAGCCGGTTTTCTTCTTGAAGTGTCCCGACCGTCTTGAGCTTGGTTTCAATCACCTGGATTTTCTGATTGGCCTCTCTCCACGCCGATACAAGATCTTCATCCCTCTTTTCGAGGGCTTCCTTCATGGTAACTAAAGAAATGGAATTCTTCAACCTCTCAGAAAGGCTATGTGACAAGATAGCCTCAGTCGGATCAGGAGGAAAATCAAATCAAGAGACAGCTAGGCAACACATGCTTACCTTCAGCGACACGCTTCTCCTGTTCCACGTGCTTTCTCCTCACCTTTTTCGCATCAAGGCTGAGATGCAGGGCTTGCAACTCCCTTACCACAACATCATCACGGCCCTGGGCCCGTAGGAAGTCTGCCATCAACAATCGCCACTCAAGCAGAATATAGAAATGACAACTCTAAGACTACCGCCAACTGCTTCAGTCGACAGTAGCCTCAGGGACTACACCTAGTGGGTGCACTTAGTAGGCCCCCACTAAAAAGATAAGAGGAGGGACAAAGGGACCCATACCCTATCAACCTCTCTCGAATCAGCAAAGGAACTAACAATACCACCGAGTGCTCTAGTCGACGATAGCCTCGTGGACTACACCCAGTGGCGTGCTCAACGCGCCCCCACTGGAAACATGACACCTAGTGGGTGTGTCTCGAAGCAAACCCACTCGGGGTCGAGTTCAGAAACAAAAAATATGTGTGCATGCAAAGGACTCACCCTATGTTCTTCGCCACGGCTTTGCTAGCATCATACAATTCTTTCAGTCACCAAACCATCACTTCCAGTTGGACTAGAGCCTCCTTGCATGGCCCCTCTTGATCCTCCGGGATATGGTGCAGCTGGAAAATGTTGCGATCCACGGGAGGAAGCGACGAAGTGACAGACGGCCCAAGTCCAAATGACGATCCGACCGAAGCAACCCCCCGAGCAACCGGAGCCTGAAACTTGGCAGCTGAGGGCTCAACCACTCGGCTCGGAGTTGCAGCTTTCTTAGATGCTTCATCAAGTACTGGAGGACTGATAGGGTCAAGTTTGATCATGTTTGGTGTCCCTACACATCCACAAACATTCAAAAGGTCTTTCCGTGGCTAAGTCTCTAGTCCCGAATAATGCATAAATAAGCCCAAGGGTTACCTTTGGAGGAAGCGATGTTGGCATTCGCCTGCCCTTTGTGGTAGGTCTTCAGCTCCAGAGAGGCAGTCAAGGTATTAGGCCTGCAATAGATATAACAATAAAACTATCCATCATGTCGAATACCGTGGTAAACAAAGGTAGTATCACTAGGCAAAAGTACTTACGCCAAAGCCACTGGCATGTCAACCTTGATGCGCGACAGAACAACCTTCCGGGGCTTGGAGGTCGTGGTCTTGGGCTGCTTGGTGGCCTTCTCCAGTGACACCTAAGGCTCACTCCAGGCTCATTGGGAACTGTCGCTCGGCCTGTCCGATGCGGTCAGCTTGGACACCTTCGAGGTCCTAGTGCCCCTAGTATGGACCCCAGGGTCCTTTCGCGCCTTGGAGCGAGCCTCAGGTGGGCCTTTATCACACCGAGAAGACTCCGCCTTGTCCCCATGTTCGTCGCCACTCTCCTCCGTCTCCTCGTCGTCATCTTCGCGTTCTTCACCTCTCGAGTCCCCTTGGTGCTCGGTGTCACTCACCACATCGATAGGTGCGTGGTCAACCACCGAAATAGAGCTGACCAGCCCTATAAAGGCCCGCCGAGTGGAGGAGTGAGAATTACAAACATAAACAACAAGAGACAAAGAAATTCACTCGATCCAAATGCATGGAGGCTCACCTCATTCGCCTCGCCGAGAAAGGAGACACCAACCTAGTACCCCTTGGATTGTCTCGCACAGGTGTTATAGCCATGACATTTTCTTCCAGCTGCTCTGCCCCGATCTCCTCCGCGTGAATGCGGGTTGGATCATTCGAACCACTATACATCCACATGGGGTGGGCCCTGGCCTGTAGATCCTGGATCCTACGCTGGAAAGAGGCTTCCAAAAGGTCCATCCCGTTGATATTCTTCCGCAACAGAGCAACTAGCGCTATCACTAGGATATCTATTTCCGTCCTGTCTTCCCTCGACACGGTTAATGAGGTTGCTGACTGGATTCACTCAGGCGAATAAGATGGAAGGCCCAACTGACCATCACCAACTAGAACATCCTGGCGATAGAACTTGGAGTCATGCCGCCCCTTCACACAGTCGGGGAAGGACATTGAGGAAAACTACTTTTACCCCTAAGTTGTATTCATAAAACCCCACAAAGTTACACTACATGCGTCTTTCCCCCTGACTGAGAAGAATTTTTCACTGTCATCACTCGGCACGTGAATAAATGCTTGAACAATCCCGAGTGCGAATAGCACCCAAGGAAGTTCTCACACAAGGATACGAAAGTAGCTAAGTACGAGACAACATTGGGGGGAAGAGGATGAACCTGCATGCCGAAAGACTCAAAGAACACGCGGTAGAACGGATGTAGGGGCATAGAAAAACCTATTTACAGATGGGTGATGAGGACCACTCACTCGTCACCTCTCGGTATGGGCTCCGCCTCGCCCTCATTCGGTAGCCGCCAATTCCCCGAAGCCACCACGCCTTCGCTCTCCAGCTCCTGCAGGTGCCCCTTGGAGACTCGGGATGGCAGTCAGTCGCCCTGAATCCATCCCGGTGGGAGCGTCCCGGCACTTGAGGAAGACCCACATGAGCCCTTCTTGGCCCGCAAAGCTTTCACTGTCGCGCCCTTCACCATGCTACACGGCAGAGTGTGCATGTTGGGAGGACGTTGGAGCCGGCGAGGAGCTCTCAGCCACAACGGCAAGGTTTGATGGAGGGGCTGGAAATGACTCAGATTTGGCGGCATGGTTCCCTCCCCTCGCTACCTTGTCCCATTTATATGCTATATGGAGATACCCCATGGAGTACTTCGTCAGAAGGGGGAAGATCCGCAAGATCCCGATGACAGCGCACGTGTAGCACGACAACGACATTTCAGGCATAGGAATCGAGATGTGTCTCCACTACCTCCAGTACCCACGTCGCCGTGGATTCCTCTACCCTGCGTGTTCCATCAATTCAAAAAATTGCGGATAAGTCACCTCCCTCATGACCCGAATGGAAACCGTATCCGCGGCGCATGATGAGGTGAGCCGAACACCCTACCACTCATCCTTCCGTGGGACCCTAAGCATCCGAACAACACAAGAAGGCGACCAGATCGCCCGTACCATAGCATGAGTGGGACCCGTCCTATCTTTCCGATTGGACGTTCGGAGCCCCGAGATCGCGATCGTCCGAGTCATTGAATCTATCTTCCCGAAAGGTATTCAATTATTACCGATTGTAAGCATGCCGACATGCTCGAACCATCGATTCTTCCACTCTTGAATCTGTAGTGGTTTTCTGAGAGCCCGAGTGATGTAGCCCCGAGCTACAACCTCGGGGTCCCCGACACGTAGAGGACATTAAAGAGTGTCATCCACTCGACCATTAATACCTCAACAGATTCGAGGGCTACTGATGGGGTTGTACATTAGGGGTAGCCCAATGGACCTGCATTCCTAGGCCTACCTAAGACCCTACATGGACATGAGTGTCCCAAAATCCACCGGTGTAGTCATGACCTCACTCAGGCAAGCGTGTCTTCACTCGGCTTGTACAACATCACTCGGATCATCTCATGTTAGTCGGATGCACCCCAACACTCGGACTAAAGCAAGGCGTGGGCTACGAAGAGACTACAACGGCTAAAGACTTAAACTATCACATGAAGTGCAATGAAGATGTACGTTACCAGTAATGTTGGAGTTAGAGGTGCCCTTACTAGTAACTTCTATTGTTATTACCATTAACTTGCCCTTGTAATGAGGCTCGATCGGTCGTGGTGCACTCTATATAAGCCACTCCCGAGCAACTGACCAAGGGTTCATCATTTTGTATTATCACATATCCCATAAGCAAACAACAGCCTCAGGGCTCGAGATGTAGGGTTGTTACCACTCCCAAGTGGGGCTCGAACTCGTACATCCAGTATAACCACTACGCCCTAGCTAGGCTCCGTCCCTTATTCATACCCTTGGTATTATTGTCCGGATCATTCCCACAACAAGTATGATTCCGTATGTTTCAGCAATAGGATCATCATGTATGTCATGCTATGTGCACAGCCTGATGTTGCCTATGCAATAAGCTTAACAAGCAGATACCAGGCCAATCCAAGTGAGAGTCACTTGGCAGTGGTGAAAATTATCTTGAAGTACCTAAAAAGGACTAAAGAGACGTTCCTAGTTTATGAAGGTGAGGAGGACCTCTTTGGGGACCCCGACTTACGAGTCGAGATCACCGAATGAACGATTAAAGTGATCCCAGAGATCAATGTGGACTTAACACACATATACTCAATAACAAGAGTCTTACATCCATGATTAACGTGTGATACAAATAATGACCATTATGGTCAAGTCTTGCATAGGTAGGGACATGAAGGCCAACCACACCAACTCAACTACTAGCAGAATCTTGGTAGTAACGTGAACCCGTGCCATCAGCCTTAACCAACACACATTCTAACTGGGAAGCGTCCTAGTTTGCGTGTCCGTCTCCGACGACGAATTCTTCTCCATATTCTGATTCTTCCATGTCTGGTCAATAAAATAACCAATAGCAAGCCAATGAGTAATTTGAATGCACTCGCAAACAGCCCGTGATGCAGATTATGCAATTGAGTGAAATATGAAGTATAATGCACCCTTTGCGAAAAGCAGATTTCATAAATGCATGTACATGGTCATGTATTTAGATAGTCATGCATCGACAACTAAATAGTAACCATAAGAACAGGCTACAGATATCAACATAAATATTCTGAGGACTGAACACCTCATGTTAATTCTACATGTCAAGTCACTAAGCTTGTGTATGATCCTATGTTTAGCTTTCGTGACTAGTTAACTTATTTTAAAAATTAGGACCAATTAATTTTTTTGTGAATGCTTGTGATGCTTCAAGTGACCGTTGTTTGCTTGCTTGCTGGTATGCTTGTGTTTGATTCTCAATAAATTATGTTACTCTCCAGAATCACCTCGTTAGCCCAAAACTCCTGCGTGATGATCAAGCCATGTGTTTAGGACCCAAAACTATTTTTACCAAATACTCCCTCCATTCCTTTATGTAAGGTGTATAATTTCTAGCACGGTGATCACGGCACATAATTGTAGAGGTGTTAGGACAAAATTACCCATGACAAATTTATTGGTTAGTGGTAAGTAAATGAATGAGTCTAGGAAAGTAAGAGATACAGAGAATCAAGAGAGAGATAGTTTCCCTTTTTTGATACAGTTAGAGATACATTGAATCATGAGAGAGATACTCTCCTTTTTTGGAGGGATAATAAGGAAATTACAAGGATTTACAAGAAATGCACATTACATTGTGGAATTTTATCAAAAAGCAAATACACCTTATATGAAGGAATGGAGGGAGTATTATTTTCACCAAAAAGCATTTCTTTGAATTAAGCTTTCGAAACACGTGAGATGAGATTTGTACTACAAGTCCTCAAATTAGCGAATTTCTTTTGCACCAATTATTTTATTTAAAACCCATTATCAAAATGACTTCCCAAAACCACAATATTATTATTTTAAAGGTTATTTTACTATTTTAGTTAAATGCCTTCCTTTGAGGCCAGAAATGGTCTCTTATGAAGGAAAGTTATTTTTATTGCTTTCAAAATATTTGAGAAAATTTAGGGAAACTCACTGGACATATATATTCCATATATATGAGTTTCAACACATGGTCATTATCAAAACATTGGGCAAACCCCCTTCAAAATCCTTCCTGTCTAATTCAAGCTTTTGGAATATTTCGATAAGAAATATTCGCAATAAATTCGTGTAAAATTCTAGCATGTCACATATGATATATGTGATGATCTTGCCAAGTTTCATCTCAATCCAAGTTGATTTGATTCCCCAATTATTCTAAAATTGCATCTGTCCAGATCCAAAATTGAGCAACTCTACATTGTCAAGTATATCCAATTGTGCTCAAATTTGGTAGACATGTTCAGATACTCCAATAATTCATCCACACGAAGTGGTGCATCAAGGAGAATAGAAGAACTTGTCCCAAGCCCCTCAAAATCATCTTTGTTGATTTCTGACCTTGGGACACTTTACATTATAAAGTTTCTCCAATTGACCCCAAACTTTTTGGGCATGCTTTAATGCTCAAATAATGCCCCACACCAAATATTGGATTTGTGGGAATTGATTTGAATGGTTTTTTAAGCAGAAAGCCAATTCTGCCCGATTCATGGGGTTTCCAAGTCTATATTGGAAACCTTCTCCACCAAATACCTAATTTGGTGTCCAAGCTTATTTTCATATATTATTTGATCCTGTTAAGTTCCATATCAATTGAATTCCATCTGGTATCCCTAACACTCATCAAATACCTTGTGCGCACTCACTAAAGTGGCTACTTTGGCCCCTCCCACTTTTACCCTTGAGCTCAACTTTCTACCACAGCTTTATATAGTTACACTGTACCTCGAGTAACATTTCCATGACCCTTGGTCAATTATTGGAGACAGACTCCATGTAACTATTTCTCATTTTTACCCTTGGATCACCATTTTAACCCCTCTTGTCCCACTTCTGTTTAAGACAAAGCCCCATCTCTTTCCAAAGGGTCCCTAGCATCCCAAGGCATCATTTCAAACCAAGATATGGCATGATCATGTGGAGAAAATGAGCAGGATATCTACAACTAGATTTCTGGCTGTGATCTAGCTTTGTACAACAAGTACTAGCTACCCTCCTCTTCTTGAGCTCAAACTTGGCAATGTTGTAATCCTTGAATATCTAACACTGCCACACATTGTTTTTCCCCAAGACTGTCCATTTGAGATCCACTTTCATTAGCTCTAAGTTTGCTGTTACAAACTTGACCTCAGTCAAGGACCATTCAAACTAACTCCACTAGAGACAAAACTCCTCACTCACCCTCCAGATAACATGCCCCACATCCCAGACACCTTTGACTGGTCAAGCTGCTGGTGTAGGCACAAGTGGCCATGGTGACCACTTCCCTGGCATGCAAAACTGGTGCTCTGCACCTTAACCTTGCCCCACAGCTCGAATCAGGCAGCCAATCCATGTCTTGGCATGTCTCAGCATCTCCTTTTGGCATCCATGCACAGGAAGCTCCAGAGAGCTCCCGAGCTCTCTCTCCCTCCCCCTCTCTTATCTCCTCTCTCCTCGAGCCTCTGCTGCTCTTGCATCTCTCCCCCTCTCCCTTGGGCTAATCCAGAGCTTCCCCTTAAGCGCCCTCTCCTCCCAAGCTCCATCCTCTCCTCCCATGGCCGCCATGGTCAGCTTCGGCCATGCTCGCACCTGGGCTCTCCAGCCCCCGTCCTCTCCTCCTTCGGCTGCATAGAAGTGCCCCGGGATCCCCTGCAGCTCTCCACTTCTCCTCTCCCTCCATGGGTGGCTATGGCACCCTGCTCTCTCCAAGGTTGGCCATGCCGCCTGGTGAGATGTCGGCCCTCCATCGCTCCCCACCATGGGGAGAGGCCCCAAGGTGGAGCGGCTCGCTCCCACGAGCGCTCCGGTGGCTGGAGCACCACCGGAGGTGGCCGGAGCCACCGGGACGAAGCGTCGGTGCGTCGGGCCTCCCCTCCTCTGTCGGGGCATGCGGGGTCGCGCAAGGAGGAAGAACGGCCTGCTAGTGGGGCTGGTGACCCCCACTGGTCAGCCTCTAGGCTGTCGTCCGGGCCCGTCGGTCAGGTTAAATGGAAGCGCCCCTGTGGGCGCTGCGTTCGCAGGCGCCGAAAGCGCATTCGGTCGAGTGTGCCATCGGAGTGGCCTTCTTAGGCTCCCGCAGAGGTTTCTATTTTCCGCCCGGTGCGCCTTCTGGTTAAGCCATCTCCTTTCCTTTTTCTTTTATCAGGAAATTCCAAAATCCTTAGTAAATTTATTCTTGCTCCAAATTTGATGATTCAAATTTCTAAAGGTTCCTGAATTCAAGATCTATCCAAATATGTGCATGGCACATTTTTTCAGAGCAACTTTCTGTGGTTTTTTTATTTTAATCCAAATTTGGATATTTTAAGCACCACCTTGTGAAATCCCTAGAGGGCTCAAATCAACTCCAAATGGAGTGATTCCAATTTCCATAGACATATTAAAGCATTCCCTAATTTCATAGCCAAGGTGGACATTTTTCTCTACCTTGTTTCTGTTGCATTAAAGAAATAGCTCCTTTTGCTATTTATTCCATGTTATAAAATTCCTAGAATATTCATTTCAACTCCAAATCCAGTAAAACAACTTCCTAAATGTTTCTAAAATTATGCTCTATAAAATGACTGCCTCCACTCATTTTATCAGAATGTTTTCTGTAGACTTCTTTTAGGATCACCTATTCTTACTTTCAACCATTCAAAATTCCAAGATGATCCAAATTTCCAATAACAAGCTTCAGGTATTTTTCTTACGACGAGAGAGGTCCAAGAAAAATATAACTTCCATTTTTGTAGCACTTTTGTTTCTGCTTGTTGTTGGCTTATTGTGTTGTTTCCGACGTTAGTTGACGGAGTAGACGGAGTACTCAGAGTTGGAACGGAAGACCTCGAAGATCCAGAGGACTCATGTGAGCAAGGCAAACAACCATTTGACCATGTCTGAGCATATGTTGTATTGCATGCGAGTAAAGAAAATATTTCCATTGCATGTGATCATAAAAGATTCAATAAATCATTGAAGTGATGTTACCGATGGCTCCTTTGGAGCACTTGCATTTTGAGCATGATCCTACCACCTATGAGGGTCATGCTAATACCATGTTGACAAGTAGAGCTAAGCATAGTGGAAGCATGAGCATGAGGATGGTATATATCAAAGGTTTATTGAAACCCCTTTGGGTGCCACTAATGCTCGAGGGTGATGATTAGTTAGGTGGCCACTTTTGGTGAAGTGGTGCACCGGGTATTTTGGTGTGAGTGGTTTCGGAAATGGGATTAGATTTATGATGTGTCGACCGTCCCAACCTTACATGTGCGAACACGTTACCCCTTTATGGGACAGGGCTTTGTTGATTACTCTGCTCGGTGCTAGCGAAGAGCCACATTACTAGTGGTCACTCTCGTGACGTGGTCGTGCGAGGTAGGACGACTATGCCATTTTTACGTGTTCCGGGCACACCGTTGGTCCCGGCATGGATGGTATTGTCCAGAGTCGGTGCTCGTAAGACATACATCATGTGTGTTGGGTACCAATCGAGTGGAACTCTTTGTCTAGTATCGTCACGGGAACAACATTGATCGGGTACTTACCTCGGTATGTTATATACGGCAAGTCGTGGATGGCACGGAAGTTTCCCGGATCTCTTGGGTACAACGTACAACCTCTGCAGAGTGTAAAACTATTCAAATAGTTGTGTCCACGGTCAAGGACGGTTGGATGGTGCCGCTTAAACTACGTCTAGTCGTTTACGCATAAACCAAGTGTGTGTGTGTGTGTGTGTGTTTAATGGTGTTATCTGAAAGAGTGGATATGACCAAGTTTGGTGACTTGCCATATCGGGTGAACCCGTAGTGTTTAGCCCACAACAGATATATTGATATCTGTAACCTGTTCTTCTAAATTCCATCTAGCTTATGTTGCAGATCCATCTATGATCATGTTTATTTACAACTAGGCTGCTATCCTCCAATACTGCAAATTGCTGGTTATCTTAGATGCTGCGATATCCTCATCATGGTTTGATTGCGAGTACCTTCGAAGTACTGATTGACTTGCCACTAATTATTTCATTGACCAAGTATGAGGGAACAGGAAATGGTGAAGAGCACCCTGGTGACATTCCTGCAAGCAAGGATGCTTCCCAGTCAGAATACATGTAGGTTAATGCTGATGGCATGGGTTCACGCTTTCGACTAATATTTCCGCTATTGGTCAAGTTTGGTGTGTTGGCCTTCAAGGCCCTATATATGTAAGACTTGACCGCAATGGTCATTATGGTATCAAACGGTATGTTTGGATGTAAGACTCTTGTTATTCAGTTTCTGTGTGTTCAGTGAGCATTGATCTCTAGAATCACTGAGCACGTTCATTCGGCGATCTCGACTCGTAAGTAGGGGTCCCCACATAGCTGGTATCACAGCCATCCTGACTGTAGGAAGCCCTTAGTTAGCATGGACGTTAGTTAGGATAAAACTTCCTTCCAGACCTTTCAAAAGTACTTGCAAAACCTATATCTTCCTCACCTCCCCTAAACTTTCAAAAGAAGCAAGGTTTTTGCCTTAGCACTTCCACACTTGTTCTCCTGGCACCCCTCGTATTCTTTTTCAAAACCTGCAAATGGCCATTAGCACCCTTATGCCTGACCACGGGTTTACTTAGGATCCTCTTGAGCAACTTGGAAGGAAGCAATCATTCCAAGCAAGCACCCATGTACTGAAGGACAAGGAAGACAAGCTACGACCAGACGACACCAACAGAAGTACCTCCATGAGGAACCAGAACATCGAGACCCACAAGATGGCGACACCCTCGACACTGTTCCGGGGTAATGCCACCTTCACCTACGATGAGAAGGACGTATTATATGCAAGACCATGATCTGCATCGCTAATAGAGCGACCCTGTCAACATTAAGGTTGTGTCGACCACCACCGGTGGATGAGAACCTCGCCATTTGGTCCACCTCACCTTAGTGAGCAGGAAAACCGTTCTCTTCATCCCCCGCTTTAGGTGTCGATATTGTGATTAACGTGACAGACAGGTCGGAACTCTATCATGCCTTGCTGACATCATCACTTAAAGGTCGTCCACTTGGAACTCTCGACGCCTTGGAAGGCAAGATGGTGAAGACAACAGAAGACCCTGTCAATGACAACCATGAAGAACCACCTTCGTCGGCAACTCACCACATGAGAAGTCATCAAGAATACTTTCAACTCAACCCAAGTCATTTCGGCGAGAAACAACAAGAGACGTGGCAACACCATGACAAGGTCCAGAAGTCTTAGCAGACTCCTCTTCGGGACACGAAGCTAGCACGAGTGTCGAGTCCAAGAACCCCACGGTAGAATGAGTCGTGAATTCCTTGTACGAAGTCGAGTCCCTGAATTGGTTCGGATGGAACCATGTTGTGTGTTGCTTGTTTTTGTTGTTTGTGCTTTGATATCAGTCGCACTTTTTCTCTAGGCAACAAGCATGTGGTTATATCACCTGGCTCATCTTGATGTTTGAACTGACTTTCCAACACTTATTTGATTGCACTTGCACTATAACACCCTTAGGCACTCGCCTCTGTGCTACTACTCTCTCTCTCTCACCCCTCTCAACAACTTAAGATCAGCAAGACAAGATGCACCAGGGATCCACTTCGACGGACAGTTAACACTAAAGACACTGACTACACCATGCTCAACCAGACCAACCCGTAGGAGTTATGCTTTTCCCTAAAGATTGTAAACCCTCTCTGTCGGATTTCGGGCTCCGCAAAACCCTAAGGATTCGAACACCCTGGCATGTACGAGGATATCCCCTTCTTCGCATCGCTAATTCACTACTCGATGGAAATGAAGAAGGACTCACTTGATGGCGAGGGGAACATAGAACACAATAGTTTACCCAGGTTCGGGCCGCTGCGAAGCGTAAACGCCTACTCCTGCTTTTGGTGGATTGCCTCTCATGGAGGTGATGGATGAGTTAGTACAATGTTCTTGGGCCACCAGGGGCTGGGCGGCTAAGTGTCTTGTTCTGTCGTTCGAATGAACTCCCCCTCTCAAGTACCCTACCTTTTATATTTATAGCGGAGGCCCGAGTCCTCTTCCCTCATAGCTTCGGCGGGAAGGGATCCTCCAACGGCCAATTTTGAAGGGGAACAGGGGAACATGCTCCCCTGCCCAAAGGTGGTCTTCGCCTGCAAAGTAGTTGTCCGCGCTGCAGAGACGGGCCCGTGGATTATCTTTGGCCTACTGGTGGGAGACTGTGGCTTTGTTGCACCAGAAGGGAAACCTTTGGAAGATGCCTTTGGGAAACTTGTATGCTCCCGCCTCCTTTGCACCAAAGGGGAAACTGTCCCGTCGTGCCATGTGCTGCTCGCCTGTCCTTTCCTGGTGTCACCCTTGACTCCTAAGGCCCAGCCCTGCCTCGGAATATCCGCCGCCCCAGAGGGATCCTCAAGAGGCCCCCTGCGGGTCTTGACGCCGCTCCTCCTCGTGAGGCTTGGCCCCTCACGAGGGCCTTTCCTTGAGATGTGTTGGGCCCGTTGGTTTGCTCTAGTGAGTCGGGTCCGCGCTGGGCCACATGAAGGCAGGTTTGGGTACCCCCAATCCAAGAACACCGACAGTAGCCCCCGGGCATGCGGCGTGCACGGGTTGACTTCAGGGTGTAGCCTTGGAGGGAAGCATGAGACACCGTGGGCCCTCAAATGCCTGTGGGCCAGGCCAGTGCGCGTCATGCGACTGGTGTCTGGTCCTCCTTGTCCTCTATCTCAGCCCCCCTTTATTAGGTGCCCTGCTTGTAGCTTTGGTGCCTTATTGCTTTCCTTCTTCCTAACTCGCCTTCCTTCTTAAGTCTCCGCCTCCAACCAGCGCCTCCCATATCCAGCGCCGCATAGTTCCTTGCCGGTCCAGCAATGGCGCCCGCCGGCAAGAAGAAACCTGAGGGGTATGCTCCGTCCCCGGCTTCTCCGCTCCTGGACTCCGCCCTCTCCAAGGACGCGGATCTCATCCTAGTGCTTCCATGGACTGCGGCCGAATCTAGCGAGCATGGGCAAACCCTGATTTGGCCCGACGCTGTAGAGGAGCAGCCCGCGCCTGGGCAGTGGACCCCTTCTTCCATCAAGGTGTTTATGCCGGGCTGGTGCCGCCTTTTCTTGATTCTTCTCCACTGTCTTGGACCACTATGGGATTCAAGCCCTTCATCTCCAACCCAACTCTATCTTGCTTCTGTCCGTCTTCGCCTTCTACTATGAGGCTTTCGTTGGCGTGCAGCCTTCGATTGCCCTCCTCTTCCACTTCTTCAGCCTGTGCCTGCACGACGGTGCTCACTTATCGGCGTGGGTTTCCTTTGTGGCGGCCCAGAGCGGCAACCTGCTCTTGAAGGCCGGGAAGAAGGTGGAGAACTTCAGTCACTTTTGGGTCCTCATGTGTCTCAAGGATGGCAACCCCCGGTTGGAAGAGCCGAAGGGGTTATCGGAGAAGACCTCCGCATGGAGCTCGGCGAAGCTCCCCGACCCTCGTGTTATGCCCGTGCTAGAGAGCTTTTCCCATGAAATCAGAACCAAGAAGCTGACCGGGGGAATGATAGTGAAGGAGTTCCTGGCGCCGCACTTGGCGCCCCTCTAGGCACACTCCAGGCCCCTGTGGGAGTACCATGGTGGCGAGGACGAACTCCGGCTTCGGTCCCGGGACCTTCCCGCGGAGGATCAGAGCAGGGTCTTGGCAATTCTGCTGGGCGGCGACCCTGGCAACCTTCCCGAGGCCCTGGGTCCGCTATATGATCGTGACGATAGGACCGAACTGGTCGCCGCGATGCCCATCTTCAACGAGCAGGGGCTTCTTCCGGCTGAAGGCTCCGGTCCGGTTGGGGTTTCATCCGGTGACACCTCCGGGGAGGGGGGCTCGGAGAAGACCGTCAACGATCGCACGGTGAGCATGCTCCTGCCGTCGCAGTCCGTTCTCCTGCGCGACCTCAAAGATGATGGCGCCACTGATGATACTTCCACCTTGACCACCTCGCACCTAGCCAGGGCCTCCAGAGGGCCTGTGCTGACTCCGCACGCTAAGCGGTCTGCATGCGTGAATGCTTCCTGGAAGCTCGGGGTCGGGCCGTCCCCGACGCACCCCGCCTCTACCGGCGAGGGTCCAAGGTGCCGAGCTCGCCTCCTTCTATGGGCGCAGGGGGGCTGTTTCCACCATTGGCGATGGGGCGGAGAGGAGGAAGAGGTGGCGCGACGTTGAAGAGTTACTCACCTGTTTGGGCACGTTTTCTGCGTCTACGTCCGTGCTTGGCTAATTTACCCCCTTTGCTTGACATCCAGGGATGTCGTCTCGCCGAGGGCGAAGAATAAGAAGAAGAGGGTTGCCAAGCCGAAGGCGTCTCTCGATGCCACGCCCACCCTTGTCAACACGTCGCCGTCTGCGGGTGAGGAGGAGGAGGAGGAGGCTCGTGGGGTGGCCTCCCTGGCCTTGGTCATCAAGCCCCTCGAGCCCCAAAGCATCCTGAGGCGACCGTGGGGATGCCACTGCCCAGGGAACAGGCCCACAAGGATCCCCAGGCTCCGGAGGTGCTGACGCCCGCAACTATTGAACAGCCTTCAGGGTCCCTTTTTCTTCGTGGTGCTACTCCTCCAGTAGCGCCACCTGTTGTAAGTGCATTTAGTGCCCCTTAGTGATTTTGGTGGTTTGAAGACTTATAGGTTAAGTATCTAATGTGTTTGTGAGTGTACACAGGATCTATAAGTCACTAAGGAGTTTGAAATATTTGAGGAATATCGACCCCTAAAAATGTATATCTTCGGTTGAAGAAATTGGTCTGAAGCTGAAGAATTGAATCGCTAAGAATCCGCGATGAAATTGATATTCCTCATGAAGATATTGAAATTGAGTAATTCGGTATGTCCTGAAGAAAATCATTCTGAAGACTTTGAAGCATGAAGATTTACTCTTTCTGTTTTATTTTCTTCACACTTGAGTAATAGGAACACCGTATTGTTAAAGGGGGTCGAAGTTACACTTTGGAATGAATTTCCTCATGATTCTCAACCCAAGCCTAATCCTACCAAAAGCCTCAAGTGAGGAATATGAGTGACATGAGGACTCTCACAGTTGAGGGTCCCAACCGTTTCGATATCCACGCCACATCATTGGTCTTATCCACACCAACGGTTATATTATTTAAGGGCATTAGTGTCAAATCATGTCGGGATGCTCCCAGGCTATAAATAGCCACCCCCACAACCATTAGCCGGTTGGCTGCTCCGTTAGAAACTGACACTAGTCATAAGAGCAACCCAATTCCTCAGAGTCTTCGAGAGAAATTCATCAGTGAGGAAATAGCCCAAACACCAAACCACAAACCTAGAACCAAGTGATTGAGCATCACTGAAGAAGTTGTTCCTGTGTGGGACTGAAGCCTTTTACCTTTGAGGACTGTGCATCCTCCAGACGCTTAGTCGTCATGGTCTAGAGAAATCCAGCAGTCAATTGTGGATCGCCGGGTGACCAAGTTTGTGAGGGTCTGGAAGTCTGCCCTGAAGACTTACCACGAGTGTTGGGCAAGGACTGTGTGTTCTTAGCCCAAGGAGAATACGGTAGGGACTTTGTGTCCCGGGACTGTGTGTCCCGGGACTGTGTGTCTTTTGGTTTCAATACTAAGCCGCTCCAAACCAGATGTACGACTGTCATAGCAGTTGGAACTAGGTCATCAACTACTGTCTTCGCTGTGAAACTGGTTCTAATTCCTCAACCCTTTACATTCCTCAGTTTATGTGTTGATGACTCTCACTGTGACTGTTTGAAGAATTTGCTGAAGATTTTCTCTGAAATTGCTCAACCCCAAATTCTTCACGCTAGTTAATCCTCATCTGTTTCTGCGTGCCTACTCAATGTGCAATCAGCTTTCACATTCCTCAACCTGAGAAACTGCTGTTGTGAAACTTTGCACTTCTGATCCTTTACTGTTTCCACTGTAAGTTAGTCATCAGTGAGGAATTTCCTCAAAAGGAATTGCCTCAGTGATGAAATTCTAAAATTCTCCTATTCACCCCCCTCTAGTCGATATAACGCACTTTCAATTGGTATCAGAGCAAGGTACTCCCTTGTTCTGTGTGATTTTGGTTTAACCACCTGGAGTTTTAGTTATGTCGACTGCAGGCATGTTTAAGGTTACTGCAGCATGTCCTACTTTCGAAGGAAAGAACTTTCCCTTCTGGAAGAACAAGATGCAAATGCATCTACAAGCTATTGATAATGATCTCTGGTATATTGGGGAACATGGCATCCCCATCATCTCTGCTAGTGTCTCTGTTGCCGATGTGAAGAAATTCAAGCAACTTGATTCTCAAGCGAAGAATATCATCTGTGGCCATCTGAGCCCAGGCCAGTTTGGAAGAGTGAGTGCTTTGGGCTCTGCAACACTTATCTAGGAGAGACTGTGCAAAGTAAATGAAGGAGTATCAACCCAGCGTGACTCCCGTGTTGATATTCTTCGCAATCTCTTCAATCGCTTCAAGAGGCATGACAATGAAAGCTGCCAAGACACCTTTGATCGCCTCACTGACATATCAAATGAACTGCAAGCACTGGGAGCTCGAGACATTACTGATCACGAAGTTGTGAAGAAACTGCTAAGATCTTTGGATTCTTCATTTGATACTTTAGTTCTAATGATTCAAGAAAGACCAGACTACAAGATGCTTGATCCAGCTGATATACTCGAAAGACTCAATACTCATGAATTCCAGCTAGAAGAAAAGAAAGATCTATATGGACCAAGCTATTCTAGACCACGTGCACTGAAGGCTAGAGCAATTTCCTCATCAGAAGAAGAAGACTCAGATGACAGCATTGGTGACCCTGAAGAATTTGGACAGGAGCTCGCAATGCTCGTGAGAAAATTCCAGAGGTTTACACGATGTGGCCAGTTCGGTAAATCTTCAAGAAGAGACATGAGGAAATCAGAATCTTCATCTGAGGACTACAAGAAGCAAACCTGCCACAAATGCAAGAAGTCAGGTCATTAGATTGCTGATTGTCCCCGTTGGGGAAAGGAATCAAAGAAGAAGAAATACAAGGATGACAGTTCTGATGACTCAAAGAAGAAGAAGAAATCTTCAAAATCATCATCTTCAAAGCCCTCATCGCACAAGAAGACTAGTTTCAGAAAGGCTTGGGCACTTAATGGCAAGGAAATGGATTCCGAGGCAGAATCGGAGGAATGTGATGAAGAAGAGGGTTCTGATGAAGACTCAAAATCTGGACAGGCCAGTCTTGCACTTGCAACCACTTCCGTCAGCAAGTCAATCTTCAACCTTTCAGAAGATAATCACACCATCCACACTGATGACTATGCTGATGACTTCGCTCCAACCTATTGCTTCATGGCAAAAGGTTCAAAGGTACCGAGTGATGCTTTCTCCTCTGATTCAAGTGACCGTGAACCTGATGATTATAGAAAAACCCAGTTACAGTAAACTTGCTATCATTGCCACTAAACAACAAACTGCCGTGGAAAAGCTTCAGAAACTGCTAGATAGAAGTGATGATCTGTTGAATGATGAAATGAATCTGTCCCAAATCCTCTCTAAAGATGTGAAAAGTCTTCAGTCTAGATTTGATAATCTTCAAGATCGTTATGATACACTCCTCAATGATCATGAGAAACTTTCCTATGAATTTCTTCAAAGGAAGCTTGGTCTAGAGAAGCTGAGGATTTCTCATGATGATCTTCGGATGGAAAATGATTCATTACTAGCTCAACAGATCAGTGCTGCTCAAGCTGAATTGATCCCTCCATGTCTTAAATGCATTGAACGTGAAACTGCTAATTCTTCACGAGAATCATCAAATGATTCTATTGCTACAAATTCTTCAACTACTCCTGTAGTGTCAATTTCCTCACTTGAGGAAAACACAAATGTTAGTGATGAAAATGCAGGGCTGAAGGAATTGTATGTGACAGGCATATACAAAATCCTCAAAGGACATCAAACCCTTTGTGATGTGCTCAAAAAGCAGATCTTGAACAGGAACCCGAGGAAAGAAGGAATTGCCTTTGAGAGGAAATTGAATGCTGATGGATCTTATTGGAAACCTGAGCAGTATCCCAAAACCTCATGTGTTGCTGCTACTGGGACTCCTTTTCATCCATCCAATCTAACTGGCTTTTCATATGAATTATCCTATTCCTCAGATGAGTCATTTGACTCCAACTATAAACTGTTCAAAAATCAATCTGGTGAAGTATTTGCTCGATATGTTGGAACTAACTGCAGGAATGGCCCTCCTTTGAGGAAAATCTGGTTTCCCAAAAGTTGTCTTGAAAATCTTCAGGTGAATGTCCTCATGACACCACCAATGAAGAATCTGAACCCCAGATCAAAATCCTCAGGAGGACCAAAGTCTTCAAGAGGATCAAAATCCTCAACTGGTCAAAATTATGCTCATTCCCGTGCTAATACTTCTAACATGCAGGGAAATTACAAGGAATATGAATATGAGCGTTACTGTTCAAATCATTATATTCATAAGTCCTCAAACCAGTTCTCTGCATATTCATATGATTACTTTAACCCCCCTACTATTAAGAGAAGTGCATTAGCTTCAATTCCACCTTTTTCATATGGTGCTCGCAGGATGATGAATGCTTTACCACCCCTTCAGATGTGGGTGGTGAAGAAATCAAACTAATCACTTCTGCAGGTCAGGTCTCCAGATGAAAATCATCATCTGAAGAATTTGCTGGAGACCTGAGGAAATGCTTGATAGGACGCAAGCTAATATTGATGAAATAGAAATATTTCACACGTCCTTTTTAATTCTGTTATGATGAAATTCTTATCTGATGAAATTGATATCATATTCTTCAAATCTGAAGCATATGAGATGGTAAGGTGTACTAATTCGTATGCAGGATGACAAACCCAAGAATACTGAGTAGGTTCTTGATAGTGGTTGCACACATCACATGACTGGTGATAAAAGCTTGCTCATGAATATGCCACTAACTCCATCACCTCTGAAGCAAATCACATATGCTGACAAAGGAAAAAAGCAAGGTATTGGGACTTCGCTAAGTGGCTATTTCCAAGGATAGGCATATGGACAAAGTGATGCTTGTTGAATCCCTTGGTTTTAACCTCAAGTCAGTCTCGATCCTTTGGGATCTTGATATGATTGTTATCTTTGGTAGATATAGATGTGTAGTCATCATGGAATCTGACAGATCCAAAGTTTTCGAAGGTGTAAGAAGAGGGGATTTGTACATTGTTGATTTCTCTACAGGTCCTCAACCAGCCACTTGCTTACTAGCAAAGACCTCAGAAGGATGGCTGTGGCACCGAAGACTAGGTCATGCAGGCATGAGGAATTTGCACACGCTCGTGAAGAAGAAGCATGTCATCGGCATCGAATCAGTCAAATTCCTCAAGGATCATCTCTGCGGTACATGTGAATGTGGGAAAATGACCAGATCCAAGCATCCCTCGAAGACTATCATCACCACTACGCGTCCCTTCGAATTTCTTCATATGGATATATTTGGACCTACTAACTATGCCACACTAACCAATGCAGCATCTTTATATGGCTTCGTCATAGTTGATGATTATTCCAGATATACATGGGTGCATATCATTGTATATAAAACTGAAGTGCGGGAAATCTTCAAACGATTTTCTTCAAGGGCCTCGACGAACTTTGGCATCAAGATCAAACATATCTGGAGTGATAATGGAACAGAGTTCAAAAACACTGGTCTTGATGATTATCTTGATGACTTAGTATTACTCACGAATTATCTGCTCCTTATACTCCTCAGCAGAACGGTGTCGTCGAAAGGAAGAACTGGACTCTAGTTGAGATGGCAAGAACTATGCTTGAAGAATATCAGACTCCTCGTCGCTTTTGGCCTGAAGCAATCAACACTGCATGCCATATCATCAACAGGGTATATCTTCACAAATTCCTCAAGAAAACCTCATATGAACTCCTCACTGATAAGAAACCCAATGTAAGTTATTTCAAAGTCTTCGGTGCAAAATGTTGGATTAGAGATCCTCACCATAGCTCAAAATTTGCACCTAAGGCACATGATGGTTTTATGCTCGGTTATGGAAAGGACTCGCACACCTACAGAGTCTTCAACAACTATCACAACAAAGTTGTTGAGACTGTAGATGTGCGGTTCGATGAAACTAATGGCTCGCAAAGAGAGCAATTGCCTTCTGATCCAGATAAGTTGTCTCCTGAGGAAGCAATAAAGCTCAAGCCTACTGAAGACATTGTTCCCACTGAGGAAATTAATGAAGAAACCATCCCCATCACTGATGAAAATCAAGAAGGTGCTCGTGAGGAAATTGCTCCAGAACCACTTCCTCAGCCTAGACGAAATCCTCAACCACCTCATCCAAGGATTGCAAATGAAGTAGAACTTGACAAAATCCTCAACGATATCAACGCGCCAGGTCCTCTCACTCACTCAAAAGCTTCACACTTAGTTAACTTTTGTGGGCATTTTTCCTTTGTATCTATCACAAAACCCTCAAAAGTTGCTGAGGCTTTCTTGGAACCGGAGTGGATCCAAGCTATGCAAGACGAACTTCTTCAATTCAAGTTGAATGACGTATGGGAGCTAGTCAAACGACCAGATCCTCGCAAGCACAACATCATCGGAACAAAGTGTATTTTCTGAAACAAGCAAGATGAGGATGGTCAAGTGGTGAGGAATAAGGCACGACTCGTAGCCCAAGGATACACCCAGGTTGAAGGAATAGATTTCGATGAAACTTTTGAACCTGTTGCTAGACTTGAAGCTATTCGAATACTACTTGCTTATGCTAATCATCATAACATCATCTTATATCAAATGGATGTGGAAATGCATTCCTCAATGGTAAGCTTGAGGAAGAAGTATATGTTGCTCTGCCCCTAGGTTTTGAGGATCCAAAGAATCCAGACAAAGTCTTCATACTCAAAAAGGTGCTCTATGGTCTCAAGCAAGCCCCTCGGGCATGGTATGACACATTGAAGGAATTCCTCATGAAGAAAGGATTCAAACCTCGTTCACTCGATCCAACTCTTTTCACTAAATCCTATGATAATGAGCTATTTGTGTGCCAAATATATGTCGATGATATGATATTTGGCTGTACTGACAAACGATACAGTGATGAATTTGCTTACATGATGAGTGAAGAATATCAGATGTCTATGATGGGGGAGCTGAAATTCTTCTTAGGTCTTCAAATTCGTTAACAACCCAATGGAATCTTCATATCACAGGAGCAATATCTCAAGGATATTCTGAGGAAATTCGACATGCATGAATGCAAAGGTGCCAAGACTCCAATGCCTACAAACGGCCACCTCGACACTGATGAAAATGGTAAAGAATTCGATCAGCAGGTATATCACTCTATGATTGGCTCTTTATTGTATCTATGTGCATCTAGGCCAGATATAATGCTTAGTGTTTGCATGTGTGCATGTTTTCAAGCAAAACCGAAGGAATCACACCATAAGGCTGTGAAGCATATTCTTCGATACTTAGCTCACACACCAACACTAGGATTATGGTATCCCAAGGGCTCAAATCTTCATCTGGTAGGGTATTCTAATTCTGACTACGCTGGTGATCGTGTGGATCGCAAGTCAACTTCTGGTACATGTCATTTCCTCGGAAGATCACTAGTTTGCTGGTCCTCAAAGACGCAGAACTGCGTATCACTCTCCACTGCCGAAGCTGAGTACATTGCTCCTGGTTCATGTTGTGCTCAATTACTATGGATGAAGCAAATCCTCAAGGACTACGGTATCAACATGAAGAATGTGCCTCTCTGCTGCGACAATGAGAGTGCAATCAAGATTGCATACAACCCAGTACAACACTCGAAGACCAAGCACATCCAGATTCGTCATCATTTTCTTCGGGACCATGTCCTCAAGGGCAATATCCTCATCGACCATGTGAAGACTGATGATCAACTGGCAGATATCTTCACTAAGCCCTTGGATGAGAAAAGGTTTTGCAAGTTGCGGTGTGAGCTAAATATCTTAGAATCTTCAAATGTTTTGTAAAAACATGCACACATCCTAACACTTATGCAAAATTGATGACTTAGATGTGCAACACATGAGGAACCGATTTTCTTCAACTGATGAAGAATATCATTCTGAATGTGAAGAAATTAACGAAGAAATTGATTGTCAGGGCACTACGACAATTGTACGCGGCGTCTGTAATCAACATTCTTATATGGTGGGTCACGCCACCGCCCAACATGAAATTCCTCAAGTTGATTCTCTTCAATGTTCCATTTCCTCAAAATGTGTTTTTCTTCGAAACAGTAGTTCTTCATTGTGACGATTTATCACAAAATACTCAAGTTAGTCAAATCTTCAAAAACACTTGATGACTTTCGTTGAACTAGATAGACTGTGATTTCAAGTCCTCAAGAGCATTCACTTATAGCTAATTCTTCAAGTTGATATTTCATCTAAGTGAATGTGATCGGACCCTACTTTCCTTCTATGCTATTCTCATCCAGTGTATTCGATTCTTCATATGCGTTCTACTTGAAACTTTGTCCAAAATCCTCACTTCGTCCTCGTCAGCTGATAATTTTGTAACAAAATCCTCAACTCTTCAAAAATGTTTCTTTAATGCACAGTAACTGAACCCCACTTCCCACATTCGGATAACCACGATCTCCACTATCTCCACCGCCTTGCTCGGGAGCTACACGTGTCCTGTGGAGACATAGAGGCAGGGGCTGTTTGGTCCGAATTCTTTTCGCCAACAGTAACTGCCTGGCTATAAATATGTCCTTATCCCCCTCGGCAAACACTTCGTCGCTCCATCGCTCTCCTGCTACAGCAAAAGCCCCGAACCCTAGTGCCACCGCTGGAAGTCTCGTCACCGGCGAAGAAGAGCTTCACTCCCTCGACTTCTCTGTCGCCAGAACCACGTCGGAGTCGGACCATGTTCGTCTGCCGCCGCCGTAGACGTCCTCTGCTGCCGGGTTAGGGCGCATTGGACACGCACCGAAGAGCTTCTCTCTGCAACACTTCTCTGTTCTTCGTGCGCGCCATCTAGGGTAAATAAAAACCCTATTTTTACAGCAAGTTAGATCTACTATTTTACATCTGAGATGTGAAATCTGTTTTTCCTCAAGAATCCATATGCATCTGATTCCTCAAACACTGCCTATCACCACACTATTGATGAACTTCACTACGCATCTAAGATTTTCACGAGATTCCTCAATTGTGCGAATTTTAGGATCTATACAACTATGGAACCCAAGAACAGTATGCTTAGGAAAATTCCTCAACCACTTGTTAAATTCCTCAACTGTCAAACTTTTTCATTTTCTTCAAATCTGAGAACGCATATGACCTCTCCAAATTCCTCGCAACTATACTCTGTTCACAGGTACACACATGTCAGCTGATGAATCTCTCGGTTCTCATCACATTAACTCATCTGCAGCGTTTCTTGAAGAAAATCTTCAAGTCTCATCAGAATCCTCAAGAGTTCAATCTCATCAGCGAAATCCTCAGCTGAAGAAAATGGAGGATGACAGGAAACAGAAGGGAGACAAGAAACTTGAGCAGAATACAGCTTTGGATATCCTTGAGGATATTTACTTGGACTATTGCACACCTGATGAATCTGAAACAATGGCCAAGAGAAAGATTCGGCTTCAGAAGATAGAACGCCGATGGGCAAAGGAGTGGAAGGAATACAAATTTGTCACTCCCAAGTATGCGAAGAAATTTGCTCTGAAGCCTCTTGGCAAACGGGCTACACTTGAGGCTCATGAAATAGCACATCCCTCAAGCCTCAAGACCCTTGATGACTATCCTGATGAAAAGGATAAGCATTTGTCTAAGCTTAAGAAGCAGGCAGATGCTATGCTGAGGAAATACAATGAATCATCTGTTGCAGCTTCAACTGCAACTACTTCCTCTGCAGCTGAGGCCTCTGGTTCGACAATTCCTCAACAGAAGTCTGTGCCGTCAAAACCAAAGGCTTCAAATCCTCAAGAGAAACCAGCTCTCGCATCAGCTACAAGACCCTTAGTGCCAAAACCATCACCACCAAAATCCTCAGCGTCACCACAGGTTTCAAAACCAGAATTGAAGCCAGTCATGAAGCCACTGCTCGCTACCTCCAGCTCCTCACTCCCAGCTGCAACCAGCTCGGAGACAAAGTCTTCACCAACTCCTGTGAAGACTCAGGTGTCTGCTGAAAGAGGAACACAACCAAGCCCCTGCAAAATCATCACAGTCCCGTCTGCATCAGAGGGTAGTGATGAATATGATGATGAAACCCTGCAAGCTATAATCAGAAACAAGCAGGAGAGGGTAGCTCAAGCTTCTGGTAGCGCCATTCCTCTGGCCATGGACCCCAAGGTCCTCCTAGACTACGTAAACATCTGGTATGAGGACCCCAACACTCCGCTTCATGATTTGAAACTTCCCCCTGGCATCAGCCACATGGTGGCCACATTCATCAACGAGGCCAAGTGGAAGGAGCAGCAAGCCAAGCAGGCCAAGGTTGCTAAGCTCAAGCAGGAGAAATTCCTCAAGAAGAATCTCCTCAACCTGACGCCTGATGCACTAGTGTCAACACAGGCTGAGTTGAAGACTTTGACAGATAAGTACTCCAAGCGATCTGATCGTCAGAGTCTCAAAAGCAATTTCATCAAATTTGCCACTAAAGCTATTGACGACTACAACAAGAAGGCTGCCCCTCTAGTACCAACTCCTCGGCCTCTGATTGAAGAGCCAGCGGATGAATCTCCTCAAGCTGATGAAACTCCTCAAGATGAGGAAATACCACAGGAAAGCCGTATGGATGTACCGACCATTGAAGAAATCACCACGGGAAATCCAGCTGATGAATCTGCTACAGCTGGTGAGACTGCCCCTGATCCAGCTGCTGCATCAAAGCAAGCTGATGACTCTGCTCCAGCTGGTTCCTCAAAGCCAGCTGATGAATCTGTCGAGAGAACCCCTTCACCAAAAGCTTCAAAGGTGAAGAAGATGACTCCGTCTGCATCAGACGTGAAGAAGACCAGGGCTATTGAGAAGGAAGGCAAAAAGAGAAAGGCCTCCTTAGCAGAAGAAAACACTGAGGCCAAGCGCCTCAAAGCGCTTGAAGATAATGCTCCACTGGACCCTATGCCCCTCAACATCGCTCCATCTTATGAATTGGTCACCTTTGAAGACCAAGAGAAAGGACCAGATGAGGAAATGAAGGATGTTGCATCTGAGGAACACACTGACGAAGAAATTCGCATTGACGACAGTCCTCAGCCCTCCGTTCCTCAGGCAACAACTGCACAAGGATCAGCTGCACCAGCTGATGATTCTGGCTCGGTCACCAAGCAAGCTGAGGAAGAGCAAAGAGAAAATCCTCAAGCTGATGAAATTCAGGGTCCTGAGAAAAATCCTCAAGTTGAGGATCAGGCTGACCCTACTCCTCCTCCTGAGCAAGATCTTCTCAGTGAGGCTCAAAATGAACCTATTCCTTCTCTAGAGCAGAACCCTCAACAGGACGCTCCAGTTGATGAAATTCCTCAGCCTGATGCCCAGCCAGATCCCGTTCCTCAACCTGAAGCACAACACGAGTATGCTCCTCAGCGTGACGCCCAAGCTAATGAAATTCCTCACCCTGAGGACAATGCTGAGGAAAATGCACCTGACCAAGACAATGCTCTCGTCGTGCTCAACCCCGAGACTGCAATTGTTGTCTCCCCTCCAGTTCCTCAGCAAAATCTTCAGCCAATGCAGCGTCAGCCATTCTCCAAGCGTCCAAAGTTTCAAAAGGAGAACTTCTTTGAAGAACGCATGTACTTCATTGGAGAAAATCCCTATGACAAGCCTCAAATCAGACATCTGAAGTTTTGGACGAGGACACAGCTGAATTACTATGCTTCTGTGTTGTGTGGAAGAAATAAGATATTCCAGCACAGGCATATTCCTCATGTTGAACTTGAAGCAATTCCATGCCTGGTCCCAGTCCTCAATGTTCTTCATGAAGCTGGACTGCTACCAATGTGCTCAGACATCTCTGATTGGAACAGTGAGCTCATTCTTCAGTATTATGCCACTCTTCACATATCTGGCGATCTTGAAGACATTAACACCTGGGTGTTTAACTGGATTACGCAAAACACTCACTACAAGGCTCCAGCTACTGAGATACTGCGTGAATTGCCAGTATCAATTCCCTCAGAGGAGGCTGTGAAGCTTTATGGTGAGCGTGAGCTGCCCAACGGGGTGATGGAAGTCCTCATGAAGCCTTTGGCTAAAGGGAAACCACCGAGAAAAACCTTCCTCGCCCACGAGCTCAAGTATGAACCAAGATCTGTTTACATAATCCTCTGCAGCGTCCTTGCACCAATCAAGGGACACGATGATGAAGAAGATGTTGTAGGCCTCATGAAAAATATCCTCTTCAACATCATTCAAGGTATTCCTATCAACATTCATGATTTCTTCTTGAGGACTTTGGCCGACAATGCCATCTCTCCATTTGATCACAAGATATATGCTCCATGGATCATGAGATTCATCAGGACAAGGACATGCATCAACTTCCACGCTGATTTCAACAACCATGTTGGTTATATGCGTCCTATCCGGGTCAACAAGAAGACTTTTGAGCCAGTTGAAGGAAAAGGCAAGTCAGTTATTGATGAAGGTCGTAGGCCCCTTGATGGCCAGTTTAGAGAGACGGAAGCATATTCTTCGTGGGATGATACTGAGACTCACCCTCAAAGCCCTGTTGCTCCTCGTGTGTTGAATACAAGAGAGCTTCTCCTCAGTCTTCACCAGAAGGTGGATCGCAATCACAAGTGGGTCAAACGCCAGTTCGGCACCATTGTGAAAACCCTCACTGAAACACAGAACTCCGTGAAGCTTAACCATCACTATCTGTATGAGGTTTTTGATCGCACCTGGGCTACACTTGCTCATCTGAAGACTCAGACAGAACTTGAAGAATTACAGTTCGAGCGTGACTTTGACTGGTCGTGGCCACCCAAGAAGAAGTTCAGGCCAATTCTAGTTCCAGACCTTGAAGCCAGCTCTTTTTCTTCATTCCGCACTGTTGAATCTGATGAAGAACAGCACGACACTGCCACCGGTCCAAGGAAGAGGACTACTCCCAAGAAGCACCACGCATCTTCATCAACCGCCAAGAAGTGAAGTCTTCATGGGCGTTAGTCCTCGGTTTGTCCCTTTTTTGTCACTTGATGACAAAGGGGGAGAAACTTGAGATTTAGTCTTCAAGCGGGATATTTTGGGGCTTATGAACTATATTTAAGTTACAAACTCTTGGCTCTTCTGAAGTTTTTATGTAATGAGTTGTAACTTAAGCCCGATGGTACTCTGACGCTTTTGAACGTTTTTCTTCGCATGCTTATTCCTAAAAAATTTAGTGCACACATGCTGAAATTCATCAGATACCATTTGTCATCATGCATCATCATTTTCTTCATACTATATGTCACATGTATGCATGATTTCCAAGACTCAGGGGGAGATCTCCATGATATAAATCATCAATGTGCATTTGCTGTGAAAAGCAAAATCCTCAAGAGATGAACATCTTTCGGGGGAGTCTCTCTGAATCTTAATTTCAAATTCCTCAAATGAGAATTTACACTTCATATTTTTATCCCTGTTGAAGACTTAACCTAATTGTCATCAACCACCAAAAAGGGGGAGATTGTAAGTGCATCTAGTGCCCCTTAGTGATTTTGGTGGTTTGAAGACTTATAGGTTAAGTATCTAATGTTTTATGCTCCCAGGCTATAAATAGCCGCCCCCACAACCATTAGCCGGTTGGCTGCTCCGTTAGAAACTGACACTAGTCATAAGAGCAACCCAATTCCTCAGAGTCTTCGAGAGAAATTCATCAGTGAGGAAATACCCCAAACACCAAACCACAAACCTAGAACCAAGTGATTGAGCATCACTGAAGAAGTTGTTCCTGTGTGGGACTGAAGCCTTTGACCTTTGAGGATTGTGCATCCTCCAGACGGTTAGGCGTCATGGTCTAGAGCAATCCAGCAGTCAATTGTGGATCGCCGGGTGACCAAGTTTGTGAGGGTTTGGAAGTCTGCCCTGAAGACTTACAACGAGTGTTGGGCGAGGACTGTGTGTTCTTAGCCCAAGGAGAATACGGTAGGGACTGTGTGTCCCGAGACTGTGTGTCTTTTGGTTTCAATACCAAGCCGCTCCAAACCAGATGTACGACTGTCACATCAGTTGGAACTGGGTCATCAACTACTGTCTTCGTTGTGAAACTGGTTCTAATTCCTCAACCCTTTACATTCCTCAGTTTATGTGTTGATGACTCTCACTATGACTGTTTGAAGAATTTGCTGAAGATTTTCTCTGAAATTCCTCAATCCCAAATTCTTCACGCTAGTTAATCCTCATCCGTTTCTGCATGCATGCTCGCTGTGCAATCAGTTTTCACATTCCTCAACCTGAGAAACTGTTGTTGTGAAACTTTGCACTTCTGATCCTTTATTGTTTCCGCTGTAAGTTAGTCATCAGTGAGGAATTTCCTCAAAAGGAATTTCCTCAGTGATGAAATTCTAAAAATCTCGTATTCACCCCCCTCTAGTCGATATAACGCACTTTCACCTGCACCAGTGTTGGATGCTCCTCAGGAGGGGGTTCAGAAGGCCTCCGTGCTCCCCGGGGCATAAGGGACGCGGCCTTGACTGCCTTGAATGGTGTCGCAGTCGATATGAGGAAGGTCGATGAAGAGGCCATGGCCGCCCGCGCCACATGTGAGAGGGTGCTGAAGGAGGCCAAGGCGGCTGTCGAGAGCTGCGAAGAGGTGGAATCCCCCTAAGCGCCCTCCAAGGGGAACATGCCAAGTTGGTCGAGCAACACCGCTCATAGTAGGAGGAACTCAAGGCCCACGGGGCCAAGCTCACCGCCCGGGAGGGGGATCTATCCCAGAAGGCGAATCGCCTGGTCAGGGAACAAGAGCACTTGGTTCAGCGGGAGAAGGATGCCACCACGAGGGAGGCTCTCCTTGAGGCCCGGGAAAAAGCTCTCGCCGCGGCCGAGGAAAGAAAGGCCTCCGAGCTGGTTGCTTCCCAGATATCGAGCTCGGTCTTCGCAAGGTGCTCCGCTCCCTTTGTCGTGACGGGTTTGACAAGCCTCTAGCCACCCCAGAGGAAGGCTTTGACGTGCTCGCGAATGGGCTCATCGCGGCGCTGGAGGTTGTCGTCACGCAGATGGACAAGATCTTGGACAGCGAGTGCCGCGACCTCTTCTTCGTGGCTACGACTCACCTCTTCAGTCACCTTCATCTTCGTGACCCTGGGTTCGATCTGAGCTTCGTGATTGTGATGATCCCTGTCAAGGCCCGCGACCGCGCCACAGAGGCGGTGAAGGATCCTGTGGAGGCGGTGGTGAGGAGGTTTGTCCGCGCCGCGCCCCCTTGTCTCTAGGTACCGCTGGAGCTGATGATGGGGAAGACAATGCCTTTGATGTTGAGGACCGGTCCCCTGCGGAGGGGGTGACCGGCAGCAGCTCCTCCTGATTCCTTACACTTGTTATCTTCCTGCAAGGCACATCGTGCCTCGTGGAGGCGTTAAACTCATTTGTGTTTTTATGAACTGGGTGATGGTCTGCAATAATTGAATGCTCGAGTGTTTTCCTCGCTTTGTTCCTGTCATGTTTGTTGAGTTACTCTATGTCGGTAGGGCCCGCCCCGTGCATACCTTCCCACGATTGAACCGACCAGAAACCAAGGACGGCCCAAAGGGGGAAGGGGCTACGAGCGTAGTTAGGCTCCTAAGTCGCGATGCTCAGGAGTCCCCCTTGACGCGCGAGCTGCCCTCATGATGAGAACGTGGCGAAGATTCCGAAACTTAGAATTCCTTCAGCACTCCACGTCGGCAGGGCCTGCCTCGCGTGTACCTCCCCACGATTGAACCGACCAAAAACCAAGGACGGCCAAAGGGGGAGGAGCTAGGAGCGCAGTTAGGCCCCTGAGTCGCGATACTCAGAGGTCCCCCTTGACGTGCAAGCGACTCCGATGCTCCACCTAAGAAACCGATGGTATAAGGCTGTCGAACTACTTCAACACTCTACGTTTGCAGGTCCCTCCCCGCGTGTACCTCCCCGCGATTGAACTGACCAAAAAGGGATGGCTCAAATGGGAAAGGGGCTACGAGCGTAGTACAGGCTCCTAAGTCGCGATGCTTAGGAGTCCCCCTTGACGTACGAGTGACTCCATCATTCTTCCTAAGGGATCAAAAGCAATTTGTCGAGCACACTGGGCTCTGCGTCAGCAGGGCCCGCACCACGCGTACCTCCCCGCGATTGAACCATCCAAGGACGACCCAAAGGGGGAAGGGGCTACAGGCACAGTTAGGCCCCTAAGTCGCGATGCTCAGGGGTCCCCCTTGACGTGTGAGTGGCTCCGTACCTTCAGCTTCTTTCCCCATGCGCTGGGCATGGGCGAAGTCGCAGGTGGACTGCGTTGATCTCCTTGCCGACCGAGGGTGTAGCCATTGCGGGCTTTGTTGGTGCGAGCTGGGGGCATAGTCACTGGCGGACTATATTGGTGCCGGCTGGGGCGTAGTCATTGGCGGACTATATTGGTTGCCCATGTTTGTACCTAACGTGGAGCAACAGTCTTCTACTAGGCATAGGATGGACCCCTTCGCGTCCTCGGGGGGGCCTGGGCGTATACAACCTCGGCTCGTTATTACGTGAGAGTGCCACAGTGGGGGTGTATATGGGAGATCGCGAGGATGCTATGGCCTCGCGAGTGTCCCTACCCCCTAGGCATTGGGGCCTGATCTTCTCCCCAGCGCGGAGCGTAGGGCTGCCACTAGGCGTGGGATGGACCCCTCCGCGTCCTCGGGGGGCCCTGGGCGTATATAGCCACGGCTCGCTATTACGTGAGAGTGTCATGGTGGGGGTGTATATGGGAGGCCACTAGGACACTATGGCCTCGCGAGTGTCCCTACTCCCGAGTCATTGGTGGACTGAATTGACTTGGTTTGGGTCATTGGCAAACCCTGCTGATTTCTTCTTCTTTGAGAGCGAGGTTTCGCATCTGCTCAAGGGGGGGCGACCGCCCGACAACTTAACCAAGGCAGAACGTTAGGATGCCAAGCAGGTGAAATTGAACAACCAAACGATGCATAAATGAAAGTAGTAGCCGGAGAAAGTCCGGAGCTTGGGGAGGCCGCTCTTGATAACCCACAAGTATAGGGGATTGCGACAGTTTTTGAGGGTAGAGTATTCAACCCAAATTTGTTGATTCGACACAAGGGGAAGCCAAAGAATATTCTCAAGTATTAGCAGTTGAGTTGTCAATTCAACCACACCTAAAGACTTAGTATCTGCAGCAAAGTATCAGTAGCAAAGTAGTGTGATAGCAACAGTAGCAACTGTAACAGTAGCAGCAGCGACAGCAATAGCGATAGAGTAATAGTAGCAGCAGTGACAGCAGTAGCGACAGAGTAACAGTAGCAGCAGTGACAGCAATAGCAGCAAAGTAACGTAGGAAGGACCAGTAGGAAAAACTCATAGGCATTGGATTGGTGATGGATGATTATGCCGGATGGTATTCATCATGCAATAGTTATAACACATAGAGATATGTAACTAGCTCCAGATCGTCAATGTAATGTAGGCATGTATTCCGTATGTAGTCATACGTGCTTAGGGAAAAGAACTTGCATGACATCTATTGTCCATCCCTCCCGTGGCAGCGGGGTCCTAATGGAAACTACAGGATATTAAGGTTCTCCTTTTAATAGAGAACCGGAACAACGCATTAGCACTTAGTGAATACATGAACTCCTCATAGTATGGTCATCTCCGGGAGTGGTTCCGGCTATTGTCACTCCGGGGTTGCCGGGTCATAACACATAGTAGGTGACTACAACTTGCAAGATAGGATCAAGAACACACATATATTGACGAGAACACAATAGGTTCAGATCTGAAATCATGGCACTTGGGCCCTAGTGACAAGCCTTAAGCATGGCAAAGTAGTAGCAACATCAATCTCAGAACATAGTGGATACTAGGGATCAATCCCCATCAAAACTAACTCGATTACATGATAGATCTCATCCAACCCATCACCGTCCAGCAAGCCTACGATGATATTACTCACGAACGGTGAAGAGCATCATGGAATTGGCGATGAAGGAACGTTGGTGATGACGATGGCGACGATCTCCCCTCTCCGGAGCCCAAAACGGACTCCAGATCTGCCCTCCAGAGGAAGAATAGGAGATGGCGGCGCCTCCGTATCGTAAAATACGATGAACTCTTCTCCTTTCTTTTTTCTGGACGAAAGGGACTAAATAGAGCTGGAATTGGAGGCGGTGGAGCAACGTGGGCCCCACAAGCCTGCTAGGCGCGGCCACGGGTGCCGCGCCTGGTGGGCTTGTGGGCTCCACGCTCCACTTCTTTGGTTGATTCTTGCGCCAGTATTTTTTATATATTCCACAAAAAATCCTCGTAAATTTCTAGGTAATTCTGAGAACTTTTATCTCTGTGCAAAAACAACACCATGGCAATTCTGCTGAAAACAACGTTAGTCCGGGTTAGTTCCATTTAAATCATGCAAATTAGAGTCCAAAACAAGGGCAAAAGAGTTTGGAAAAGTAGATACGACGGAGACCTATCAACTCCCCCAAGCTTAAAGCCTTGCTTGTCCTCAAGCAATTCAGTTGACAAACTGAAAGAGACAAAAGAAAAACTTTTACGAACTCTGTTTGATCTTGTTGTTGCAATTATGCCTAACTCATATCTAGAATTTCAGCAAGATCATAAGCAAACCACATAAGCAAATGACATCTAGGTCTCATGGTAAACTCATATCAATGGCATAATCAACTAGCGAGGAATAATAATAAGTTTCAAACGTCAACACTTCAATCAAAACAATCACGAAGCAGTACAAACAGATGGTATCTCGCTAGCTCTTTCTAAGACCGCAAAACATAAATGTAGAGCACCTTCAAAGACCAAGGGCTGACTAAACATTGTAATTCATGGCAAAGAAGATCCAGTCACAGTCATACTCAACATCAGTCAAAAGCAAAGCATAAAAATGACGGAGGTGCTCTCTAATTGGTGTTTTTATAAGAAGAGGATGACTCAATAGAAACATAAATAGACAGGCCCTTCGCAGAGGGAAGCATTGATTTGCAGAGGTGCCAGAGCTCAAGCCTTTGAGACAGAGATAAATAATTTTTGGTGGCATGCTTTCATTGTCAACGCAAGAGTTTTCACCATCTTCCATGCTACACATACTATAGGCGGTTCCTGATACATCCATTTTGCATCATGTTTTCATGTTGTTATTTATCGCTTCTTTTGCTGTTATTTCACTTCATGGTACTATTCTTATGCCTTTTCTCTCTTATTTTGCAAGGTTTACATGAAGAGGGAGAGTATCGGCAACTGGAATTCTGGCCTGAAAGTGGAGCAAAGTTGAGATACCTATTCTACGCAACTCCAAACGCCGTGAAAATCAACGAAGATTTTTTTCCCAATTTATAAAAAATACTAGGACGAAGAAGTGCCGGAGGGGCACCAGGGGTGCCCACAAGCCTGCACGGCGCGGCAACCCCCCAGGCCGCGCCATGGGGGCTTGTGGGCAGCCCACTGGCCCACTGGCCCCCCCTCTTTTGCTATATGCAGGGTTTCGTCCAGGAAAAAATCAGACGGGAGATTTTTCGTGGTTTCACCGCCACCACGAGGCGGAACTTGAGTAGAACCAATCTAGAGCTCCGGCAGGACGATCCTGCCGGGGAAACTTCCCTCCCGGAGGGGGAAATCGTGGCCATCGGCATCACCAACACTCCTCTCATCGGAGGGGACTCGTCACCATCAACATCTTCATCAACACCATCTCATCTCCAAACCCTAGTTCATCTCTTGTAACCAATCTCCGTCTCGCGACTCCGATTGTTACTTGTAAGGTTGCTAGTAGTGTTGATTACTCTTTGTAGTTGATGCTAGTTGGATTACTTGGTGGAAGAGTTTATGTTCAGATCCTTGATGCTATTCATTACACCTCTGATCATAATTATGATTTTTCTTTGTGAGTAGTTACTTTTGTTCCTGAGGACATGGGATAAGTCATGCTAATAATAGTCATGTGAATTTTGTATTCGTTCGGTATTTTGATATGTTGTATGTTGTTTTTCCTCTAGTGGTGTTATGTGACCGCCGACTACATAACACTTCACCATTATTTGGGCCTAGAGGAAGGTATTTGGAAGTAGTAAGTAGATGATGGGTTGCTAGAGTGACAGAAGCTTAAACCTAGTTTATGCGTTGCTTCGTAAGGGGTTGATTTGCATCCACTAGTTTAATGCTATGGTTAGACTTTGTCTTAATTCTTCTTTCATAGTTGCGGATGCTTGCGAGAGGGGTTAATCATAAGTGGGATGCTTTTCCATGTAAGGGCAGTACCCAAGCGCCGGTCCACCCATATATCAAACTATCAAAGTAACAAACGCGAATCATATGAACTTGATGAAGCTAGCACGACAGAAATTTCCGTGTGTCCTTGGGAGCGTTTTTCCTATTATAAGACTTTGTTCAGGCTTGTCCCTTGCTACAAAAGGGATTGGGTCACTTTGCTGCACCGTTGCTACGTTTGTTACTTGTTGCTTGCTACGAATCATCTCACCACACAATCACTTGTTACCAACAATTTAAGTGCTTGCAGAATTTTTCTTGCTGAAAACCACTTGTCAGATCCTTCTGCTCCTCGTTGGGTACGACACTCCTACTTATCGAAAGGACTATGATTGATCCCCTTTACTTGTGGGTCATCAAGAATCTTTTCTGGCGCCGTTTCCGGGGAGTGAAGCGCCTTTGGTAAGTGGAACTTGGTAAGGAAACATTCATATAGTGTGCTGAAATTTGTTGTCACTTGTCACTATGGATACTAATCCTTTGAGGGGCTTGTTCGGGGTATCTTCACCTCGAACGGAAGCACAAAGAGCTTCTCCTCAACCTTCTGCACCTACTGAAAATATTTTCTTTGAATTTCCTTCGGGTATGCTTGAGAAACTGCTGGCTAATCCTTTTACAGGAGATGGAACATCACATCCAGACTTGCATCTAATCTATGTAGATGAGGTTTGTGGTTTATTTAAGCTTGCAGGTGTGCCCGAGGATGAGGTCAAGAAGAATGTCTTTCCTTTATCTTTGAAGGATAAGGTGTTGACATGGTATAGTCTATGTGATGATACTGGATCATGGGACTACAATCGGTTGAAATTGGAATTTCATCAAAAGTTTTATCCTATGCATTTAGTACATCATGATCGGAATTATATTTATAATTTTTGGCCTCGTGACAGAGAAAGCATCGCTCAAGCTTGGGGGAGGATTAAATCAATGCTATATTCATGCCCCAATCATGAGCTCTCGAGATAAATTATCATTCAGAACTTCTATGCTCGGCTTTCTCATGATGATCGCACCATGCTTGACACTTCTTGTACCGGTTCTTTTATGAAGAGAGATATTGACTTCAAATGGAATTTATTGGAGAGAATTAAACGCAACTCTGAAGATTGGGAGCTTGAAGAAGGTAAGGAGTCAGGTATGAATTTCACGTTTGATTGCGTTAAATCCTTTGTTGAGACAAATACTTTTTGTGACTTTAACGCTAAGTATGGACTTGACTCTAAGATAGTAGCTTCACTGTGTGAATCCTTTGCTTCTCATATTGATCTCCCCAAAGAGCAGTGGTTTAAATATCATCCTCCGTTAGAAGTCAATGTAGTTAAACCCACTCCAGTTGAAGAGAAAGTCATTGCCTATAATGATCATGTGGTTCCCAGTGCTTACATTGAGAAACTACCTTTCCCTGTTAGGATAAAGTATCATTCCAAAGCTTGAACTGTGATACGTAGATGCTATATTAGAACACCTACACCCCCTGAGCAAATTAGAGTTCAACCTAGCATTGCTATTATCAAAGATCTTCTGTCTGAATAAGTTGAGGGACATAATATTCACTTTTGTGAAGATGCTGCTAGAATTGCTAAACCTCACGTTAGAGACAAACATAGGCCTATTGTTGGCATGCCTGTGGTTTTTGTTAATATAGGAGATCATTGTTATCATGGTTTGTGTGACGTGGGTGCTAGTGTTAGTGCAATACCTCAATCCTTATACGATGAAGTCAAAGATGAGATTGCACCTGTTGAGATAGAACCTATAGATGTCATTATTCAGCTTGCCAATAGAGATACTATCTGCCCTGTGGGAATTGTTAGGGATGTTGAAGTCTTGTGTGGTAAAACGAAGTATCCTGCTAATTTCCTCGTTCTCGCTACCGCTCAAGATAGCTTTTGTCCCATCATATTTGGTAGAACTTTTCTCAATACTGTCAATGCTCATATTGACTGTGAGAAGCAAACTGTCACTGTTGGCTTTGAAGGTGTGTCACATGTGTTCAACTTCTCTAAGTTTGGTAGACAACCTCATGAAAAGGAGTTGCCTAGTAGGGATGAAACTATTGCCTTAGCCTCTATTGCCGTGCCTCCTACTGATCCCTTAGAGCAATACTTTCTTGAGCATGAAAATGATATGCATATGGATGAAAGGGATGAAATAGCTAGAGTTATCTTAGAACAATATCCTGTCCTTAAGAATAATCTGCTTGTTGAACTGCTTGGGGATCCACCTCGACCAAAGGGTGATCCTGTGTTCGAGCTTAAACAGTTGCCTGATACTCTTAAGTATGCCCATCTTGATGAAAAAGAGATATATCTTGTCATTATTAGTGCTAGCCTCTCGGAGCAGGAATAAAAGAAGTTACTAAAAACTCTAAGGAAGCACCGTGCTGCTATTGGATATACTCTTGATGATCTTAAGGGCATTAGTCCTACTCTATGCCAGCACAAGATCAAAAATGATCCTGATTTCAAACCAGTTGCTCATCATCAAAGGAGATTGAATCCTAAGATGAAAGAAGTAGTGAGAAAAGAAATACTAAAGCTCCTGGAAGCGGGTATTATCTATCTTGCTCACAGCGATTGGGTGAGTCCGGTGCATTGTGTTCTTAAGAAGGGAGGCATTATTGTTGTCCCTAATGATACGGAAGAGTTGATCCCACAGAGGATTATTACTGGCTATAGGATGGTGATTGATTTTAGGAAGTTGAATACGGCGGCTAGGAAACATCATTATCCTCTTCCTTTTATCGACCAAATGCTAGAAAGGCTGTCTAAGCACACACACTTCTGCTTTCTAGACGGTTATTCTGGTTTCTCCCAAATTCCAGTTGCACAATCTAATCGGGAGAAAACCACTTTCACCTGCCCTTTCGGTACATTTGCTTATAGACGTATGCCTTTTGGCTTATGTAATGCACCTGCCACCTTTCAAAGATGTATGATGGCTATATTCTCTGACTTTTGTGAAAAGATTGTTGAGGTTTCCATGGATGACTTCTCCGTTTACGGGTCTTCCTTTGATGATTGTCTCAGCAACCTTGATCGAGTCTTATAGAGATGTAAAGACACCAATCTTGTCTTGAATTGGGAGAATTGCCACTTTATGGTTAATGAAGGCATCATCTTAGGATATAAAATTTCTGAAAGAGGTATTGAAGTCGATAAGGCTAAGGTTGATGCAATCGAGAAAATGACATACCCCACAGATATCAAAGGAATAAGAAGTTTCCTTGGTCATGCTGGTTTCTATAGAAGGTTCATCAAAGACTTCCCTAAGATTTCTAGGCCTCTTACCAATCTCTTGCAAAAGGATATTCCTTTTGTCTTTGACGATGATTGTGAGGAAGCCTTCAAAATACTTAAGAGCGCTTTGATAACCGCACCTATTGTTCAACCACCTGATTGGAACTTACCTTTTGGAATCATGTGTGATGCTAGTGATTATGATGTTGGTGTTGTCCTAGGGCAAAGAGTTGATAAGAAGTTGAATGTTATTCACTATGCTAGTAAAACTCTAGACAATGCCCAAAGAAACTATGCCGCTACGGAGAAGGAATTTTTAGCAGTCGTGTTTGCATGTGAAAAGTTCAAGTCTTACATAGTTGATTCCAAAGTCACTATTCACACTGATCATGCTTCTATTAAGTACCTCATGGAGAAGAAGGACGCTAAACCTAGACTTATCAGATGGGTTCTCTTGCTAGAAGAATTTTATCTGCACGTTGTTGACAGAAACGGTGGTGATAACCCTGTAGCAGATAACTTGTCTAGGTTGTAGAACCTTCTTGATGACCCACAACCTATTGATGATAGCTTTCCCGATGAGCAATTGAATGTTATCAATGCTTCACGTAGTGCACCGTGGTATGCTGATTATGCAAACTATATCGTTGCCAAATATTTACCACCTAGTTTCACATACCAGCAAAAGAAGAAATTCTTCTTTGACTTGAGACATTACTTTTGGGATGATCCTCACCTTTATAAGGAAGGAGTAGATGGTGTTATTAGATGTTGTGTACCTAAACATGAACAGGGATAGATCCTACAGAAGTGTCACTCCGAGGCCTACGGAGGACACCATGCGGGAGATAGAACTGCACACAAGGTATTGCAATCAGGTTTCTATTGGCCCACTCTCTTCAAGGATGCCCGTAAGTTTGTCTTGTCTTGTCACGAATGTCAAAGAATAGGTAATATTAGCAAACGTCAGGAAATGCCTATGAACTATCCACTTGTCATTGAACCATTAGATGTCTGGGGCTTTGATTATATGGGACCTTTTCCAAAATCCAATGGGTATACTCATATCCTAGTTGTTGTTGATTACGTCACTAAGTGGGTAGCAGCTATCCCCACTAGTAGTGCTGATCACAACACCTCTATCAAGATGCTGAAAGAAGTTATCTTCCCTAGATTTGGAGTCCCTAGATATCTAATGACCGACGGTGGTTCACACTTCATTCATGGTGCTTTCCGTAAAACGCTTGCTAAGTACGATGTCAACCATAGAATTGCGTCTCCTTACAATCCTCAGAAAGATTAAACTGATTCTGCAAAAGACTGTCAACAGGTCTGGAAAGAATTGGTGTAAGAAGCTCGATGATGCACTGTGGGCTTATAGAACTACCTATAAGAATCCCATGGGCATGTCTCCGTACAAAATGGTGTATGGTAAAGCATGTCACTTACCTCTTGAGCTAGAGCATAAAGCTTATTGGGCAATCAAAGAGCTCAACTTTGATTTCAAACTTGCCGGTGAGAAGAGGTTATTTGTCATTAGCTCGCTTGATGAGTGTAGAACTCAAGCATATGAGAATGCCAAGCTCTTCAAAGATAAGGTTAAGAGGTGGCATGATAAGAGGATACAAAAGCATGAGTTCAATGTAAGTGATTATGTCTTGCTATATAACTCTCATTTAAGATTCTTTGCAGGCAACCTCCTCTCTAAGTGGGAAGGTCCCTATGTTGTTGAGGAAGTATATCGTTCCGGTGCTATCAAGATCAACAACACGGAAGGTAATTGTCCGAGAGTGGTAAATGGGCAGAGAATCAAGCATTATATCTCAGGTACTCCCATAAATGTCGAAAGCAATATCATCAATACCATAACTCCGGAAGAATACCTAAGGGACATTTATCAGCCTGTTTCAGACTCCGAAAACGAAGAGGTATGTGATTCGGTAAGAAAACAGAGTCCAAAACTTTTCCAATAGGAAATTTTCTCCGTTTTGGAATATTTGAAAAAATACAAAAAATGGAAGTAGTCCGGAAAGTGCGGGAGGAGGCGACAAGCCTGCACGGCGCGGGCCCACCCCCTGGTCGCGCCGTGAGGGCTTGTGGCCACCTCGTGCGCCTCCCGGACTCCGTTTTCGTGCAGGGCACTCCTTCTGGTCTAGAAAAAACATTATATATACTTCCGTTTGGTTTGACCTCTACATCACGCACATTTCCTCTGTTTTTCATTTCGAGCCTGTTTTCTGCCGAGATCTAGGTCGAGATGTCTTCTCAGGATTCAGAGGGGGAGAGCTATCACTACAGGAATCACCTTCTTTGCCGTCTGTCATCACAGACGGCAAAGACAAATACCCGGACGGCAAAGACAATCCCACAGACGGCAAAGATTGTTACGGCCGGCAAATTTTCTGCGTCAGCCTACGACGGCATAGGACCTTCTTGGCCGTCCGCCCCCGTAAAGCGGACGCCAAAGCTCTTTGCCGTCAGCTTTCCTGAGGAGCAGTTGGCAAAGAGTTTGGGACGGCAGCCGAGAGGTGTTGCCTCCGTTAGGGGTTAACGGAGCCTTTGCCGTCTTCTTTGCCGTCTGCCCTCTTGACTATCTTTGCCGTCTGCCCTCTTGACTATCTTTGTCGTCTGCCTCCTCGGCAATCTTTGCCGTCTGCCGTGTCCTCCCCTCTCTCCACTTTTGTCTTCTGCCCCCTCCTCTGTGCCCTCTTCTTTGCCGTCTGCCCACCCAGCAGGGAGACGGCAAAGAGACTATATGGCCAGCTGCTACTGCCCAGGTTGCACAGCTGGGCGCCACGTGGCACCTTTGCCGTCTGCTCGCTGATGGCAAAGGCCTTTGCCATCAGATGGCAGACGGCAAAGATCCTATATTGTCCCATTTTTATTTATTTTTTCTATTTCACATCACATATACATATAATTCAGATCACATATATCATAAATAGATCACAACACATATATGATATACATATAAAGCTCATCAATGCCATTTGTTCATCAACGTACATCCCATATATCAAAAGAACCAACACATACGAAGTTTCATCCATATATACATACATATAGTTGCACATATATTGTTCATCAACACATTGTTCATCAACACATACAAAGAACCAACACATTGTTCATCAACTCAAATAAAAACGGAAACTAAAGCACTCCAACGCCAGCTTCCATGCATGTAGTACATCCAATCTGCAAAATGGGAATAAGAAAGTAAGTAGAAGAACAACAACAACATATTATGACAAATAAGCTAAATTGAAGAAGAAAGAGAAGAAGCAATAAGAGAACAAGGAGAAGAAAAACAAGAAGGAGGAGGAGGAGGAGGGGAAGGGGAAGGAGAAGGAGAAGGAGGAGGAGAAGAAGAAAAAAGAAGAGAAGAAGAAGGAGAAGAAGGAGGAGAAGAAGGAGAGAAGAAGAAGGAGAAGAAGGAGGGCTCCTTCTCCTTCTCCTTCTTCTTCTCCTCCTTCTTCTCTTCTTCTCCTCCTCCTTCTTCTTCTTCTCCTCCTCCTCCTTATTCTTCTCCTTCTCCTTCTATTCTTCTTCTCTTCTTCTTCTTCTTATTCCTTCTCCTTCTTTTTGAGCTAAATATTCCAATTATGTCATTTTAGAGGAAAACAAGCTAAGTATATAATATTCATGAGCTAACCAAGGTTCTTATGCCATTTTGAGCTTATTATGGTATTTTGGAGCTAAATGGGCTAATTATGTCATTGTTGGGTTAATTAAAGCAAGGATAATATGAAAGAGGAGAAGAAAGAGGAGGAGGAGGAGAAGAAGAAGAAATCAAGAAGAAGGAGGAGGAGGAGGAGAAGGAGTAGGAGGAGAAGGATAGAAGGTCCTTGGCCTTCTCCTCCTCCTCCTCCTCCTCCTCCTCCTTCTTCTCTTCTTCTTCATCTCTTCTTCTTCTTTATTTTCATTTTTCCTATTTCTTCTCCTCTTCTCCTCTTGTTGGAGCTAAATTACCTAATTATGTCTTTTTGAGCTAAATATTCCAATTATGTCATTTTAGAGGAAAACAAGCTAAGTATATAATATTCATGAGCTAACCAAGGTTCTTATGCCATTTTGAGCTTATTATGGTATTTTGGAGCTAAATGGGCTAATTATGTCATTGTTGGGTTAATTAAAGCAAGGATAATATGAAAGAGGAGAAGAAAGAGGAGGAGGAGGAGGAGAAGAAGAAGAAATCAAGAAGAAGGAGGAGGAGGAGGAGAAGGAGGAGGAGGAGAAGGATAGAAGGTCCTTGGCCTTCTCCTCCTCCTCCTCCTCCTCCTTCTTCTCTTCTTCTTCATCTCTTCTTCTTCTTTCTTTTCATTTTGCCTATTTCTTCTCCTCTTCTCCTCTTGTTGGAGCTAAATTACCAAATTATGTCTTTTTTGAGCTAAATATTCCAATTATGTCGTTTTAGAGGAAAACAAGCTAAGTATATAATATTCATGAGCTAACCAAGGTTCTTATGCCATTTTGAGCTTATTATGGTATTTTGGAGCTAAATGGGCTAATTATGTCATTGTTGGGTTAACTAAAGCAAGGATAATATGAAAGAGGAGAAGAAAGAGGAGGAGGAGGAGAAGAAGAAGAAATCAAGAAGGAGGAGGAGGAGAAGGATGGAAGGTCCTTGGCCTTCTCCTCCTCCTCCTCCTCTGTTATGACCGGCTTGGCCTATGGCCGGCGTAGGCCCATTGGGCATTAATATTAGCGGCTTGGCCCGCAAGTTATCTTAGGTAAATTACTTTAGGAAAGTTATCTTAGGCTCGAGTTATAAATACTAGTTGTAAGACATCAATTGAGATCAAGCAATAAAGATATTATCTTCTGTTGCCCGGCTCTCCAAGGAGCCGGAACCCTAGCCTCCGCCGCACCTAACCCTAGCCGCGACGGCGCCATCTCGCCGGCGCGTCTGCTCCAGCCCTCGCTCCCCTCCTCCCTGCCCTTACAACCTACACCGGAGGCCCGGTAGGAACCCTAGTCCTACCAATTTGGTATCCAGAGATTCCAGGCTGATCATGTCGCTCCCTCCACCACCGCCGCCGCTCAACACCACCACCGCCCCACTGCCGCAAACCACCACCACCGCCCCGCTGGGACCCAACCCCCGCCGCCAAGCGTCGCCCCCACTACCTACGGGCCGCCGTCGCTGCCGTGGGCCACCCCGGCCTTCCAGCCACTCCACGGAGGGGCGCCGCCGCCGCCGCCGCAGCTGCTGCTCCAGCACTACCACACCGCGGGCACTGCCTGGCCGGTGTGGCCGGCCACCACTGCCCCACCAGTCGCTACCGGCCACCACGGCGCAGGCTCCGGCGCCGCACCAGCAGCCGCCGCCGCCATCGAAAGCAGCACCTCCAGCGCCCCTAACCACCGGTCGGCCCCTGCACTAGGTGCAGTTCCCGTCATCGCCATCGCCAATTCCCGCGTGGGCAGCCGGATCATCTTCGGGTCCGATCTATACCCAGGCACAGGCACTGCAGCAACCGCCCGGACGGGGCGGCTGCCAGCTCAGTCGACCCGTGCCGACCCTTCCAGCACCGGGCCGGCCTCCGCCAGCCGCAACGGCCGCACCTCCGGCCGCCACACGGACCTTCCGTGGGTTGTCCCCGGCCGAGCAGCAGGAGCGTCGACGTCAGGGTATCTGCTTTAACTGCGATGAGCCCTACACGCCGACACATGTCTGCCCCCGCCTCTTCTACTTGGAGACGGTCGACTACACCGAGGCGGACGAGACGAACGACGCACCAGACCCGGCCGCAGATTCTACGGCGACGGCCTGCGTCGTCTCTCTCCACGCCCTCGCCGGCATCCGCCATGAGCGGACCATGTTGCTGCCCGTGACGATCCATGGCGAGTAGCTGGTCGCCCTGCTGGATACGGGCTCCACTTTTCTTATTCTTTTCTTATTTTCCTTTTGCCTTTTCCTTTTATTCCTTCTTATTTTCCTTCTTCTTCTTCTTCTTTTTATTCTTCTTCTTCTCCTCCTCCTCCTCTAGCTCTTCTTCTTCTTCTTCTCCTTTTTTCTTCTTCTACTTATTCTTCTTCTTCTAGTTTTTCTTATTTTCTTCTACTAAACAGGAAACTACCTACTAAATCTACTAATTAACTAACAGAAACTACCTACTAAATCTACTAATTTATTCTTCTTCTTCTTCTTCTTATTTTATTTTTTCTTTTTTCCTCTTATTCTTCTTCTCCTTCTTCTTGTTTTCTTCTTCTCTTCTTCTTCTTCTTCTTCTTCTTATTTTCTTTTTTCCTCTTATTCTTCTCTTCCTCTCCTATTTTTCTTCTTCTTCTTCTTGGTTCTTCTCCTTCCCTTCCTTTTCCTTCTTCTTCTTTTCCTTCTTCTTCTTTTCCTTCTTCTTCTTATTTTTTTATTCTCCTTTCTCCTTGTTCTTCATCTCCTTTCTCCTTCTTCTTCTTCTTCTAAACCTAAACTAACTAAACCTAAACTAAAACTGAAACTAAAACTAAAACTAAACTAAAACTGAAACTAACCTAACTAAAACGGAAACTAACCTAACTAAATCTGAAACTAACCTAACTAAAATTGAAACTAACTAAACTAAAACTGAAACTAACCTACCTAAAACTGAAACTAAAACTAAACTAAAAGTAAGAACTAATTAAACAAAAACTATTAAAAAAAGAAGAAACAGAAACTTACCAGGGGGAGGAGGGCCGCAGGGGGAGTAGGGCGGCGGTGGAGGAGGGTGCAGGGCGGCGGTGGGGTGGGCTTGGGAGGTGGGGTGGGGGTGGCGGCGGCGGCGGCGGCATGGGCGCAGGGAGGAGGAGGAGGGCCGCAGGGGGGGCGCAGGGCGGCGGTGGGGTGGGGGTGGCGTCGGCGGAGGCGGCGGTGGGGTGGCGGCGGCGGTGGGGCGGGGGCGGCGCTGGGGGCCGGGGGCTGCTGCGGCGGCGCTGAGGGGCTGCGGCGGCGCTGAAGGGAGAGCAGTGAGAGAGAGTGCATGGGAGAGAGGAGAGAGGTGGGGCGCGCGGCGACCGTTAACGTTTGGGGGGTCCATCCCCTTTGTCGTCTGCCACTGATCCCCTTTGCCATCTGCCACGGATGGCAAAGCTAGTCAGGCAGACGGCAAAGGGGTGGGTGGGGCCGGGGTGGGATGGGGAGAGAGGAGGGGTGGGGTGGGATAGCTTTGCCGTCTGCCATCCCTACCTTTGCCGTCTGTTGACGGACGGCAAAGAGATGGCTGATGGCAAATAGGTATTTTGCCATCAGCCTCCTCTTTACCGTCTGTTTTTTGCCAACACACGGTAAAGAGGTTCTTCGCCGTCTGCTGGCTGATGGCAAAGATTTGGCAGACGGCAAATATAGGAATTCCAGTAGTGTATGTGGCAAATTACCTTGCTAACCCCAAGGTCTATGGGGACTTGGAACCATATGGCTGGACCACTGATGAGGAAGAAGACTATGATCCTAAGGGAAAGGAACCAGCGAGTTCCAATGAAGAGGAGGCTCCTCTACCTCAACCTGGACACACTCATGTGGAGTTCAAGAAGTCGAGCCTCCCTGGCTCAAGGAAGAAGCCTAAGACCTTGTTTATTCCTTCTCGTTTCTTGCAGCAGAGTAAGCAGGAATTATGCCAAAGGGTGTTGAAGCTTGAGGAGGAAAATGATGATCTGAGGGAGCAGAACTCTATGCTCAAGTGGAAATTAGACAAGCTTAAGACCTCTGCAACAACTCCTCTATCACCACCAAAGGAAGACAACTGAGCATTGGTATGGGCAATCCCCTTGGCTTGTGCCAAGATTGGGGGAGTTGCCCCGGTATCGTATCACCAACACATCTTTTGCCTTTACCTTTGTTTTAGTTTTCCTTTTCAGTTTTCTCTTTTCTCTAGTAGAGTAAAAGTCTTAGTGTTTTAGTCTTGAGTGTTGCCTTGTGTCACCCCCGATGTATTCTTGCTCGTGAGCCATATAATAAAGAGTGTCTTAGTTGAAGGGCTTTACCTCTTGCCATGATCAAAAGAGTGAGAATAGAACAAAAGCATGAAAGATCATGTAGTGAGCTTATGGGAAGTGATGGCTTCACATATAAAAAGAATGAGGATTGAAACTTGAGTGTAGGCAAACGTAGACCTTGGTCATTGCTGCAATTAATAGGAAGTGATAAGGAAGGAGAGATTCACATATAAATATATCATCTCTGACACCATCTATGATTGTGAACACTCACCAACTATTGCATGCCTAGAAGTAGATGTTGGACAAGGAAGACAACGTAATGGATTGTGTTTGCTTGGCTCTGAACAATGTTATATGATTAGAGATCCCTTAGCATGTGACGATTGCTTCCACCTCATATTAGCCAAAACTCCCGCACCAGGTAGAGATACTACTTGTGCATCCATAAACCATGAAACCAGTTTTTCCATGAGTGTCCACCATACCTACCTATGGATTGATTAAGATCCCTCAAGTAAGTTGTCATCGGTGCAAGCAATAAAAATTGCTCTCTAATATGTATGATCTATTAGTGTGTGGAAAATAAGCTTTATACGATCCTGTGATGAGGAAGACATAAAAGCGACAAACTGCATAGTAAAGTTCTTTATCACAGGGGGCAATATAAGTGATGTTCCTCCGCACTAAGAGGACACGCATCCAAACCTCAAAAGTGCATGACAACCTCTGCTTCCCTCCGCGAAGGGCCTATCTTGTACATTTACTTTTTGCCCTTGAAAGAGTCATGGTGATCTTCACCAATTCCCTATTTTGCCTTTGTCTTGGCTACCGTCACATGCTTGGGAAAGATCTATATTCATATGTCAAATTGGAGGTAAGTATTCATGAATTATTATTGTTGGCATTACCCTTGAGGTAAGCAGTTGGGAGGCAAATATAAGCCCCTATCTTTCTCTATGTTCAACTGAAACTTTGATCTCATGAGTACCACGTGAGTTGTAGCAATTGTAGAGAACGAAAGAATGATTGAGTATGTGGATTTTCTTTACAAGCTGTTACTTGACTCTTTCTGATGTTGTGATAAATTGCAATTGCTTCAATGACTAAATGCTATCGGTTGTTACTTCTTGGTAAGGTTCTTGATCCATGCTTTACTTTGTGAAGGAATTATCACTTTAGCATGAGAGATTATATGTTGGTATTGTTGTTCTGATCATGATCATGATGCATGCATGTTCGTATCTTGTTTTGTCGACACCTTGCTCCCTAAACATGTGGACATATTTACTGAGCCAGGCTTTCCCTTGAGGACAAGCGAGGTCTAAGCTTGGTGGAGTTGATACGTCCATTTTAAATCATGTTTTCATGTTGTTATTTATCTCTTCTTTTGCTGTTATTTCACTTCACGGTACTATTATTATGCCTTTTCTCTCTTATTTTGCAAGCTTTACATGAAGAGGGAGAATACCGGCAACTGGAATTCTGGCCTGAAAGTGGAGCAAAGTTGAGATACCTATTCTGCGCAACTCCAAACGCCGTGAAAATCAACGGAGAATTTTTTTCCTAATTAATAAAAAATACTAGGCCGAAGAAGTGCCGGACGGGCACCAGGGGGTAACCACAAGCCTGCACGGTGCGACCACCCCCCAGGCCGCGCCATGTGGGCTTGTGGGCAGCCCACTGGCCCGCTGCCCCCCTTCTTTTGCTATATGGAGGGTTTCGTCCAGGAAAAAATCAGACGGGAGCTTTTTCGTGGTTTCGCCGCCGCCACGAGGGGGAACTTGAGCAGAACCAATCTAGAGCTCCGGCAGGACGATCCTGCCGGGGGAACTTCCCTCCTGGAGGGGGAAATCATCGCCATCGTCATCACCAACACTCCCCTCGTCGGAGGGGACTCGTCACCATCAACATCTCCATCAGCACCATCTCATCTCCAAACCCTAGTTCATCTCTTGTAACCAATCTCCGTCTCGTGACTCCGATTGGTACTTGTAAGGTTGCTAGTAGTGTTGATTACTCTTTGTAGTTGATGCTAGTTGGATTACTTGGTGGAAGAGTTTATGTTCAGATCCTTGATGCTACTCATTACACCTCTGATCATGATTATGATTATGCTTTGTAAGTAGTTACTTTTGTTCCTGGGGACATGGGATAAGTCATGCTAATAATAGTCATGTGAATTTGGTATTCGTTCGGTATTTTGATATGTGGTATGCTGTTTTTCCTCTAGTGGTGTTATGTGAACGTCGACTACATAACACTTCACCATTATTTGGGCCTAGAGGAAGGCATTGGGAAGTAGTAAGTAGATGATGGGTTGCTAGAGTGACAGAAGCTTAAACCCTAGTTTATGCGTTGCTTCGTAAGGGGCTGATTTGGATCCACTAGTTTAATGCTATGGTTAGACTTTGTCTTAATTCTTCTTTCATAGTTGCGGATGCTTGCGAGAGGGGTTAATCATAAGTGGGATGCTTGTCCAAGTAAGGGCAGTACCCAAGCGCCGGTCCACCCACGTATCAAACTATCAAAGTAACGAACGCGAATCATATGAACATGATGAAACTAGCATGACAGAAATTCCCGTGTGTCCTTGGGAGCGTTTTTCCTCTTATAAGACTTTGTTCAGGCTTGCCCCTTGCTACAAAAGGGATTGGGCCACTTTGCTGCACCGTTGCTACTTTTGTTACTTGTTGCTTGCTACGAATCATCTCACCACACAATCACTTGTTGACAACAATTTCAGTGCTTGCAGATTTTTCCTTGCTGAAAACCACTTGTCAGATCCTTCTGCTCCTCGTTGGGCTCGACACTCTTACTTATCGAAAGGACTACGATTGATCCCCTATACTTGTGGGTCATCAGTTCCCAAACATAAAAGTAAAGTTTTGACTCCCCCACCACCGACCAATCACACTCCATGACTAGCCGAATACTCGGGTGCCGTCCATACCAACAACAATCCAGGGGAGTTTTGTTTGCAATTATCTTTTCTATTTGAGCATGGAACTGGGCATTCCAATTACCGGCCCCTTTCTCGTGAGTGATAGTGAATAAACACATACCGAGGATAACACGCCTAGCATGGAAGATATTGATAGCCTCTTGTCACCACACGAGCGGTTCGGGCATGCAAAACATATTATTTCTTGAAGGTTTAGAGAGTGGCACATGCAAATTTACTTGGTACGGCAGGTAGATACCGCATATAGGTAGGTATGGTGGATTCATATGGAACAACTTTGGGTTTAAGGAAGTGGATGCACAAGCAATATTCCCGCTTAGTACAAGTGAAGGCTAGCAAAAGACTAGGAATCGACCAACTAGAGAGCGACAACAGTCATCGAAATGCATTGAAATTAACCAACATTGAGTGCAAGCATGAGCAGGACATAAATCACCATAAACGTGAATATCATAGAGGCTATGTTGATTTTGTTTCAACTACATGCGTAAACATGCGCTAAGTCAAGCCACTTGAATCATTCAAAGGAGGATACCATCCTATCATACTACATCATAATCATCTCAAGATTCATGTTAGCATCCAAGACAAACCATTATAAGCTCCTAGCTAATTAAGCATGGCATCAGAAACTATGATCTCTAAGTTGTCATCGCAAACATGTTTCTCTCACAACAAAGCTGAATCTGGAATGATGAGCTAGTCATATTTACAAAAACAAAATAGATCGAGTTCATACCAGCTTTTCCAGGATCAATCACTTCATCATTTATGGTCATTATTGCCTTTCACTTGCATGACCGAATGATGTGAACAATAATAAGAGTGCTCGTGCATTGGACTACGCTGGAATCTCCAAGCAAACACAAAGGAGAAGACAAAGTAATATGGCTCTTTGATAGATAAACAGATATGCATGCGAGAGCCACTAAACATTGTAACCATGGTCTTCTACCTTGACCCAAAGAAAAAGAAAACTATTTACACGGGAAAGCTCCCAACAAGCAAAAAAGAACGAGAAATCTTTTGGGGTTTTCTCAACTAGACAAACACACGAGAAGAAAGCGAGAAAAAAGAAATCGACTAACAAAGTGAAAGTGTGAGCATGAATACAAAGTCGGTGAGAAACACGTACTCCCCCAAGATTAGGCTTTTGGCCTAAGTTGGTCTACTACCATGGATGGTCCAGGCGATATCCAAAATCATAATGGGGGTTGTACGGGAGCGCGGCAGCCACTGTCCGAATAGCTGCCTCACGGAGGCGAGCAGCCTTTGCCTCCCTCTCATACTCCTCTGGCTCTCCTTTGATTATGTAATATCTTCGTTTTACCTGAAAGTCAAAGAAGGCAGGAGCAGGAAGGGTAATATGGAAAACACGCTGTCGGTTAAATATTAACCGGTATAGGAGGGATTCATTATCCCTCTCAAGGAACTGATAGCGTGTCATAGCGGCGTGATCAAGGAAGGCTGTATGGAGCGGGGGATCTCCTTCGCGGATGGGTACTCCAAGAAAATTTTCTATGCGAGTGGCATAGATCCCACCAAAGAAATCCCCTTCATTAGCATTATTATTCAACCTCCTTGCTATTATAGCTCCCATGTTGAAACTTCTGTCACCCGTTACTGCGCTTTTAAGAATACTAAGGTCTTGTGCGCAAAGGTGACAATGCATGATCTTGCCGTTAATGCATCTACCTATGAAGAGGGCAAAGTAATGCAAGGCAGGAAAATGAATGCTCCCCATGATAGCCTGTGTAATATCTCTAGTTTCTCCGACGGTTATACTAGAGAAAAAAAATCTCTAACCGAAGATTTAGGAGGATCATTGAGACTACCCCAAACAGGTATCTTGCAAATTCTATTGAAATCCTCTAAATCCATGGTATACGATTTGTCATAGAGATCAAACAGTACGGATGTGTCACGGCCAGCTGAAAATTTGAATCTACAAACAAATGAGGCAGTGAGAGTAGCATACTGTTCACATTTATCGTAGATGAATTCTTCGAGTACGACATTGTGAACAAGTGTATCAAACTCGTCTTTGAAACCTGCCTCAATCATGAATTCATCAGAAGGCCATTCACATGGTTGTACCTGTGCGTTCCTCTATTGGTAAGGATCGGGCTCCCGAATCGCGAGACAGGGACCCTTCTTGCTGGAGGAACCACCATGATAGTTTCTCCTGAACATCTTCCTTTTCTGAAATTTTCAGTGACTCAAAGGAAAAGTGAACAAGGCCCAACGAAACTCGTAGCAACTACTTCTTCAAGGTCCTAGAGGCCATATCACCCATCGAAACTACTTTGGACCAGCTAAAATTAGCATGCAAAGATCAAGAACAGTGTCACCAAGGCAGCAAAAATACGCGACGTATAAGGCACTAGAGCAAAAACTAATTGGACCAATGGAGGAGTCACATACCAAGGAGCAATTTCCCCAAAACAGTTTGGTGATTGGGGCTTTTCACAAGGAGATCGAAAATCGCAACAAGAAGAGCAAGAACACGGGTTTGAGCTGTGAAACGATTTTTTCTCGAGGTAGGAGAAGCAGATGGGAGCGAGAATAAGTGGAGGGGAGGACACGTGGGGCCCACAAGCCTGGTAGGTGCGGCCAGGGGGTGCCCGCGCCTCCAGGGCTTGTGCCCCACTGGTGCAGCCCCCTCACTAGCTCTCCGTCTCAGAATTTTTCAAAAATTCCAGAAAAAATCATACTTGATTTTCACGGCATTCGGAGAACTTTTATTTTCAGGGTACTTTTCTACGGGACGCGAAAAGCACAAAACAGGGAAAACTAAAGCTAAATCTATCATTTTTCTTCTAAGCAACCCAAAGTAAAAGCTTGGAACAGAGGTTTGTGACTCCTCGATTCATCCGTCTCATGGTCATTGAAAGAAATCCGTCAATGAGGTTGATCAAGTCTCCTTGACATAGTTTTTCGAATCGCATAAAAAAAGAACAGAGAATTTTCGAATAGTCACTAGGTTCCCTCAATGGGGATGTGCATAGCCCCAACAAGCAAATCATACTTCATCTTAACAGTAGGAATAGGGCATTCGAAGCTCCCAATAAGAATCGATGAAGTTTTTTCAATAGCATTGATGCAATGTACTCGATATTGTTTCTTCGGAAAGTGCACCGTATGCTCATTACCATTGACATGGAAAGTGACATTGCCTTTGTTGCAATCAATAACAGCCCCTGCAGTGTTTAGAAAGGGTCTTCCAAGGATAACCGCCATGGCATCGTCCTCGGGAATATCGAGAATAACAAAGTCTGTTAAGATAGTAACGTTTGCAACCACAAGAGGTACATCCTCGCAAATGCCGATAGGGAAAGCAGTTGATTTATCGGCCATTTGGAGAGAGATTTCAGTGGGTGTCAACTTTTCCAATTCAAGTGTACGATAAAGAGAGAGAGGCATAACACTAACACCGGCTCCAAGATCGCATAAAGCAGCTCTAACGTAGTTGCCTTTAATGGAGAAGGTATAGTGGGCACTCCGGGATCACCTAGTTTCTTAGGAGTTCCACCCTTGAAGGTATAATTAGCGAGCATGGTGGAAATCTCAACCTCAGGTATCCTCCTCTTATTAGTCATAATATCCTTCATGTAGTTAGCATACAGAGACATTTTGGGCATATCTGTCAAACGCATTTGCAGAAAGACATGTCTAATCATTTCAACAAATCGCTCAAAATCCTCATCATCCTTTTTCTTGGATGGTTTGGGAGGAAAGGGCATGCGTTTCTGAACCCATGGTTCCCTTTCTTTACCATGCTTCCTAGCAATGAAGTCATTCTTATCATATATCCTAGTCTTAGGTTGTGTTTTGTCAAGATCAACATGTTCAATCTCCACATCCTTATCATTCCTAGGTTGAGCATCTTCATGAACATCGCTATCGATATTATCATTAGGCTCGTGTTCATCACCAGATTGTGTTTCCGCATCAGAAACAGATACATCGTTTGGATTCTCGGTTGTAACAACAACAGGGTTGTTAGCGTGCAAGTTCCTATCATATTTGTTCTTCTTTCTAGGATGACTAGGTGCATCAGTCCTAACTCCTTGAGAATCTTGTTCAATTCTCTTAGGATGACCCTCAGGATACAAAGGTTCCTGCGTCATTCTACCGCCTCTAGTGACGACTCTAACAGAATTGTCATTCAACTCATTGAGCAAGTCATTCTGAGCCTTAAGTACTTGTTCTACTTGACTGTTAACAATAGAGGCATGTTTACTCAAGAGCTTAAGATCATTGACGTTTCTGTCCACACAAGCACTTAAATGACTAAGCATACGGGCATTCTGTTCCAATTGTCTGCTAACATAATCATTGAAACTTTGTTGTTTAGCAAAAAAGTTATCAAATTCATCCAAGCATAAGCTAGCAGGTTTATCAAAAGGAATATCACTCTCATTGAATCTATGAAGAGAATTTACTTCTACTACCTGTATCGGGTTATCAAGACCATGGATCTCTTCGATAGGTGGTAGATTTTTGACATCTTTAGATTTAATGCCTTTCTCTTTCATAGATTTCTTAGCTTCTTGCATATCTTCAGGACTGAGGAATAGAATACCTCTTTTCTTAGGAGTTGGCTTTGGAGGTGGTTCGGGAATAATCCAAGCGTTCTCATTGCACAAGATATTATTCAATAGGATCTCAGCTTGTTCTACAACTCGTTCCCTAGAAACACAACTAGCACAATTATCTAGGTGGTCCTTAGAAGCATCGGTTAGTCCATTATAGAAGATATCAAGTATTTCATTCTTCTCAAGAGGGTGATTAGGCAAAGCATTCAGTAGCTGGATGAGCCTCCCCCAAGCTTGTGGGAGACTCTCTTCTTCAACTTGCGCAAAGTTGTATATTTCCTGCAAGGCAGTTGCTTCTTATGGACAGGGCAATATTTCTCAGAGAAGTAGTTGATCATATCCTGGGGACTACGCACACAACCAGTAGCAAGAGAAGTGAACCAAGTCTTAGCATCATCCTTTAGCAAGAAAGGAAACAGCTAAGGATATAGTAGTGGCGGATCTTTTCCTCACTCGTGAATAGGGTGGCTATATCATGCAGTTTGGTAAGATCTGCTACAACCGTTTCAGACTCATAACCGTGAAAAGGATCATATTCGACCAGAGTGATTAACTCAGGGTCCATAGAGAATTTATAATCCTTATCGATCACAAAGATAGACGAAGTAGCAAACTTCAGGTCGTATTTCATCCTAGCATTCAGAGCTTTTTCTTTCCAGTTGCTCAGTAATTTGTCAACATCATAGCTATCCCTACAAGCAAGAAAGTCCTTAGCTATCTCTCCCTCCATAACATAACCCTCAAGCATATCACACAATTCATATCTAGGAGAGCTAGTTGTAACAGGTGAAATAGCAGGTTCTACTTCAATAATCTCAGCAGTTTCAGAAGTATCATCACATCTAGCAGCAACTCTAGCAATATGTGCATCAAGGAATGCACCTAGTGGCAAAACAGTATCAAGCATAGCATCATCACAAGCATCATGCATAGCAGAAGTAGCATCATCAAGCATAGGCGACATATCAAAATTTCTAGCAGGAGGTGGTGTCGCAAACTTACTCATAACTGAAGGTGAATCAAGCGCAGAGCTAGATGGCAATTCCTTACATGTCCTTGTAGTTGAGGGGAAGACTTTAGTTTTTGGATCTCCCGGATTCCTCATAGTGATCAGCAGACGTAAATCCAAAGTGGCTCAGAGAATAGAGCTATGCCTCCCCGACAACGGTGCCAGAAAAAGGTCTTGATAACCCACAAGTATAGGGGATCGCAACAGTTTTCAAGGGTAGAGTATTCAACCCAAATTTGTTGATTCGACACAAGTGGAAGCCAAAGAATATTCTCAAGTATTAGCAGTTGAGTTGTCAATTCAACCACACCTGAAAGACTTAGTATATGCAGCAAAGTATCAGTAGCAAAGTAGTGTGATAGCAATAGTAGCAATGATAACAGTAGCAGCAGCGACAACAATAGCGATAGAGTAACAGTACCAGCAGTGACAGCAGTACCGACAGAGTAACAATACCAGCACTGACAACAGTAGCAGCAAAGTAACATAGCAAGGACCAGTAGGAAAAACTCGTAGGCATTGGATCGGTGATGGATGATTATGCCGGATGGTATTCATCATGCAACAGTTATAACAAGGAGAGATATGTAACTAGCTCCAGTTCTTCAATGTAATGTAGGCATGTATTCCGTATGTAGTCATACATTCTTAGGGACAAGAACTTGCATGACATCTATTGTCCATCCCTCCCGTGGCAGCGGGGTCCTAATGGAAACTACGGGATATTAAGGTTCTCCTTTTAATAGAGAACCGGAACAACGCATTAGCACTTAGTGAACACATGAACTCCTCATACTATGGTCATCACCGGGAGTGGTTCCGGATATTGTCACTCTGGGGTTGCCAGGTCATAACACATAGTAGGTGACTACAACTTGCAAGATAGGATCAAGAACACACATATATTGACGAGAACATAATAGGTTTTGATCTGAAATCATGGCACTCGGGCCCTAGTGACAAGAATTAAGCATGGCAAAGTAGTAGCAACATCAATCTCAGAACATTGTGGATACTAGGGATCAATCCCCATCAAAACTAACTCGATTACATGATAGATCTCATCCAACCCATCACCGTCCAGCAAGTCTACGATGAGATTACTCACGAATGATGAAGAGCATCATGGAATTGGCGATGAAGGAAGGTTGGTGATGACGATGGCGACGATCTCCCCTCTCCGGAGCCTATAACGGACTCCAGATCTTCCCTCCAGAGGAAGAACAGGAGATGGCGGCGCCTCCGTATCATAAAACGCGATGAACTCTTCTCCTTTATTTTTTCGGACGAAAGGGACTAAATAGAGCTGGAATCGGAGGCGGTGGAGCAACGTGGGCCCCACAAGCCTGCTAGGCGCGGCCTGGGGGGGCGTGCCTGGTGGGCTTGTGGGCTCCACGCTCCACTTCTTCGGTTGATTCTTGCGCAAGTATTTTTTTAAATATTCCACAAAAAAACCTCGTAAATTTCCAGGTCATTCCGAGAACTTTTATTTCTGCGCAAAAACAACACCATGGCAGTTCTGCTGAAAACAGTGTTAGTCCGGGTTAGTTCCATTCAAATCATGCAAATTAGAGTCCAAAACAAGGGCAAAAGAGTTTGAATAATTAGATACGACGGAGACGTATCAGCCGCATGGCCCCGAGGTTGCCCACGGATGGGGTGAACCGAAAAGTTACCTGGCAGCGGCCAACAAGAAGTCACCTAGCGGCCAAGCCGCTGAAGTGCCGGAGGCTCCGTTCTTGCTTGATTTCTTGTCCTCCGCGATCGCAACCCTCACGGGTCAGCTGCCTCCTGAGGTTCGGGGCCTTAGCTTGGCTCGAGCATCTCCTCCTCCTCCTCTCGGCGCCCCAGCAGGCGGGGTACAAGCATGGCTTGCTAGAGCCTCTGGTAAGTGGAAGCTGCGTTCCTGAGCCCAAAGGGCATGAAGGCATTGGCGCCCGGGTACTTCCACCAGTAGCCAGTCAGTGTAGGCCAGAAGGGATCGTGCGTCGGGGCTATGTTGGTCGCGGACGCGTTGATGCAGATGCAGGGTCGGTCAACCATGCCGACGACGGCGACTGCGATAGCTGGTGTAGGGAAGTCACCGCGTTGCATGGTCTGGGCCTCACAAAGTTCTCGGATTTCTCTAATGATGTACTCGCGAGAGCTGGTCGGACGTGCTCTGGAGTGCACCCTTGGGATGTGCTCGGACGCCGCCTCCACCTCACTGATCAGGCTAGGGGCCTCCCCGGTGGGAGCTCCCAATTCTTACCCAAGAGGGGCGCCAGGCGCGCATCCCTATGCGATGGGGGGCAGGGCTCCGTCCCCGGGCACGGAGCCCGATGCCGCGGGGCACTACATGGGGAGGAGCTCCTTCTTCTTCTTCCACGGGTCCTCGCGAGGCAGCTCGTCGTCTTCATCGTCTGAGCGTTCCGCCGTCGCTGCGCGTTAACCTCGCTCCAGTGAGCAGACGACATCCTTCTCGTGACAGGGAATGGTGATGATGCCGCCTCTCCCCGGCATCTTGAGAACATTGTATCCATGGTGGACCACTGCCATGAACTTGGCAAGCGCTGGGTACCCGAGGTTGGCGTTGTATGGAAGGTGGATGTGCGTGACGTCGAAGACGATGACCTCAATGTGGTAGTTCTGGCGCTCACTGAAGGTGATGGGCAGATGCACTTGCCCAATGGGTACGGTGGATCCCTCTGCTACCCGTGAGAAGGGCTTGGTCGGCATGAGCTGCTCATACGACAGCTGGAGCTTCTCGAAGGTCTTGACTGAGAGGACGTTGAGCTCAGCTCCACTCTCAATGAGGGTCTTGGTGACGAGGACGTTGTTGATAGCGGGGTGCACATCATTAGGAGCTTGCCGGCCATGAACGAGCACCTGAGCTGGTCTCTTGGGTCGAAAGCAATGGTGGTCTGGGACCAGTTGAGGGGACGCATCGCTTCAGGCCTCGGGAGGGTGGCCTTCACCTCCCGGGCAAACTGCTTGAAGGCGCGGTTGGAGGCTCGGGTCTGGGCGCCGCCCAGGATGGAAGCCACTGCCCTGGCCTCCTGGAAGCCCCCAGCCCCATCGTCTTGTCTGTCTTCATCCCTCCTCGTGGGCTGCGGAGGCAATGGGGGCAGTCCGGCCTCCCGAGGGCGAGCCTTACAAGGTTGGTTGCGTCGCTGCCCCTCCTGAGGAGTATCACGCGAGCGGTCCTCCTGAGGCTGGCCATGCGAGGGCTCCTCTTGAGGTTGGTCAAGCAACCGTTGACACGGCTCACGATCATCCCAGCAGGCCCCATTGCTACCTCCTCCGTGTGTAGGGTTTCTGTCGAACCGTCCGGGGCGCCTGTTGAATTACTTGGCACGAACCAAACGTAGTTCTTGACATTCATAGGTGTCAAGGCCGCTGGTGCCATGGAAAATGCATGTCGGCCCCCTCCGAATGGGCGCTCTCCCCCTCGGGTATGCTTCGCCTCAGGCTCGGCGGCAAGCACCGCCGGGGCCTTGCGCTTCACCTCATTGGCTTTGGCCTTCTTCTCTTCTGGGTCCGCCGCCTAGGGCCCGAGGAGCGACATGTGTCCTTCTTCCGCCTTGGCGCACTTGCTTGGCAAGTTGAACATCTCCAGTGCCGTGCTCATTTCATCGTTCATGGAGAGCTCTTCCTTCATCTTGAGGTCGGTGACTCCGTCGGAGAAAGCCTAGATGACGGCCTCGTCTGACGACTTGGGGATCTTGAGGCGCGTGACAGTGAAACGTTGTATGAACTTGTGCAGGGTCTCTCCCTTCTGTTGCTTGACGCGCCGCAGGTCGTTCACGATGGGAGCGCGGTCACGGGTGCCCTGGAAGTTGGTGATGAAGTGCTCGCGCAGGCCGTCCCAGGATGTGATGGACGTCTTCGGGAGGTTGAGGATCCATGAGAGCATGCCGCTCTAGAGAGCCATCGGGAACAGCACGCCATGATCTTGTCGCCTCCTCCTGTGGCCTTGATGCTCAACATGTAGAGTTGCAGGAACTCAGCTGGGTCTTGGGTGCCATCGTAACGTGGGGGCAGGTCAGGCTTGAACTTGCAGGGCCACGCGACGGGGTACAGCTCGGGGGCGATGGCGAAGCACCGCACCGGTCCAACGGGCACGGTACGCGTGGGGGCTGCCGGGTCTTGTTGCTCCATAGAGTCTGCCTCGAGCGGGGCACGCTCCGGGCACGAGATCTGCAAGGCCTTTGTCGCACACGCGTTGGCGCGGGGCCGGGGGATCATCTGGCAACTTGCTTCATCCCCGGGCCCTGCCGTGGGTTCGCAAGGCCGAGCGCGGGGTCATGCTTCCCGCCCATGCTCGGGGTCCACGACAAGCCGCGGAGGCGGGGGCAGCACGTCTTGCTCCTCGTTGTTCGTCAGGGACGGCTGGGGTCAGAGCGACCAGGAGAGCACTGCTGAGTCACCGGCGACGGCGATGAGCTCCTCGATGCGATGGAGCCAGTCGTCGTGGCGGTCTGGAGCTGGCCGGTAATGAAGCAGCTCGGTGGCCATGGCAAGCGCGCGACGGCTGTGGGGCATCTCTGGCCGAGTGCATGATGCCGACCCCAAAGGCCTGGCGAGCGATGACGTGGCGTTGCGGCCGTGGACCTGTTCGGTCGCCGGCTGGGAGGAGCCTTGTTGTTCTTGAGCTTCGGGGCCGGTGTCAGCGTTTACTATGGGTGACGGCAACCGGCGCGCGCCGGCAGCACCCACGGGCGCGGTCTGGGCGATGCGGGTGGCGCGGTGTTCTGCGTGTACCCGGCGAGCATCAGCCATCGGAGCCGTGGAGCTTGGTGAGGACTGAGCTTGGAGAAAACCTCAACACGCCCCTACCTGGCATGCCAAATGTTGGATTTCGGGTTCGGCAAAACCCTAAGGATTCGAACACTGGGCCTGTACGAGGATCTCCCCTGCTTCGCCTCGCCTAACTCACTACTCGATGGAAACGAAGAAGGACTCGCCAGATGGCGAGGGGAACACATTACACAACAGTTTACCTAGGTTCGAGCCGCTGCGAAGCGTAAATCCCTACTCCTGCTTTTGGTGGATTGCCTCTCACGGAGATGATGGATGAGTTACTGCAATGTTCTTGGGCCTCCGGGGGCTGAGCGGCTAAGTGTCTTGTTCTGCCGTTCGAATGAACTCCTCCTCTCAAGTACCCTACCTTCTCTATTTGTAGAGAAGGCTCGGGTCCTCTTCCCTCATAGCTTCGGTGGCCAGGGAGCCCACAGCAGCCAATTTTGAAGGGGAACATCCTCCCCTGCCCTAAGGTGGACTTCGCCTGCAAAGTAGTTGTTTGCGCCGCAGAGACGGGCCCGTGGATGACGTTTGCCCTACTGGTGGGAGACTGGGGCTTTGTTGCACCAGAATGGAAACCTTTGGAAGATTCCTTTGGGAAACATGTATGCTCCTGCCTCCTTTGCACCAAAGGGGAAACTGTCTCGTCCTGCCATCTGCTACTCCTATGGCCTTCCCTGGCGTCACCATTGACTCCTAAGGCCTAGCCCTGCCTTGGAATATCCGCAACTCCGGAGGGGTCCCAAGGAGCCCCCCTGTGTGTCTTGAAGCTCCTCCTCCTCGTGAGGCTTGGTCCCTCACGAGGGCCTTTCCTTGAGATGCGTCGGGCCCGTTGGTTTGCTTTGGTGAGGCGGGTCTGCCTTGGGCCATAGGCAGGCAGGTCTGGGTACCCCCAATCCGAGAACGCCGACACTCTCTAAACCAGACTAACCTCCCCAACCCTTCCGGCTCAAATTTGTGGTCACGCGTCCAATACACGGATTTTCCAGGACACCCGTCGAGCCCCAATAAACCCCGCTTAGCACCGGGTTCTTTATGGAACAAGTGATCACGGTGCACGAGTACCCTTCATTCTTAAGATAGCATCATAACCCTGATGCCACAAGAAGGACCGTTCTCGGATATAAGAGTATTAGACTAAGGTTGTTGTGATGATGAAGGTTGTCTTGAGGATACAACTAGACTATCTTGGTGGATCGTAAGACCCTTATAAAGGTAGGTGAACTTGGTGGAGCAAGTTGATATAGTAGCATAACCTACATGTTCCTGGAGTACGTTTGGATTCAGTAGGACGATTATGATCGCGACCAATAATTCTTGGTGGTATAAATGACTTTATCAAGTACTCCCTCCGTAAACTAATATAAGAGCATTTAGAATAGTACTTTCGTAATCTAAACACTCTTATATTAGTTGAAAGAGGGATTAGTTGACATGATTTGATGACGGTGCCATAAGGACTTGGAGTAACGAGTAAGAGTTCTTATAGGACCTGAGTTTTGGATTTGAATAGGTAATCCCAATAGACTATTAATTATGTATGAGGCCACATGTTTCAGAATAAATTGGATTTAGCCCTATGATCTCAATCATGATACCATGTTTCTCGGTGGATAACGAGTGCGTATACTTGGAGTTGTCGAATTGATTTACGAAACTATGTGAAATGGCCTTAGAGATTAGATGGCCCTGATATTGGAAGTTGGTGGATATATTGTGACGTAAACCTTGCAGTCTATGTGAATTACGAGGATTCTAAGTGATCCTGTAGAACCCCATCAATATTGGATTTGTAGGAGTGATGGGCCCAGTGGTGATCGATCGGATTGATGGACCAGTTGATCATATTCATAGGAAGGACAAAGATATTGGATTGGTATACTACGTATTTCCTTAATATAGAAATGCAGTAACATGTCCATTGGATGATCTAGAGGGGCATTTGGATTTGTAGCATTCCAGTTCAAGCTTAGCAGCTTGTATGCTTCTCCGAGGTTCCCACATAGGGACGTATGAGCAATGTATGTTGTGCGATACTTGTGGTGTTTGGGTTAAGTCCTTCCCTCAACCCCGGAGTTGACTAGCATAAGTGGTGTGGAGTTGACTTAGGTGAGATGCTATCTTCGGTGAAATAGGGTGATTTTGTCCAGCCTAAGAGGTCAGACTATTGGCATCTAAGGAATGTGCTTAGAGATAAGATGGTAAATGTTCACTCACATCCTAAGTTCCTTGAGACCCTAAAGCTTCACCAAGCCATAAGGTGGTCCTATTACGACCATAGAAAACGACTCTAAGTAGTTGGAATATGGCCAGTACTCCACCCGACAACCACCCATCGTGTCTATGACGAACATGGGCATGAAGGACTAGGTCATGTTGGACCACAAACCTCTCGGCTAGTGACCACCTATATCAAGTCCCCACTCTCCTCACCTATCTCATAAGCACTATGCTCATGTGATGCTTGGGAAAATATGTTGTTATCATCGCGGACGACATACTTATTCGCCCAATAAGAGGATGAACACAACTCCTGCAACAAAACACCTTCCAACGATGCCAGAAACGTGCTGACGGGAGACTGTTCTTGTCTTGATACTCATCAGCAACGGCACCAGGAATCCTTCTGCTACGGCTACGCCTTAAGAGACTTCCTAGGCAAATATGCAAAGGATCTCCCCCGTGGCCTTGGAGCCTTGCGTTGGTGTTCCCTCGAAGCAGAAAGGGTGATGTAGCGCAGCGGTGGTAAGTATTTCCCTCAGTTTGAGAACCAAGGTATCGATCTAGTGAAGGAGTATCTCAAGTGCCTGCACAAACACAAAAAGCTTGCTCCCAACGCTATGAAGGGGTTGTCAATCCCTTATAGATTGTTTGCCAAGTCAGAACTGAAAACAACAAAGTAACAAAGCAAAGTAAAAGCAAAAGTGGAAACGATAGGTGTGAATAGACCCGGGGGCCGTAGTGTTCACTAGTGGCTTCTCTCATGAAAGCAAGTAGACGGTGGGTGAACAAATTACTGTCGAGCAATTGATAGAACCGCGCAAAGTCGTGACGTCATCTATGGCAATGATTATATCTATAGGCATCACGTCCAAAACAAGTAGACCGATACTTTCTGCATCTACTACTATTACTCCACACGTCGACCACTATCGAGCATTCATCTAGTGTATTAAGTCCAAAAGAACAGAGTAACGCCTTAAGCAAGATGACATGATGTAGATGGACAATCTCATATCTACGACAAAGCCCACCTTGCTACCCTTGATGCCAACTACACGATGTGTGCCTTGATGCCCCTACTGTCACTGGGAAAGGTCACCACACGGTAAGAACCCAAAACCAAGCACTTCTCCCATTGCAAGAATCATAGATCTAGTTGGCCAAACAAAACCCAAGACTCGGAGAGACTTACAAGGATATCAAATCATGCAAATAAGAAATTAGCAAAGTCTCAAATATATATCATAGATAATATGATCACAAATCCACAATTCACCGAATCTCGACAAACACACCGCCAAAGAGGATTACATCGGGTAGATCTCCATGAAGATCATGGAGAACTTTCTATTGAAGACCCAATAGAGAAGAAGCCATCTAGCTACTAACTACGGACCCGTAGGTCTGAAATGAACTACTCACGAGTCACTGGAGGGGTGATGATGTTGATGTAGAAGCCCTCCAACTCCAAAGTCCCCTCCGGCAGGGCACCGGGAAAGGTCTCCAGATGAGATCTCGCGGAAACGGAAGCTTGCGGCGGCGGAAAAGTGTTTTTGTGGATTCCCTGATTTTTTTTCTGTATTTTAGGGAATATATAGGCGAAGGAGCTAGGTCAGGGGTGCGCGAGGGAGGCCACAAGCCTGCTAGCCGCCGCCCCGTGGTGGCGGCTACAGGGCTTGTGGGCTCCCTGTAGCTCTACTGGCTTGGCCCACAAGCCCCCTGATCTTCTTCCGTTCGGAAAAAAATTATATCGGGGATTTTATTCCGTTTGGACTCCGTTCCAAAACCAGATCTGAAAAGAGCAAAAAACACAGAAAAAACAGGAACTAGCACTTGGCACTGAATTAATAAGTTAGTCCCAAAAAAGATATAAAAGGTACATAAAACATTCAAAGATGACAGGAAAACATCATGAAACCATAAAAAATTATAGATACGTTTGAGACGTATCAAGCATCCCCAAGCCTAACTCCTGCTCGTCCTCGAGTAGGGAAGTGATAAAGAATGATTTTTTTATGCTTTCATGCTACCTAGCATAGATGTCCTTTGTAACTCCTCTTCTGGGACGTGAATGTTCAGATCCATTAGATTCAAAACAATAGTTTGCTATTGACGTGGAAACAATAATAATTCAACCAAACTAGCAAGGTAATCATGAACTTTCAAATTAACAAGGCCAAAAGAAAGTTATCCCTACAAAAGCATATAGTCTGGCTATGCTCTATCATCATTGCACAACGAATTTAAATCATGCACAACCCCGGTATTGGCCAAGTAATTGTTTCACACCCTTACTTTCACAAACCTTTTCAACTCTCACACAATACATGAGCGTGAGGCATGGTTTTAGCACTATAAGTGGTGTGGAGTGTGGTGGAGGTTGCAAGAAAAACAAGGAGAAGATGGTCACATTAACTAGGCATATCAATGAGCTGTGGAGATGATCATCAATAGATATCAATGTAAATGAGTAGGGATTGCCATACAAATGATGCACTAGAGCTAAGAGTATGTGAAAGCTCTTAAAGAAAACTAGTGGGTGTGCATCCAACTTGCTTGCTCACGAAGACCTAAGGCAATTTTGAGGAAGCCTATCATTGGAATATACAAGCCAAGTTATATAATGAAAATTTCCCACTAGCTATATGGTGGTGACAAAACGAGATACGCTCAATCATGAAGATCATGGTGCTTAATATGCACAAGTGTGGAAAGGTGGTAGCATTGTCCCTTCTCTCTTTTTCTCTCATCATTTTTTTTGTGTTGGCTCTTCGGCCTTTTTTTGGTGGGCATATTTGACCTCTTTTATTTCCTCACATGGAACAATGCTCCATCAATGATGATCATCACACTTTCAACTCAAAACTTAGAGCAACGATGACTCTATATGGAATGCCTTCGGTAGTGTACCGTGACAATGATCTAGCATGCAATAGACATTAATGGAAACATCATGCTAGCTATCTTGCGATCATGCAATGGCAATGTAGAAGTGGTGGCACATGTCATGGTGGTAGTTCCATGGCAATATATCTTGGAATGACTTTGAAAAAGCCATAGTAGGTAGGTATGGTGGCTGTTTTGAGGGAGGCTCATGGTGGGTTTTGTGCACCGACGAAAGTTGCATGGCACTAAGAAAATAGTGATGGTGGAAGGTGAAAGTGCATATAAACCGTGGACTCAACATTAGTCATGAAGAACTCATATACTTGTTGCAAAAGTTTTACTAGTAATCGAAACAAAGCATTCAACGCATACTCCTAGGGGAGGGGTTGGTAGGTATAAACCATCGCACGATCCTGACCGCCACACAAAGTATGACAATCAAAAGAAATCATGCTTAGACTTCATCACATAGCGGTTCACCATACGTGCATGCTAGGGGAATCACTAACTTCAACACAAGTATTTCTAGATCCATAACACCTTACTAGCATAACTTCAATATTACCAAAACCACAACTCAAAACTAATTGAGATGAATAAAACTTCTCTAACTATTCAATGCACATGAAGGTGGAAGTTTTCGTATCCCTTTGGATAACTACCCCTTTTGAGACTACTTTAAAAGCATATATCAACTACCAAGCCACGCACCGCTGTGCTCTAAAAGATATAAGTGAAGCACATAGAGCAAAAGTATCTAGCTCAAAAGATATAAGTGAAGCACATGTGAGCTGAATTGTCTACCAAAGGATATAAGTGAAGCTCGACAAAATCACAGTGAGTGCATGTCACTCTCTCTAGGTGTGCAGCAAGGATGATTGTGACACAACAAAAATAAAAGACTCCTACGATACAAGACGCTCCAAGCAAAACACATAACATGTGGTGAATAAAAATATAGCCCCAAGTAACGTTACCAATGAATTGAAGACGAGAGAGGAGATGCTTTCACGGGGCATCCCCAAGCTTAGGATTTTACGGCTTTCTTGAATCTCTTGGGGTGCCTTGGGCATCCCCAAGCTTGAGCTCTTGCCACTCTTTATCTTTTTGTCCATAAGAACTTCACCCAAAACTTGAAAACTTCACAACACGAAACTTAAACAGAAACTCGTGATAACATTAGTATAAGAAAGCAAACCACAAATTCCTTAGGTACTGAAGAAAACTAAAATTCTACTTGTGCTGATGTTGGGTTACTGTATTTTCAATCTTCCAGGGGTAATACCCCCCGATACTATCCATAGTTTCATCAAAATAAGCAACCAACACAACAAAAACAGAATCTGTTAACAACAGACCAGTCTGTAGCAATATGTATACTTCGTATACTTCTGGTACTTCAAAACTTCTGAAAAAGTACGACAGTGTGAATAATTTGCGTAGCAATCAGCAGCAAAGAGAATCAATTCAAAAGCTCTTACATAAAAAAAACTGAAAATTCTTTTCGTGAGCAGAAAGTTTCTGTCTTTTCCAGCATGACCAAACGATCATCCCCAAGACTAATCATAACGGTTTTGCTTGGCAAAAACGCGAAAAGAAACACAAAAAACACAATCATAACAGAATTATGAAAGTGTGGAAAACACAGAACAGAAAGAAAAAGGATAGATTCGTTGGGTTGCCTCCCAACAAGCACTTTTGTTTAACGCCCTTAGCTAGGCAAAAGGTGATGGAATCACGTATAGTCATCTTTGGTGCTCAAACCATAAGTAGCCCTCATCATAGATTCATAAGGCAATCTTATTTTCTTTCTAGGAAAGTGCTCCATGCCCTTCTTTAAAGGAAATTGAAATATAATATTCCCTTCCTTCATATCGATGATAGCACCAATAGTCCTTAGGAAAGGTCTACCAAGAATAATGGGACATGAAGGATTGCAATCTATGTCAAGTACAATGAAATCCACGGGTACATAGTTCTTATTTGCAACAATAAGAACATCATCTATCCTTCCCATGGGTTTCTTGACAGTAGAATCCGCAAGATGCAAATTAAGAGAACACTCTTCAATCTCATGAAAAACCAAGAATATCACATAAATACTTTGGAATCGCGGAAACACTAGCACCCAAATCACACAAAGCATTGCACTCATAGTTTTTGATCGTGATTTTGATAGTAGGTTCCCACTCATCATGAAGTTTTCTAGGTATAGAGACTTCTAGTTCGAGCTTCTCTTCAAGAGATTTCATCATAGCATCTACGATATGCGCGGTAAAGGCTTTGCTTTGGCTATAAGCATGTGGTGAGTTTGCAATGGATTGCATCAAAGAAATGCATTCAAACAAGGAGCAATTATCATAATTGAATTCCTTGAAATCCAAAGTGGGAGTTTCATTACTACCCAAAATTTTGATTTCTTCTACTCCACTCTCCACACCTTTATCATCAAGATGGGTGGACTCTGAATCATTGGGGCGTTTTTCAACCAAAGTGGATTCATATCCAGCCCCTTCATCAATAGGTTTGACACGCAAAAACAAAGATTCAAGAGGAGTCACACCAAGAACTTTAAGATATTCGTGATTTGCATCACTAGAGCGCACCCTTTTAAACCATTCATGCCTAGCGCGAATTTGGGCGGTTCTTTCTTTGCTCTCATTCATGGAGACACGCATAGCTTTCAAAGTTTCATACAAGTTGACCTTGGCAGGAGCGCATCTAACTTTCAAAGCATCAATATCAAAAGACATCCTATCAACGCTCTTAGCCAAATCCTCAATTTTGAGTAGTTTTTCCTCTATGGACGCATTGAAAATCTTTTGAGAGTTGATGAACTCTTTGATATTACTCTCTAAATCAGAGGGTAATTTGTTGTGATTTCCATAAGTGTTGTTGTAGGAATTGCTATAATTGTTAGAGGAGTTACTAGGAAAAGGCCTAGGAACATAGTTTCCTCTAAAAGCATTGTTGTTGCCAAAATTGTTCCTACCAACAAAATTCACGTCCAAACTAGCGTTGCTACTCTCAATCAAGGAAGATAGTGGCATGTCATTAGGATCTACAGTAGCGTTTCTACTAGCAACCAAATTCACCAACTCGCCCATCTTAGCACTAAGCGAGTTAATTTCTTCTATACCGTGTACCTTTTTGCTAGCAGGCGACCTTTCAGTGTGCCATTGAGAGTAGTTGGTCATTATATTGTCTAGGGGTTTTGTACCGTCTCCTAACGTGATTTCCATGAACGTTCCACCTGAGGAGGAGTCCAAGATATTGCGAGAAGCGAAATTCAAGCCAACGTTAAAGATTTGTATAATCATCCACAAACTCAAGCCATGAGCGGGACAATTTCTAATCATAAGCTTCATCCTCTCCCAAGATTGTGCAACGTGTTCATGATCAAGTTGCTTGAAATTCATGATATCATTACGTAATGAGATGATCTTAGCCGGCGGAAAATACTTGGATATGTAAGCATCTTTGCACTTATCCCAAGAATCAATACTATTTTTAGGCAAAGAAGAAAACAAAGTTTTTGCGCGATCTCGCAACGAGAAAGGAAAAAAGCTTTAACTTAATCACGTCATTATCCACATCTCTTTTCTTTTGCATATCACAAAGCTCAATGAAGGTATTGAGATGGGATGCGGCATCTTCACTAGGAAGGCTAGAGAATTGCTCTTTCATAACAAGATTCAGCAAAGCTGCGTTGATTTCATACGATCCCGCACTAGTGACGGGAGCAATCGGAGTACTAATAAAATCATTATTATTGGTACTCGAGAAGTCGCAAAGTTTGGTGTTTTCAGCCATGATGACTTCAACAAACAAACAAGCACACAAGCAAGCAAGAAAACTGGCGAAAGAAAATGGCAAAAAGGCAAAAGGCAAAAGAAAAAGGCAAAGGAGAAACGCAAATGAAAACGGAAAATGTGAAGTGGGGGAGAGGAAAACGAGAGGCAATTGGCAAAAAAGTAAATGCAAGAGATGAGTTTGTGAGACCTACTTGGATAAATCTCTCCTTCCCCGGCAACGGCGCTAGAAATACTTCTACTAGTGCAAGAAAAGACCTTCCAACAGCACCAGAAACGTGCCTAAGTTCCTTGAGACCCTAAAGCTTCACCAAGCCATAAGGTGTTCAAATTACGACCATAGAAAACGACTCTAAGTAGTTGGAATATGGCCAGTACTCCACCCGACAACCACCCGTCGTGTCTATGACGAACATGGGCATGAAGGACTAGGTCATGTTGGACCACAAACCTCTCGGGTAGTGACCACCTATATCAAGTCCCCGCTCTCCTCACCTATCTCATAAGCACTATGCTCATGTGATGCTTGGGAAAATATGTTGTTATCGTCGCGGATGACATACTTATTCACCCAATAAGAGGATGAACACTGCTACTGCAACAAAAGACCTTCCAACGGCGCCAGAAACGTGCTGACGGGAGACTGTTCTTGTCTTGATACTCATCAGCAATGGCACTAGGAATCCTTGTGCTACGGCTACGCCTTAAGCGACTTCCTAGGCAAATATGCAAAGGATCTCCCCCGTGGCCTTGGAGCCTTGCGTTGGTGTTCCCTCGAAGTAGAAAGGGTGATGTAGCGCAGCGGTGGTAAGTATTTCCCTTAGTTTGAGAACCAAGGTATCGATCCAGTGAAGGAGTATCTCAAGTGCCCGCACAAACACAAAAAGCTTGCTCCCAACGCTATGAATGGGTTGTCAATCCCTTATAGATTGTTCGCCAAGTAAGAACTGAAAGCAACAAAGTAACAAAGCAAAGTAAAAGAGAAAGTGGAAACGATAGGTGTGAATAGACCCGGGGGCCATAGTGTTCACTAGTGGCTTCTCTCATGAAAGCAAGTAGACGGTGGGTGAACAAATTACTGTCGAGCAATTGATAGAACCACGCAAAGTCGTGAAGTCATCTATGGCAATAATTATCTCTATAGGCATCACGTCCAAAACAAGTAGACCGATACTTTCTGCATCTACTACTATTACTCCACACGTCGACCGCTATCCAGCATGCATCTATATTATTAAGTCCAAAAGAACAGAGTAACGACTTAAGCAAGATGACATGATGTAGATGGACAATCTCATATCTACGACAAATCCCACCTTGTTACCCTTGATGGCAACAACACGATGTGTGCCTCGCTGCCCCTACTGTCACTGGGAAAGGTCACCACACGGTAATAACCCAAAACCAAGCACTTCTCCCATTGAAAGAATCATAGATCTAGTTGGCCAAATAAAACCCAAGACTCGGAGAGACTTACAAGGATATCAAATCATGCAAATAATAAATCAGCAAAGACTCAAATATATATCATAGATAATTTGATCACAAATCCACAATTCATCGGATCTCGACAAACACACCGCCAAAGAGGATTACATCGGATAGATCTCCATGAAGATCATGGATAACTTTGTATTGAAGATCCAAGAGAGAGAAGAAGCCATCTAGCTACTAACTACGGACCCGTAGGTCTGAAGTGAACTACTCACGAGTCATTGGAGGGGCGATGATGTTGATGTAGAAGCCCGCCAACTCCAAAGTCCCCTCCGGTAGGGCACCGGGAAGGGTCTCCACATGAGATCTCACGGAAACGGAAGCTTGCGACGGCGGAAAAGTGTTTTCGTGGATTCCCTGATTTTTTTTTTCTGTATTTTAGGGAATATATAGGCGAAGGAGCTAGGTCAGGGGGGCGCCAGGGAGGCCACAAGCCTGCTAGCCGCCGCCGCCCCCCTGGTGGCGGCTACAGGGCTTGTGGGCTCCCTGTAGCTCTCCTGGCTTGGCCCAGAAGCCCCCTGATCTTCTTCCGTTCGGGAAAAATTTATTTCGGTGATTTTATTTTATTTGGACTCCGTTCCAAAATCAGATCTAAAAAGAGCCAAAAACACAGAAAAAACAGGAACTGGCACTTGGCACAGAATTAATAAGTTAGTCGCAAAAAATATATAAAAGGTACATAAAACATTCAAAGATGACAAGATAACAACATGAAACCATCAAAAATTATAGATACGTTTGAGACGTATCAAACACCTTAGTCCTGTTTGGACGAGCCCCAGGTGCGTCGATCGTTATGCCTCTCGAGGGTACAATGTTATATCGAGAAGGTGGGCTTCTCTAAGAAACCTCAAGACAACTAAAGTCTACCCTACCCAAGACAAGACGAAGAATCGCCATGGTTGGGGAACCACGACAGTGACAAGGAAGCAGAAGACATCAACCACCGATCCTACACCGACTAAATCAACGATGTCAAGAAGCCTCGACGATTCAAGATGACGAAGCCTCTGGACAACGAGAAATATCAGAGAGCCTCTTCCTGGCCCAAATCAAGGACGAGAGTCTTAATTTGATCATGGTGAAGACCTGCTAAAGGTGATTCACCCACTTGCCGAGCCGCAGACCTTGGGAGTGGATGACTTGTTGGAAATATGCCCTAGAGGCAATAATAAATTGGTTACTATTATATTTCCTTGTTCAGGATAATCGTTTATTATTCATGCTAGAATTGTATTGATTGGAAACTCAAATACATGTGTGGATACATAAACAACACACTGTACCTAGTGAGCCTCTAGTTGACTCACTACAGAAATCAACTATTTTACCGACAGGTATAATCTTTGCCGTCAGCAAATCATCGGGGTTGACGGAAAACGGTTACTTTGCCGTCATGGCCAGACGGCAAAAAAATAGTACCGTCAAAAATAACAAAAAACAGACGGCAAAAAAAAACACACGACAAAAGACAGTTTTGCCGTCAACTATTTGGGTAGATGATGGCAAAGATAGCATTTTTGCCGTCTTCTTACGCTCTGGCTGACGGCAAAAGGCTGTCCACGGCCACGTTCGACGGGTCTAAACGGAAGTATGATTTGCTGTCTTGTGTTTGGGCTAACTGACGGCAACAACGGAAGCTTTGTCGTCTCCTACTCTTCACTGATGACGGCAAAGAGTGAAAAATCCCTGAAAAAAGACAGAGTTAAAAAACCCAGCCAGACCTGATCAGGAGCAGCTCCCCGCGCCCACCGCCGTAGAGCTGCTAGGGTTCCCCACCGCCGCCGGCCTCCTCGGTCGCCGTCGCTACCCTACCGATCGCCGCCGCCCTCACCTGTCGTCGCCGTCGGTCTCCGCTCCGTTCCAGCCCCACCACGAGCGAGGAGACCGACCGGTTCGCGCCTCCCTGCCGGTCGCCACCCGCTGCCGCCCCTTCCCGTTCATTCAGGCGGCAAGCCGGCAACTGGCAGGGCGTCCACTTCCCTGCTGGACAAGGGGACAACCTTGGCTTGGTTGAATCTTCCCTGCTCGTGGCAGATCCATGTAGGACGTTGACCCCGGTGCTCTTCTTGCTCGAGGCACACATCTCCTATGGCTTCTTTCGTCCTGCAGCTTGCATCCGCTTCGGTCCTTCCGTGCCAATCCGGCTGCTCTTCTCCTTTCGTCTTGCAGCTCCATTACTCCGGTCCGACAACTCATTCTGACCAAGGTATAATCTTTTCTATGCTTCACATCTATACAGATCGATACATAGTTTGCTATTACGTAGCCCACTTGGTAAGAGTCAAAGGTTCTCATGGCCATAGCAAAGCAATGAAGCACACGAAGCTTTTCTCTGCTTCTAGTATATATAGATCGATGCATAGCTTTTAGTACATAGCTCACTTGCTAGTACATGCCAATACGTACACCACAAGTTCTCATTGCTAGACCAAGAACTGAACCACACTACACGCGAATGTACTGAGTACAGTCTGCATTTTATTTGTGTTGTTAAATTTTATTTACAAATTCAGTTTATAGTGATACACTTGCATAGTACAGTCTCTGCATTTTTTATACTGTTCAATGTTGTTTATCAATACACCTTGAACTGATAAACTTGACATCAATCTGTTTGTACTACTAAATTTTGTTCTATAGATTCAGTTTTTACTGATAAAACTGCAATCAACACAGTATAGTCTCTTCCTTTTGTTATAGTAATAATTGTTCTTTAGTTATAATTCCTTTTGCATTATACAATTGTATTAACAAGTTCAGTTTACTAGTTATTCCTAAATTAAACTAGTTAACTATATGCACTTGTAATTCAGTCAAATAGCTTATGTATGTTCCTTTTGCTGCAGCAGTAGGCTGCTAACAAAATGTCTTCAGCAAGATCAGGAGTTTCCACCGCAGCCGTGACCGGAAGAACAAGAAAACATCCAGCTTGGGAGCATGCCCTACCCATTACTGTTTTTTCAGTTCCTATGATGGATTGATGGTAATCAGCTCATGGTTTGATGGATATGGAATATTGTGATATTGTTGGCTTGTGGTTGTAGTGTACTTTTGAGTCTCGAATTATTTCTTTAATGATGAATGCCCAGAAAACTAACATGTTGGTGGTTGTTATTTGATACGAATATTTGTTGCAAGGTTACATGGTTGAATATTGTCCAGATGGACTAGTTTTTAGTCTATAAAGGACGGTTGTTCAAATCAAGTTTCATACTCTTGTCAACAACTTAGAAATGTACATGATAATCTCTAATTCGTAAGTATTATTACAAATACGCTATATGGACATAGCGTCCACAATATCACCCGTTATCCGTATTCCACTACACTGACCTCGATTCGCTATCACCCCGCTATCCGCTATTTAAAACCTTGCTTGACGGAAGTTAAATTTGTACAACTTTCTTTCCCTTGTTTCATACTATTATTGTATATGCTCCTGTGAATCTTTTTTTTGAAGGATGACCAGCTTTCAAAGATGTGCGTGGACCAAATTCACGGCGATCACACAAGTCCTACTGCTTGCTGATCGGACGATGGTCCAGTAAGACTTCAATCGAAGATCACATTCAAGTTATGGATCCACTTGCTCATCGCTCAAGTCTAAGATAAGGATACACGAGGAGATAACGTCTGGACCCTTGTAGGAGACCATCCTCAAGCAGCGCCAATGTAAGTTGACCGCTTTGAACCCAATCCATGCTTGCTCCTCTTATATTAACTAGATTGTATTAATTAATACTAGCTATTGAACTTCTTGGATTATCTTACCAATTTTGACGATGGGTGTCCAGCTATTATATTAGTAATTAGTAATTTCATTTTGGTAGTACCGTTGAATTTGATTGCTTTATTTATGTGAGGAATTGGATAACGTACTCTCTTTTTTGTTTGCAAAATGAAGGACAATGCATCCAGGTAGTGGGAATAGTTAGTCCTTGTTGTCAATGGTAGTAGCATTATTCACTCTTGAGTGTGAGGGAATTTTATGATCTACTTTTGCCTATCATCTACTTCTGATGTTTTCCCTGAAAGTGACATATGATCTGCCTTTGTTTTCCTTTAGCTGGTAGTGTGATAACTGTTGACTTTTCTTATTATTTGCAGCCGTCGGCCGGGACGATGACACCATTATAAATCAGCTCCCAATTCTATCTCCCTATTTTTGCCTCCATGATGCCACGATACTGTATTTTCTTATAGCTGTCGTTGGCAGCAGTTAATCAAAGAATTAGGTAATCTTCTAATCAGATCTGCACTTGACAAGCATCGCATGGTCAGCCGTTTTACACACAGGTACGTGCAGGTAGTCAAAACTGAGTTGTGCATTATACGCACAGTTGAGTAGTATATGGTAATGTGAGTTTGTGGTTAGCTAGCTAGTTAAGTGGCAATTAGGATAAGAAGGAACCGTAATGTTGGCATGCCTATGAGTGGTGGCGAATTCATGTTGTGAGAATATGTCAATTCTATTGAGATTGTCTTTCTGGGATGTGTGTTTATCTCTGTAATCTGTATGAAACTTTGGGTTTGAATTAATTTGCTAAAATAGTAGATGCTCACCCTGATTTCTAACAATGCCGAGAGAATTTGTTAGGTGGCATTGCTTTTTAGTAGTTCAAATGGTGATTTCTGCTATGATTTTCTGTTATTGTAATGGTATGTGGAACTCAAAGTTCACTCTTTTGATATATTTTGCTTAAATGTGTGTAAATGTATGGCTCTTTCATGACTTGAACCTTGCAATGGTAGGGTTTCCACAACACGATGTATGACCTAAACAATGGCTGAAAATATTTTTTGGAGTATTTGTTTCGAAAGATATTTCTGATATTTTAGTGCATGTGATATATTTTAGATAGTACTGCCTCAATATTTTGTGCTCGATTTTTATTGCAGTTACCAAAATATTTAAAATTACAGTTAACATGTACAATATACAATATTTACAGTGTTTATTAAATATATATTTATGAAGATGTGCGTTGCACATGCACGCATACAAGTCTTAGGTAAATTAAGAAACTGAGATTTATTTTAATTTGGAGCGCCTCTTGTTGTACCACGGTTCCTTCTCTTAGAGATGTATACTTGTACTACATGTTTTGGACTGGCAGGGGAAAATGTTCTCCTTTCAGTCTTTGTTGAAGTCAACCCATCCATGCAATCTCTTTATTTATGTAGATAAATATATATGCCTTGTAGTTTTATCATGTGCAAGCCATTCAACTAACTTGCTCTTATCCATGCAGATAGAGACATGGAGTAGGAGGACGAGCAGCAACCGCAAATAAGCCTGATGATGGTGGGGTGCGGGAGGAAATGGTAATGATGCTTATGGCATGACCATAACCTGGACCTATTGGCATTTAGAGGTTGCAAACAGAGACGGCGTTCAGACAACAATCTGGACCACTAGCCTTCCTTGCCTTTTTTCTTTTGGTTGTGGTTGTTGCATCACCGGCGGCATCGCGAATCAGTATGTAGTGCGCTTGTGCAGTTGAGGTATGTACTACAGTGTCCATGTAGTAGGTGAGGTGTTGTTGTTGCTAGATTCAATGATGCTCACCTCAGTTTTGCGTTACCTGGGGGACAACCGTTGTGATCTTATTTGTCGACACTTGTTATATTGTGATCTTATTGGTCGTTGTTATGGTGTGTGCTATATGTATATATATATATATATGGATGTGTTGTGGACTATATTGTTATATTATCTATTTATGTTGTTATAATGTCTATTCTGTTGTTATATCTATTTCTGCTATTATATTGTTTATTTATACTTTTATATTGTCTGTTTAGCAGCCTCTTTGCCGTAATGTTCATGACAGCAAAAGAACATGATTAATTTGCCGTCTCGTACAGGTTCGGCAGACGTAAAAGATATCATGAGGTTTGTCGTCTTGTACACGTTGGGCAGACGGCAAATTTTTGAGGTGGTTTGCTGTCTGTGATATCATCAAGCAGACGGCAAAAATGACTAACGTCGTCCGTTAGCTAGGCCGTTCCGTCTTCTTACCAAATATTTGCTGTCTACCAGCCCAGAAGACGGTAACATAATTTCACTAACGGCAATTTTTTTGCCGTCTGCTCTTCCGGCCGCTGACGGCAAAGACACCCTTTGCAGGTACAGGGGTTGACGACATTGTTTGCCGTCATGGGCTGACGGTAAATTTTTTGCCGTCTATATTTCCCTCTTTGCCGTATGTAGCGTCTTGATGGCAAAATGCCCGATTCCTGTAGTGTCTAGCCCGTTGATCAAAGTTGGTCAAGGTTTCCTGGCCATAGACAAGTGTTGTCACTTGATTATGGGATCACATCATTAGGAGAATGATGTGATGGACCAGACCCAAACTATGAATGTAGCATATGATCATGTCAGTTTATTGCTACTCTTTTCTGCATGTCAATGTATTTGTACCTATGACCATGAGATCATGCAAGTCCCGGACACCGGAGGAATACCTTGTGTGTATCAAACATCGCAATGTAACTGTGTGATTACAAAGGTGCTCAATAGGTATCCCCGAAGGTGTCTGTTGGGTTGGCATGAATCGAGACTGGGATTTGTCACTCCCTGTGACGGGGAGGTATCTCGGGGCCCCCTCGGTAATGCAACATCACAATAAGCCTTGCAAGCAATGTGACTAAAGAGTTGGTCACAGGATATTCTTGTATTACGGAACGAGTAAAGAGACTTGCCGGTAAGGAGATTCAACTAGGTATAGAGATACCGACGTTCGAATCTCGGGAAAGTAACATACCGAAGGATAAAGGGAAAAACATACCGAAGGATAACTGAATCCTTGACATAGATGTTCAACCGATATAGATCTTCATAGAATATTGCTACTTCTTGATCTTGCGTTGGTTTTTTCCCTTGAATAGGAAAGGGTGATGCAGCAAAGTAGAGATAAGTATTTCCCTCAGTTTGAGAACCAAGGTATCAATCCAGTAGGAGTATCAAGATGAGGCAACAAGGCACCTGCGCAAAGACAAACAAACTTGCACCCAACGCGATAAAGAGGTTTTCAATCCCTTTACGATTACTTGCAAGGTGAGATCTGATAGTGATAATAGGTAAATACAAATAAATAAATAAAAGTGCAGCAAGGTATTTTTGGTATTTTTGTATGTAGATCTGAATATATAATGTGTAAAATAGACCCGGGGGCCATAGTGTTCACTAGAGGCTTCTCTCATGATAGCAAGTATTACGGTGGGTGAACGAATTACTGTCGAGCAATTTATAAAATTGCGCAAGGTCATGCTGATATCTAAGGCAATGATCATACATACAGGCATCACGTCCGAGACAAGTAGACCGATACTTTCTGCATCTACTACTATTACTCCACACATCAACCGCTATCCAGCATGCATCTAGTGTATTAAGTTCATAACAAACAGAGTAACACCTTAAGCAAGATGACATGATGTAGAGGGGTAAATTCATGCAATATGATATAAACCCCATCTTTTTACCCTTGATGGCAACAACACGATGCGTGCCTCACTACGCCTTCTGTCACTAGGTGAGGACACCACACGGTATGAACCCAAAACCAAGCACTTCTCCCATTGCAAGAATTATAGATCAAGTTGGCCAAACGAAACCCATAACTCAAAGAGAATTACAAGGATACGAAACCATGCATATAAGAAATCAGAGGAGACTCAAATAATATTCATATATAATCTGATCATAAATCCACAATTCATCGGATCTCGACAAACACACCGCAAAATAAAGTTACATCGGATAGATCTTCATGAAGATCATGGAGAACTTTGTATTGAAGATCCAAGAGAGAGAAGAAGACATCTAGCTACTAGCTATGAACCCGAAGGTCTGTTGTGAACTACTCACGCATCATCGGAGAGGCAATGGTGTTGATGAAGAAGCCCTCCGTGTCTGAATCCCCCTCCGGCAGGGCACCAGAACGGTCCCCAGATGGGATCTCGCGAAAACAGAAGCTTGCAACGGCGGAAAAGTATTTTCGTGGCTCCACCCATTGGTTTGGGGATTTTAGGGAATTTATAGGCGAAAGAGGTAGGGCAAAGGAGGCATGGGGGCCCATGAGCCTGCTAGGCGCCCACCCGGGGCGTGCCTAGGGGGCTCGTGGCCTCCTCCGTGGCCCTTTGCATTGGTTCTCAAGTCTTCTGGATCCCTTCTGTTATGGACAAAATCATCCCGAAGGTTTTATTCCGTTTGGACTCCGTTTAATATTGTTATCTGAAAAAGGCCAAAAACACGGAAAAAACAGAAACTGGCACTGGGCACTGAGTTAATAGGTTAGTCCCAAAAATGATATAAAATATCGTATAAATGCATATAAAACATCCCAAGTTGATAATATAATAGCATGGACCAATCAAAAATTATAGATACGTTGGAGACGTATCAAATATGTAGGAGCCAATATGGACATCCATGTCCCGGTATTGGTTATTGACCGGAGAATGTCTCAGGTCATGTCTACATAGTTCTCGAACCCGCAGGGTCTGCACACTTAAGGTTTGGTCACGTTTCGGTATAGTTGAGTTATAGGTGGTGGTAACCAAAGTTGTTCGGAGTCCCGGATGAGAAATCAGATATCACTGGAGCTCCAGAATGGTCCGTAGATAAAGATTGATATGTAGGAAGTCCTGTTTTGGTCACCGAAAAAGTATCGGGTACTTCGGTAGTGTACGGGATTGCCGGGAGGGTACCGGGGTCCGTCGGGAGGGGTGTCACGCCCCGAGGGGCCTCATGGGCTGTGGGAGGAGACAAACCAGCCCCTAGTGGGCTGGCCTAAGCCCCCACTAAGGCCCATGATGTTTGAGAAGGAAAAACCCCAAAGCTGGAAGAGGAGGAATGGGTTTCCAAGTGGAGAGGAGGAATCCTAATCCTAGTAGGATTGGAGTAGGACTCCTCCACCTCCTTTTTCAGCCAAACCTTGAGGGTTTGAGGCTGCCTCCTCCCCTCCCTCCCTCCTATATATGCCAGAGGAATTAGAGGCAGCCCTAACCCTAATTGCCAAGTGCTCCCTCTACTTCATCTAGATCGGTTTCTCCTCTAGTCTAGTTCGGCCGTGCTTAGGCGAAGCCCTGCTAGATTAGTTCACCACCACCACCACCACCACGCCGCCGTGCTGGAGAACTCATCTACCTCTCCGCCCCTCTTGCTAGATCAAGAAGGCGGGGATCGTCATCGAACTGTGCGTGTCCTGAACGCGGAGGTGTCGTCCATTCGGCACTAGATCGGGGTGGATCGTGATGGGATCACGGGATGGATCATAATGAGACCGCGAGACGGGCTGCGATTTGGATCGCGAAGATGTTCCACTACACCAACCGCGTTATATATGCTTCCGCTTAGCGATCTACAAGTGTATGTATATTCACCCTCCCCTCTCGTAGATGATCATCACCATGGATAGATCTTGTGTGCGTGTAGGAAATTTTTTGTTTCCCATGGGACGTTCCCCAACAGTGGCATCATGAGCTAGGTTCATGCGTAGATGAAATCTCGAGTAGAACACAAAAGAGTTTGTGGGCGTTGATGTTCGATTTTCTGCCCTCCTTAGTATTTTCTTGATTCAACGGTATTATTGGATTGAACCGGCCCGGACAAACCTTACTCGTACGCTTACGAGAGACCGGTTTCATCGACTGACATGCAACTCGTTGCATAAAGATGACTGGCTAGTGTCTGTTTCTAAAACTTTAGTTGAATAGGATTTGAGCGAGGCGGTCCTTGGATAAGGTTAAATAGCAATTTGCATATCACCGTTGTGGCTTTGCATAAGTAAGATGCGATCATACTAGATACCCATAGCAACCACGTAAAACATGCAACAACAAATTAGAGAACATCTAACTTGGTTTTTGCAGGGTATGCATGTGATGTGATATGGCCAGTGACATGATATGATATATTGCATGTATGAGATGATCATGTTGTAGTAGTTAAATATCGACTTGCACGTCGATGCTACGGCAACCGGCAGGAGCCATAGGGTTGTCTTTAAACTAACATTTGTGCTTGCAGATGCGTTTACTATATTGCTAGGTAGTAGCTTTAGTAGTAATAGCATAGACAGCACGGCAACCTCGATATCGTCACAATGATGGAGATCATGGTGTGGCGCCGGTGACGATGAAGATCATGCCGGTGCTTTGGTGATGGAGATCAAGAAGCACAAAATCATGGCCATATCATGTCACTTATGATTTGCATGTAATGTTAATCCTTTTATGCACCTTTTTTTTCTTATAACGACGGTAGCATTATATGGTGATCCCTCACTAAAATTTTAAGATAAAATTGTGTTCTCCCCGACTGTGCACCATTGCGACAATTTGTCGTTTCGAGACACCATGTGATGATCGGGTGTGATAGACTAAATGTTCACATACAATGGGTGCAAAACAGTTGCATATGCTGAACACTCCGGTTAAACTTGATGAGCCTAGCATGTACAGACATGACCTCGGAACACAAGAGACCGAAAGGTCGAGCATGAATCATATAGTTGATATGATCAACATGGAGATGTTCACCACGGAAACTATACTCAACTCACGTGATGTTCGGACTCGAGTTAGTGGATTTGGATCATGGGCCACTCAAATGACTAGAGGATGTCTATTTGAGTGGGAGTTATTAGTAATATGATTAGCTAAACTCAATTATCATACATAGTCAAAAGGTCTTTACAAATTATGTTGTAGCTTGCGCTGTAGCTCTACTATTTTAGTTATGTTCCTAGAGAAAATTAGTTGAAAGTTGATAGTAGCAATTATGCGGACTGGTTCCATAAACTGAGGATTGTCCTCATTGCTGCGCAAAAGGCTTATGTCCTTAATGCACCGCTCGGTGTGCTGAACCTCGAGCATTGTCTATGGATGTTGCGAACATCTGACATACACGTTTTTGATAACTACCCGATAGTTCAGTGCGTAATGCTTAACGACTTAGAATTGAGGTGCCGAAGACGTTTTGAACGTGACGGAACATATGAGATGTTCCAAATGATACAAAGTAGTAATGTTAGTACCACTTACTTGTGGCACTGCCGCTTGAGTCATATGGGTGTAAAACGCATGAAGAACCTCCATACTGATGGATCTTTGGACTCACTCGTTTTAAAATCGCTTGAGACATGTGAACCATGCCTATTGGTGTGAACGCATGAAGAAACTCCATGCAGATGGATCATTTGGACTCACTTGATTTTGAATCACTTGAGACATGCAAATCATGGGCAATATGACTGGAAGGCTCGTTTTCAGTGATATGGAACACGAGAGTAACTTGTTGGAAGTAATACATTTTGATGTATACAGTCCAATGAGTGCTGAGGCACGTAGTGGATATCATTGTGTTCTTACTTCACATATGATTTGAGTAGATTTACTTGATGAAACACAAGTTTGAATTATTGAAAGGTTCAAGTAATTTCAGAGTGAAGTTGACGATCATTGTGACAAGAGGATAAAATGTCTATGATATGATCATGGAGATGAATATCTGAGTTGCATGTTTGGTACTCATTTAAGACAATGTGGAAATTGTTTCCAACTAAAGCCACCTGGAACACCATGGTGTGATGGTGTGTCCGAACGTCAGAGCCGTGCCCTATTGGATATGGTGCATACAATGATGTCTCTTATCGAATTATCACTATTATTTTTGGATTAGGCATTAGAGACAACCGCATTCACTTTAAATAGGGCACGACGTAATTTCGTTGAGATGCCACCATATGAACTATGGTTTGGAGAAACCTAAAACGTCGTTTCTTAAAAGTTTGGGGCTGCGACGCTTATGTGAAAAAGTTTCAGCCTGATAAGATTGAACCCAAAGCGGATAAATGCACGTTCATAGGTCACCCAAAATAGTTGGCTATACCTACTATCTCAGATCCGGAAGCAAAGTGCTTGTTTCTAGAAATGGGTCCTTTCTCGAGGAAAAGTTTCTCTCGAAAGAATTGAGTGGGAGGATGGTGGAAACTTGATGAGGTTATTGAACCGTCTCTTCAACCAGCGTGTAGCAGGGCACATGAACTTGTTCCTGTGGCGTCTACACCAATTGAAGTGGAAGTTAATGATAGTGATCATGAAACTTCGGATCAAGTTACTATAAACCTTGTAGGTCGACAAGGTCACATACTGCTATAGAGTGGAACGGTAACCTGGCTTGGAGGTCATGTTGTTGGACAATAATGAACCTACGAGCTATGAAGCGATGGTGGACTCGGATTCCGGCAAATGGCTAGAGGCCATGAAATCCGAGAGAGAATCCATGTATGAAAACAAAGTGTAGACTTTGGAAGAACTACTTGATGGTCGTAAGACTATTAAGTACAGATGGATCTTCAAAAGGAAGACATACGATGATGGTGAAAAGTCACCATTAAGAAAGCTCGACTTGTCACAAAGATGTTTCCGACAAGTTGAAAGAGTTGACTATGATGAGACTTCCTCACTCGTAGCGATGCTAAAATTCTGTTGGAATTATGTTAGCAGTTGTTGCATTATTTATGAAATCTTGCAGATAGGATGTCAAAACATTGTTTCCTCGACGATTTCCTTGAGGAAAGGTTGTATGTGATACAACCAGAAGGTTTTGTCGATCCCAAGGATGCTAATAAGTATGCGAGTTCCAGTGATCCTTCTATGGACTGGAGCAAGCATCTCGGAGTTGGAATATACGCTTTGATGAGATGATCAAAATGTTTGGTTTTATACAAAGTTTATGAGAAACATGTATTTCCAAAGAACTGAGTGGGAACACTATGGAATTTTTGATAAATATATGTGGTTGATATATTTTGATCAGAAATAATGTAGAATTTATGGAAAGAATAAAGGGTTGTTTGAAAGGAGTTTTTCAAAAGGAAATCCAGGATTAAGCTACTTGAAGATTCAGCATCAAGATCTATGGAGATAGATCAAAGCGCTTAATAGAAATTTCAACGAAATGCATGCCTTGACAAGTTTTTGAAGGAGTTCAAAATAGATCGACAAAGAAGGAGTTCTTGGCTGTGTTGTAAGATGTGAATTTGAATAAGACTCAAAGCCCGACCACGACAGAGGAAAGAGAAAGGACGAAGGTCGTCCCCTATGCCTTAGCCGTAGGCTCTAAAGTATGCCATGCTGTGTACCATACCTGATGTGTGCCTTTCCATGAGTCTGTCAAGGGGTACAAAGAATGATCCAATATTGAATCACTGAACAATGATCAAGTTATCCTTAGTAACTACTGGACTAAGGAATTTTTCTCGATTATGGAGGTGATTAAAGAGTTCATCGTAAAGAGTTACGTCAATGCAAGCTTTGACACTAATACGGATGACTCTGAGTAGTAAACTAGATTCGTATAGTGGAGCAGTCATTTGGTATATTTCCAAATGGCGCGTGGTAGCAGCATCTATAGGATGACATAGAGATTTGTAAAGCACACACGGATTGAAAAGTTCAGACTCTTTGACTAAAAGCTCTCTCACAAGCAAGACATGATCGAACCCCCAGAACTGTATGGGTGTTAGATTCATTACAATCATATAGTGATGTGAACTATATTATTGACTCTAGTGCAAGTGGGAGACTGTTGGAAATATGCCCTAGAGGCAATAATAAATTGGTTATTATTATATTTCCTTGTTCATGATAATCATTTATTATCCATGCTAGAATTGTATTGATTGGAAACTCATATACATGTGTGGATACATAGACAACACACTGTCCCTAGTGAGCCTCTAGTTGACTAGCTCGTTGAGCAAACATGGTCAAGGTTTCCTGGCCATAGACAAGTGTTGTCACTTGATAACGGGATCACATCATTATGAGAATGATGTGATGGACAAGACCCAAACTATGAACGTAGCATATGATTGTTCCAGTTTATTGCTATTGTTTTCTGCATGTCAATGTATTTGTACCTATGACCATGAGATCTTGCAACTCCCGGACGCCGGAGGAATACCTTGTGTGTATCTCGGGGCCCACTCTGAAGGTCTCTGTTAGGTTGGCATGAATCAAGACTGGGTGATTATAAAGGTGCTCTACAGGTATCTCCGAAGGTGTCTGTTGGGTTGGCATGAATCGAGATTGGGATTTGTCACTCCGTTTAACAGAGAGGTATCTCGGGGACCACTCTGTAATACAACATCACAATAAGCCTTGCAAGCAATGTGACTAAAGAGTTAGTCACGGGATCTTGTATTACGGAACGAGTAAACAGACTTTCCGGTAACGAGATTGAACTAGGTATAGAGATACCGACGATCGAATCTCGGGCAAGTAACATACCGAAGGATAAAGGGAACAACATACGGGATTAATTGAATCCATGATATAAAGGTTCCACCGATAGAGATCTTCATAGAATATGTAGGAGAAAATATGGACATCCAGGTCCCGCTATTGTATATTGACCGGAGAATGTCTCAGGTCATGTCTACATAGTTCTCGAACCCGTAGGGTCTGTAAACTTAAGGTTCGGTGACGTTTCAGTATAATTGAGTTATAGGTGTTGGTAACCGAAAGTTGTTGGGAGTCCCGGATGAGACCCTGGACGTCACGAGGAGCTCCGGAATGGTCTGGAGGTAAAGATTGATATATAATAAGTCCTGTTTTGGTCACCGAAATTTTTTCGGGGTACTTCGATAGTGTACTGGGAGTGCCGGGAGGGTACCGGGGTCCATCGGGAGGGGTGTGAAGCCTCGAGGGGCCTCATGGGCTATGGGAGGAGACAAACCAGACCCTAGTGGGCTGGAATAATCCCCCACTAAAGCCCATGAGGTTTGAGAAGTAAAAACCCAAAGGTGGAAGAGGAGGAATGGGTTTCCAAGTGGAGAGGAGGAATCCTACTCGTAGGATTGGAGTAGGACTCCTCCACCTCCAATTTCAGCTAACCCTTGAGGGTTTGAGGCTGCCTCCTCCCCTCCCTCCTTCCTATATATACTAGAGGAATTAGAGGCAGCCCTAACCCTAATTGCCATGTGCTCCCTCTACTTCATCTAGATCAGTTTCTCCTCTAGTCTAGTTCGGCGGTGCTTAGGCGAAGCCCTGCTGGATTAGTTCACCACCACCACCACGACGCAGCCGTGCTGGAGAACTCATCTACCTCCCCGTCCCTCTTGCTGGATCAAGAAGGCAGGGATCGTCATTGAGCTGTAGGTGTGCTGAACGCGGAGGTGTCGTCCGTTCGACACTAGATCAGGATGGATCGTGATGGGATCGCGGGACGGATCGTGATGAGATCGCGGGACGGGCTGCGATTTGGATCACGAAGATGTTCCACTACATCAACCGTGTTATATACGCTTTCGCTTAGCGATCTACAAGGGTATGTAGATTCACTCTCCCCTCGCGTAGATGATCATCACCATGGATGGATCTTGTGTGCGCGTAGGAAAATTTTTGTTTCCCATGCGACGTTCCCCAACATGACTGGTCTATACTCTTGGGTAGCTACCTCATCCAGAACCCCTCGTGAACCTTTCAAGATGGTAGGACCTGTTCTGTACTCTGAGTCTCCGAGCTTATGCTCATGGGAGAGACCCAACCCATACCTTTCGTGAGGAGCCTTCGAAGACCACTGCAACACCCTCGAGGATGAAGACCATGTGCGACCATAGCTTGCCTGCCTCAAGGAGTCAAGGACTTCCCCGTCAGCTGAGAGCTATGCGAGGACCTTGACCGTGCATTCTAACACGATACATCGAGATGTTACTAACCGGCATGAGTGGCCCCAGGACCAAAACCCAGACACATTATCTTGCCACGTATTCCTATCTTGGAATGCACTTGCAAGCCAGAACCTACACGAACTTAAATCACCAAGCCCTCGACCATTAGTCAAGCCTAACTTATTACCAGAACCCACTTAGTGAGGCAAGGACGTGTGGATCATTCGAAGTTGTATCATCAAGCACCTCAAGACCCATAACAGCAACATGGGGCATGAAGACTACCTCTGACTCAAGATTTTGTATCTCTCCAACCCCTAGCCTAGAAATCTCGGAGACAAGATTTTCTTAAGGGGGTAAGGTCTGTAACACCCTATTTTTAGATTTCCTGACTAATTAACTTATTTAAAAAATTAGGACCAATTAAATTTTTGTGAATCCTTGTGATGCTTGAAGTGACTGTTGTTTGCTTGCTTGTTGGTATGCTTGTGTTTGATTCTCAATAAATTATGTTACTCCCGAGACTCACCTCCTTAGCCCAAAACTCCTCCGTGATGATCATGCCATGTGTTTAGAACCAAAATATATTTTTACCAAATATTATTTTCACCAAAAAGCATTTCTTTGAATTAAGCTTTCAAAACCCCTCACATAGGATTTGAACTACAAGTCCTCAAATTAGGGAATTTATTTTGCACCAATTATTTTATTTAAAACCGATTATCAAAATGACATCTCAAAACCACAATATTATTGTTTTAAAGGTTATTTTACTATTTTATTCAAATGCCTTCCTGTGAGGCCAGAAATGGTCTCTTATGAAGGAAAGTTATTTTTATTGCTTTCCAAATATTTGAGAAAATTGAAGGAAACTAAGTGGACATATATATATTCCATATATATGAGTTTCAAAACATGGTCATGTTCAAAATATTGGGCAAACCCCCTTCAAAACCCTTCCTCCCTATTTCAAGCTTTTGGAATATTTCTATAAGAAATATTCTCAATAAATTTCTATAAAATTATAGAATGTCACATATGATATATGTGATGATCTTGCCAAGTTTCATCTCAATCCAAGTTGATTTGATTCCCCTAATTATTGTAAAACCCTATCTGTCCAGATCCAAAATTGAGCAACTCTACATTGTCAAGTATCTCCAAATGTGCTCAAATTTGTTAGACATGTTCACGTACTCCAATAATGCATCCACACCAAGTGGTGCATCAAGGAGAATATAAGAACTTGTCCCAAGCCCCTCAAAAACCTGTGTGTTGATTTCTGACCTTGGGAAACTTTACATTATAGAGTTTCTCCAATTGACTCCAAACTTTGTGGGCATGCCTTAATGCTCAAATAATGCCCCACACAAAATATTGGATTTTTGGGAATTGATTTGAATGGTTTAGTAGGCAGAAAGCCATTTATGCCCAATTCATGGGTTTCCCAAGTCTACATTGGAAACCTTCTCCACCAAATCCCAAATTTGGTGTCGAAGCATATTTTTATCTATTATTTTATCCTGTTAAGTTTCATATCAATTCAAGTCCATCTGGTATCCCTACCACTCATCAAACACCTTGTGTGCACTCACTAAAGTGGCTACTTCGACCCCTCCCAGTTTTACCCTTGAGCTCAACTTTATACCACAACTCTATATAGTTAGATTGTACCTACAGTAAAATTTACATGACCTCTTGTCAATTATTGGAGACACAATCTATGTAACTATTTCTCATTTTTACCCTTGGATCACCATTTTTACCCCTCTTGTCCCACTTCTGTTTAAGCCAAAGCCCCATCTCTTTCCAAAGGGTCCCTAGCATCCCAAGGCATCATTTCAAACCAAGATATGGCATGCTCATGTGGAGAAAATGAGCAGCACACCTACAACTAGATTTTTGGCTGAAATGTAGCTTTGTACAACAACTACTAGCTACCCTCCTCTTCTTGAGCCCCACATCCCAGACACCTTTGACTGGTCAAGCTGCTGGTGTAGGCACAGGTGGCCATGGTGACCACCTCCCTGGCATGCAAAACTGGTCCTCTACAACTTAACCTTGCCCACAGCTCGAATCACACAACCATTCTATGTCTTGGCATGTCTTAGCATCTCCTTTTGACCGTTCCAATAACTCCCCTTCATCAGCTAGCCTCCAAGCTCCGTATGGGGTGCGTGGCATCCATGTGTTGGAAATATGCCCTAGAGGCAATGGTAAAATAGTTATTATTATATTTCCCGTTTCAAGATAATCGTTTATTATCCATGCTATAATTGTATTGAATGAAATCATAAGATACATGTGTGGATATATAGACAAAACAATGTCCCTAGCAAGCCTCTAGTTGACTAGCCTATTGATCAAGGATGGTTAAGGTTTTCTGACCATATGCAAGTGTTGTAACTTGCTAACTAGATCACATCATTAGGAGAATCAGGTGATGGACTAGATCCAAACTATAAACGTAGCATGTGATCATGCCATTTTGTTGCTATTGTTTTCTGCATGTCAAGTATTCATTCCTATGACCATGAGATCATGTAACTCACTGACACCGGAGGAATACCTTGTGTGTATCAAACATCACAATGTTACTAGGTGACTATAAAGGTGCACTACAGGTATCTCCGAAGGTGTCCGTTGAGTTAGCATGGATCAAGAATGGGATTTGTCACTCCGTGTGATGGAGAGGTATCTCAGGGCCCGCTCGCTAATACAACATCACATACAAGACTTACAAGCAATGTGGCTCAAGTGTGAGTCACGGGATCTTGTATTATGGAACGAGTAAAGAGACTTGCGGGTAACGAGATTGAAATTTGTATAGGGATACCGACGATCAAATCTCTGGCAAGTAACACACCGAAGGACAAAGGGAATGTTATACGAGATTATATGAATCCTTGGCACAGAGGTTCAATCGATAAGATCTTCGTAGAATATGTAGGATCCAATATGGACATCCAGGTCCCGCTATTGGAATTGACCGAGGAGTGTCTCGGGCATGTTTGCATAGTTCTCGAACCCGCAGGGTCTGCACACTTAAGGTTCGATGATGTTTTAGTATAATTGAGTTATATGTGTTGGTGACCGAAGGTTGATCGTAGTCCCGGATCAGATCACGGACGTCATGAGGGTTTCCTAAACGGTCCGAAAACGAAGATTGATATATAGGATGGTTTCATTTGGTTACCGGAAAGATTTCACGCATTACCGGCAGTGTACCGGGAGTGACGAATGGGTTCCGGGTATTCACCGGGAGGGGCCCACCCACCCGGGAGTGAGCCCAGTGAACCTAGGGTGGTGCATCATCCCTTACTAGGCTGGTGAGGCCATCCCAATTGGGCTATGGCACCACAAGTGGAAAAAACCAAAGGAAAAGAAAAAACAAGGAAAGAGGGAGGTGGGAAGGAAGGAGTGGACTCCTTCCCCCAAACCGAATTGGGGTGGGATTCCACCTCCTCCCAATCGGCCGGCGCCCTTGGGGCTCCCTTAAGCCCCAAGGCTAGCCCCTACCCTCCTCCTATATATATTGGTGGTTTTAGGGATTTTGAGACACAACTTTGCCACGTGCAACTCAAACCTATACCACGTAGTTCTTCCTCTAGATCGGATTTCTGTGGAGCTCGGACGGAGCCCTGCAGGAGTAGATCATCACCGCCACCGGCGCGCCGCCACGCTGCCGGAGAACTCATCTACTTCTCCGTATCTCTTGCTAGATCAAGAAGGCCGAGATCATCATCGAGTTGTACGTGTGCTGAACGCGGAGGTGCCGTCCGTTCGGCGCTATATCGGAACGGATCATGGGACGACGGTGATCTGAATCACGATGGTGTACCACTACATCAACCGCGTTTCTTAACGCTTCTCGCTTATCGATCTACAAGGGTATGTGGATCTAATCTCCCTTATAGATGAATATCACCATGATAGGTCTTCGTATGCGTAGGAAATTTTTGTTTCCCATGCAACGTTCCCCAATAGTGGCATCATGAGCTAGGTTCATGCGTAGATGTAATCTCGAGTAGAACACAAATTTTTTTGTGGGCATTGATGTTCGATTTGCTGCCCTCCTTAGTCTTTTCTTGATTCGGCGGTATTGTTGGATTGAAGCGGCCCGGACCGACATTACTCTTACGCTTACGAGAGACTGGTTCCATCGACCAACATGCAACTCGTTGCATAAAGATGACTGGCGGGTGCCTGTTTCTTCAACTTTAGTTGAATTGGATTTGACCGAGGCGGTCCTTAGAGGGAGGTTAAATAGCAATTTGCACATCTTCGTTGTGGTTTTTACGTAAGTAAGATGCGATCATACTAGATACCCATAGCAGCCACGCAAAACAAGCAACAACAAATTAGAGGACGTCTAACTTGTTTTTGCAGGGTATGCTTGTGATATGATATGGCCAAAGACATGATGTGATATGTTGGATGTATGAAATGATCATGTTGTAATAGTTAATATCGACTTGCACGTCGATGCTACGGCAACCGGTAGGAGCCATAGGGTTGTCTTTAAACTAACGTTTGTGTTTGGAGATGTGTTTACTATATTGCTTGGTTGTAGCTTTAGTAGTAGTAGCATAGTTAGCATGACAACCTCGATGGAGGCGCGTTGAGGGAGATCATGATGATGGGGATCATGGTGTGGCGCCGGTGACCAGAAAGATCATGTCGGTGCTTTGGTGATGGAGATCAAGAAGCACAACATCATGGCCATATCATGTCACTTATGAATTGCATGTGATGTTAATACTTTTATGCACCATATATTGCTTAGAACGACGGTAGCATTATAAGGTGATCCCTCACTAAAATTTCATGATGAAATTGTGTTCTCCCCGATTGTGCACCGTTGCGACAGTTCATTGTTTCAAGACACCACGTGATGATCGGGTGTGATAGACTCAACGTTCACACACAATGGGTGCAAAACAGTAGCACACGCGGAACACTCGGGTTAAACTTGACGAGCCTATCATGTGAAGACATGGCCTCGGAACACAAGAGACCGAAAGGTCGAGCATGAATCGTATAGTTGATATGATTGACTTATAGATGTTTACCACTGAAACTATACTCAACTCACGTGATGAGCGGACTTGAGTTAGTGAATTTGGATCATGCACCACTCAAATGACTAGAGGGATGTACTTTTTGAGTGGGAGTTTATTAGTAATTTGATTAGTTAAACTCTAATTGTCTTGAACATAGTCTAAGTCCACTTTGCAAAATTTTATGTTGTAGATCAATGGCTCACGCAGTAGAGAAAGTTAAGTTGAAAGATGACGGAAGCAACTTTGTAGACTGGCACATAATCTTAGGCTCATCCTACAAGCTGGGAAAAAGAATTATGTCCTTGATGCTACGCTAGGAGATGAACTACCTGCTATGTCTGACCAATATGTTTTGAACGGTTGGCATTCACGTAAGGAGGACTACTCAGTAGTTCAATGTGCAGTCTTGTATGGCTTAGAACCGGGACTCCAACGTCGCTCTGAGCGTCATCGAGCATATGAGATATTCCAGGAGTTGAAGTTTATCTTTTAGAAGAACACCCGGATCAAGAGGTATGAGACCTCCGATAAATTCTATGCTTGCAAGATGGAGGAGAATTCGTCTGTCAGTGAACATGTGCTCAAAATGTCTGAGTACTCAAACCGTCTAGCTGAGCCGGGGATCGAACTCTCACAAGAGGCTATCACTGACAGAATTCTTCAATCACTGCCAGCTAGCTACAAGAGCTTTGCGTTGAACTATAACATGCAAGGGATGAACAAGTCACCCTACGAGTTATTCGCGATGCTGAAAGTCGCAGAGTCAGAACTTTGGATAGAGCATCAAGTGTTGATGGTCAATAAGACCATTGGTTTCAAGAGAAATGGCAAAGGCAAGAAGGGTAACTCCAAGAAGAGCGGAAAACATGTTGCCAATCCGATGAAGAAACCCAAGGCTGGACCTAAGCCGGAAATAGAGTGTTATTATTGCAAGGGGATGGGTCACTAGAAGCGCAACAACCCCAAGTATTTGGCTGATAAGAAGGCGGCCAAAGAAAAATCAGGTATATGTGATATACATGTTATTGATGTGTACTTAACCAACTCTTGTAGTAGTGCCTGAGTATTCGATACCGGTTTTGTTGCTCACATTTGCAACTCGAAGCAGGAACTGCGGAATAAACAAAGGCTGGCGAAGAATGAAGTGACGATGCGCGTGGGAAATGGTTCCAAGGTTGATGCAATCGCCGTCGGCACAGTCCCACTTCAGTTACCTTCAGGATTAGTTATGAACTTAAATAATTGTTATTTAGTGTCTACGTTAAGCATGAACATTATTTCTGGATCTTGTTTATTGCGAGACGGCTACTCGTTTAAGTCAGAGAATAATGGTTGTTCTATTTCTATGAGTAATATCTTTTATGGTCATGCACCCAATGTGAGAGGATTGTTCATATTGAATCTTGATTCTGATGATACACATATACATAACACTGAGACCAAAAGATGTAGAGTTAACAATGATAGCGCGACGTCTTTGTGGCACTCCGCTTAGGTCATATTGGTGTAAAGCGCATGAAGAAAGTCCATTCCGATGGGCTTTTGGAGTCACTTGATTTTGAATCACTTGACATGTGCAAACCATGCCTAGACTCCATTCTCCGGAACAATGGAGCGTGCAAGTGACTTGTTGGAGATCATACATACCCATGTGTGCGGTCCGATGAGTGTGGAGCCACGCGGCGGATATCGCTATTTTCTCACCTTCACTGACGATTTTAGTAGGTATGGATATATCTACTTGATGAAGCACAAGTATGAACATTTGAGAAGTTCAAGAAATTCCAGAGTGAAGTTGAAAATCATCATAACAAGAAGATCAAGTTCCTACGTTCTGAGTTTCGAGTTTGGTGCTCACTTAAGACAATGTGGAATTGTTTCACAGTTGACACCACCTGGAACACCACAGCATAATGGTGTGTCCGAACTTCGTAATCGTACGTTGTTAGATATGGTGCGATCTATGATGTCTCTTACCAATTTTCGGTTATCGTTTTTGGGTTATGCATTAGAGAAAAATGCATTCGCTTTAAATAGGGCACCGTCAAAATCCGTTGAGATGACACCATATGAGCTATGGTATGGCAAGAGGCCAAAGTTGTCATTTCTTAAAGTTTGGGGATGTGATGCTTATGTCAAAAAGCTGGAACCCAAAGCGGAAAAGTGCGTCTTCATAGATTACCCAAAGGAGACAGTTGGGTACACCTTCTATCTCAGATCCGAGGGAAAAGTGTTTGTTGCTAAGAATGGAGCTTTTCTTGAGAAGGAGTTTCTCTCGAAAGAATTGAGTGGGAGGAAGATAGAACTTGATGAGGTTGTAGAACCTCTACTCCCTCTAGATGGTGGCGGAGGGCAGGGAGAAACCTGTGTAGAAGTGACGCCGGTTGAGGAGGAAATTAATGATGATGATCATGAAACTTCGAATCAAGTTCCTATCGGACCTCGCAGGTCGACAAGATCACGTACTGCTCCTGAGTGGTATGGTAATCCTGTATTATCAATCATGTTGTCACACAATAATGAACCTGTGAAATATAAAGAATCAATGGTGGGCCCGGATTCCAACAAATGGATGGAGGCCATGGAGTCCGAGATAGGATCTATGTATGAAAACAATGTATGGACTTTGGAAGTATTACCTAAAGGTCGCAAGGCTATTCAGAACAAATGGATCTTTAAGAAGAAGATGGACGCGGATGGTAATGTAACCGTTTATAAAGCTCGACTTGTGGCAAAGGGTTTTTCACAAGTTCAAGGAGTTGACTACGATGAGACGTTCTTACCGGTAGCGATGCTTAAGTCCGTCCGAATCATGTTAGCAATAGCTGCATTTTTCGATTATGAAATCTGGCACATGGATGTCAAAATGGCGTTCCTTAACGGTTTTCTTAAGGAAGAGTTGTATATGATGCAACCCGAGGGCTTTGTCGATCCAAAGAATGCTAACAAAGTATGCAAGCTCCAACGATCCATTTATGGACTGGTGCAAGCATCTCGGAGTTTGAATAAGCGTTTTGATGAGGTGATCAAAGCATTTGGGTTTATACAAGTTGTTGGAGAATCTTGTATTTACAAGAAAGTGAGTGGGAGCTCTGTGGCATTTCTGATATTATATGTGGATGACATATTGCTGATTGGAAACAATGTGGAGTTTTTAGAGAGCGTAAAAGATTACTTGAACAAGTATTTTTCTATGAAGGACCTAAGAGAAGCTGCTTACATTCTAGGCATTAAGATCTATAGGGATAGATCGAGGCGCCTGATAGGACTTTCACAAAGCACATACCTTGATAAAGTTTTGAAGATGTTCAAAATGGAACAATCCAAGAAGGGGTTCTTGCCAGTATTACAAGGTATAAAGTTGACTAAGACTCAGTGCCCAGTAACTGCGGAAGATAGAGAAAAGATGAGTACCGTCCCTTATGCTTCAGCCATAGGGTCTATCATGTATGCAATGCTGTGCACTAGACCGGACGTCAGCCTGGCCATAAGTATGGCATGCAGGTTTCAAAGTAATCCAGGAGTGGATCACTAGACGACGGTCAAGAATATTCTAAAGTACTTGAAAAGGACTAAGGAAATGTTTCTCGTTTATGGAGGTGATGAAGAGCTCGTCGTACAGGGTTATGTCGATGCAAGCTTTGACACTGATCCGGATGATTCTAAATCTCAAACCGGATACATATTTATTCTTAATGGGAGTGCGGTAAGCTTGTGCAGTTCCAAGCAAAGCGTCGTAGCATATTCTACATGTGAAGCGGAGTACATGCTTGCCTCGGAAGCAGCTAAGGAGGATGTCTGGATGAAGCAGTTCATGATGGATCTTGGAGTTGTGCCAAGCACACTAAATCCAATAACTTTGTTCTGTGACAACACTAGTGCCATTGCTTTAGCAAAGGAACTAAGGTTTCACAAGAAGACCAGACACATCAAACGACGCTTCAACCTCATCCGCGACTATGTCAAAGGAGAGAACGTAAATATTTGCAAAGTGCACATGGATCTGAATGTAGCAGACCCACTGACTAAACCTCTTCCACGAGCAAAGCATGATCAACACCAGAACTGTATGGGTGTTAGATTCATTCCAATGTAAATCGCATAGCAATGTGAGACTAGATTATTGACTCTAGTGCAAGTGGGAGACTGTTGGAAATATGCCCTAGATGCAATGATAAAATAGTTATTATATTTCCTGTTTCAAGATAATCGTTTATTATCCATGCTATAATTGTATTCAATGAAAGCATAACATACATGTGTGGATATATAGACAAAACAATGTCCCTAGCAAGCCTCTAGTTGGCTAGCAAGTTGATCAAGGATGGTTAAGGTTTTCTGACCATATGCAAGTGTTGTCACTTGATAACTGGATCACATCATTAGGAGAATCATGTGATGGACTAGGACCAAACTATAAACGTAGTATGTGATCATGTCATTTTGATGCTATTGTTTTCTGCATGTCAAGTATTCATTCTTGTGACCATGAGATCATGTAACTAACTAACACTGGAGGAATACCTTGTGTGTATCAAACATCACAACGTTACTGGGTGACTATAAAGGTGCACTACAGGTATCTCCGAAGGTGTCCGTTGAGTTAGCATGGACCAAGACTGGGATTTGTCACTCCGTGTGACGGAGAGGTATCTCAGGGCCCGCTCGCTAATACAACATCACGTACAAGCCTTGCAAGCAATGTGACTCAAGTGTGAGTCACGGGATCTTCTATTACGGAACGAGTAAAGAGACTTGCAGGTAACGAGATTGAAATAGGTATAAGGATACCGACGACCAAATCTCGGGCAAGTAACATACCGAAGGACAAAGGAAATGTTATACGGGATTATATGAATCCTGCACAGAGGTTCATCCGATAAGATCTTCGTAGAATATGTAGGATCCAATATGGACATCTAGGTCCCGCTATTGGATATTGACCGAGGAGTGTCTCTGGTCATGTCTATGTAGTTCTCGAACCCGCAGGGTCTGTACACTTAAGGTTCGATGATGTTTTAGTATAGTTGAGTTATATGTGTTGGTGACCGAAGGTTGTTTGGAGTCCCGGATGAGATCACAGACGTCACGAGGGATTCCGGAATGGATCGTAAAAGAAGATTGAAATGTAGGATGGTTTCATTTGGTTACCGGAAAGATTTCGGGCATTACCGACAGTGTACCTGGAGTGAAGAATGGGTTCCGGGTATTCACCAGGAGGGGACCACCCATCCGGGAGTGAGCCCAGTGACCCTAAGGTGGTGCACCAGCCCTTAGTGGGCTGGTGAGGCCATCCCAAGAGGGCTATGACGCCACAAGTGGAAAAAAACCAAAGCAGAAGAAAAAACAAGGAAAGAGGGAGGTGGGAAGGAAGGAGTGGACTCCTTCCCCCAAACCGAATTAGGGTGGGAGTCCACCTCCTCCCAATCGGCCTGCGCCCTTGGGGCTCCCTTAAGCCCCAAGGCTAGCCCTTCCCCTCCTCCTATATATATTGGTGCTTTTAGGGCTTTTGATACAGAAATTTGCCACATGCAACTCAAACCTATACCATGTAGTTCTTCCTCTAGATCGGATTTCTGCGGAACTCGGGCGGAGCCCTGCAGGAGTAGATCATTACCGCCACCGGCGCGCCATCACACTACCGGAGAACTAATCTACTTGTCCATCTCTCGTGCTGGATCAAGAAGGCCAAGACCGTCATCGAGCTGTACGTGTGCTGAACGCGGAGGTGCCGTCCGTTCGGCGCTATATCGGAACGGATCGTGAGGCGACGTGATCTGAATCACGAAGCTGTACAACCACATCAACCGCGTTTCTTATCGCTTCCCGCTTAGTGATCTACGAGGTATGTGGATCTAATCTCCCCTCGTAGATGAACATCACCATGATAGGTCTTCGTGTGCGTAGGAAAATTTTTGTTTCCCATGCAACGTTCCCCAACACCATGCATAGGAAGCTCCAAAGAGCTCACGAGCTCTCTCTCCTGACCCCTCTCTTATCTCATCTCTCCTCGAGCCTCTGTTGCACTTGCATCTCTCCCCCTCTCCCTTGGGCTCCTCCAGAGCTTCCCCTTGAGCCCCCTCTCCTCCCAAGCTCCATCCTCTACTCCCATGGCCGCCATGGCCAGCTTCGGCTGTGTAGAAGTGCCCCGGGAGCCCCTACAGCTCTCCACTTCTCCTCTCCCTCCATGGGTGTCCGTAGAACCCTATTCTCTCCTCGGTTGGCCACACCGCCTCGGTCATATGCCGGCCCTCCATCGCTCTCCAGCATGGGGAGAGGCTCCAAGGTGAAGCGGCTCGCTGCCACGAGCGCTTCTATGGCTGGAGCACTACCGGAGGGGCCGGAGCCGCCAGGATGAAGAGCAGGCGCGTCGGGCCTCCCCTCCTCTCCCGGGGAACGCGGGAGCACGCAAGGACGAAGAAGGGCCTGCCAGTGGGGCCGGTGACCTCACTGGTCAGCCTCTAGGCTGTCGGCTGGGCCCGTCGGTCAGGTTAAGTGGAGACGCCCCCGCGGGCGCTACATTTCCCACCGCCAAAAGCGCATTCGGCTAAGTGGGCCATCGGTGTGGCCTTCTCAGGAACCTGCAGAGGTTGCTGGGCCGCCCATGGCGCCCAGGCACTATCTGCCTCCCAGTGCGCCTTCTGGTTAAGCCCTCTCCTTTCCTTTTTCTTTTATCAGGAAATTCCAAAATCCTTAGTAAATTCATTCTTGCTCCAAATTTGATGATTCAAATTTCTACAAGTTCCTAAATTCAAGATCTATCCAAATATATGCATGGCACATTTTTCCAGAGCAACTTTCTGTGGTATTTTTATTTAAATCCAAATTTGGATATTTTAAGCACCCCCTTGTGAAATCCCTAGAGGGCTCAAATCAACTCCAAATGGAGTGATTCCAATTTCCAGAGACATATTAAATCATTCCCTAATTTCATAGCCAAGGTGGACATATTTATCTACCTTGTTTCTGTTGTATTAAATAAATAACTCCTTTTGCTATTTATTCCATGTTATAAAATTCCTAAAATATTCATTTCAACTCCAAATCCAGTAAAACAACTTCCTAAATGTTTCTAAAATTATGCTCCGTAAAATGAGTGTCTCCACTCATTTTATCAGAATGTTATCTGTAGACTTCTTTTAGGATCACCTATTCTTCCTTTCATCCATTCAAAATTCCCTGATGAGCCAAATCTCCTATAACAAGCTTGACGTATTTTTCTTATGATGAGAGAGTTCCAAGAAAAAAAATAACTTCCAGTTTTATAGCACTTTTGTTTCTGCTTGTTGTTGGCTTACTGTGTTGTTTCCGACGTTAGTTCAGGAGTAGATGGAGTACTCGGAGTTGGACCGGAAGACCTCGAAGACCCAGAGGACTTATGTGAGCAAGACAAGCAGCCCTTTGACCATTTGTGAGCATATGTTATATTGCATGCTAGTAAAGCAAATATTTCCATTGCATGTGATCGTAAAAGATTCGGTAAATCATTGAAGTGATGTTATCGATGGCTCCTCTGGAGCACTTGCATTTTGAGCATGATCCTACCACCTATGAGGGTCACGCTAATACCATCTTGACAAGTAGAGCTACGGATAGTGGAAGCATGAGCATGAGGATGGTATATATCAAAGCTTTATGAAAACCCTTCGGGTGCCACTAATGCCCGAGGGTGATGATGAGTTAGGTGGCCAATTTTGGTGAAGTGGTGCACCGGGTATTTTGGTGTGAGTGGTTTCAGAAATGGGATTCGAATTATGATGTGTCGACCGTCCCAACCTTACATGCGCAACCACATTACCCCTTTACGGGACGGGGCTTTGTTGATTACTCTGGTCGGTGCTAGCAAAGACCCACATTACTAGTGGTGGGAGTGATGTGTGGTCACTCTCATGACGGAGTCGTGCCAGGTAGGACGACTATGCCGTTTTTACGTGTTCCTGTCACACCGTTGGTCCCCGCATGGATGGTACTGTCGAGAGTTAGTCCTCGTAAGACGTACATCATGTGGGTTGGGTACCAATCGAGTGGATCTCTTTGTCTAGTATCGTCAGGGGAAAGGCATTGATCGGGTACTTACCTGGGGTATATTATATACCGCGAGTCGTGGATGACACAGAAGTTTTCCGGATCTCGTGGGTACATCATACAAACTCTCTAGAATGTAAAACTATTCGAATAGCCGTGTCCACGGTTAAGGACAGTTGGGTGGTGCTGCTTAAACTACGTACAGTCATATCCACATAAACCAAATGTGTGTGTGTTTAATGGTGTTATCTGAAAGAGTGGATATGAGCAAGTTTGGTGACTTGGCATGTCGGGTGAACCCGAAGTGTTCAACCCACAATAGATATATTGATATTTGTAACCTGTTCTTCTAAATTCCATCAAGCTTATGTTGCACATCCATCTATGATCATGTTTATTTATAGTTAAGTTGCCATCCTCCAATACTGCAAATTGCTGGTTATCTTACATGCTGCAATATCCTCATCATGGGCTGATTGTGAGTACCTTCAAACATACTCATTGGCTTGACACTAGTTATTTCATTGACCAGGTATGAGGGAATAGGAAATGGTGAAGAGCACCCTGGTGACGTTCCTGCAAGCTAGGACACTTCCCAGTAAGAATGCATGAAGGTTAAGGATGATGGCATGGGTTCACGCTTTCGACCAATATTTCCACTATTGGTCAAGTTTGGTGTGTTGGCCTTCAAGGCCCCATATATGTAAGACTTGACTGCAATGGTCATTTATTGTATCAAACTGTATGTTTGGATGTAAGACTCTTGTTATTCAGTTTCTGTGTGTTCGGTGAGCATTGATCTCTAGGATCACTGAGCACGTTCATTCGTCGATCTCTACTCATAAGTCGGGGTCCCCACAACTTGACCAAGTAAGCATTTTCTCATGTAACACCTTTATACACACCCACACACTTTGTTTATCCACTTCCTTGATCGTGGACACGACTATTCGAATAGTTTTACACTCTACAGAGATTGCGCATTGTACCCACGAGAACCGAGAAACTTCCGTGTCATCCATGGCTCGCGGTATATAACATACCCGAGGTAAGTACCCAATCATTACCTTTCCCATGGCGACACTAGACAAAGAGTCCACTCGATTGGTACCCAGCCTACATGATGTACGTCTTGCTAGACCGTATCATCCATGCTGGGACCAATGGTGTGCCCGGAACATGTAAAAACGGCATAGTCGACCTAACTGGTGCGATCCCGTCATGAGAGTGACCACATATCACTCCTGCCACTAGTAATGCGGGCTCTTTGCTAGCACAACTAGAGTAATCAACAAAGCCCCGTCCCATAAAGGGGTATCGTGGTCGCACATGTAAGGTTGGGACGGTCGATAAATCTTAAATCTAATCCCATTTCCGAAACCACTCACACAAAACCTTTCCGGTACACCACTTCTTTCTCAAGTGGCCATCCAGCTCAACACCATCACCCTCAGGCATTAGTGGCACCCGACGGGGTTTTCGAAAAACCTTTGATATCACCTCTGTGTTACCATCACCATGCATATGCTCATCCTATGCGTAGCACTACTATCTACTTGTCAACTTCTTATCAACATGACCCTCATAGATGGTAAGGTCATGCTCAAATGAAAGTGCTCTAGAGGAGCCCTCGGTAACACCATGCCGAGGGTGTACCGATTAATCATGATCATATACGTCGGAATAAAATATTCAACATGGCATGCATAAATATTTTCTTAGACATGGTCAAAGGGCTGCTTGCCTTGATCAGCTAGCTATCCGATGTCTTCGAGGTCTTCGGGTCCAAGTCCTTCGTCAAACGCGTGATCTATCGTCGTAATAGAAATAATAATAATAAGGACCACAACCAAAAATTGAGTACAAACTCAGATAAAAAAATGTTACCCTATTATGTAAAATCCTATTATTATTTATCAAAATATTTGTTTCTGGTTTTGGGATGAAAAAACATTTTTAGAATCTTTTTAATAGAAGTTAAAAATACTTAAACTATGTTTTAAAATAAACCCGTGCATAAAAGTTTTCATAAAAACTCCACAAACAACACTATTAAATACTACACAATTTTACAAGAATTATGGTGGAAAAATATTTAAGTTTGGATATGTAATTAATCATGTGGATTTACTTTTATAAACCAGAATTAAAAATAAAGGACAAGGTCATGCTTGTGATGCTTGATGTGATGTTTGCTTGCTTGCCTATTGCTTGTGTTTCAATCAAATGCTCCTGCTACTCTCCAAACTGACCTACTTGACCCAAACCATTGCCTAATGATCATGCCATGTGTGTAGGACCAAAAACTATTTTTACCAAATATTATTTTCACCAAAAAGCATTTCCTTGATTTAAGCTTTCAAAACACGTGAGTTCGGATCTGTACTACATGTCCTCAAATTAGGGAAGTTATTTTTCACCAAATGTTTTATTTAAAACCCATTATCAAAATTACTTCCCAAAACCACAATATTATTATTTTAAATGTTATTTTACTATTTTATTTAAATGCCGTCCTGTGAGGCCAGAAATGGTCTGAAGCAAAGTTATTTTATTGCTTTCAAAATATTTGAGAAAAATTTAAGGAAACTCAGTGGACATATATATTTCATATATATGAGTTTAAACACATGGTCATGTTCAAAATATTGGGCAGAACCCTTCAAAACCCTCCCTGCCTATTTCAAGCTTTTGAAATATTTCTATAAGAAATATTCTCAACAAATTCCTGTAAAATTCTAGCATGTCACATGTGATGTATGTGATGATATTGCCAAGTTTCATATCAATCCAAGTTGATTCGATTCACTTAATTATTCTAAAACCCTATCTGTCCAGATCCAAGTTTGAGCAACTCTACATTGCCAAGTGTCTCCAATTGTCCTCAAATTTGGTGGACATGCTGATACTCCAATAATGCATCCAGACCAAGTGGTGCATCAAGGAGAATAGAAGAACTTGTCCCAAGACCCTCAAAACCCTCTCTGTTGATTTCTGACTTTGGGAATCTTTACATTATAAAGTTTCTCCAATTGATCCCAAACTTTTTGGACATTCTTTTATGCTCAAATAATGCCCCCACACCAAATATTGGATTCGTGGGAATTGATTTGAATAGTTTTGTTAGAAGAAGGTCATTTCTGCCCATTTCATAGGTTTTCCTAGTCTACATTGGTAACTTTCTCCACCAAATCCCACATTTTGTGTCCAGGCTTATTTGCATCTATTATGAGATCCTGTTAAGTTTCATATCAATTGGAATCCATCTGTTAGCCCTAACATCCATCAAACACCTTGTGTACACTCACCGAAATTACTACGTTGGCCCCTTCCACTATTTCCCTTGAGCTTAAACTTTTATCACAACTCTCTATAGTTACCTTTTACCTCCAGTAACCTTGCCAGGTCCACTAGTCAACTACTGGAGGATGACTCCATCTATTTACCTCTCATTTTCACCTTTGCGGCAACATTTTTACCCCTCTTGTTGTACTTCTGCTTAAGCCAAAGCCCCCACTTTCTTCTAGGATATCTCTAGCATGCTAATGCACCATTTCATATCAAAATATAGCATGCTCATGTGGGAAAAACGAGCATCACATCTGAAACTTGATTTCTGGCAGAATTATAGCCTTGAACTGCAACTGTTGGCTAAACTCCTCCCCCGACCTGAAAATTTGCAGGACTGTAGTCCTTCCATGCCTAAGTCTATTAGACATGGTTTCACCCCATCATGTCTCTAGTAAGCACCCTCATTTCCAACCTTAAGTTTGTTGTTGCAAACTTAATTGTAGTCAAACCCCAGTCTAAATGGATCCACTTGGGTTCAAACTCCACCAGTCCTTCGTGGCACGCATGCCTGGCATGCTTGACACCTTGGCCTGGCCAAGGGTGGCCTGGGACACAGGTGGCCATGGTGACCACCACCCTGGCATGCAATAAGGGTGATCTACACTTTGTTTTCTTCCTCCAGGCCATATCCGATCGTTGCACCTTGTCTAAGAACGCCACGGGACCCCCCTTGACCAGGACAACCCCTCCCCGATGCCAAGATGCAGCTCAGGTGGCTCAGGCACGTATGGCCACCTTGCACAGAGTGCACCAGGAGCTCCCGAGACAACCTTCGACTGACCCCTCCATTTGAAGCTCTCCCCCAAGCCCCTCTCGGCCATATTCCCCCTCTCCACCTCCAGCAAGCCCAGGGAACTAGCAACTCTTGCTCTAGGGCTCTCCATCGCCGGCAAAAGCCGAAGCGCTGCCGCCGGCCCTCCTACAAATTCGAGCTCCTCCAAGCCCTTTCCCTCGCTCGGATGTGCCAGGATGGCCCTCCACTGCGCAAGCTCCCCCGTGCCCCTCTTCTTCCCCTAGGTGGCCGGGAACGCCACCCCCCCCCGCCCGCAACGGTCGTCGCTGTCCTCCGGCATGGCTGAGGCCTTGTCCCCAGCATTCCCCTTCTGGAATGGGTCCACAAGGGTGACGCAGACACCCCCCGGGCCTCCGGTGGCTGGAGCACCATCAGGGTGGTGGCTGGAGCGACGGGGTGGATGCATGCATCATCCGGTCTTGCCTTCCCCACCTCCTCCTGTTCAAGCGGGAGGAAGGAGTTGGACGTGGTGGGTGGGCCACAACTGTAAGCGGCACATTGCCCGGCCCCCTGCCTTAAGTGGCCGTGCCCCGCTGGACTCCGCCTCCCCGTGAAGAAAGCGCCCCTGTGCAAATACGCCTTCGGCTGGCTGTCCCCTGGCCAGCCCGATCCATTGGGCCGGCCTAGCTCCTCCCCAGCGTGAGTGGGCGCAATACAACCCGTGGTATTAACCCCCTTTTTCCATTATATTTCTTTTAGCAGAAACTTCAAAAACCCATAAAAAATCATTTGAAGTTCAAATCTGATGATTCAAATTTCTACAGGTTCCTTAATTCAAGGTCTATCCAAATATGTGCATGGCACATTTTTCCAGAGCAAGTGAATATATTTAGCCCCACCTTGCAAAAATCATATGGGGTTCAAATCAACTCCAAATGGAGTGGTTCCAATTTCCACAGCCTTATTATATCATGCACTATTTTTGAAGCATTAGTCAACATTTTTATCTGGCATGCTTTTGTTGCATTAAATAAATAGCTCCTTTTGCTATTTATTCCATGTTATAAAATCCCTAGAATATTCATATCAACTCCAAATACAGTGAAACAACTTCCTAAATATTTCTAAAATCATGCTCTCTTTATTGAGTGCCTCCACTCATTTTTAACAGAATGATTTCTGTAGGCTTCTTTAAGGATCACATATTTCTCCTTTCGTCCATTCAAAATTCCCTCGTGGTCCAAATCTCCTAGATTAAGCTTTAGGTATTTTTATTATGACCAGAGAGGCCCAAGAAAAATAAAACTTCCATTTGTGTAGCACTTTGTTCTGCTTGGTGTGTGGCTTACTATGATTGTTTCCAACGATAGTTGACGGGTAGACGGAGTACTCAGAGTTGGACCGGAAGACCTCGAAGACCCCGAGGACTTATGTGAGCAAGGCAAGCAACCCTTTGACCAGGTCTAAGAAATACTTCTATGCATGACACATTGGTTACTCTACTAAGATGCTTATAGTTAAGGATGATCGGTGAACCCCGGCATGGTGTTTCCGATAGCTCTTCTGGGGCACTTGCATTGAGCATGACCCTACCATATATGAGGGTCAAGCTGATAATATATTGACAAGTAGACAGTAGTGCTACGCATAGAAAGAGCATGTGCATGGTGATGGTAACATAAAGTTGATATCAAAGGTTTTACGAAAACCCCGTCGGGTGCCACCAATGCTGGAGGGTGATAATAAGATAGGTGGCCACTTGTGAAGACGTGGTGCACCAAGAAATATTTTGTGTGCCTGGTTTTGGAAATGGGATTAGATTTATGATGTGTCGACCGTCCCAACCTTACATGTGCGACCACGATACCCCTTTATGGGATGGGGCTTTCTTGACTACTTAGGTCGGTGCTAGCAAAGAGGCCAAATTACTAGTGGCAGGAGTGATATGTGGTCACTCTCGTGACGGGGTCGTACCAGGTAGGTCGACTATGCCATTTTTACGTGTTCCGGGCACACCGTTGGTCCCCGCATGGATGATACAGTCTAGAGTTGGTGCTCGTAAGACGTAGATCATGTGGGATGGGTACTAATCGAGTGGACTCTTTGTCTAGTGTCCTCAGGGGAAGGCAATGATTGGGTACTTACCTCGGGTATGTTATATACCGTGAGTCGTGGATGACACGGAAGTTTCCTGGATCTCGTGGGTACAGCCACTACTGGAAAACAGATTTTTGCCATCTGCCTAGTCTTTGCCGTCAGCTAGCTGATGGCAAAGAGTGTCTTTGCCGTCAGCTTCAGCAAAACAAACGGCAAAGCACAGGCTGATGGCATAGAGTGTTTTTGCCATCAGTCACATCTTTGTCGTCTGCTAGCGGACGACAAAGAGTCCGGAGGCAGACGACAAAGATGTAGATGGGCCCACCTGACCGCGGGGTGGTTAGTCAAACTGAAGTTAGACCTTTCTCGTCTGCTAGCGGATGGCGAAGAGTTCGGTGGTAGACGGCAAAGAGTCTAGACTCTTTGTCGTCCGCCGGCAGACGGCAACGCGCTAACTCCGTTAACGGATCCTTCCTTCCTCCCTACCCCACCCCTCTCTCTTTGTAACGGTCACCCTGCGTGCCCCTCTCTCTCTCTCCCAATCCACGCGCCCCTCTCTCTGTAACGGCCGCCGCAACCACCGTCTCCCCGCATCCCCCGTCGTGCCGCCACCCCTGTCACCCCCACCGCCGCCCCTATCGTCCCCGCCGCCACCGTCGCGCCACCACCACCGTCCCGCCGCTGCCCCACCTCGCCCCCGCTGCCACACCACTGTCGCGCCGCCACCCCTGGCGCCCCCGGTGCCGCCCCGCCACCCCCAACACCCCGGCCCCTCCACAGCCGCCCCTCCCGGTGATCCCCCACACCCCCACCCCCACCCCCCACCCGCATTATTTTTAGTAGTTTTATTATTTTTAGTAGTTTTAGTAGTTTTAGTAGTTGTTATTGTTAGTAGTTTTAGTGGTAGATTTAGTTAGGTTAGTAGTTTTATTTAGGTTAGTTAGTTAGCTTGGTTAGTTAGGTGGAGGAGGAGAAGGGGAGAAGAGGAGGAGGAGGAGGACGAGAAGAGGAGAAGAAGAAGAGGAGTAGGAGGAGGAGGAGGACGAGAAGAAGAAGAAGAAGAAGAAGAAGAGAAGAAAAAAATAAGAAGGAGAAGAAGAAGAAGAAGAAGAAGAAGAAGAGAAGAAAAAAAATAAGAAGGACAAGAAGTAAAGAAGAAGAGAAGAAGAGAATAAGAAAAAATAAGAAGGAGAAGAAGAGAAAAAAAGAAGAAGAAGTTGTTTTTTTAATGTTTGGTATTTCGTGGTAGCTAGATTCGTTTTTAGTTACTTAGTGGTAGATTCTATTTTTGTTATAGTGGTAGATTCTGTTTTTGTTATTTTTTTGCTGCTTAGTCCTATCTAGGTTTAGCGATAGGTTTAGTTAGCTTGGTTAGTTAGGTTAGTTAGCTTAATAGAAAGAATAGGAAGAAGAAGAAGAGGAGGAGGAGGAGAAGAGGAGAAGAGGAGGAGGAGGAGAAGAAGAAGAAGAAGAATAAGAAGAAGAAGAGGAGGAGGAGAAGACAAAAATAAGAAGGAGAAGAGGAAAAGAAGAAGAAAAGAAGAAGAGAAGAAGAAGAGAAGAAGAATACCTTCTCCTCCTCCTTCTTCTCCTCCTTCTTCTCCTCCTCCTCCTTCTCCTTCTTGATTTCTTCTTCTTCTTCTCCTCCTCCTCTTTCTTATCCTCTATTTTATTCTCCTGACCTTATTTTCCCCAACAATGAGATAATTAGCCCATTTAGCTACAAAATAGCATGAAAACCTTGGTTAGCTCATGAATATTATATTCTTAACTTGTTTTCCTCTAAAATGACATAATTAGAATATTTGTGTTGATCGGGTGGATTTACATGTGATAGTTGTCGCGTCGCTGTGAGGTCTGTTGTGCAAAGACCTGCCCGTGCGTTGTACGAGCTCCGCCCCTGAATTCGTGGGTCAGTACAACTTTCATCTCTTCCCCACCCCTTCATTTACTGTGGCTTGGTTTCCGGATGAAACTTTCTAGATTTAGGTAATTAAATTAATTTATCAGTATGCATGACCAGTATGCTTCTCCCGTTCGAATGGGCGACATCTATAAATATGCATGTCTTTGCCTATTTATAACCGCCATCCTTTCGTATTGTCGAACATTATCCATGGACAGCCAGAGTATGTGTAGATTGGGTTCGTTTTCCCGTATGCTGTGCTCTGGATCCGATGCGGAATTTTGTCAGTGCCTCCCTGTTGTTCTTCGGATGCACATCCTCTCTGTTTATTGCAGAGACGTGTATCAGGAGAATAACGGGGAGGTGCTACCGAAATTTTGCATTGGATCCGGAGCAGAGCATGGAAAAACGAACCCAATCTACACATACCCGGGTGGGATTAGGACCTATCTTTACCTATTAGCGTGTAGGTTGCTTGGACGTAATAAAAATGGCGAACCTGATTAACCGATGAATATAAATCCTAAATTATATATAAATATATTTCTTCTGTCTTTAGTAGCTAGGCAAGATGAGTGATCGTGCGTTGATGTATACCGGTCACCCTAGTCAGAAAGAGATGACGAAAGAATGGTTTGAAAAAGTAAGGAATTTGTGAAAGCCGCATTCGCAAATGGCCACGAAAGAAACTATTGCCCCTGTCCTGGATGCGATAACTATAAAAAGACGACAGAGGCTGTAATGATTAAACACCTGCAGAGGAGGGGTTTTAAGCCTAATTATACGGTGTGGACATGTCATGGTGAGTCTATACAATGCACAAGAGCTGAGGTGGTCCGTCGTCGCACGGACGAGCATGGTACCGGATCGAAGACATGGTGCAAGACTTTGATGATGCTCGGGATTCGGAAGATGAGCTGGAGGAATCTGGAAAGGCCTTTTATGAAATGTTGGAGTCTTCAAAATGTCCTCTGCATGAGCACACTAAGCTCTGTCAGCTGGATGCAATTGCACAAGTAATGGCTCTGAAGGCTTAGTTCAACTTGGGAAGAGAATGCTACGACACGATGATGACACTATTTGGACGCTTCCTACCCAAAGGCCATGTCATGCCTGCAAACATGTACCAGTCAGACAAAATACTTCGTGTATTTAAGATGCCCTATGAGAAGATAGATGCATGTGAGAAAGGATGTGTCTTATTTAGGAAGGAGTATGCACACTTGGACTATTGTCCCAATTGCGAGTCTTGCAGGTATCTTGTGGTAGACAACGGTATGGGTGAGAAGAGGCAGACCAAAATCACAGTTAGTGTTCTTAGGTATATGCCAATCGTACCAAGACTTCAACGTCTTTTCATGGTCGAAGAGACAGCCAGACAGATGACATGGCACAAATTGGGTGAAAGAACCAAACTAGATGCGGATGGGAATAAGATGGTGGTACACACATCGGATGGGGAAGCGTGGAAACATTTCGATGGATTGCATCAGGATAAAGCGGCAGATCCAAGGAATCCTCGAGTCTGCGCCGCCACGGATGGTTTTAATCCCTTCGGCATGACGGAACCCAATACAGTTGTTGGCCTGTATTTGTCATTGCACTCAATCTCCCCCCCGGGTAGATTATGCAAAGAAAGAACATATTTCTGACGTTGATAATTCCAGGGCCCAATTATTCGGGGAAGAATATGAATGTGTACCTGCAACCGCTTAAGGATGAATTGGAAGAAGCTTGGGATAATGGAGTCAAGACATACGATGCTGCTAGAAAAGAAAACTTCAAAATGCATGTGTGGTACATGTACTCTATGCATGACTTGCCAGCGTATGCGCTATTCTCTCGATGCTGTGTGCATGGAAGGTTCCCGTGCCCCCAATGCAAGACAGCTCTTTCAGTTTCATTGGTTGGAGGAGGGTCGGAAGTATTCTTGCTTTGACTTGCATAGACAGTTCCTGGATCCTGACCATCAGTTCAGAAAAGACAAGAAGAACTTTACCAAAGGTAAAGTTATCAAAAACTTGGCACCACCTGCGTTGATAGGCCAACAGATCCTGGATCAGTTAAAGGCCCTCGAGCCTGATCCAGAGCGTCCAAGGTATTTCAAGGGGTATAATTCAAAACACGCTTGGACTCACAAGCCATGATTCTGTGATCTGCCTTCCTTCAAAGACCTCCTTCTTCCACACAATATCGACATGATGCACACTGAAAAGAATATCGAAGAGGCTATTTTTGGTACATTGTTCGACATAGATGGGAAGACAAAGGATAATACTAAGGCTAGAGTCGATCAAGAGACACTATGTCATAGACCGTTACAAAACATGCGAGAAGGCAAAGGAAAGCAGAAGTGGTCGAAGCCAAAGGCCTGGTTCAATCTTGGAAGGCCAGCTATGAGGGAAATTATCTTGTGGGTCAAAATGCACTTGATGTTCCCCGATGGGTATGCAGCGAATCTAAAGAGGGGAGCGAGTCTTGAAAAATTAAAAATCTTTGGTCTCAAGAGTCATGATTGGCACATATGGCTAGAGCGGGTAATGCCGGTGATGTTACGTGGCTTTATTCTTGCGGATGAATGGCTAGTAATGGTGGAGCTGAGCTATTTCTTCCGTGTTCTTTGTGCGAAAGAATTGTCGCCTGGCGTGGTAGAAGACATGGAGGATTTTCCACCGGAGTTGTTGTGCAATTTAGAGAAGATCTTTCCACTGGGCTTCTTTAATCCAATGCAGCATTTGATTTTACATCTACCGACCGAGGCAAGATTGGGTGGGCCCGTGCAAGATCGTTGGTGCTATGCAACTGAGAGGATGCAGAAGACCCTTCGAGCTAAATGTAAAAATAAGCGTAGAATTGAAGCATCGATGGCTGAGGCATTCATTACTGAGGAGGTGGCAAACTTTGTGACAGCGCACTACGAAGCCAAAAATCATCATTTGCATAATCCGAAGCCTCGGCACAATGATGCAGACCCTAAAAAAGGTGGGTCCAACCTCAGCCTATTCAAAGGGAAGCTCGCACCAGCCGGTGCTTCGAAACCAATAACGTTGGATGTCGAAGAATGGCGGAACATTTCGTTGTATATCTTCAACAACCTAACTGTCGTGGTTTTGTCACGGCAGATGTCCTCGTGAAAGGACTTAGTGTTGGAGCCATCGCACCTTGGTGGCGACTCAAAGGGGTTATGTGGGAACGAGACAGATTTACCCAGGTTCGGCCCCTCGTCAAGAGGTAAAAGCCTACGTCCTGCTTAGAGTTTGTATTGATGATGTTTCGATTACAAGGGGGCGTAACTCGCCTGACCTAGCACTCGATAATTTCTAACCTACCCTCTCCTTCCCGGGGACTCGCCTTTATATACAGGCCGAGTTCTTAGGGTTTACAAGGGTCCTTTCCTTTACACAAATCATGATTCTTCCGATCTCTAAATCGCCATCTTTCCAAGACTAGGAGATCTTCTCTACTATGGACTTCTCCCAAAGCTCCTAAACCGCCATATGACTCCCGGCCTTGCTGGACCAAGGCCGGAACCACTCGGAGATGAGTCACCAACTTGGGTGACCCGGCCCAACTAGGGTGGGTTACCCAACAGATAATATCCCCAACATTAGGCCCCAGATTGACTAGAATTTTTTTCACGCCAATATCCTTACTCAGTCAGGGGCGATTCATCTCACTCTTTTTGCGCACCATGCATTTAAACCGCCATCTGTTGCGGAAAACTCAAGTCGCCGAACCACTTCTCGTCGGCGCCTTCTTATCCCATTAATCCCGGAAGAGATGATGACGTAATCTCCAACGGATCCTTCGGTATCGCTATCCCGAAAAATTCTGGGCGCCATGACGGCGAATATTTATCTTTTTGGTAGTTACCGCTCGTGGCGCCTCGATCCTGGCGCTCGACCTGATAAATAGGCGGGAGGAGGAGACAGGGCACATTTCCACCTACCCATCTTGTCACCCTCTTCTTCCTCGCTGTCACACCGAGAGCTTCGTCGCCACCCGAGAGTTCCGTCGCCCCCCGAGAGTTCCGTCGCCGCCCGAAAGTTCCGCCGCCGCCCGAGAACTCCACCGTTGCCCGAGAACCTCGTCATCGCCCGATGGCTTCACCGTCGTCCGAGAACTTCGTCGCTGCCAGAGATCTTCTCCGCCTCTTCGAGATCTTCGTGGCCGTCTGAGATGTTCTTCACCGTCGGGGAACTTCCGAACGCGCGACGCTCACCGTGAATCTCTCTTCGGACACCCCTAGCCGCACTTACCAGGTCAGCCTCCCGCCATTGTAGGCAGATCTAAGCTTTTCGAAGTTCATGTCCACAGTTCCTTTTAGAACATCACGAATAGCTTCGTAGTTCCCGGCTAGTTGGTGGTAACGATAGGCGAACACAGCAACATTCTCCATATCCCCAGTTGTTTAGGCTTGATCGCAAACTTAAAAAGGCTTCTCACCGTATCAACCACACTGTTTTTCACCCTAGTCATAGGCCGTTTTATCCAGACCTTTTCGCATCCATTTCTGTCTGACCGGTAGATCCATATATTATTGCTTGTCGCGTGGAACCTGTTTATAGTTTCATACTTCACCATCTTGACAAACACTACTGAAGCTCTGAAAAACCTCTCCTTTAAGTAGTATGAATTTCATAAGTCGCCCTGGTACCCTGACCCGGACCTTTATCGGCGAGTCAAAAAACTCTTTCAGTTATCAGGCAGACTGTTTTGGCGAGTCAAATGATCTGTTTCACTGATCAGTAGATATTTGGCGAGTTAATTTACCCGTAATTTTGTCCCTTTGTAGCATGGGCACTGTTTTCAAAAGTGATTGGCTCCCGACCAAGGTTGACGATACTCTCCTTAATAACTATGTGCAAACGGGGAATCTGGACCCTCAAGAGGTTATCGGTTGGCGCTCCGGGTTAGGAGAGGAGATCCCCAACCCGAAAGAAGGGGAGATTGTTGTTTTTGTTGAACATCTTGAACGAGGTTTTAAGCCGCCCGGATCAAAATTCCTCAGAGATGCCCTGACCTTTATGAATGTCCGTCTTCAGGACTTAGGACCTAACTCGATGAGAAATTTATGCCAGTTCCAGGTGTTCTATGAGGCCTACTTGCGGATGGAACCCTCAGTTCCTTTATTCTGGTACTTCTTTCATTTGAATCGCCAGACAGAATTTTCCAACGGCCCTAGTTTGGAGTTTGGAGGTGTCAGTGTGCAACGCCATAGGGATAGTTCATTCCCGTCACTCGCCACGCCAAGCCATCCCAAAGGCTGGGGCGAGTCTTGGTTTTACTGCCAGGAGACTTCGCCTGAGGGTGAGAACAAGCTTCTTGGCTATAGGAAGGATCGCCTTCCAACAAATTTCAAACTCCCGGACAAGCTCACCGAAGAAGAGGAGTCAGACTTTATCCCAGTACTATCCGAGTTAAGATCTCTGACAAACAACGGCCTTACTGGGGTTGACTTAATCCGCTGCTAGGTCGAATGGCGTATCCTCCCTTTAAGTCGCCGGGACGGCTTAATGTGTGATTTTGATGGTACCCTGGATCACCCTCAGTGCTACTTCCACACAACACTGACAGAAAAGGATATTGTAACCATTATCAAAAAATTGACCGGCGAGCCAGCAGCCAAGTGCGGTCAAATAGGTCTTAAACCGTTCTGCAAGATCAACCCGGCACCAAAGGTAAATAACATAACCCGCCACTTGTTTTTATTCCTTCCGTCTTACTTGGGCTAAAAACTCTTATGAATAAAAAATACCGTTTCAGAAAGGTGACAAATTCTGGTCCAAGAGGCCAAAAAAGATGGCCATGCAGCAAGCCAGGCCGCCCCCGAAGAAGAAGTCCAAGGGCAAAGGCAAAGCCGCTGTCACTGAGCCTTCTGACGCCGATGAATCCCAAGTCGGCGACGTACTTTCAGAGGTAAAAATCCATCCTCTTTCAACTCGCCCTTCATTGTTGACAGTTTTGTATTTACGCCTGTGTAACTCTTGTGTAGAATGAGGAAAATGAAAGCCAGGAAGACTCCATAGAGGTAATTTCTGTTTCCTCCGACTCATCTTTCCTCCACCTAAGCCGGCCAGGCGAATTTGTGGGAAAGTTCCCTTCTCACACCCAAATGCTTGTTTGGATCCAAATTTCCTTCTGAAGAAAGCGCAACATGCCTCAAATCGGAAAAATCGAAGTCATTCTGGAAACTTGGTGTCCGGGTTACCAACAAGAACCAAGAAAAGGAAAAATGATGTATCTTTTAATAGCACCTCTTCATTTCCATTTGGATCGTGTTTATAACTCGCTCACATCTTGAAGTGTTATTTTTGCAGAGTTCTCCTCCTTCATCCGGCGACTCAGTGATGTCAGCACTCCCACCGATGATCCGTGTCCCAGGGTAAGTCTTTTATTACTTTTACCTTGTCCTGATGGTGGTAATGTCTGTTTCTTTAAGCACACCCTCTTCTCCCCTTAGGGCACAGGCAAAGAAGAGGAAAACTGGCGGGTCAACTCCCATTATAGCTTCGGAGGCTATTGAAAAATCGGCGCCGATCCAGGATAACCTGGACCAAGACAAACCTGAAGATCAAGTGGATCTCCCAAGCTCGCCCAAGGAAACCATGGAAACGCCTAACCCGCCAAGTCCATTGAAAACAACAGAAGACCCAGACGCTGTAGTCATCACCGGCACTCGCTTCTCTAAGCCGGCCACAACAGTTTTATCGAAGCATGTATCATCATCAACTCAACCTGCTTTTGAGCATGAACTTTCCAAGGCTAAGCTCTCCCAGTATGAGAATATTGAATTCAAAGAACTATGCTCTGGCTTTGCAAGTTGCCTGGAGGCGAGTTATGAGATGGGAAAAAGACTGCTTCTTATGCTCAAGAACAAACATGAGGTACGTCTTATTGCACACTGTATTATCCTCATTAACCCCCAAGGGTCGGGCCATCAGAAAAAAGATGAGCCGGGTCTTGATAGTAAAAATGAATCTGTGGACCTGTAACCCCAAGGGCCGGGTCATCTGTAAAAAGATGAGCCGGGTCTTGATAATTGAAGAAAAACTTTCGACCTATAACCCCCAAGGGCCGGGTCATTTGTAAAAAGATGAGTAGGGTCTTGATAATTGAAGAAAACTTTTGACCTGTAACCCCCAAGGGCCGGGTCATCTGTAAAAAGATGAGCCGGGTCTTGATAATTGAAGAAAACTTTCGACCTGTAACCCCCAAGGGCCGGGTCATTTGCAAAAAGATGAGCCGGGTCTTGATAATTGAAGAAAACTTTCAACCTGTAACCCCCAAGGGTCGGGTCATCTATAAAAAGATGAACCGGGTCTTGATACTGTATAATTTGTCTAAAAAATTATACATTAGCCCCCAAGTGTCAGGGATGTTGCTTGCAATAATTCTGAGACTTGCCCCTTGACTATATATTTCGACAGGAATCACTTACCCAAACTGAATCAGCATTTGGCGACTTGAAGCAAAATTTAACCGATCAGTAGGATGCCCGGGCAAAATCAGAAGAGAAGTGTCAACGGATCTTATCTAAGATGGAGAAGCTAAAAGCTGACTTAAAAAAGGCTCAAGCTGATCAAGATGCCTTAATAAAGCGAGCAGAAAAAGCTGAAGCTAAATTGGATACTGTGCAACAAGAGCTGGCCAGCTTAAAGCGACATATCTCCAACATGGCACAAGCCGTCTTTGGTAAAAACCAACCCTTGACCTTGCACTTTGTAAATAAATAGCTTGTAGAAATCGCTGACCATCATTACCTCTTACACAGGTCCGAGAGCCGCCAATCTTCAGAATGATTGTGTCCTGATGCTGAAGGCGATTTATACGTTGACGGAGCAACTGTATATCGGAAGTGTGCTGACCGTGAAAGCAGTGATGGGTGCCAAGGAACCCATAACATCAATAAAGAAGATGCTTGGCTTCTTATCTACTCTTCCTCCTCAGATTGGTGAGCTAACTCGGTCTGCCGCCCGAAAAGGAGCACTGACTACGCTGAGGCAGTGTTTGGCGTATGCTCTAGAAATAAACCCGGAAGAAATGGCGGCGGGCTTTCCCCAGCTCAAGGATGACGGGTCAGAATTTGCTGAAGAAGATTACCAGCGTGTTCTCAAAGAATCCCGTTTGGCAGCGACTCAGCTTGCTGCAAGCTTGGATTTATCAAAATACCAAGCCGCCTATGACAACAAGAACAAGAAAGTTAACCCGCCAACCTTTGTAACGACCAGCTTAACTCCGCGTCGACCCAAGAATCCTTTTGACTTGGAGGTGGATCTCTCATCAGTGCTGAACGATGAAGATGAATTCGCCGCGTTATCCAAGTGTAACTGGGTACTGGGCGACTTGCAAATTGAAGTCGGCCAGAGCTCGTAGCAGGCTGATCCGAGGACATCAGCAGAATAAAACTTCATAGATTTGGCCATAAGAGCCATCTAATAAGTCTTTTTAGAGATCAAACTGCTTCTGTGATGTCTTGAAAAACCCTTATGTCGCCCTTAAGGTGCTTTAAAGTGCTTGACCCGCCGGCGAGGCGTTTTTATGATGCTTGACCCACCATGGCTAGAATGATTTTGAGCATCAACCTGTTAGGCTTGAAAACATATATCAAACCATCTCAGTGAGTAATGGATGATAATAAATAATAATCGACCCAAGATATTTGAGGCGAGTCAGAAAAAAGTCTGAAAGACCTTGTGGCAGTGCTAGGAAGGTAAAAAATAGCAATTTCGTCGGCTCATCAGGTCGCGACAGGATAGGACGAGTTAAATAAACTCAAGTGCTACCCGAGGGAGACTTTTGTATCAAAAGCTCAAGTATTTAGACCGGCTGATCAGGCACAAGTCAAGTTTCAGTGAGGTGGGTTCAATGAACCAATGGTTTCTCTATTTTCCATGTGAGGCGCTAGCCAGTACCAGACATGTTTTAACCAAGGCGAGTTCAGGATCCATGAGCGGAGTAACTCGCCAAGAGTTCACGGGTCCATATGGCGATTCGGCCAACACATAGTCTAGTATAACCATTTGTAATGCGGTAATTTTTTGCAGGCCAAGTGGGTAGTAAGGCTGATCTCAGTGAGAGGAAGCCCCCAAGTGACCTATGATTAAGGGAAAGACCGTCATAGGATTGTAGAAGCGTATACGCTATTATCACAAAATGACTTGAGAACAAACTGCCCTCAAGTAAGTCGGCCTAATCCACAGAATCATATAAGGCGCCTATGTTTGAATCGCGCGCTTGTGGCGACTTCAATCCTCTTTGGCTTATCGATACCCAGTTTTGTAATATGCGCATCGTGGTGACTTAAGCTCTTTGGTATGGATAGCGTCCATGTTTGGGTGACTTGTTGATGAATAAAAATAAAGATCCATATCTTTCAATAAGATGAATTAGCAGGAAAGCCCCCAAGCTGGGAGGCGTTAATTTTATTGCTTTATAAGAAATGAAAAACTTACAAAATGTAGAGCTAATAGCTCAAGTGTAATAAGGCCGCAAGTGGGCTATGTTCCAGGGGCGAGTTGACTCAGCCTCCGTGGTTGGCCGATTAGGCCGTAGATCCACCAGATAGTAGGACCCGTTGTGAAGGTTTTTGCTGACGACGAACGGTCCTTCCCATGGTGGTGATAACTTATGCATGCCAGTACGATCTTGTATTAGTTGAAGCATTAAGTTGCCCTCCTGAAAAGTTCGGCTCTTGACTCGGCGGCTGTGATAACGCCGTAAGTCCTGCTCATAAATGGTCGATCGGGCTGCAGCCAAATCACGTGCTTCCTCCAAGGCGTCCAAAGAGTCTTGACGCGCCAACTCGTTGTCCTGTTCCACATAAGTGGCGACTCTGGGCGAGTCATGCCTAATGTCAGTGGGGAGAACGGCTTCTGCTCCATATACCAGAAAGAAGGGAGTAAAACCCATAGAACGGTTCGGGGTGGTCCGGATGCTCCATAGTACTGAAGGCAACTCCTCAACCAACACCCCGGGGTACGTTCCAAGGGAACCATGAGTCGGGGTTTGATTCCTTGCAAAACTTCCTGATTTGCCCGCTCCGCCTGTCCATTAGATTGCGGGTGAGCTACCGCAGAAACATCAAGCCGAATGTGCTCACGATGGCAAAACTCCTGCATCGCTCCTTGAGACAGATTAGTGCCATTATCAGTAATAATGATGTGTGGATATACGAACCAGAAGATCATTTTTTTCAAGAATTTGACTGTTGTCTCCGCATCACAAGCTCCAACAGGTTCTGCTTCAACCCACTTGGTGAACTTATGAACCGCCACCAGCAGATGAGTTTTCTTATTGGACGACATCTTAAAGGGGCCAACCATGTCTAACCCCCAGACCGCGAAAGGCCAAGTGATGGGTATCGTCCTTAGTTCTTGAGCCGGCACATGGGCCTGTCGTCCATAACGCTCGCATCCATCACATCGACGAACTATCTCCTCTGCGTCTGCATGGGCCGTCAACCAGAAGAAACCATGACGAACGCTTTTGAAACCAAGGAGCGTGACCCGGCGTGATGCCCACAATCTCCGGAATGAATGTCATTTAGAATTATGCACCCTTCTTCGGAGGAAACACATCTTTGGATAACCCCGAAACTGCTTCGTTTATATAATTCTCCACTGATGATCACCATGGATTTGCTTCGCCGAACCATTTGGCGAGCCAATACTTCATCCGTAGGTAACTCACCTCGGGCAAGATAGGCCAGATACGGAAGAACCCAATCCGGCGTAACATGGAGAGCCGCCACGAACTGAGACTCAGGGTCTGGTATTGCCAACTCCTCCTCCGAGGGCAACCTTACGGAAGGATTATGCAGAGTATCTAGAAAAACATTGGGGGAACCGGCTTACGCTGGGAACTGAGACGTGAAAGGGCATCAGCTGCTTCGTTAAGGCCCCGGTCAATGTGATAGACCTGATAGCCATGGAAGTGACCCGCCACATCAGACACAACCCTCCTGTAAGCCGCCATAAAGGGGTCCCGAGAATCCCAAGTACCTGAAACTTGCTGGGCCACCAAATCAGAATCGCCAAAACATCTGACCCGCGTAAGGTTCATCTCCTTGTCGAGTCGCAAGCCATGAAGCGAAGCTTCGTATTCCAAAGCGTTGTTGGTACATGGAAAAATGTGTCGGAGGACATAGCAGAATTTGTCTCCTTGAGGCGATATCAGCACCACGCCAGCCCCCGAGCCTTCCAACTGTCTAGATCCATCAAAATAAATAGTCCAGTATGTAAGGTCAGGCCTGTCTTCCGGGATCTGTAACTCGGTCCAATCATTGACGAAATCAACCAAGGCCCGAGAATTGATAGCCGTGCGAGGGGTGTATCGCACGTGGTGCGGCCCAAGTTCGATCGCCCACTTGGCGATTCGCCCTGTCGCCTCCCGATTCTGGATGATGTCCCCGAGGGGAGCGGAGCTATCCACCGTGATGGGATGCTCTTGGAAATAATGTTTGAGCTTCCGGCTCGCCATAACGACCCCATAAACTAACTTCTGCCAGTGTGGGTACCGCTGTTTGGAAAGAGTTAGCACCTCGCTGATGAAATACACCGGGCGCTGCACATGATATTCCTTCCCTTCCTCCTTCCTTTCGACGACCACCGCCACACTCACCGCTTTGGAGTTTGTCGCAATGTATAAAAGCAGGGGCTCTTTCTCAGTCGGGGCGGCCAAGACCGGCGGGTTGACCAGCTGCCGTTTTAAGGCTTCGAAAGCTTCATTGGCTTCGTTTGTCCAAACAAAATGGTCAGATTTCCTAAGCAATTGATAAAGGGGAATAGCTTTTTCTCCCAGACGGCATATGAAGCGACTTAAGGCTGCAATACGACCCGCCATCCATTGGACTTGATTAATATTTGCTGGTTTCCCAAGGGAAGTAACCGCCTCGATCTTGTCCGGGTTAGCTTCAATGCCGCGCTCAGACACAAAAAAACCCAACAATTTCCCTGCAGGAACACCAAAGACACACTTGTTGGGATTAAGCTTCATCTGATATACCCCCAGATTATCAAAAGTTTCCTTGAGATCTCCCAGTAGCGTTTCCTTCCTGTGAGTTTTAACCACAATGTCATCAACATAGGCATGGACGTTGCGTCCGATTTGGCCAATGAGGCAATTTGGATGCAGCGCTGATAAGTCGCCCCTACACTCTTGAGTCCAAATGGCATGGACACATAGCAAAAAGCCCCGAAGGGGGTTATAAAAGCTGTTTTTTCCTGATCTTCCGCGGCCATCTTGATTTGGTGATATCCGGAATAAGCGTCCAGGAAGCACAAACGTTCGCATCCCGCCACTGAATCAATAATTTGATCGATGCGGGGAAGGGCGAAAGGATCCTTTGTGCAAGCTCTGTTAAGATCCGTGTAATCAATGCACATACGGAAGGTACCATTCTTCTTGAGCACCAGGACCGGGTTAGCCAACCATTTGGGGTGGAAGACCTCTATGATGAATCCGGCGGCCAAGAGACGGGCAACTTCCTCCCCGATTGCCTTGCGTCGTTCCATATTGAACCTACGAAGATATTGCTGAATCGGTTTTTCTTTTGGGTCAACATTAAGATGGTGCTCAGCGAATTCTCTTGGCACACCAGGTATGTCGGAAGGTTTCCACGCGAAGATGTCCCGATTCTCACGGATGAATTCGATGAGCGCGCTTTCCTATTTGGGGTCCAGACTCATCCCAATAGTGAACTGCTTGGTTGAGTCGCCAGGGACGAAATCCACTGTCTTAGTGTGATCTGTTGGTTTGAACTTGAGGGGCGGCTAAACGTCTGTCGTTGGCTTCTTTAAAGGTGACATATCAGCCGGATGAACATTGGCCTGGTGATATTTAAGCTCTTCTACAGCACAGGCGACTTCTGCGTAAGCCGCATCCCCTTCTTCACACTCTCTTGCAATCCTCCTATCACCATCAACCGTGATGGGTCCTTTAGGACCAGGCATCTTGAGCTTAAGGTAAACATAGCAGGGGCGAGCCATGAACCGGGCGTAAGCCGGTCGCCCAAACAGCGCACGATAGGGGCGCTTTAACTTGACCACCTCAAACATAAGCGACTCACTCCTGTAGTTAGACGTTGTTCCAAACGCAACTATGAGCCTAACTCGGCCTATGGGATACGCCGATTTACCTGGGACAATCCCGTGGAATACCGTGGTTGAGGGCATGATCACAGAGCTTAGATCGAATTCGGGGTCGCGAAGATGAAGGTGGCTGAAGACGCGAGTTGCAGCTGTGAAGAAGAGGTCGCGACTCTCGTTGTCCAAGATCTTGTCCGCCTGCACGACGACAACCTCCAATGCCGCGACGAGCCCCTTCGCGAGCGCGGCAAAGCCATCCTCCGGGATGTCCAGAGGCTTGTCGAACTCGTCCCGGCAAAGGGAGCGGAGCACCGTGCGAAGCCTGAGCTCAACGTCAGGGATGCATGCCTGCTCCGGGTTTTCCTCTCCTCGGTCGCGACTAGAGCCTTCTCCTGGGCATCAAGGAGGAACTTCCTCGAGGTGGCCTCTTTCTCCAGCTCTTCCAAGCGCGCCTACTTCATGCTCAGGCTACTCGCCTCCTAAGACAACTCTCGCTCCCGGGTGGCCAGCTTGGTCTCGCGGGACTTAAGTTCATCCCCCTGCAGGCGACGCTGCTCGGCCAACATGGCTTGTTCTCCTTGGAGGACGTTTAGGCGGGCTTCCACCACTTCAGAGCGTTCGACAGTCGCCTTGGCTTCCTTCAACTCCTTCTCACGCGCGGTGCAAGCGGCCTCGACCTCCTTCTCGACCTTCCTCATCTCGGCTTCGACATCACACATGGCGATGAAGGCCGCATTCAAGACACCTTGGGTGAACCCGAGGTCTTCTAGACTTCCTCCTGAAGAGTCTCCAGCGCAGGCGCGGGTGGTGCCGCCAGAGGGGTAGCGCCGTGAAGAACAAGGGCCCCTGAAGACTGCTCAACAATCGCTGGCATCGACACCTCGGGAGCCTGAGGGCCCTCGCAGGCCTGCCCCCCGGGCAACGACATCCCCACGGTCGCTTCAGGGTGCTTCGGGGGCTCAGGGGGCTCGACGATCAAGGCCAGGGAGACCGCCACACGATCCTCCTCTTCCCCACCAGCACACGGTGATGCGCCGACGAGAGCAGGCGGGGCGTCGGGAGTCGCGTTCGGCTTGACGACCGTCTTATTCCGTTCCGCCCCCGGAGAGACGACCTCCCTGGGCGTCAAGTAAAAAGGGGAAAATCAGCCAAGCACAGACAATAAACGCACAAGGTGTGCCCAAGCAGGTAACTTACTCTTTGACATCGCGCCATCTCTTCCTCCTCTCCGCCCTGGTGATAGCAGAGGTGACACGGGCCCCCACGAAGGGAGGCGAGCTCGGTGCCTCGGATCTCCCGCTGGCAGAGGTCGGGTGCGCCGGGGACGGCTCAGCCCAGAGCTTCCGGGAAGCAAGCACGCATGTAGACCGCGTGGAGCGCGGGCTCGACGCGGCCCCCCTGGAGGCCCTGGCTAGGCGCGAGGGGGTCTCGACGGAGATATCACTAGTGGCGTCATCATCCTCAAGCTCGCGCAGAAGGATGGATTGCAATTGAAGAGGCACGCTCGCCACGCGGTCGTCGACGGTCTTTTCCGTGTCCCCTTCACCAAAGTTGTCGCCGGATGACACCTCCACCACACCAGGGCCCTTAGTTGGGAGGAGCCCCCTCTTGTTGAAGACATGCATCGCAGCGACGAGGTCGGACCGGTCGTCACGATGGTATAACGGACCCAGAGCCTCGGGAAGGTCACCAGGGTCGCCGCCCAGCAAGATCGCCACGGACCTACTCATGTCCTCTATGGGGAGGTCCCGGGAACGTTGCAGAAGCTCGCCGTCGCCAGCCCGGTACTCCCATAGGGGACGGAGTGTGCTTGGAGAGGCACCAGGCGCTGCGCCATGAACTCCTTCACTATCATTTAGCCGGTCAGCCTCTTTGCGCTGATGTCGTGGGAAAAGCGCTCCAGCACGGGCACAACCCCAGGGTCGGAGAATTCGCCGAGCTCCATGCGAATGTCTTCTCCGACAACTCCTTCTTCTCCTCCAGCCGAGGGTTGGCATCCTTGAGGCACATAAGGACCTAGCAGTGCCTGAAGTTCTCCACCTTCTTCTTGGCCTTTAAGAGCACATTGTCGTTCTGTGCCGCCACGAAGGAGACACACGCTGACAAATGAGCGTCGTCATGCAGGCGCAAGCTGAAGAAGTGGCAGAGGAGGGCAACCGAAGGCTGCATGCCAATGAAAGCCTCGCATTAGTAAGCAAAGACAGACATAAGCAAGATGGAGTTGGGCTGGAGATGAAGGGCTTGGATCGCATAGTGGTCTAAGACGGCGGTGAAGATCCGGGAGAAAGGCAGCACCAGCCTAGCGTAAATACTGTGAACGAAGAAGGGGTATACCGCCCCGAACGCGGGCGCCTCTCTACGGCGCCAAGCCAGATCAGGGTTCGCCTGTGCTCGCTGGACTCGGCCGCGGTCCATGGAATCACGGGGACGAGATCCGCGTCCTTGGAGAGGGCGCAGTGCAGGAGTGGAGAAGCCGGGGCCAGACCATGCCCCTCTGGATTCTGCTTGCCGGCGGGCGCCTTTGCCGAACTGGCAAGGAACTATCCGGCGATGGATCTGGTAGGCGCCGATTGTAGTCGGAGACCAAAGAGGAATGGAGAGTACGGAAGAAGGAAAGAAATAAGGCATCGAAGCTACAAGCAGGGTACCTAATAAGAGGGGTAGAGATAGAGGACAAGGAGGACCCGACACCAGCCACGTGAAGCGCGTCGGCCTGGCCCACACGCATTTCAGGGCCCACGGCTCCTCATACTGCCCCCCGAGGCTCCGCCCCGAAGCCAACCCGAGTACTCCGCCCGCCCGGGAGCTACTGTCGGCGTTCTCGGAAAGGGGGGTACCCAGACCTACCTGCCTGTGGCCCAGGGCGGTCCCACTGCACTGGAACAAACAAACGGGCCCGACACCGTTCAGGGTAAGGCCCTCGTGATGGGCCAAGCCTCATGAGGAGGAGCAGCATCAGGACCCGCAGGGGGCCTCCTCAGGACCCCTCCGGAGCGGCGGATATTTCGAGGCAAGGCCGGACCTCACGAGTCAAGGGTGATGCCAGGAAAGGATAGGCGAGTAGCAGATGGCAGGATGGGGCAGTTTCCCCTTTGGTGCAAAGGAGGGAGGACGTACACGGGTTCCAAAGGCATCTTCCAAAGGTTTCCCTTCTTGTGCAACGAAGCCACCGGCACCCGCTAGTAGGGCAAACATCATCCTCGGTCCCATCCCTGTAGCGCGGAGAGTTACTTTGCAGGCAAAGACCACCTTCGGGTAGGGGAGCATGTTCCCCTGTTCCCCTTCAAAATTGCCGCTGTGGGATCCCTTCCCGTTGAAGCTATGAGGGAAGAGGACTCAGGCCTCCGCTATAAATAGAGAGGGTAGAACACTTGGTAGGAGAGAGTTCATTCCGACCATAGAGCAGCAAAGCTAGTCACTTAGCCTCCGGAGGCTCCAGAGCACTGTACTAGTTCATCCACCAACCTCTGCAAGAGGCAATCCACCAAAAGCAGGCGTCGGTTTTTACGCTTCGCAGCGGCGCGAACCTGGGTAACTGTTTTGTTCTGTTCTACACTTTCCATCGAGTGAGTCTCTTGTCGTTTCCATCGAGTAACGGGCAAGGTAAGTTCGAGCCGGGACAGATCGCCGTACACGCCCCCGTGTTCGAATCCTTAGGGTTTTGTGGAGCCCGAAATCCGACAGAACCTTTGCGAGACTTGACTACAATATCATCCATATAGGCTTCGGCTTTCTGACTGATTTGATCAAACATGCACTTCTAAATCATATGCATGAAAGTAGCACAAACATTTTTCAAACCAAAAGGCATGGTGATATAGCAGAAACAACTGAAAGGGGTGATGAAGGCCGTTTTTATTTCACCTCGACCAAACAGACGGATCTGATGGTAGCCAAAGTACGCATCAAGAAAGGATAAACGCTCACACCCCACAGTCCAGTCGTCAATTTGATCGATGCGGGGGAGCATAAAGTGCTCTTTCGGGCAGACCTTATTGATATTCTTGAAATCGATACACATACGAAGGGACTTGTCCTTCTTGGGGACCATGACGACGTTTGCGAGCCACTCGGAGTGGTAAACCTCGCGTATGAGCTTCGCCTCCAAGAGTCGAGATACCTCCTCGCTGATTACTTTCCATTTCTGTGTTGTGGACCGACGCAAATGATCTTTGACACGCTTCCCCTTAGGGTCCACTCTCAGTCGGTGCTCAGCCAGTTCCGTAGGCACACCCGACATGTCAGAAGGCTTTCATGCAAAGATGTCCGAGTTCTCATGAAGGAACTGGAAGAGCTCGGCTTCCTATTTACTTTCGAGTGTTGTCGAGATGTTGGTCGGGGAAGCATTAGGATCTGTCGGGTGGATGTCCACTTTTTTGACATCAGCCGCTGACTGAAAAATGGACTCAGAAGTGGGCTTATTGGAGCGCATCAAGTCGGTAGGATCAGTGTTCTTCTAGTATTCCTCCAACTCAACCACAACCATGTCACACCCCAAAATTTTAAAATATTTTTCTGAAATAAAAATTATCCTAGAATATTTTTTTTTTGAAAAAATGAATTGCCTCATGGCTCTTTTCAAAGCCTCTTTCCAAAAACTTTTCATTTCAAGTGGATTTTCAAAAATCTTTTCATGCTTAAGCCCTTGCTTGAGACCATTTGAATTATTTATTTGCTTAGATGGGAATATTATTGTTTTGGCCAAGTCTAATTGATATTTAAATTTGTGGATTTCTACTTAATCCTTGCAACGCTTCTTTTTTTAATGATATTTTCTCTAGGAGAATGTTCTTGATAATTTATGTTGGAACCTGATATCTTGCATAAGAACATTTCTTTTCTTCTGGTAAATCCTTGGGATATTTATTTTTAATCTTTTTACCAAGATTCCCTTTATTCAAAAACAGATTTATATTTCCTTTTAGGGCTGATTTGCACTATAATCGTGTGATAAATTCTTCTAAAAATTCTACCAAAAATTATATGTAACCTCTGATGTTTCTAGATCACATTTATGCAAAAACCTACTCAAGTATTTTGAATATTTTAAGCAGAATAACTGCTTTTCTAATCTTGTCCAGAATTGAGTTTGTACTACAACCCCTAGAAATAATATTTCATAAATTCCACAAACATTTGGGGATGTCCAGTATATCATAAGATGCACTTTTATGCAAAAACCCCACTGTGTGCTTTGTAAAATTTTAGTAGTACAACCATTTTTCTGTTATGGTCTAGTTTGGTGCTTTACACTACAACCCTATTTTTCCTTGCTCTGATTGCTTTGAAATTTTGCATGCTTGTTTGCAACCCTACCAAAACCTTAACTCCAGGATTTGAGCCCCATTGGATGAAAATAGATACATGTGATAATAGCCCCAAGTTTTTGTCCAGTATTGTCTTTTTCAAAATATTGCATTAGCTAGTTTGGATTTTTGCCAAACCAACCTCACCACCATGGCTAACACTTAGAGAGGCCCTAATCTGGAAATATTGGTGGGCATAAAATACCAATTGCAGTCCCTGGCATTTAATCAAACACGTTGGAGCATGACCAAATTTGGCATGAGATTGAACTTGCACTATGGAGTTGATAATCTAGCCCAACCATCTTATCCAATAGTTGTGCCTTAGTCTCAAGCCTACCCCCTGTGAGTTTGCACTAGCTTGGAGCCCTTTTTTCCTATGCTAGCATTGCACCGAACAAGTGATGTGCATGCTCTAGGTTCACCCAGAGCGCACGTTTTGCACGCGCATGTCCGAGCCGCACTACAGGAATTAGCTTCTTTGCCGTCTACCATCACAGACGGTAAAGAGTAATCCACCAACGACAAAGAGTAATGCACAAACGGCAAAGAAAACTCTTGTCGGCAAAAATTCTGTGTCAGCCTACGACGACATTGTAGCTTCTTTGCCGTCAGCCTCACCGAAGCGGACGGCAGAGAGCTTTACCGTCATCTTTTCATAAGAGAAGTCGGCAAAGATGTCGAGACGGCAACCGACAGGCGTTGCCTCCGTTAGGGGCTAATAGTGGCTTTGTCGTCTGCCTCGCCCTCTTCTTTGTCGTCTGCCTCCACCTCCTCCCCCTGCACTCTTTGCCGTCAGCCTCCACCTCCACTCTTTGCCGTCTGCCTCCACCTCCCCCCTCCACTCTTTGTCGTATGCCAACCCCTCCTCCCCCCTCCTCTGTGCCCTCTTCTTTGCCGTCTACCCCCAGGAAGCACATGGCAAAGAGACTATATGGCCAGCTACTACTGCCCAGGTTGCACAGCTGGGCGCCACGTGGCACCTTTGCCGTCAGCTACCTGATGGCAAAGGCCTTTGCCATCAGCTGGCAGACGGCAAAGAGCCTATATTGTCACATTTTTGTTTATATTTTCTATTTCACAGCACATATATATATATATAATTCTTAGCACATATATGATAAATAGGTCACAACACATATATGATATACATATAAAGCTCATCAATGCCATTTGTTCATCAACGTACATCCCATATATCAAAAGAACCAACACATACTAAGTTTCATCCATATATACATACATGTAGTTGCACATATATTGTTCATCCATATATACATATACATATAGTTCCACATTGTTCATCAACTCAAATAAAAACGGGAACTAAAGCACTCCAATGCCAGCTTCCATGCATGTAGTACATCCAATCTGCAAAATGGGAATAAGAAAGTCAGAAGAAGAAGAACAACAACATATATATGACAAATAAGCTAAATTGAAGAAAAAAGAGAAGAAGCAAGAAGAGAAGAAGGAGAAGAAAAATAAGAATAAGGAGGAGGGGGATGAGGAGAAGGAGAAGGAGAAGGAGTAGGAGAATAGTTGAAGAAGAAGGAGAAGAAGAGGAGAAGAAGGTTGGAAGAAGAAGGAGAATAAGGAGGGCTCCTTCTCCTCCTTCTCCGTCTTCTCTTCTTCTTCTCCTCCTCCTTCTTCTCCTTCTCCTTCTCTTCTCTTTCTCTTCTTCTTTTTGTTCTTCCTTTCCATTTCTCCTCTTCTCCTGTTCTTGGAGCTAAATTAGCTAACTATGTCTTTTTGGAGCTAAATGGGCTAATTATGTCATTATAAAGGAAAACAATCTAAGTAAATAATATTAATGAGCTAACCAAGGTTCTTATGCCATTTTGAGCTTATAATATCTTTTTGGAACTAAATGGGCTAATTATGCCATTCTTCGGGAAATTAAGGCAAGGAGAATACGAAAGAGGAGAAGAAAGAGGAGGAGGAGGAGAATAAGAAGAAATAAAGAAGAAGGAGGAGAAGGAGGAGGAGGAGGAGAAGGAGGAGAAGGCCAAGCCTCCTCCTCCTTCTCCTTCTTATCTTCTTCTCCTCCTCCTCCTCCTTCTCCTTCTCCTTCTCTTCTCTTTCTCTTCTTCTTTTTGTTCTTCCTTTTCATTTCTCCTCTTCTCCTCTTCTTGGAGCTAAATTAGCTAACTATCTCTTTTTGGAGCTAAATGGGATAATTATGTCATTATAGATGAAAACAAGCTAAGTATATAATATTAATGAGCTAACCAAGGTTCTTATGCCATTTTGAGCTTATAATGTATTTTTGGAGCTAAATGGGATAATTATGTCATTTTTGGGGGAATTAAGGCAAGGAGAATATGAAAGAGGAGAAGAAAGAGGAGGAGGAGGAGAAGAAGAAGAAATCGAGAAGAAGGAGGAGAAGGAGTTGGAGGAGGAGAATGACTAGAAGGTCCTTGGCCTTCTCCTCCCTCTCTTCCTCTTCCTCCTCCTCCTTCTCCTTCTTCTCTTCTTCTTATTCTTCTTCTTCTTTCTTTTCATTTTTCCTATTTCTTCTCCTCTTCTCCTCTTGTTGGAGCTAAATTAGCTAACTATGTCTTTTTGGAGCTATATGGGCTAATTATGTCATTGTAGATGAAAACAAGCTAAGTATATAATATTAATGAGCTAACCAAGGTTCTTATGCCATTTTGAGCTTATAATGTCTTTTTGGAGCTAAATGGGCTAATTATGTCATTGTTGGGGAAATTAAGGCAAGGAGAATATGAAAGAGGAGAATAAATAGGAGGAGGAGGAGAAGAAGAAGAAATCAAGAAGAAGGAGGAGAAGGACTAGAAGGTCCTTGGCCTTCTCCTCCTCCTCCTCCTTCTCCTTCTTCTCTTCTTCTTCTTCTTCTTCTTCTTCTTCTTCTTCTTTCTTTTCATTTTCCCTATTTCTTCTCCTCTTCTCCTCTTCTTGGATCTCAATTAGCTCACTATGTCTTTTTGGAGCTAAATGGGCCAATTATCCCATTTTAGAGGAAAACAAGCTAAGTATATAATATTAATGAGCTAACCAAGGTTCTTATGCCATTTTGAGCTTATAATGTCTTTTTGGAGCTAAATGGGCTAATTATGTCATTGTTCGGGAAATTAACACAAGGAGAATATGAAAGAGGAGAAGAAAGAGGAGGAGGAGAAGAAGAAGAAGAAACAAAGAAGAAGGAGGAGAAGGACTAGAAGGTCCTTGGCCTTCTCCTCCTTCTCCTCATCCTCCTCCTCCTCCTTCTCCTTCTTCTCTTCTTCTTCTTCTTCTTCTTCTTTCTTTTCATTTTTCCTATTTCTTCTCCTCTTCTACTCTTCTTGGAGCTCAATTAGCTAACTATGTCTTTTTGGAGCTAAATGGGCTAATTATCCCATTTTAGAGGAAAACAAGCTATGTATATAATATTAATGAGCTAACCAAGGTTCTTATGCCATTTTGAGGTTATTATGGCATTTTGGAGCTAAATGGGCTAATTACGTCATTGTTGGGTAAACTGAGGCAAGGAGAATATGAAAGAGGAGAAGAGAAACTTACCGTAGTGGTCATCAAGGAGGAGAAACACCTGGAGAAAGGTTGTGCGATGCCGCTCGAGAGCTATTCTGCAGAATAGATATTTTGCAATGTCTCAGTTAGCATGATTACACTCAATTATTAATACTAGTTTATAATGAAACTCACTGTGTCAATCAAAGAGAAGACGGGCATCGGCGGAGGGACTTGACCGCTCTTCTCGCACAGACCTTGAAGAGTGGGTCGTATTAGTTAGTAATGAAACAGACATTACACACATGATTTGACTAATGTGAAAAAAACCTTACCACAAAAGCTTGTACACGGCCCGTTGACCCGCCTCATTCCAGGCCCTCTCCTCCTCAATCAATCGTGTCGTGGTCTGGTCCCTCTCATCAAGAGCAGCTTGGCTTGCCATTCTCTCTCTCTCAAGAGCAGCCTGGTTTGCCGCTCTCTCTTTCTGAAGAGCATCCTGAAACACCATTCCTCGTTACCACAGTAATGATCTATGTGACACACATAATGAAATGGATGAAAGTTTTCTTAGTCCGTACAACTAACCTCGATGGCAAGATCGACTGGTCGTGCACGACGCGTTATCTCAGGATAGTTGCTCGACTGGCGCGCCTTGATCTCCGGGAGAGTGAGTAGACAACGTATTATCCCATCTCCAATGGCTATCGAGCCATGGGGCCTCCCGCCACCAGATATCATCACCAACTCTGGATCCAAAGGTTCCTGGCTAGGGTTAAAGTCATTCCCTTTCGTAGCCTTCCCCGTGTCCCTGTATGTCACGAGCTTGTGGTGGGATGATATGTTGGTGAAGTTATTTGGATCATCCAGGTCAGACTCAGAGAATGCCTTCGCCTTCTTGTACGAGGCAGTATGGGCCATGCCATAAAGGTCGTACAAGTGTGGCATCTCCGTCTTATTGTGATGCGCCTAAAGGAGAGGAACAAAATATTAGCATGAAGAATGAATTGCATGAATCATGAAGCAAATCACATACCCAGTTTCGTCCGAACTGAAGTAAGTTGGCGCAGCCTTGATGGTGTGGCACACCAACCATTTGGCTACGCCGATCCTTCGCATTCTCGTGGACGGCTCGCCAGCTGCGTGTGCACCACTCATCAACCAACGCCTCCCAACAATCCATCTTATCCGCACACCATCTCGGGGGCACCTGTAAGTTATTAGAAAGAATTTTGAGCGCTATGCCTATGAATGAAATCAAGAAAACTACGTAGAAGGACTTAAGAATAGGTAATTACCTTCATGTATTGCTCCTTCTTCAGAAACTTTTTGCGGCAATCCTTCTTCTGCTTCTTAATACCACGTGTGGCGTAGTAGTCTCGAATAGCCTGCGGCCGAGCCTCGTGGCGTAAGTTCTGTAGTAACCGCCTACACTCGGCCTCGAGAACCTTGGCCGCCTCCTCCTCATATCCATTCTCACACCTATAGAAGGTCTGCAATCAAACGTGAAAACACCGATTAGTACAATAATTAGCTATATTGTTAATTTTAGATTGTGTAAAAGGATAATTTACCCAAAAGCTCTTGATCACCATCTCGGCCCTCATGTGGCACAAGACACCATCTATAATCTCCTCCGGCGGGGCCTGCGTAGCCTGGTAGTGCTCCCAGGAAAATCCTAGTGTAGGAACCTAACCCTCACCAGGCAACGTGACAAACCCCGGGAAATTTGTCCGGCAAAGCACACCAAGGACGGAGTTCAGCTTGCGGACTCCACGAGGGTGTGCCCATCTCCTGCAGTATGATAAGGTCAACGCATTAGATATTTGAACAAACTTGAAGGCAAAAGCTAAAAAAAGAGTAAATGTACTTACCTATCTCCTTCAGGTTTAATCACCGGCCTCTGCTTGCGGGTAGCCGGCACGACCGGGAGACGTGTACTACCATGCTTGTAAACGGTGGCCCCGTCCACCTGCACATCGCCCTCACTATCCGTAAACTCATCCCCGCCATCCCCGCCCCCTGAGCCACCCGGACCCTCGGTCCAATCCGGCAACTCGGTCCGATCCGGCCAGGCTTCCCATCCGGGCCTCTCCACGTCGGGTGAAGCCTCCGGAACCGTAGTCTCGTGGGCCGAATGCACCTCGACCCGAGGCTAATCCTAGACTGGAGTCTCATGGGAGGAATGCCCGTCAACACCAGGCTCCTGGACAGGATTCCCCGTAGCCTCCTTCGCAAACGGGTCGACCATAGTAGTCCTATGCTTGGGTGAATGTGCTGGTGGTGGTGGCGAGGACGGCTTAATAGTCCTCCTGGATCTTCCGCGACCAGCACCTCTCCTTGTACCCTTCCCCTTCTTCTCTACCCGACCAGCACCTGTCCCAATGGGCAATGCCGCCGACGAAGAAGAACCCACGGGTGGTGTCGACAGACTGTCTGCCAAGGCTCTACGGAGATATAGGGGTGGAAGGGAAGTACAACCCCTCGTGCGGGGCGGCTGGGAAGAACCCGTCGAGCATTCTAGACCAGCGCCCACCATCTTTCAACACCTGGTGACCTTCCATGATAAAGATTAAAATAAATTAGTACAACATAAAAAAATTGAATAACTGACATGAATAATAATATGTACATGAATAATAAAGATTAAAATATATATAATTTAAGTTGTGAATCTTACAAACTAATAATCCTCATCAATAAATGCATCATCATCATCACTATCACGCATGTCTTCATGAATGACGTGCTCGTCGGGTTCAACGGCGTGAAGTTGTGAAAGGCCTTTCTTTAATTGTTGAAGCATTGACAGGTCATCCGCATCAGTAACCTCTATGAGTTCCAGGTCTTCTGGTTCCGGCTCAGGGCTGGAGTCGGATTCATTGTCGCTGTCTACTTCCATGTTCTTGGGTGAAGCACGGCGGTCCTTGAAACGTTTATTGGAAAGACGTGTTTCTTGGAAGAATTCTCCATCATATGTGTTTGGGTTAATGTGAGGTTCATAATCCTGTTCATTTGGGAGAGGTAGTCTGACATGTGGCGCCACTTCATAAACAACATACCAACCTTCCAGATTCTTATCTGTCTGGCATGCCCATGGTAGATAGAAAACTTGGGTCGCCTGTTGAGCCGTAATATAGACATCCGGAACATCTAAATGGGTGTTTGGATAGATTTCGACTAGTCCTATATGTTAATGAGTCCTTCTAGTCTTCTTCGGCTGGAACCAATAACATTTGAAGACTACGACGTTCGGTGGGTCTTCACCATAGAATTGAAGTTCATAAATTGCTTCAACTCTTCCATAATACTCGATAATACCTTCGCCGATAGCAGAGACACCACAATTTGTAGATTTCCGGTCGGGCATAGATAGCTCTTTGCCAAAGGTACGAAAGAGATACCCATTGATGTTGTATTTCTCAAATGAACGGACCTTATATTCAAAACCATTAGCGACTTGTCTCAATTCAGCATCCATAGACTCTGAATCAGCCTACAAGTTTAATACGAAACGATTGTTGCATTAGCCGCAAGTTAGACCAAGAAATGAAATGGTCCATTATTGATAATTACCGTTTGTTTGAACCAAGAGTAAAAACCGCGATAGCCGCCTCCAGTCTTTGACAGAAGCTCATACTCTTCAACAGAATCATTTTCGATCACCGCTCCATCCGAGAATTTGGCGATGTAACGGCTGTTTGAAATATCCGGAAATAAGAGCAGTTCAAAGGAATTAGAAGTTACGGGAAAATGTGCCGAGAACTCACTCGATGTACGGCCGCACTTGTGTTAGGTTGTTCAAGATATACAACGAAATGTTCCGCCATTCTTCGACATCCAACGTTATTGGTTTCGAAGCACCGGCTGGTGCGAGCTTCCCTTTGAATACGCTGAGGTTGGACCCACCTTTTTTAGGATCTGCATCATTGTGCCGAATACTAAGTGCGAGCTTCCCTTTGAATACTAAGTCTAGTGTGCTGTCACAAAGTTTTCCACCTCCTCAGTAATGAATGCCTCAGCCATCGATGTTTTCAATTCTATGCTTATTTTTACATTTAGCTCGAAGGGTCTTCTACATCCTCTCAGTTGCATAGCACCAACAATCTTGCACGGGCCCACCGAATCTTGCCTCGGTCGGTAGATGTAAAATCAAATGCTGCATTGGATTAAAGAAGCCTGGTGGAAAGATCTTCTCTAACTTGCACAACAACTCCGGTGCAAACTCCTCCATGTCTTCTACCACGCCAGGCGACAATTCTTTTGCACAAAGAACATGGAAGAAATAGCTCAGCTCCGCCAGTACTAGCCATTCATCCTCAGGAATAAAGCCACGTAACATCACCGGCATTACCCACTCTAGCCATATGTGCCAATCATACTCTTGAGACCAAAGATTTTTAATTTTTCAATACTCGCTCCCCTCTTTAGATTCCCTGCATACCCACCGGGAACATCAAGTGCATTTTGACCCACAAGATAATTTGCCTCATAGCTGGCCTTCCAAGATTGAACCAGGCCTTTGGCTTCGACCACTTCTGCTTTCCTTTGCCTTCTCGCATGTTTGTAATGGTCTATGGCATAGTGTCTCTTGATCGACTCTAGACTTAGTATTATCCTTTGTCTTCCCATCTATGTCGAACAATGTACCAAAAATAGCCTCTCTGATATTTTTTTCAGTGTGCATCATGTCGATATTGTGTGGAAGAAGGAGGTCTTTGAAGTAAGGCAGATCCCAGAAGCATGGCTTGTGAGTCCAGGCGTGTTTTGAATTATACCCCTTGAAATACCCTGGATGCTCTGGATCAGGCTCGATGGCATTTAACTGATCCAGGATCTATTGGCCTGTCGATGCAGGTGGTGCCAAGTTTTTGACAACTTTACCTTTGGTAAAGTTCTTCTTGTCTTTTCTGAACTAATGGTCAGGATCCAGTAACTGCCTATGCAAGTCAAAGCAAGAATACTTCTGACCCTCCTGCAACCAATGAAACCGAAGAGCTGCCTTGCATTGGGGGCACGGGATCCTTCCATGCACACACCATCCAGAGAATAGTGCATACGCCGGCAAGTCATGCATAGAGTACATGTACCACACATGCATTTTGAAGTTTTGTTTTCTAGCTGCATCGTATGTCTTGACCCCATTATCCCAAGCTTCTTCCAATTCATCCTTAAGCGGCTGCAGGTACACATTCATATTCTTCCCCGGATAATTGGGCCCGGGAATTATCAACGTCAGAAATATGTTCTTTCTTTGCATAATCTGTCCGGGGGGGAGATTGAGTGGAATGACAAATACATGCCAACAACTATATTTGGTTGCCGTCATGCCGAAGGGATTAAAACCATCCGTGGCGATGCAAACTCGAGGATTTATTGGATCTGTCGCTTTATCCTGATGCAATCCATCGAAATGTTTCCACGCTTCCTCATCCGATGTGTGTACCACCATCTTATTCCTATCCGCATCTAGTTCGGTTCGTTTGCCCAATTTGTGCCATGTCATCTGTCTGGCTGTCTCTTCGACCATGAAAAGACGTTGAAGTCTTGGTACGATAGGCATATACCGAATAACACTAACTGCGATTTTGGTCTGCCTCTTCTCACCCATACCGTTGTCTACCACAAGATACCTGCAAGACTCGCAATTGGGACAATAGTCCAAGTGTGCATACTCCTTCCTAAATAAGACACATCCTTTCTCACATGCATCTATCTTCTCATAGGGCATCTTAAGTACACGAAGTATTTTGTTCGACTAGTACAGGTTTGCAGGCATGACATGGACTTTGGGTAGGAAGCATCCAAACAGTGTCATCATCGCGTCGTAGCATCCTCTTCCCAAGTTGAACTGAGCCTTCAAAGCTATTACTTGTGCAATTGCATCCAGTTGACACAGCTCAGTGTGCTCATGGAGAGGATGTTTTGAAGACTCCAACAGTTCATAAAAGGCCTTTGCAGATTCCTCCATCTCATCTTCCGAATCCCGAGCATCATCAAAGTCTTGCACCATGTCTTCGATCCCGGCTCCATGCTCGTCGGTGCGACAACGGACCACCTCAGCTATTGTGAGTTGTATAGACTCACCATGAAATGTCCACACCATATAATTAGGCTTAAAACCCCTCCTCTGCAGGTGTTTAATCATTAGAGCCTCTGTCGTCTTTTATAGTTGTCGCATGCAGGACGGGGGCAATAGTTTCTTTCCTGGCCATTTGCAAATGCGGCTTTCACAAATTCCTTTGTTTTTACAAACCATTCTTTCGTCATCTCTTTCTGACTAGGGTGACCGGTATACATCCACGCACGACCACTCATCTGTCCTAGCTACTAAAGAAAGAAGAAATATATTTATATATAATTTAGCATTTATATTCATCGTTTAATCAGGTTCGCCATTTTTATTACGTCCAGGCAACCTACACGCTAATAGGTAAAGATAGGTCCTAATCCCACCAGAGTATGTGTAGATTGGGTTCTTTTTCCCATGTTGTGCTCCGATCCAATGCAAAATTTCGGCAGCACCTCCCCGATGTTCTCCTGATACAACATGGAGGCACTGCCGAAATTTCGCATCGGATCTAGAGCACAGCATACGGGAAAACAAACCCAATCTACACATACTCGGGCTGTCCATGGATAATGTTGGACAATTCAAAAGGATGGCGGTTATAAATATGCAAAGACATGCATATTTATAGATGTCGCCCTTTCGAATGGGAGACGCATACTGGTCACACTTACTGATAGATTAATTTAATTACCTAAATCTAGAAAGTTTCATCCGGAAACCGAGCCACAGTAAATGAAGGGGCGAGGAGGAGATGAAATTTGTACTGACCCACGAATGTAGGGGCGGAGCTCGTACAACACATAGGGAGGTCTTCGCACAGCAGACCTCACAGTGACGAGACAACTATCACATGTAAATCCACCCGATAAACACAAATATTCTAATTATGTTATTTTAGAGGAAAACAAGTTAAGAATGTAATATTCATGAGCTAACCAAGGTTTTTATGCCATTTTGTAGCTAAATGGGCTAATTATCTCATTGTTGGGGAAATAAGGTAAGGAGAATAAGAAAGAGGAGAAGAAAGAGGAGGAGGAGAAAAAGAAGAAGAAATCAAGAAGGAGAAGGAGGAGGAGGAGAGGAAGGAGAAGGAGGAGAAGGTATTCTTCTTCTCTTCTTCTCTTCTTCTTTTCTTCTTCTTTTCTTCTTCTTTTCTTCTTCTTTTCTTCTTCTCCTTCTTATTTTTGTCTTCTCCTCCTCCTCCTCCTCTTCTTCTTCTTCTTCTCCTCCTCCTCCTCCTCTTCTCCTCTTGTCCTCCTCCTCCTCTTCTTCTTCTTCCTATTCTTTCTATTAAGCTAACTAACTAACTAACCTAACTAACCAAGCTAACTAAACCTATCCCTGAACCTATATAGCACTAAACAGCAAAAAGAAATAACGAAAACAGAATCTACCACTAAGTAACTAAAAAAGAATCTAGCTACCACTAATTAACAAAACAAAATCTACCACTAAACTACCTACTAAATCTACTAATTAACTAACTAAATCTACCACTAAATCTACTAATTAACTAAGCTACCAACTAAACTATATATGCCACTAAATCTGTTAATTAGCAAAAAAAGAAGAAAAAAGGACTCACTGGAGGGGGCGGCCGGGGAGGAGGAGGGCGCGGCGGTGGAGGAGAGGGCGGTGGTGGCGGAGGGGGTGGTGGTGGAGAAGGGGCGAGCTCCGACGGCGGTGGTGGAGGAGGAGGTCCCGGGGAGGAGGAGGAGGGCGCGGTGGTGGCGCAGGGAGGAGGAGGGCGCGGCGGTGCAGGGAGGAGGAGGGAGTGGCTACGCAGGGAGGCCGGAGGAGGGCGTGGCGGCGCAGGGAGGCCGGAGGAGGCGGGGGCGGTGGCGCAGGGAGGCCGGAGGATGGCGCGGCGACGCAGGGAGGCCGGAGGAGGAGGGGACGGCAACGCAGGGAGGCCGGAGAAGGGCGTGGCTGCGCAGGGAGGCCGGAGGAGGAGGGGGCGACGGTGCAGGGAGGCCGGAGGAGGGCGCGACAACTGTGGTGGTTTCGGGGGGTGAGAGAGAGGGGTGTGGGGTGGCCGTTAGGGGAGATGAGAGGCGCGTGGGGGTGGGGCTAACGGCCGTTAGGGCGCACCCTCTTTGCCGTCCGCCTCCCGACGGCACAGAGGAGAAAAGCGGACAGCAAAGAGAGAGGTCGTTAGGGGGGAGAGAGGGGGTGCGAGGTGGGCCAGCCGAGCTCTTTGCCGTTTGCCTGAGTGATGTTTGCCGTGAGCCAGCTGACGGTAAAGAGCTGGCTGATGGCAAATAGTACCTTTGCCATCAACCTTCTCTTTGCCGTCTAGTTTCTGGTAGCTGATGGCAAAGAGGGTCTTTGCCATCAGCCAACAGACGACAAAGAAGTAGCAGATGGCAAAATCTCTGATTCCAGTAGTGCCGCCGCGTCCCCGTGCCCTCGCCCTTTTGGCTTGCTGCAGAGCCGCGTCAACCCCTCTCTCTCCCCGACAATTGGTCACCGTCTTTGTGCTCGAGCCGTGCAATGGTAGCGCGATGGCCGTGGCCTCTTCCCTGCTGCCGCAGTGGCTGGTGTGGCCCAAGCTCCCTCCGATCGCCAGCTGGTCGCGGTCCCTCCCGTGCCTCGCTTCCCCCTGCTGCTGCTGCTGCCCCGCTGCCCTACTAAGCCCCTATCGCTGCCACTGCTTCGCTCTTCCGCCCTAGTGTTGCTGGCAGAAGCTGCCCTCGTCGATGTCATCCACAAGTGTCGGTGAGCTGGCTCAAGCTAGCTATAAACAGACCAACCCTCGCCCCTAAGCATCGCAAGCATCCTCCCCTCGCCTGATCTCTCTTCCCCTCGCCCCTGGTTGACCGAAGCTGCAAAACTTCTGTCAGTAGCACCACGACTGCCTCCGGTGAAATTCACCATGGCCCAAGCTGCTAGCTGCACCTCACAACACCAGCCACACCCCCTGAGACCACCTTGAAGGCTCGCCGCCGTTAGAACTTGAGGAAGGGCCGCTGTAGAGCGAAGCTTCTGCGCCAGAAAGGCCTCCCGCCATTGTTGAAGCTCCACTCTGCCCCTAGCTCCATCGCGCCCCAACTGCCAAAAATGGATGCAGCATCCCTTCCCGATCGTGTGCATAGTCGGAGCATGGCGAGAGATGCCATGCACCACCGGCAATCGTCGTCGGAGTGCTTCTCTGTTCTGCCCAGGCTCGTGCGCACAGGTGGGAGAAGGACCCGCCGCTTGTCGGTGAGTGAGGCATAGCCCGGAGTGGCGCTCATCCCCCTGGTGCGTTTCTTATTTTGCAAAGCGTATTCCCATATGACTGTTTCCGCAAATGCGCTTTCTCTCTGGCGAAAACATAGTACTCTCGATAGGTTTTCTTTATATTGATTTTTAAAAACAGATTTGACCAGATAGTTTAACTCGATATAACTTTGAATAGGAAACTCCAAATCATTTGATTCTTTTTCCTACTGGCTAAGAATTTCATCTAGTTTATTTAAAAAAATTCAAACAACGTTTATGTACTGTTTTGGAAATGCGTGTTGAATGGCATTATTTTCAAATAGGAGATGGAGGGTGAAGTAAACCTTCAAAAGTTTTGGAGTGCAAACCTACATGTCTGGACACTTGAGGCAAGCATCTTGAATCCATATTTGCATAAGTTGTGTGATGATTGTGGTGGTGATTATATCATGTGATTTGAGGTTATATTAATAATAGTATCACATGAAATAATAATTGGCATAATCATGCATGCTTCTCATATTATATAATGATGAAGTATGGTGATGGCATGTGATAGTTATGAGAGGTCATGGAATAACCTAATAACGCAAAACGTGATAGGTTATGGCCTGGTGATACCGATAAAACTTGGTTAACTCCAGTATTGACCTAGGTCGAGTCTTGTCCGTGTCATACTTCTTATCTTTCTACCACACAGTTCCGTGGATAATGGGTTCGGTATAGTCACACTTTGTTTTCATACATAGATCCTATCTCGGACTTCATGGCCTCCAGCCATTTGTTGGAATCCGGGCCCACCATTGATTCTTCATAATTCGCACGCTCATTGTTGTCGAACAACATGATAGATAAGACAGGATTACCGTACCACTCAGGAGCAGTACATGATCTTGTCGACCTGCGAGGTCCGACAGTAACTTGATCTGAAGCTTCATGATCATCATCATTAGCTTCCTCCTCAATTGGTGTTTCCTCGACATGGGTTTCCCCTACCCTGCGCCACCATCTAGAAGGAGCAGAGGTTCTACAACCTCATCAAGTTCTATCTTCCTCCCACTCAATTCTTTCGGGAGAAACTCCTTCTCAAGAAAAGCTTCGTTTAGCAACAAACACTTTGACCTCGGATCTGAGATAGAAGGTGTACCCAACTGTCTCTTTTGGGTAACCTATGAAGATGCACTTTTCTGCTTTGGGTTCCAGCTTTTCAGGCTGAAGCTTTTTGACATAAGCATCACATCCCAAACTTTAAGAAATGACAACTTTGGCCACTTGCCATGCCATTGCTCACCGACCCACAGGATCGTGACTAGATGAGGGCCTGGCGTAACTGGGACCCCGTAAATAAGATCTTTTACACGGACCCGAACACGAGGGAGTTCATTGGACTACACGTAATTGTTGTTTTACCACCTTATATTAATTAGCTTCCAATCAATTCAACAACAAGTTTTGTCACATTTGTAAACCATCCACGTTCCTTCTGCAGAAAGAGCAGCACCAAAAGGGAGCCGAAAGCAACGTGTGGTCTCAGTCGTTGGCGAGGCCCAAGTGGGACAACCCATTCAACCAGACCCTGGACATACCGAAAAATGTTTCGATGGACAAACCTTTGTCGTACGGATGTGTGCACGGTGTCGGAGATGGCGCCACGTGGAATAAGTGCTACCACGAGAAGTCGGAGGAAAAAAGGTAGAGATGTATGCTTACTCAATTGACCATCAATGAGAAGGTCGCGCTTGCGATCGATAAGACGCAAGCTGAGACCAAAGAAGGTTGGTCAAGGTACTCGAAGATAGGGTCAATGAAACTATGGCAGCTAGCTTGGTCAACTTGGTTATGACAATATTTGATTGGTCGAAGAGGAATCCAAAAAAGGCCACATGGCTTTCCCCTTCTCAGCTTTGTCGGGAGCAATTTGGTGAACATGACACCACCAACACCTGCTCACGCAACCGCACATGCTCCCATACCTGGTCTCGCTCCGGTTCGTAGCAGCCCATCCTCCGACAGTGGCGTGCTCGGTGGGGCTTCGTATTTGGCTGAGTTTGACGCCATCACGGTAATTATGCATTATACACTCTTCACGAGCATTAGGTTTCTTTGGGTTCACAAAGCCATGAGGTTGTTTAACATAAACCTCGTCCTCAAATTCACCATTTAGAAAAGCACGTTTTATATCAATTTGGTAAAGAGTAATATCATGGTGATGGGCATAAGCGAAAATAATGTGAATGGCTTCAAGTCTAGCAATGGGGGCATAGGTCCCACCATAGTCCATACCTTCGACTTGCATGTATCCTTGGGCTACGAGACGCGCCTTGTTGCGTACAACTTGACTATCTTCATCTTGCTTGTTCTAAAACACCCATCTTGTACTGATGATGTTGTGCTCATCTCCGGGCTTTTCAACAAGTGTCCACACATGATTCCTCTCGAAGTTTTGTAGCTCTTCGTGCATGGCATTCACCCAATCCGGGTCTTAAAGGGATTCTACTACCTTCAAAGGCTCAATTCTAGAGATGAAAGAATAATGCTCACAAAAGTTAGCTAAATGAGGTTTAGAGCGAGTCATTCTCCCAGTTTGTATGTCACCGAAGATTTGATTCAACGTATGATCCTTGTCCACTCTTGCTCGAACTCGTGACAGCTTCTTCTTGTAGGATGGTGGAGCTTCTTAATCATCATCTTCTTGCATGTTGTCGTTGACAAAGTCATCTCCTTGAGGTGGTGGTTAGGAAGGTTGAGGTGGATCATCATGATGTACTTCTTCCTCTTCTTCATCATGTCGTGTACTGCTTTTGGATGCCTCCATGTCGTTTTGTGGTTTGCCTTGACGCGAAGTTGGAGCTTACACTTGAGTTGATGAAGTACTTTCCTTCACCTCCATGGGAAAAATCTTGCCGATAGGTAGATCTTGGATGGCTTCCGAAGGTTCCTTATCTCCTACATCATTTGGCAGTTGTTTGACTTGCGAACCATAAGATTCATCAAACTTCACATCTATCGTCTCTTCAACTTTTCGAGTGAAGCTGTTGTAGACACGGTAAGTGTGAGAGTTTGATCCGTAACCAAGTAGGAAACCTTCATGAGATTTAGGAGCAAATTTAGTGCGACGATGCTTATCAAGAATTCAACACTTAAAGTAGAATACTCGAAAGTATCCAACTTGGAGTATGTTACTAGTGAGTATCTCATATGCCGTCTTACCAAGAAGCTTGTGTAAGTAGAGTCGGTTTATGGCGTGACAAGTTGTTTCCACGGCCAAAAGTGTATTGGCGTCTTGTATTCGCCAATCATCATTCTGGTCATCTCTATGAGAGTCCTGTTCTTCCTCTCAACAACTCCATTTTGTTGACGTGTGTACGTTGTTGAGAACTCATGTGAGATACCTTCTTTGTCAAGAGATGAATCAACATTGTTGTTCTTGAACCCTGTTCCGTTGCTGCTTCGAACTTTCTTGATCTTCACTTGAAACTGATTTTGGGCTTTCTGGGCGAAGTTCTTGAAGATCTTTTCTACCCGCAACTTATTATCTAGAAAGAATACCCACGTAAATCTGGAAAAATCATCAACAATAACTAGACCATAAGAGTTTCCGCCGAGGCTCTGGTAAGCATTGGGGCCAAAAAGATCCATGTGAAGCAGCTCGAGTGGCCTTCTTGTAGTCATGATGTACTTCACAGGATGACTTCCACTAACTTGCTTACCTGCTTGAGAAGCACTACAAAGTGTATCTTTGTCAAAGATAACATCTTTAACACCAAGAATACGATCACCTTTGATAAGCTTGTCAAGGTTACGCATACCTACATGTTCTAACCTTCTATGCCATAACCAACCTTTAGAAGACTTTCCAATAAGGCATGTACGGGGTTTGGATTTTTAGTGAAATCAACAATGTAAAGACCACCTTTGTGAAAACCAGTAAAGACCATGTTATCATTGTTCCTGCGAAACACTTGGCACTCAACTTTCGTAAATATCACATTGAAACCAAAATTTGCTAATCTAGATACGGAAAGAAGATTGTAGCCAAGGGATTCAACAAGCATAACATTTTAAATGGAACTATCATGACATATGGCCACCTTACCAAGACCAAGTACCTTGCCCTTGGAGTTGTCTCCAAAAGTCACATACTTTCAAGGTCCAGGTTTGGTGTGATCTCATGGAACATGTCTTTATCTTCGGTCATGTGATCGGTGCATCCACTGTCAAGTATCCACTATTTTCCTGCAGACATGTAATATCTAAGGTTTTCCATAGACTAAGGTTCCTCATGGTCTTTCGATGCACTGATAATGGGGTACCTAGTGCGCCTGGCTTATTCATGGGCGTTGGAAGCATCCCTAATGTCAAGACCAACAACAAAAGTCCAAGACGCGCCGAGGACCCCTGGCACCTGCAGGGAGAAAAGGCAGAATCATCCTCATCAAGACCCAGCAAGGCGCCTCCCCGGGAGGAGTGGGCCATACTGCCACATCTCCACCTCATCGCTACACCAGTCACTTGTCGATGAGTTATTCAGCCCCCAGATGGCTAGGTGGCTCTCGCTAGCTACGTGGCGTCACGCTGGAAGACAAGTTGCATCTTGTTGACACCCGTCCAGAAGCGTGTCAAGACCTCAAGCCACAGCCATGTCATGGGTGGCAGAGGCCTACTGGGAACGCATCCCCGTTCGTCACCTTGGGCCGCATTTATGGCGCTCTATCTTAAGTGCTAGAGTTAGGTATGGTAGCACTGCTAGCTATCTGACCATGTCAGTTGCCACTTTGGATGCCTCTTGAGCTATAAAAGGAGGCCCGAGGCAACCTAACAAAGGTTTCAGATCTTTGGGCATTTGAGCGCTTAGAGATTCATCACTTGGTAGACTAGGTCCCCGCGGGATTAGAGCCAAGTGTAAGCGTTCACACATGCTTGCTCTCCCGGACAACCCTTCCCGGGGGATAGCTCCGTGCAAACTTCATCTTCCCCATTCAATCCACCAAAGCAAGAATAGGGTTTTATGCTTCACAGCGGCACGAACCTAGGTAAAAACCCTTGAGTCTCATCAACGTGTCGTTGTTGTACTGCTCTTTGTGTTATATGACCTCCCCACTGAACCACAAGGGGCCCGAAGGTCCCATAGGTGACCGTGTGCACACCTGCATCAACATCTTTGGCGTGCTAGGTAGGAGGTCTTTGTTCCCACAAGCCTGAGGATACGAGCAACATACTGATCTTCATTGTGACCTTCTCTTTTACGTGATGCTCTAAGAAGTAGACAGGCACAAAAGCTCACCCTTCGACTTCAAAGGCCCCGACGCTTGCAATTGCAGACACCGTCGGCACCGCTGCGGCACCAGGCCACGTGGGCACTGTGGGCGACGCGGTCGGCGTAAGAGGCGCCGCCATCGTGTCCCCTCCGGTCGAAGCCAGAATGAGGGGCGCCGAAGGCGAGCAACAACGAAGCCATAGTGAGCTTGCCATGGTGCCATGGGCAAAAGGGACACTCACAACCCAGGAATTCGCCGCATCGGTGACCATGCTCGCAATAGCGACACCCATTCCGAGGGAAACCACAGTCCTCCAGTTGCGTTGGCCACGGGCGTGGCTGCTGGGCGCATGCCTCATCCAGAACAAGATGGAGTGTTGGGCGGGGCCACAGATCCATGCGTCGAGCCACCTCCATGTCAGGCCACCACACCGGCTGGCGCACGACAGCAAGGATGCAATGAGGATCCCACTAGTTCCACGAGGAGTCGAGCCACGTTGTGGTCCGCCTCTCTGCCCATGCCGAACATGGCCACACAGGCAATTGCGTGAGATCAAATATTGCTAAACTACCCACCAGCGGCTGACAAGATGGACAAGTTGAGAGCTACAATCCAAAGTTTGATTGGCTTCACCGAAGCCGGAAAATCACAGCATGTAGGATGTCCCGTCGTCCACGAACAGTGAGGGCGGCCCGAACAGACGGACGAGGTGGGGAGGCCATGCCGACGGTGCAATCCCCTCCTCGACAGCAAGGACAAGGACAACCACGACTAGGTTCGCGCACCGATGGGCCCAACAATGCATCTATGGCTCCGACCGGGTTGCATCCTGGAAGACCGGTGGAAGGAGGACGCGCGCACCACCATGGAGCGATGCCAGTAAGCACACGTCAATCTGACAAACGTGACGCTGGCAGCCCCACGCCCAGTGCTGGCGGAAACCTACCTTACGAGGTCGGGTGTCCCGCTTTCACTACCGAGGTGCAGCAGATCCGCTGGTCGTCGAGCCAGGCTTTCAAGCCCAAGATGATGGAAAAGTATGACAAGAATCTCAATCCGGCGGTGTTCTTTGGCATCTACACGATGGCCTTCCAAGCCGCCGGAGCAAGAGATGAGAAGGTGCTCACCAACTATTTTCCTTTGGCGCTCTAGCCAAATGTGAGGTTGTGGCTGATGCACCTGCCAAAGAGTTCCTTTGCGTCCTCAGCTGACCTGTACAACGAATTTGTTAGCGCCTTCACGGACGGCCACCAGGAGCCAGGACAGCCCAATGACTTGTAGGTCCTCCCGCAGAAGGAGGCTCAAACCCTGCGAAAATATATTCAGAAATTCAGCAGAGTACAATGCAACACTCCGGAGATACACCCCGCAGCCGTGATTGCCGCGTTCCACTCGAACATGCGCAACAGGAGAATGCGGTCCAAGATGAACGTCAACCTCCCAAAGACCGTCAATGATCTGTACACGTTGACGGACAATTGTGCTCACACTGAAGAAGGAAGGCGACTCCCCGGAGAGGAAGCGGGCATCGAGGCCGACTCCGACGAGAATGACGATGCCGCTGGATCGAAGGGGAGGAACCCAAAGTGCAATAAGAAGCGCAAAGGCAAATCACTGTTGGTCGTCGAAGGCTCTGGCAGTCTCACCGCCGGCAAGAAGGTGAAAGATGAGACCCCGACAATAGAGTTGCTTCGTGCGCTGAATGCTGGGAGGCCACTGATGCAAAGAAGGTCGGAAAGTCTGACGGATCATACTGCAAGATCCATCGCATCAAGGGCCACGATCACCATGAATGTCGCCAAGTCGAATAGCTTGCTGAGAAGCAAAAGGCTGGATACAAGAAGCACGACAAGGAGAAGGGCCAAGATAATGTTGTCGAGAAGGGCAGCGCCGGCATAGCAGGCTATCGCGACAAGGCCCCACAGCAGAAGGAAAAGTGTGCCAGGGGCTGCGAGAGGAAAGAAGATGACGATGTAAGTGATGACGAAGACGATGGAGAGGATTCTAGCGACATGGAGTTCCAGAAGGCAACCGATGCCATGTGTGTTGACGGGGGTGCGTCCTTGCCTCTAGCTCAAACAGTGGGTGCACGAGATTAACTCCATGGAGCCAGCGGCAGAGTCTCGAAGACCACTCGAATGGTCCCGCTCGCCTATCATCTTCGACAGAGAGGATCACCCCGATCGCATGACCGTTGTCAGGTGTTTGCCGCTGTTAGTTTCCTCGACAAGCCGAGCCATAAGAAGAAGAAGAAGTCCAGCGGAAGCCCTGACAAGGACTCCAGGAAGCGTGCCTCCGCGAAGTGCGCTGCACCCGTCGATTACCTTCCGGAGAGCTCCGCCGACAGGAAGTCCAAGGCCTCCTACTCTGCGATGAAGAAGGCCCCGACAAGGGAGGATGGCTCTGATGGTACATTCAACATCAGCGCCCCCCATACTTACAATTCAGAAAGAGCGCTTGTTACCTTTCTGCAGGGGAATCTCAATGTGTTTTGGTGGCAACCTTACGACATCCCCGGTGTTCTGAGAGAGGTAATTGAGCACCACCTTGTCGTCTGCCTTCATGCCAGACCCGTCAAACAGAAGGTTAGGAAGCAGGACTTAGAGAGGCAATAGTTTATCACCGAGGAAATTAAGAATCTGGAAGCAGCTGGTTTGGTCCGAGGAGTATTGCATCCAACGTGGTTAGCCAACCCGATAGTGGTATGCAAAGCAAATGGGAAATGGAGGCTTTGTATTGATTTCACAGACTTAAACAAAGCATGCCCGAAGTACCCATTTTCCTTGTCCCGTATTGACCAGATAGTTGACGCCACTCTTGGGTGTGACCGGCTTTCCTTCTTGGACGCGTACTCCGGATACACCAGATTTCCATGGCCAAAGAGGATGAGAAAAAGACCTTGTTCATAACCCCATGTGGCACATACTATTTCATACGAATGCCCTTTGGGTTAAAGAGCACTGGTTCTACCTTTGCCAGTGCCATGCAAATTGGATTTGGACCCCAGCTACACAGAAACGTGAAAACATATATGGATGACATAGTGGTGAAGAACAAGGACGAAGCTACCCTTGTGCAAGACATAGAAGAGACCTTTGTGAAGTTGCGCAAGATCAAGTTGAAGCTCAACCCTGAGAAGTGTGTGTTTGGTGTCCCATCCGGCAAGATGTTTGGGTTCTTTGTTTCATAGCAAGGGATTAATGCCAAACCCGACAAGATCAAAGCTAACAAGAAGATACAAGCCCCCCAAGACAGTTAAGGACGTGAGACGCCTGGCCGGATGCGTTGCCGCGTTGAGTAGACTCATCTCAAAATCCGTCGTACGGTCCTTACCATTATTCAAGATCTTGAAGAAGGCCAACCCGATGAACTGGACCCCGGAAGCAGACGTGGCACTGCAAGATCTGAAAACATACCTCTCCTTCGCTCCCACCCTGGTCGCTCCCAAACCGCAAGAGTTGTTGCTACTATACCTGGTGGCAATGAATCAAGTGGTTATTGGTTAGCGCGGCCTTGGTGGCACAACGGGAGAAGGATGAGGATGCTGCCGTCATGACACACACTACCGGGGATGAAGCCAAAATATTTGCGACAACACCAAACACTAGCTCAGAAGACACCCTGCAGGCTAGCAATGGAGGCTCTAAGGAGTTGGCGAAGAAGAAGGTGGTGCACCGGCCAGTGTACTTTGTTAGTTCCCGATTACAGGGGGCTAGATCAAGGTACTCTGGAGTAGAAAATCTGATCTTTGGCCTCATCATGTCCTCGAGGAAGCTGAACCACTACTTCTAGCCCATGAGATCACGGTTGTCACCCGCTTCCCACTACAATGCATCTTGAGGAACACCGAAGCCACATGCAGGATAGTCGAGTGGGCACTGGAGCTATCAAGTTTTGGGGTGAAGTATATATGAAAACACTTCCACCATCCAGAGGAGAGCACTAGAGGTGTTCATTGTCGAATGGACACCCACACCAGACCAAGAAGTTCAGGAAACCACTCTCCTCGGCAGGTAAACACCCAAGGAATGGGTCATGTACTTTGATGGTGCCTTCTCACTCCAGGGTGACGGGGTAGGTGTGATCCTCATTGCCCCCGCCAGAGAGCACCTCAAGTATGTGGTCCAAATGTGCTTTCCCCGGGAAGAAGCTACCAACAACACCGTGGAGTATGAAGGGTTCCTCACGGGACTCAGAATCGTGGTAGAGCTAGGGATCGAGAAGCTGATCATCAGAGGGGACTCCCTGGTTGTGGTAAAACAGGTCAATAAGGATTACCAGAGCCTGCTGAAGGAGGTATACGTCAAGGAAGTAAGGAAGTAGGAGGAACATTTTGATAGGTTACAGGCAGAACATGTGCCACGTGCAGAAAATAGCATCGCCGATCACCTGTCGAAGTGTGCCGCTCAAAAGCTTTTTGTGGAACGAGGGTTTTTGTCCTGCATCTCACTCAACCCTCCGTGTCCCCCTCGACGCTGATTAAGAAGAGAAGAAAACCGAACTCCAGTAAGCATTTCCCGACAGAGCTTCCTGAAACCCCCAGTAGAGAAGCTGTCGGAGGAGGTTCCATTTCGCCTGGTGAGCTGCTCCCTCCCGCAGAACACCAAGTCCTCGCAGTAAGGCAAGCGCTCCCACGAACGTGGAGATGCCTTTAGTCCTTGCCATTGAGCCACAGGCTCCGACGTGGGCACAACACAACGTCCAATTCCTTCAAACAGGAGAACTTCTCGAAGAACCAGAAGAGGCCAAAAGAGTAGCCCGCCTGTCTAGTATGTATCAGTTTGTCGATGACACTCTATACAGAAGAAGACCCAACCGTGTGAAATTGAGGTGCATCTATGGGGAACAAGGACTAAGGCTGTTGGCGGAGATTCACGGAGGCATATGTCGATCACACATAGGGTCAAGGGCCCTTGCCGCGAAAGCTTCCCGCCAGGGTTTCTATTGGCCCACATCCCTCCAAGATGTGACTCAGTTGGTCACCAAGTGTGAATCCTTCCAGTTCCATGCCAAGACCATACATCAGCCAGCGCAAGCCCTCCAAACAATCCCTCTATCCTGGCTCTTCTCAGTCTGGGGGCTCGATATCCTCGGCCCCTTCCCCCAAGCTGCCGGGGGTTTCAAGTTCTTGTATGTAGCAATTGACAAATTCACGAAATGTCCCGAGGTAGAGCCAGTGATAAAGGTGACCCCATAGTCAGCTATCAAGCTGATGAAGGTATTGGTGTGCCGCTTTGGACTACCCAACGGAGTAATTAGTGACAACGGCACCCAATTCATGAGCCAAGCATTCATGCAATACATCCAAAGCCTTGGAAGCAAGGTCTCCTTCGCCTCTGTTGCCCACCCAAGGAGCAAAGGGTAAGTCGGGAGGATGTATGCTGAAGTGTTGCGAGGGTTCAGAACGAGAACTTTCGATAGACTGCACAGATGCGACAAGTACTAGATTGATGAGCTGTTGGTAGTTCCTTGGTCCCTCGGAACGACACCAAATCGAGCTGCCGGCGAGACACCTTTCTCCCTAGTATATGGCCGGAAGCAGTTATCCCCACGGAACTCATATACTGGTGACCTCGAGTGCTTGCCTACGACAAAGTGGAGCAACCACAGCTGAGGCATGATGATGCCATGCTCCTAGAGGATGTTCGTCTCTGGGATGCTACGCGTGTTGCATGATACCAACAGGCCCTTCGCCGCTACCTTAGCCGCAAGGTCCACGCCTAGAGCTTTGAGGAAGGCGACCTTGTCCCTAGGCGTGTTCAGTCCGCCAAGGGTTCCAGCAAGCTGACGCCGAAGTAGTAAGGCCCTAACGGGTAGTACGAGTCACTAGGCCTGGCGCAGTCCGTCTGGAGACCGAAGATGGCATCAAGCTGCTTATCTCATGGAAAATGGAGCATCTTCATAAGTTCTACCCCTAAGGCACGATTGTCGGGCCCAAACCCCGACAACCACCTTTTGTACAAGCCTTCCCGAAGATGCATGTAACCCTTTGGACAAAGCCAAGCGTAGACCGTGTGCATAAATAAAGCTAGGCATCGCATCATGTCATCATTTGCATATGCATCATGCATTGCACATTTACTTATGTTATGATGTCACTAGTGCCCTAGCTTACCAGTTATTAAGAGTGCTTGATGGACTTATAGTCTTTGTTACCAGGTCCCCCTCTTCTCAAGAGGGCGGAGCCCCTCCTTTGCTCTCTATGTTTTGCCTCTAGATGAACAAAGGACAACTCAAAGGCGAAAACACGAAACCATCGCACCTTCAGGGGGGCTTCCCCCGAGGAGATAAATTTAATTACCTTTTCTCAAATGTGGCTCCGTTCTTTCCTTTGAGGAAACCCCTATGACTCATCCTTCGGTTGTGTGCGATAGGGCTCTCTGAATGATCGGGACTCTAGTCGGGATAGGCCATCTTTTTTCCTCTCGTCGCTCACTAGCCACGAAGGAGGGGAAGACCGTGCTGATACTGACAAGGGGCCTTGCCGGGGGACGATGATCGTCTGCCGCTGGGGGCTCGCTCCCCCTTCGACACTTGCGCCTTGTGCCGACCCGGCAAGGAACCCCACGCGGCGGGAAAATACAGCACAACGCGGAGAGAAAGACGTGGGGATAGTACTCGAGGAAAATAAATGGAGGTCATTTTATTCATTTCTTCAGTACATAATGGATAAGATAGATTACAATTCCACTAGTAAAAATTAAGCAAAAGTCTACATCCTTTTGCTTTATAAAAAGATAAGTGCCCCGTAATGCCTTTCTTGTCCCTCTCCCCTGAGGGATTAGAAGGATGAGAAGAGGATGGCATGGAGGGGACCAAACAGAAGCCCATCCTGGCCCGCCCAGGACCAGCTGAACGAGGCTCGATGCACCTACTGATGGTGAAGACGAAGCCGAAGTCCACGAGGACTGTCGGGGCCCAGCTGGAAGATGAGGCAGCATCCGGGCAATGGAGCCCTGGCAAGGCCATCTTGCCGGGCGAGGGAGGGGCGTGAGCTGACGGTGACAGTGCGACCGAGACGCGCCGATCAGCTGTAGCCCGACCTATCGTACTCTGACTTGATAGTCAGAGACTCGCTATCGTTGTCATTCTCGTTGCCCCCGTCGGTATTGTCCACCTCGTCATTGTTGCTCGAGGAGGAACTTTCGGCGTCGCTCGAGCTTTCTTCTTAGCATCCAAGATGAGCTCCCAAGTGCCTATATATCTTGACAGAAAGCATGTGTGCCTCCACCAACTTGAAGCGGAGAACATGCCCCGACATGAAGTTATGGGCATGCGCGAATGTCTTCCACCAGCGCCTCAAGAAACATAACGCGGGGAGCTAGATATTCAGCGTCGGCATACATGGCACTAGTGCGGCAACCGTGCATGCGGAGACACACTCCCTCCAGCTTGTCAACCTCCATCACCTTAGCAAAAGGGCGAGGGAGGCGCAGACAACCGCGAGTAGGGCCACACATCGTGAGGATGAACTCCAGCGTCGTGCCTTCAGTGTGTCCCGGCAGCAACAGCACCAGTGTCACCGGGGAAGGACCGAGCATAACGCCTCGTCCCCATCCGCCGCGAGCTCCTCGGCGGCCCCGTGCCCTTCCAGCGCCCCCACCTCGAGAGTTGGTGCCGACTCCCGGCACAACAACTAAAGCGGCTGCATGATCCGGACGGGAAGCTCTCGCGGCCCTCACATAAGATGGGGGACGCCCATGCTTCCCCGCCATGGCGAAGAACCAAAGCCACCTTGAATAATAAGAAGAGAAGAGCAAACCAAGCAACCCTAGGTTGGAGAGGAGGATAAGGATGGATGAGCATCGTCCGTTGCACCCCTCCGCTTTTATAGAGAGGACATGGGGTCTAGCTCTCCTACGATCCAAGGATCGCCGTGCACCTCCACCTATGTCGTTGCCCACCATCACGGGCGAATAGGTAACCGCCCCATCCATCCAAATCCACGATGTTGTGTCTCCTCCCACGACCAGGCCTTTAAATCACGTGCACCCATCGCAAGATTCGTGCAATGCATGTGGCGCGCATGGCGGAAACGGACTGGGGATTTGGGATGGCATGGAAAGTGGGATAATGGTTATCTCTTTGCGAATTCCACGCCCACGCACGAACTTTCTGCCTGGCCCAACAACGCTAGGTGAGCAAGTATGGGCCAGGCCCTGGGGCTCCTATCGGTGCACTAATAATGGGGTACCTAGTGCTCGGACTGGGAGTTCGGTATAAACCAAAAATTTGGGTTCTACCGTTCAATGTTTACTAAATTTCGGTTAGTAAAACCAAAAACCAAAAATGATAGCTAAAAATAGCTAACCGAATATTTGGTGTGGTTTTCGGTTTAATACCGAAGAACCAGGCTTCAAGTATCTGCGCTCAGATTGTAGCAATGGGACCCTCTTATATAGGCAGGAAATGTGAATCGTCCTTCCAGTTGAGTGAGGTGGGACTAAAGGAGCCTAATAGCTTGGCCGGTTGTACGCATGCACGCATGCGTGGGCCAGCAAAATCAGACGTGATTTGGCCTTGCATCTTCTTGCATGCACTTTGGTCAAAATAGAAAAGGTAGGCCCATGTCATGCGAGCTGCACACGATGCGTTGGTGGGCAATCATGGGAGCGTGTGCCCGTGACTCCCGGGAGACAGACTTGCGCATATACGCATGTATTTGCATCATTTCTTTCGCTCATTCATGTCTCTTCGGTTTGTGTTCGGTTAAACGAGAATAAAATGGAAGCTACCGAATTTTGTTCGGTTAGTGGAGATGAAAACCGAATTTTGTTGTGACATTATAGAAAACCAAAAATTCGGTTTATTTGGTTTCGACATCGGTTTGGTTTTTCGTTCGTCGATAAGGTGTCGAGCCCCAGATGGCTAGGTGGCTCTCGCTATCTATGTGGCGCCACGCCAGAAGACAGGTTGCATCCCGTTGATACCCGTCCAGAAGCGTGTCAACACCTCAAGCCACAACCAGCTCATGGGTGGCACAATCCTGCCGGGAACGCTTCCCCAGTCGCCACCTAAGTCCGCATTTATGGCTCTCTGTCTTAAGTGCCAGTGTTAGGTATGATAGCACTGTTAGCTATATGATCATGTCAGTTGCCACTGTGGACGCCCCTTGAGCTATAAAAGGAGGCCGAAGGCAACCTAGCAAAGGATTTGGATCTTCAGGCATTTTAGTGCTTAGAGATTCAACAATTGGTAGACTAGGTCCCCGCGGGATTAGAGCCATGTGTAAGCGTTCACATGTGCTAGCTCTCCACGGCAACCCTTGCCGGGTGTAGCTCCGTGTGAACTTCATATTCCCCAATCAATCCACCAAAGGAGGAGTAGGGTTTTATGCTTCACAGCGGCCCTAACCTGGGTAAAAAAAACCCAAGTCTCATCAGCGTGCCATTGTTGTACTCTGTGCTCTTGGTGTGATACGACCTGCCCACTAAACCACAAGGGGCCCGAAGGTCCCATAGGTTACCATGTGCACATCTGCACCACGTGGTCTTCTCATACTCGATTTCGAAGAATTCATCTTCATTATAGTAGCCAAGCTCCACATTGTCATCACCTGATGAAATATCCTCGTCATAAGAAACAAGAATTTCATCAGAATTTTGACTATGACAATGTTCATATTTATGCATGCGAATGGCTTCAACAATGACATTGTTAATGGTAATAACATCTCCTTTAGCATGCATGAGGTCACGAAGCTCAAATAGGCATTTACCAATATTAGGATCGGTTGGCTTCATTTTGTGAAAGGCAATGCATTTATTGAAAATGATCTCAAGATTTTTTTAGTGAATAGTTGGGATAACTTTTCTCCATTTTCCACAAAGTGTGAGCACACTCAAACTTTTGCAATTGATTAAGCACGTTTCTTGGCAGTCCTCTAATGACTATATTTACCGTTTTAAGATTACCAAGCAGATGAAGTTCTTCATCATGAGAAGGATGTAAGGGATCAATGGGAGGCTGATAGGGATTTTCAACATACTTGCGCAAATGGAATTCATCAAATATATCAAGCATTTCACCTTTCCTTTGTCTATAAAACTATCCATTGGTAATGGGCACCCTGCAACTAAGATTCCCCAAACTAGGCACATCCATCTTCCTCCAATAGTGTTTAAACCAAGGTTATGGAGACCTCACTCTGATACTAATTGTGAGATCGATTAAAGAGGTGTCTAGAGGGGGTGGATAGACTACTTGCATAAATTAAAATGCTAGCCTTTTCCCAATTTTGGTGGTTGGCAGATTTTAGCATTCTAACGAGACTAGTGCACCCTACACATGCTAGTCAACATACATGGCATTGGAAAGTAAAGACTTTGCACATGTACTAAGGAGTAGGGTTTAGGGAGACCAAACGCAAAGAAGTTGACACGGCAATTTTTGGCATGGTTTTGATAGGTGGCGCTATCGTACATCCATGTTAGTAGATACCTAAACCCACGGAGGGTAACGACTGCAAGAGTTCACGGGGGACTCCACCCACAAGGGGTCCACAAAGAAGCAGCCTTGTCTATTCCACTACGGCTTCCGTCCACACGGGACTAGCCTCACTCGTGGTAGACCTTCACGAAGTAGGCGGTCTCCTTGCCCTTACAAACATCTTGGTTCAACTCCACAACACGAAGTAGGAGGCTCCCGAGCGACACCTAACCAATCTAGGAGGCACCACCCTCCAAAAGGTAATAGATGCGGTAGAACGATGAACTCCTTTCTCTTGTGCTTCTAAATATAGTCTCCTCAACACTCAATCACTCTCTCAAATTTGGCATGGTAGGAGAGATTGATCTTGTGGAAAGCAACTTGGGGAGGCTAGAAATCAAGGTCCAAATGGTTGGAATGGAATCTCTTGATCTCAACACATGTGTAGGTGGCTCTATCTGAGAAAAATTGATCTGGCGAGTGTAAGTGTGTTCTGAGTGATGCCTCTGCGAATGAGAGGTAGGTGGAGGGGTATATATAGGCATCCCACAAAATCAAACCGTTACAACATTATTGCCAAACTCGGTGACACTGAAAAGAATCTCGGTGGTACCGAGTTGCACTAAATGTGGCAACTTCTGAATTCTCAGTGGAACAGATACGATGACCTAGACAAGTTTCCAAATCTCGGTGAGACTGATTTTAAACATGGAAATTCTGATTCTTGAAATCTTCTCAACAGAAAGTTGGTCACGGAATCTCAGTGGCATCGATGTGAAAGTTTGTGGCACCGAGATGGTAGGGTTTGGCATATGACTTGTCAAGTGTAAAATTTGTAGGGCCGAGTGGAAAATGTTAGTGGCACCGATTTTGCTCGTTTGGCTTTGGACTGACACGTCTCCAATGTATCTATATTTTTTGATTGTTCCATGCTATTATATTATCAACTTGGGATTTCTTATATGCATTTATATGCCATTTTATATCATTTTTTGGGACTAACCAATTAACTCAGTGCCCAGTGCCAATTTCTGTTTTTTCGTGTTTTTGACCTTTTTCAGATAAGAATATTAAGCGGAGTCCAAACAGAATAAAACCTGCGGGATGATTTTTTTTCCATAACAGAAGATACCGAGAAGACTTGAGAACCAAGGCAGGGGGTCTCGTGTGAGGTCACGAGCCCCCTAGGCGCGCCCCAGGGGGGCGTGCCTAGTAGGCTCGTGGGACCCCCTTGCCTCCTTTGCCCTACCTCTTTCTCCTATAAATTCCCTAAAATCCCAAAACCAACAAAGACAGCCACGAAAATACTTTTCTGCCGCCGCAAGCTTCTGTTTCCGCGAGATCCCATCTAGGGACCGTTCTGGTGCCCTGTCGGAGGGGGATTCGGACACGGAGGTCTTCTTCATCAACACCATTGCCTCTCCGATGATGCGTTAGTAGTTCACCATAGACCTTCGGGTCCATAGCTAGTAGCTAGATGGGTTCTTCTCTCTCTTGGATCTTCAATACAAAGTTCTCCATGATCTTCATGGAGATCTATCCGATGTAACTTCCTTTTGCGGTGTGTTTGTCGAGATCCGATGAATTGTGCATTTATGATCAGATTATCTATGAATATTATTTGAGTCTCCTCTGATTTCTTGTATGCATGATTTCGTATCCTTGTAATTCTCTTCGTGCAATGGGAGAAGTGCTTGGTTTTGGGTTCATACCGTGCGGTGTCCTCACCTAGTGACAGAAGGGGTAGCGAGGCACGCATCGTGTTGTTGCCATCAAGGGTAAAAAGATGGGGTTTATATCATATTGCACAAATTTATCCCTCTACATCATGTCATCTTGCTTAAGGCGTTACTCTGTTTGTTATGAACTTAATACACTAGATGCATGCTGGATAGCGGTCGATGTGTGGATTAATAGTAGTAGATGCAGAAAGTATCGGTCTACTTGTCTCGGACGTGATGCCTATATGTATGATCATTGCCTTAGATATTGTCATGACTTTTCTCGACAGTAATTCGTGCACCCACCGTAATACTTGCTATCATGAGAGAAGCCTCTAGTGAACACTATGGCCCCCGGGTCTATTTTACACATTATATATTCAGATTTACATACAAAATACCAAAAGTACCTTGATGCACTTTTATTTATTTATTTATATTTACCTATTATCACTATCAGATCTCACCTTGCAAGTAATCGTAAAGGGATTGACAACCCCTTTATCGCGTTGGGTGCAAGTTTGTTTGTTTTTGCGCAGGTGCATTGGTGCCTCATCTTGATACTCCTACTGGATTGATACCTTGGTTCTCAAACTGAGGGAAATACTTATCTCTACTTTGCGGCATCACCCTTTCCTTTTCAAGGAAAAAACCAACACAATCTCAAGAAGTAGCATGGACATAGATATTTTTGTGGGATAATGGCTTAGTATTTTTGGTGGCTACCTCTAAGCACTTGAGCAACCAATTCATCATAATACCTCACCCCCTTTTAATACTATTGGCTTTCCTACGTGCTCAAAGTAATTTCTCACAAATATAAATGTAGAGTCTTCTTCCTTTAAGCTTGAACAATCCTATTCCTTCCTTCGTCAAGGGGCTTCTCCTCACAATCCTATAGCGAAGGCTCTTTGTGAACTATACGTGAAATATAGTAGGTACAAGTGTTAGTCCAAGAGACAATGTATGTTTTCATGAATTATCAAAGCCACCAAGGAAGCATATGTGCTATCACTATAAGATGCCATCTTTGGATTTTGGGCATCAAATTAGCCATTGATTTGAGACATAGCATGGTTCGAATCCCCCCGTACCTCCAGCCTTTATACGCCCATCAAAGTCCCCATGCGTAAACCATGTAGCAAAGCTTCATATTTGGCCGCGTTATTAGAATTAGTATACATGAATTGTAATACGTACCAAATATTATCGCTGGTGGGGGCATAAGTATGATACTAGCCCCCAGGACAGAAAGCGCCTTGGAGCCATCAAAGTACATCGTCCAATCAGAATATGTACTATACTCTTTGGGCAGTTTGGCTTCCGTCCATTTAGCTAGAAAGTCAGCCAACACCTGAGGTTTAATAGCTCGGCGTGGCTTGTACGTGATTTCAAAAGGTAAGAGCTCTATGGCCCATTTAGTTATGCGTTCTGTGGCATCCTTGTTATTGATTATATAATTCAAGGTACCTCAGATCCTACCGTGACCGAACACTCTTGAAAGTAGTGTTGGAGCTTGCAAGATGCCATAAAGGTTCAGAGGCTATCTTGTGGTAGTGAGGATAGCGAGTTTTGCATGGGGTGAAGACTTTGGACACAAAGTAGACTAGTTTCTTTATCCGTAGTCTGTGGCCAGCCGCCTCTCATTCGACCACGAGTATCGCGCTGATAACCTGGTTAGTGGCTGATATGTACAATAGCATTGGTTCTCCTGTTGTAGGTGTTGTCAGTATTGGTTGCTAGCTAGCAATGTTTCATTTCCTCTAGGGACGGTGTTGCTTCTTCGGTCCACTCTAAGTTTTTGGTTCTCTTGAGCAGTCGATAGAGCGGTAGTGCCTTTTCACTGACACGAGAAATGAAATGGCTTAAATCCGCCACATAGCATGGCATTTTTGTACGTGTTTTAACTCTGTCGGGATCGCCAACTGGGATAGAGCTCAAATTTTTGCCAAATTGTCCTCTATTACTCTATGGGAGATGATAAAACCGAGCGGTTTTCCTACGGGAACGCCAAATACACACTTCTTATGATTGAGTCGTTTGCCTTATTTCCGGAGATTCTCAAAGGTTTGTTGGAGGTCGTCCACCAGCTGACTGGCGTGTTTGGTCATGATGACCACGCCAGCCACGTATGCCTCGATTGTCTTGCCGATTTGTTTTTTAGGCATGTGTGAATCATGCGTTGATATGTGGCGCGTGCGTTTTTAACCCAAAGGACATTTTGTTAAAGCAGAATGGCCCGTATGGAGTAATGAAAGCACTTGCAGCCTGATCAGATTCCTTCATCTTTATTTGATGGTATCCGGAGTAACTGTCAAGAAAACAAAGTGACTCATGCCCTGTGGTGGCATCAATGATTTGGTTTATGTGAGGCAAAGGGAATGGATCCTTAGGGCAGGCTTTATTGAGATCTTTGAAATCGACACATAGCCTCAAGGATTTGTCCTTCATTCGGACCATGACCAAGTTGCCAACCACTCAGGGTGTTTGATGTCTCGAATGAATCCGTCTTTGAGAAATTTTGCTAGTTCGGTACCCATGGCTTGGCGCTTGGGCTCGGATAAGTGGTGCAACATCTATTTGATGGGTTTGAAGACGTCGATTATGTTCAAGTTGTGCTCGGCCAGTCTTCGTGGGATTCCTGGCATGTCTGAAGGGTGCAAGGCGAAATATCCCAATTTTCTCGTAAGAATGTGCGCAATGCTTCATCGACCACACGGTCAAGTTGTGCTCCGATGGATGTTTTTCTCATTGAGGTATGTCGGGTGCACTTAAATTTTGACTATTTCGTCAGCGGGCTTGAAGGATGTAGATTTGGGTCTCTTTCTAAGAGTTACACCATCCCTGTCGACTACCGATCTTAGTCCGGTGAGTTCTTCAGCCGCAAGGGGCCTCCAAAAGCGCCTCCGGGGTGAGCATTGTGTTTTATTCTCAGTCCATAGAGCCCTATCTAGGTCGCTTGTGGGGGGTAATGATGCCGTTAGGCTGAGGCATTTTGAGTTCATGTACCCATAATGCGGTATGGCTTGAAATCTAGTGAGGGCCTCTCGTCCCAAAAGAGCATGATAGATGCTTTTGAAAGGTACAATATGAAAGATGAGTTTGTGAGACCTATAATTCTCATAGGTTCCGAATATTACATCGTGGGAAACTTGGCCTATGCATCACACTTCTCTTCCGGGGATAATTCCTTGAACGGTTGTGATGCTCCGTTCAAAGCATGATTTGTCGAACTGCATTTTATCCAAAGTATCCTCACAAATGAGGTTTAAGCCATTGCCGTCATCCATTAGTACCTTGGATAGTTTAAAACTATCTATAATGGGATTGAGGACTAGTGCGGCAGGTATTCGGTTAGAACATATTCCAACCTGGTCTTTCTCTGTAAAGGTTATAGTTGTGTTTGTCCAAGAATTGTTTGCTGCTGCCAGAAATATCTAGTCGGTTTCTCGAAGAGATCTTTTCCTTTGATTATTTGAGGAGAAGGTGTGGTGAATAGTGAGTACATCGACACTGTTATTTGGCAGTTTGGATGAACACCCTTGCGGTGGTTGTGTCCCGAGGATAGCCTCTCCGTTTTAGGCCACCTTCCTAACAACCCTATCGGGCCTTTGGGACCATGGGTACCAATGCCCGTCGGCCTACGACCCCGGGCACGACGTGGCTAGGCAAACCTAGTTCGGCCCATCGGCAAGCTCGGCAAGGAAGACCCTCGCGAGGGCCCCTGCGTCATGAGGCAAGCGTCTCGGGATCATCACCATGTATCAAGAGGGGTCGCCCGCTGCAAGGGCGCATCCCGAGGCTACCCCTGAGGCTCTCGCGAGACAGGATCGTCGGGGGCAACATGGTAGGGCCCTATGACCCTGCGCCTCTACGTGCGTGATGCAGGCTGTGCAGGCGGAAGCAGTGCAAGTGGGCACAGATAGGGAGGTTTCCCACTTCCATGCTAAGGAAGCGGGGCCAGATGGCGGACTCCCAAAGGATTCCTCGACAGGACGGAGGTCACCCGCGAGTCCACCAACGCGTCACGAAGAAAGGCTTTTGTAGACGAAGACCACCTTTGTTAGGGCGGACTGCAGTCCTGTCCCCTTTCAAAATGGCCGTTGTGGCAACCCTTCTCGCCAATGTTTATCGGGGCAAAGATGACCAAGGCCGGTATAAAAGAGAGCCCAGCCTCCGTAGGAGGGGATCCGGTCCTCATTATCTCAGCTAGGGCAAGAACCCACCTTTGTACTTGTCCACCTCAACCAATCCCAAAAAACAAGCAGGAGTAGAGTTTTACATCGCAAGGTGATCCGAACCTAGGTAAATTGTCGTGTGTTGTAGCTCGTGTTGCTAGAGAGTCGTCGTGAAATTAAGATGTAGAACAGGGTGGAAGAGCGAGTGCACCCGAGAGTTCGTACCTATTCTTGGCTCTACGGAGCTTCGATTATAACATTTGGCGCGCCAGGTAGGGGTGCACAGACCCTCTTAGCCTCTAGTTTCGCTCTGGCTTCACCGACACCACGGCTGATGCCCACTGCATGTGCCTTGGGAGCTCGACGCCGGACAACCGGTACTGACCCACTAGCGCCACGGTCATCACCGTCTTCATCCCCACCGCTCACGGGCGGCAAGGCTTCGTGTGGCCGCTGGTGCAGTAATGCAGCCTGCGTTCGCATGGGGAACCTGAACGCACAGGACGCATTGCTCATGGCGAGCGAGCTGCTCCGTGACCACCCGACAGATGGACGATACGATGCTTGGGCGGACCACACCGTCAAACTCGTCACTGTCCCGCTTCGGCCCCCGGCGCCGTAGGCAGGGGCTCGTCCAGCGAGCCACCCCCACCCCCGCGTTGTGGCTCGCTTGATCCGTAGCCCGGGAGGGTGAGCAAGGCCCACCTCACATTGTGCTCCTGCTCCTCTTGGTACCGGTGACCGGCTTCGGGCCACCGCCGGACCCCCGCGGTGGTGCACCTTGAGAGGCCGGCGGGATGTTATGTGCCCATCACAATGCGCATACTCACAACATGGAGGACTGCCAGGAGGCCGGGTCTCCCCTCAGCGGGCGTGCCACCTGGCGTCGGGCCCGCGCCCGCGCCGACAGGATGAAGGGTGTCGCGGCTGGTGCAGGTACCACGAGCCTCGCGCTCCCAACTGGTGCTCGCCTCCCTCCAGCATAGGAGGCCACTCCCAGTAGCCGCGTCAGGCCGGGCTCTGGGCCTAGCAGCTGGGAACCACCTGGCCTGGTTGGGAGGACGAGTGGGCGCTCAAGAACCAAGTGGTGGTGCGCCCTGGCGCGTGCCCTCATGAGCCACAAGCATTGCCCCAGGCGCTAGGGACACAGGAGTTCGTCGCTCAGGACGTCGGCAAGCTGCATGAGATGGGGACCGGGCATGCCTCGCGAGGTGTTAGGACCTCACAGGCTCTTGAAGCCTCAAGAGCCGGCCTTCACCTCACCCGTGGGGGTAGACCACTGCGGCATGCATCGTTAAGCAGCCTAATGCTCTTGCGGCAGCATGGCTGCCAGCTGACTTCTTGAGTAGTTCGAATCGAGAAATTCCAAGTGTTTAATATCACACCAAGCGGATGTTTCCTGAATATGTAATGAACTTAATTAACCTTCACTTGAGGTGGTGTTGTTTTCCTTAATCCTATGGTTTAGCGTCAAGCCGCCGTCGTGCAACTGGACTCTTCATACCATATGGGACGTGATGGCTCTCGCGCTAGGGCCACGGGAGCGTTGCACCGACGTGCGCATTTCCACACCGAGGGGCGGGAAACGTCAGAGAAGAACACTCTGGGGGAGGACCCCCCTAGAGGCACCCATGTCTCCAGGCTGGATGTCACGCACCTCGAGACTAAGGGTGGGGAGTGCCTTCAGAATCGCCCATATACCCAGGCCAGATACCGCACACCTTGGGAGTGAGGGTGGGCCCCCCCTCAAGACCTCATGTGTCTCGAGGCCCCACGCCACCTTCCTCGAGAAGGAGTATGGGAGTTTGGACTCGAATGCCCGAAATAAGACCGTGACACTCTCACGTAATAATGAGTGGGTTGTATATGACCTGTGCCCCCGAAGTGGAAGCCCACGACGAATTGCGTCGTGGCCGCGGAGAAGGGTACCCTCCCAAGCCTACTGGAATTCCTCATGCTCCATGCTAGGGAAGAAGACCGTGACGCTCTCACGTAATAATGAGTGGGCTATATACGCCCGTGGCCCCCGAAGTGGAAGCCCACGATGAGCCGTGTCGTGTCCGCGGAGGAGGGTCCCCTCCCACGCCTAGTGGCAGTCCTCATGCTTCGCTCTAGGAAAGAATATGAAGGAAACACCCCGAGGTCCGCCTTTCCTTTAGTTTAACCTGTGCTACGCACGTCGGCCGCTTTTATTATTTCCTGCCTTCGACTTGTGAACGAGCTCACCAGGCTGGCCCGTGTTGGACACGATAGTTGGACCTCCCTTTTTTGGGCTCGCAAACAAGTTAGATTTGGGTTTTCCGGTGATGGTCTTGGTTTTCTGGTTTTTGAGGATCTTCCTTGGTTTTCTATCCTCTTACCAGGCCCAAATGCAAGCACGACGCCCAAATGAAAGTGAGCTAGCATGCACCGTTCGAAACAACGCGATCCCTTTGCAGGAATTCCCTCAAGGGCCTCACGAGGCAAGCCTCGCAAGCAAGAACCACTCCGAGGGATTGATAGAAGATGTGTCTAGAGGGGGTGAATAGACTACTTGTCAGGATCAAATTTCTATCCTAACCCAAATTCGAGGAGGGAAGAAATTCAGCAGTTCTAACAAGTCTAGTGCACCCTACACATGCTAGTCAACATATATGGCAGCGGAAAGGTAAATACTTTGCACACGTAAAGGAGTAGAGGTTAGGAAGACCAAACGTGTGAGGTTGACAGGATATTTTTGGCATGGTTCCGATAGGTGGCGCTATCATATGTCCATGTTAGTGGAGACTTCAACTCACGGAGGGTAACGACTGCAAGAGTCCACGGAGGGTCCACAAAGAAGCGGCCTTTTCTATTCCACCACGGCTTTCGTCCACGGAGGACTAGCCTTACTCATGGTAGATCTTCAGTAAGTAGGAGATCTCCTTGCCCTTACAAACATCTTGGTTCAACTCTACAACGAGAAGTAGGAGGCTCCAAAGCGACACCTAACCAATCTAGGAGGTACCACCCTCCAAAAGGTAATAGATGTGGTAGATCAATGAACTCCTTGCTCTTGTGCTTCTAAAGATAGTCTCCTGAGTACAAATCAATATCTCACACAATATGCATGGGTAGGATAGGTTGATATCGTGGAAAGCGGTTCGGGGAGGCTAGAGATCAAGTTTCAAATGATAGGATTTTAATATCTTGGTCTCAACACATGACTAGGTTGTTCTCTCTCAGAAAATGGATCTGGCAATGAAGTGTGTGCTCCGAGTGTTTCTCCCACGAATGAGAGGTGGGTGAAGGGCTATATATAGGCAATAGCCAAAATCCAACCGTTACACACAAAAGGGAAAACTCCGTGACACCGAAGTTGAAAACTCGGTGGTAACGATTAGCACAAAGGTGTGAACTTTTGAATCTCAGTGAGACTGATATACGAAACTCAGTGGCACCAAAAAGGTGACTAACGGTCATATGGCCAAACTCGGTGGCACCGATACTCAAACTCAGAAATTCCGATTCTGTGTATCTTGCCAACAAAATGTTGGTCACACTGAACTCGGTAGTACCGACTTCGTTTCGGTTGCACCGATCTGGTTGGAATGGCTAGGGTTTCTATCTAAGGTCAAACTCGGTGGGTCCGATATGTAAATGTTGGTGACACCGAATTTGTGTATGTGGATCTTGACAGAGTGGATATGTGGGAAAAATGACTGAGTCTTTTGGTGGCTAACTATGAGCATTTGAGAAATCAGTTCATCTTACTACCTCACCCCCTTTTAATAGTTTTGGCTTATATATGGACTCAAAAGTGATTGCTCACAAATATAAAATGAAGAGTCTTCTAGCTTGAAGCTTGAGCCAACATTGTTCCTTTCTTGCATCCAGGGGCATCTCCACATAAACCTTAAGCCATAGCATCTCCATGGACTTTTCCTGAAATTTTTAGGTACAAGTGTTAGTCCAAGAGACACTGTATGTTTTCATGAATTATCAAAATCACCAAGGGAGCATATGTGCTTTCAATCTCCCACTTTTTGGTAATTGATGACAACATACAATCAAAGCTTCGAATAAAGTTAATCATAAGGATATGACAACTTTGAAAGAAACATGACAAGTACAAGCTCCCCGTAAATGTGTGCAATTCCTATTGAAGAATAGTTGCTTTGGAATGCATGGGCACACACAAGGTACAATGATCTCCATCTAGATGTGGGGCGGTGACAAGGTCACCTATATTAGACTATTTGACTCGTGGAGTCAAGCAAGGATGCTTGATCATAGGTCGTACTCATCGTTAAGTGCAAAATGGGGTTACCATTTTCGATTAAGCACTTCAATGTGTCGTGGGTATTAGTCTGACAGTAGATGTGTAGGGTACGAAAGGATGGGCAGAGCATTAGCTACGACGAGGTTGTATGAGTTCAGGCCCCTCTACGGTGGAGGTAATACTCCTACGTCTCAGTGCTCTGGGAGCTTGTTGTCGAGTGGAATATGGATTACAGTGAATTGCTAACCCCTGCACCAGTGGGGGAGGGCGGCTTATATTGAGTGAGCTACCCTCCACAACCGTTTGGTGCACAGGGGTGGAGTAGTGGCGAATAAATGCCTACATTACAGGTAACGTATGTCTTAAATGCTAATAAAGGCAAATGGAAACGTACGACCGTTTCCCTCCAGGGGGTTACGATGCATAGAGTGGAATCCAGTCGGTTAGTTTGTTACACTCCGAATGCTCATCTCCGACTGGATGGTGGAGGATTTGTTACCGATTGGATGATGGGAAGTCCATAAGACAGTCGGAACTGACTAAGGGTCTTATCCCTTATGAAGGGTAGCCCTTGGGTAGGACTTATATGGCAGGCCTATGACCCTACCCTAGGACTATAACCCCATCATTAGTCCCCGAATGGATTGGGGTTGGAACGACGAAGCGATGTTTGAAGTATGGATCCGACTGGTACGGATGCGACTTTGGCGTTGCTTGCCTCGATCCATTTTGTCTTTTTTGTCCAACGATCCGAGTGGAAGTATTTGTGAAGCGAACTGTCGGGAACCGAGTGCTTCCGTGGTATCTTCTGGCGTGACCAGTCAACTGAGAGCGGCGGATTTTCCGGGATCCTCCAATTTCGGTTGCCGCGCGCTCAGCGGGGATGACGACATCACGCTTGAGTAGTACCTGACCCCTCGATTCCCACGCCTTCATCTTCTCCACTGATATCGCCGCGACCGGTCGGGGGATAAGATTTCGGGGCCACTTGCCAGTGACCCAGTCGGAACCTTATTTAAACCTCAGCGGCGAGGGTTTTTTTGTTACACTCGCCGGATAACTTGCCTTTGCTCCGCTTCCCTCGCCATCCTCCGCGCACCCCAAGCTCCTTCCCTCTCCTTCTCCCTCGCGAATCCGCAGCCTCCACCATGACAAAGGGGCAGACTAGCTAGCTAGAGGCGCGAAAGAAGAATGGGAAGGCGGCGGCTCCTGCTCAGCGGAGGCAGCGAACGCTACCGGCGGGGTGGATCCAGGGGGATTTCCTCCCCTCCACGATGATGGAGGAGAACCTGCTGGAGTTGGTGGAACACAGGATGATTGCACACAAGTCGTGGAGGTTGCCGGCGGAGGACGAGACCGAGCCGGCGCCCCGGGAGGGGGAGCGCGTCCTGCTGCTCAGCCACGTGCACCAAGGTTTCTCTCTGCCCCCACATCCCTTCTTCAAAGGCATAATGAACCACTTCGGGGCGCAGCTCCACCATTTTCCCCCAAATGCCATAGCTCATCTTTCTGCCTTCGTAGTCTTGTGCGATTGTTTCATCGGCTGTCCTCCCCATTGGGGGCTTTTCAAACACATCTTCTCTGCTAGATCCCAAACCATCAAACGACTTAACTAGTCGGATGATAAAACTCACCTTCTCCAGCTCTGCGGAGGCTTAGGCTTCCAAAAGAAGAGTAAAAGTAGTTATCCCGCTCTTCAGCTGAGTGAATCTGTTAGGAACTGGCAGTCGACATGGTTCTACTGCCAGGATGTTGCTTGCCCGAATGCCACGACAGGATTGCCTCCTTTTAGCTTAGATCGACCGGCTCCGCCTAAGCAGCTCGCGCTCACGAAGGCGGAGAAGATCCATATCCAGCCTCTGGTCGACGCACTCGTAGATGTCGTCCGAAGGGGAGTCACCGGCATAGATTCGCTGGAGGTTTTCCTGGGCCGGCGCATCCAGCCTCTGCAGGCTCGACACCACGCCATGTGGCACTACACGGGGCCTGAGGACTCCACTCGGACCAACGTCGAGTGCGTGACCCGGGAGACGGTGGCGTCGTGGGTGCTTAACATCACAGGCGCCTACGAAAACCCCAGAGGGGCCCGGCGAGTGAAGGCCTTCCGCGCAGACAACCATCCTCCGAACGAGGTGAGTACAACTTGTCGAGTGCACACAACTGTCTTAGGTTTATCGCTTTCTTGAATCACTGTCTGACGTCTGATGACGTCGACTGTATCTTGTGAAGACGTGGACCAACTGGTTCTCTCCTGTCTCAAACGGGAATCCGGCCGAGGAGGAGGAAGGCAGCCAGGAGGGCAGCGTGGAGAGTGTCGAGTACGTCTCTGACAGTGGGAAGATGGAGGAGGAGTCCGAAGAAGAGGAGGAGGAAGATGAAGAGCAGAACTCGCCACCCCCGCCGCCAGAGCTTCGAACCAAACGCCGACATGAACCCGCGGCTCCTTCGGCCCCTCCAGCATCTTCGAGTGCCCCGCCAGCCGCTCCTGTGGTTCCGAGCACCCCGCCAACCGTTCCCGTGGTTCCGAGTGCTCGGAGCACCAAGAGGACCAGGGACGCTGCTGCTGAGCCCGCGGGTCAGCCCTCCAAGGTGACCAAACCGTTTGGATCTAAACCTCGGAAGGCTTTGCCGCGGATGAGGGTCACAGTTCCCGTCACCTCAACGTAAGTGCATTGTTCTTCTAACTTCTCCGGTATTTTATTGAACTCCTGCTTATTGGTCGAATGAATTTCACTCGACAGAGTTGCCACCTCTGCCACCTCTCCGGCACGCCAGGGGGACGATCCCATGGACATGGACAACGTTGTCACATCCCAGCAAGGTGCATCGTAGCGATTCCGAGAGTTTACATTATTGCATCACGAATTCTGTCTTTGGTCTTGCCTTTTTTCTTGTGATCTCACGCCGTTCGGTCGGGTTTCTCTCAGGGGTGATTTATGTGGAGGAGGGAGACCAGGGGAGGTCTGAGCAAGCTGCAGTGCCTGTCCTTGAGGCTGTTCCGCCGGTTACTACTCTAGCCATGGACGCGCCGCCAACTGACGCGATGCCGTCGATTGAAACGGCGCTGGTTGCTGCTGAACCGACTGGAGCAGGCCTTGGGATGCCCTAGGAGCCTCCTACGATGCCGGGCCCGTCGACTGTCGAGTATAACGTCTAGGGCCTCCCAGAAGATCAGGTGGGAGCTGCCAAGGGGGCCATGGTGCAGGCAGAGCTGATGGCTGGAGAGGCCAAGAAGGCGTACGACTCCATCGCGTCCTTGTACAAGCGAAGCTTGGAACTGCAAGACGATATCCGAGTAAGTGGTCTAGTAAGTATTTACTTTCCTCTTGTAACCCACTGGGTGTGCTCGGATAGCGTATGATTTTTTGCAATGGGTTCACTCGTAGTGAACCCAGTGGGTGTAGTCCCCGAGACTTCTGTCGAGTGCTTGCACCGGCAGTTGTATTTATACACATTTTCTTTAACTTGACCAGATCAAAAATTAATCTGTTCGAATGTTAACAGTTGGGGCACTCGGAGTGCACCTACTGGATGAGTCCCCGAGAGTAATTTTACTCAGGTCGGGTAGTAGTAGCCTCATAGGCTTATTTGTCGTCATGTAGCTCAATAGGGCGGACCTGTTTGAGTTTCATGCCAGTGGGGTCACTCTTAATGAACCCACTGGGTGTAGTCCCCGAGACCGCTGTCGACTGCTTGCGTCGGCAGGGGTCTGAAGAACTTAGAATTTTTATTGTTGTCCTTGTTGAATTTGTCTGACCATCTCTTGGCACTGACCTGCAGAAAACTTGCGAGATGGGAACAACGTACGAGACTCTGGGGCCAAAAAGGTTCAGTTCGCTAGGGAACTGGATGCAGCAATGGTTGCAATGGCTGGTATGAAGGATGTTCTGGCGGAACGAGAAAAGTCCTTGGAGCAGGCCCGTGAGGCAAACAAGGCATTGACTGCTGAAGTGGAGAAAATGGGGAAACAAAGGACGGAGGTGAAGGGGCAGATGAAAATGTTGAATAGGCGGTGCATAGCACAGGAAAATTACGTCAGTGACTGGGCCCGGAAGATGATCGCGCTTCTGGGTGGGAAGTTCTGTTTTTCCGAGTGCTTGTGGACTGTGCATTTCATTCGGCGCTTAGTGGTTGCTCGTCGTGTCTTTGCAGATTTTTGCACGGACGCTGAGGTTAAAGCAGCTCACGTTGAGCGGTCGATTCTTGAGAACATTCCACTCGGCGAGGACGCCAATCGAGACCTGCTCCGAGCGCACATTCGTTTGGGGAAAGTTGGACCTTTCATCGGTCGACTGAGAGAAGTCGTCGGCCGAACCGACAAGGAGCTTTGGCCTGAAGACGAGTCTCGACACGAGATGGAAGGCTTGATGACTCGGCTGGAGGAGGTCCCGAACCGAGTGCAGTCATGGAAGAAGTCTGTGGCTCGCTGTGGTGCGGACGTCGCTCTGTCTCTGGTCCGAGTGCATTGCAAGGATGCGCGCGAAGAGAAGCTGAAGGCGTTCGAGGTCGCCAACACGAAAAAGCTTCGATTCAAAGACTTCATGGAGACCTTCCTTGAGAGCGCCACCCGCATCGCCAACGGGATCAACCTCGACACGTTCGTAAAGCCTGCCAGCCCCAACGCCAGTCCTGATGATGTTTGAGAAAACTTTTACCTCGGTATGCCGAGTGTTGGTCGTAAGAAACTTTGGCCACTGCTGTTGGCTGTCACATTCTTGGTTCGGTGTGGATAAGCTTGCTCTACACCGAGCCAACTATCCTTAGGTGAACATTGAATTTGAATCGAATCTTTTTCTCTTCTTTGGCCAAAGAGTTGTTGATATGATTTTGGCTCGTGGTGTTTGTTTGGCGTTTCTTGGTGAAGCCAATGGCAAACATGCGTAGCATGTAATTGTCAGTTGTCCTGACATCTGCATGAGCCTCACTGAGGGTCTGCTGAGTGTCCGAGTGGATCTGTAGGATATACTCGAAGGCAATAGAGTACTTAGGCGATTCGAGATCGCGGCTAAGTCTTCGAGTGCGACTGTGAGGTCATACTCGGAGCGAGTTGTTACTCATGTAATTGTCAGTGGTCTTGACATCTACATGAGCCTCAATGAGGTTCTGCTACTCATGTAATTGTCAGTTGTCTTGACATCTGTATGAGCCTCACTGAGGGTCTGCTGAGTCTCCGAGTGGATCTGTAGGATACACTCGAAGGCAATGGAATACTTAGGCGGTTCGGGATCGCGGCTAAGTTTTCGAGTGTGACTGTGAGGTCGTACTCGGAGCGAGTTGTTACTCATGTAATTGTCAGTAGTCTTGACATCTACATGAGCTTCAATGAGGTTCTGCAATTCATGTAATTGTCAGTGGTCTTGACATCTACATGAGCCTCAATAAGGGTCTTCCAGTCATGTAATTGTCAGTGGTCTTGACATCTACATGAGCCTCAATGAGGGTCTGCTACTCATGTAATTGTCAGTGGTCTTAACATCCACATGAGCCTCAATGAGGGTCTGCTAAGCCTCCGAGTGGATCTAAGAGATACACTCGAAGGAAGCTTTCTTTTTAAGCGATTCTTAATCGCAGTTAAGTCCTCGAGTGCGACGGTTAGTGCACGCGTGGAGAAAATTTGTACTTCGGCGATTCTTGATTGCAGCTAAGTCTCCGAGTGCGACGTGAAGTGCACACTCGGAGAAAGTTAATACTTAGGCGATTCTTGATCGCAGCTAAGTCCCCAAGTGCGACGTGAAGTGCACACTCGGAGAAAGTTAATACTTAGGCGATTCTTGATCGCAACAAAGTCCCCGAGTGCGATGTGAAGTGCACACTCGGAGAAAGTTAATACTTAGGAGATTCTTGATCGCAGCGAAGTCCCCGAGTGCGACGTGAAGTGCACACTCGGAGAAAGTTAATACTTAGGCGATTCTTGATCGCAGCTAAGTCCCCGAGTGCGACGTGAAGTGCTCACTCGGAGATAGTTTGTACTTAGGCGATTCTTGATCGCAGCTAAGTCCCCGAGTGCGACGTGAAGTGCACACTCGGAAATATTTAGTACTTAGGCGATTCTTGATCGCAGCTAAGTCCCCGAGTGCGACGTTTAGTGCACACTCGGAAAAAGTCAATACTTAGGCGATTCTTGATCGCAGCTAAGTCCCCGAGTGCGACGTTTAGTGCACACTCGGAGAAAGTTAGTACTTAGGCGATTCTTGATCACAACTAAGTCCCCGAGTGCGAAGTTTAGTGCACACTCGGAGAAAGTTAGTACTTAGGCGATTCTTGATCGCATCTAAGTTTTTTTTTTCAGACCGGAATCTGCGACCGCGGAAGAATTTTGAATCTACAAAAACTCGATCTGCTTTGTATTATTTCACCAATACTTGTTCTTTACATTGCTTCAGTCGATGGTCACGTGTAGAAGCGCTTCAGGAGATCTCCGTTCCATGCTTGCGGCTGGTCTGTTTCCCTGTCGATGTTGTAGAGTCTGTATGCTCCGTTGTTCAGGACCTTGGAGATGATGAAGGGTCCTTCCCAGGAGGGAGCCAACTTTTGAGGTCTTTGCTGATCCACTCGGAGCACCAGGTCGCCTGCTTGGAATGTACGACTCCTGACGTGTCGCGCGTGAAAGCGCCACACATATTCCTAATAAATGGTTGAGCGAGTCAGTGCCATCTCGCGCTCCTCCTCTAGAAGGTCCACTCCGTCTTGCCTTGCTTGTTCTGCTTCAGCTTCGGAGAAGAGTTCGACTCGTGGAGCATTGTGAAGCAAGTCACTCGGAAGGACCGCTTCTGCTCCGTAAACGAGGAAGAACGGGGATCGCCCCGTAGATCTATTCGGGGTTGTGCGGAGACCCCAAAGCACTGAAGGTAGCTCGGTGACCCATGCGCCAGCGGCATGTCCCACCTCTCGCAGGAGCCGGGGCTTGAAACCTTGCAGAATAAGTCCATTCGCCCGCTCTGCTTGTCCGTTTGTTTGAGGATGCGCCTCCGATGCAAAATCCACTCGGATACCTTGGCTTGCACAGAAACCTTTCAATCTCTCTGATTCAAAGTTTGTCCCGTTGTCCATGATTATGCTGTGAGGTACTCCGAATCTGGAGATGATGTCCCTGACAAACTTGATGGCCGTTAGGGCGTCGAGCTTCTTGATGGGCTTGGCTTCAATCTATTTTGTGAACTTGTCGACTTCCACCAACAGATGTGTGTATCCCCCTTGGCCTGTCCTGAATGGACCGACTGTATCTAATCCCCATACTGCAAACGGCCAAACAAGAGGGATTGTCTTCAACGTAGATGTTGGCTTGTGGGACTTGTTGGAATAGAACTGACAGCCTTCACATCGATCGACCATATCTTTAGCCATTTCGTTCGCCTGCAGCCAGAAGAAGCCAGCTCTGAATGCTTTGGCGACAATTGCTCTTGAAGAAGCGTGATGACCGCAGGTTCCCGAGTGAATTTCTTCCAGGATTAACTGTCCTTCCTCAGGGGAGATGCATCGTTGAAGAACGCCTGAAACGCTTTCCTTGTACAACTGGCCATCAATGACAGTGAATGACTTTGACCTGCGGACGATCTGCCTGGCTTGGACTTCGTCTTCTGGTAATTCCTGCCTCAGGATGTATGCAATGATCGGCACAGTCCAATCGGGGATGACAGCAAGAATCTCCATGATCAAATCGACCACAACAGGTACGTCGACTTCAGTCGGATCTGTCAAGCTCTTTGGTTGTACTGGTTCCTGTGTGAAAGGATCTTCTTTAACTGAGGGGAGGCGGAGGTGCTCGAGGTAGACGTCACTCGGGACTGGTCTCCGAGTGGACCCGCATTTTGCCAACTCATCAGCTGCTTGGTTCTTCAGTCGCGGAACATGGTGGAGTTCTAGACCTTCAAACTTCTTCTCGAGCTTCCTCACTGCATTGCAGTATATGTTCATGGTGGGGTTCCTGACGTCCCACTCTTTCATCACTTGATTAACCACCAAATCCGAATCGCCATAGACCATCAGGCGACGGACGCCGAGTGCGATGGCCATGCACAGTCCATAAAGGAGAGCTTCATACTCTGCCTCATTGTTGGAGGAATCAAAGTGTATCTGCAGCACATACTTGAGTTTGTCGCCCTTTGGCGATATGATCACAACGCCAGCGCCAGAGCCGTTCAACATCTTGGACCCATCGAAGAACATTGTCCAATGAGCCGAGTAGATGTGCGTCGGTTGCTGTTGTTCTACCCATTCTGCTATGAAGTCAGCCAGAGCTTGAGACTTTATAGCTTTCTTGGCCTCGAACTTGATGTCGCAGTACAACATCTCCATTGCCCACTTCGCCACTCGGCCTGATGCGTACCGATTGTGGAGGATTTCCGACAACGGAGCATCAGAAACGACGGACACCCAGTGGTCTTGGAAATAGTGAGCCACCTTCTTCGCAGTCATGTAAATCCCGTAGATAAGTTTTTGATAGTGGGGATACCTCTGCTTGGAAGGAGTCAGGACTTCGGAGACGTAATACACTGGCCGCTGAACTTTGTATGCTTTGCCTTCTTCTTCTCGTTCGACTGTGAGAATAGCGCTGGTTACTTGATTTGTAGCCGTGATTTACAGAAGAAGGGGCTCTTTACTGAAGGAGCAGTAAGAACCGATTGGGTGGAAAGTAGGACTTTGAGGTCATCGAATGCAACTTGGGCTTCACTTGTCCACTCGAAAGTATCTGATTTCTTCATGAGTCGGTACATAGGAAGTGCTTTCTCGCCGGGTCGACTGATAAACCTGCTCAAAGCTGCTAGGCAACCTGTGAGCCGTTGAACATCGTGTATTCTGACCGGCCGCTCCATTCGGACGATGGTCCTGATCTTTTCGGGGTTGACATCGATCCCTCGTTCGGAAACGAAGAAACCGAGTAACTTTCCGCTGGGAACGCCGAATGAACACTTGGCGGGGTTGAGCTTGATATCGTACCTACGAAGGTTGGCGAATGTTTCTGCCAAGTCAGTCAGCAGGTCGGAACCTTTGCGTGACTTGACTACGATATCATCCATATACGCCTCCACATTCCGACTGATCTGGTCGAGGAGGCATTTTTGGATCATGTGCATAAAGGTTGCTCCTGCATTCTTCAAACAAAATGGCATAGTGATGTAGCAGAAGCACCCGAATGGGGTGATGAAGGCAATTTTTAATTCATCGGGGCCATACAGACGGATCTGATGATAGCCTGAGTAGGCATCAAGAAATGACAAACGCTCGCAACCCGCAGTCGAATCGACAATTTGATCGATGCGGGGGAGCGGAAAATGGTCTTTCGGGCAGACCTTATTGAGATGTTTGAAGTCTATGCACATTCGGAGTGACTTGTCCTTCTTGGGCACCATGACAACATTGGCGAGCCACTCGGAGTGGTGTACCTCGCGAATAAAGTTGGGTGCCAAAAGCTTGGCCAGTTCTTCTTGAATTGCCTTCCTCTTGTGCGCGGCGGACCGTCGCAGGCGTTCTCGGACAGGCCGAGCGGTGGGATCCACATGCAGTCGGTGCTCAGCCAACTCCCTGGGTACACCTGGCATGTCAGAAGGCTTCCATGCGAAGATGTCCCAGTTCTCATGGTGGAATTGGATGAGCTCGGCTTCCTATTTAGGATCGAGGGTGGTGGAGATGTTCGTCGGGGCAGCGGTGTCGTCCGTCGGGTGGATGCTGACCTTCTTCATCTCTCCCGTCGACTGGAATGCGGACTCCGAAGCTGGCTTCTTCGAACGCATCAAGTTAGCGGGGTCGACCGTTTTCTTGTACTCGTCAAGCTCGAGGACAACCATGCGCTGATCGGCGATTCTTGATCCCTGCTGCAGACACTCCTCGGCCCGCTGTCGATTGCCTGTGATAGTGATCACACCTTTCAGGCCTGGCATCTTCAGCTTCAGGTACACGTAACATGGGCGGGCCATGAAACGCGCATACGCCGGGCGGCCCAGAATTGCGTGGTAAGCGCTCTGGAAGTCCACCACCTCGAACGTCAGCTTTTCCTTGCAGAAGTTCTTGTCGGAGCCGAAAACGACGTCCAATGTGATCTGGCCGAGTGACTTGGCCTTTCGTCCAGGAACGACTCCGTGGAACTGCATGCTGCTCTCGCTGAGTTTGGACATCGGAATGCCCATCCCCTTGAGAGTGTCAGCGTACATGATGTTCAAACCACTGCCTCCGTCCATGAGGACTTTGCGCAGTCGGACTCCTTCCACCACCGGGTCGACGACCAGAGCTTGCCTCCCTGGGGTGGGCATGTGTGCTGGATGATCCGACTGGTCAAAGGTGATTGCAGTCTGAGACCATTTGAGGAACGTGGGGTTGGTCGGCGTGGCCATGTTCACCTCCCTGTTCACCAGGTTTAGTCGACTCTTGCTCTCAACGTCGGCAAAAATCATCAGTGTTGCATGGACTTGGGGGAACGGATCCTCCTTATCCTCATCATCCTGTTCATTGCCTTTTTCACTCGGTTGCCCTTCGCCGAACCCCTGAAGTAGGAGGCGACATTGCCGAGTGGTATGCTTCGGATATATGGCGTTGCCCTCTTCATCCAACTTCGTGTGGATCGGACATGGCTGGTCCAGGATGGGGTTGTTGAACTGCTTCTTCTTGGGGGTGAACTGAGCCTTCCCTTTGCCCTTGAACTTGGCATTGGTAACAGCTGCGGCTTCTGCCTGCGGAGTGGGCGGAGCTTTTGCTTCTGCTTCTGAGTGTTATTCCCGTCTCCATCGGCGACTGTTTTGTGCTTGCCTCTATGGACGCGGTCCTCTTCTTCGCCATTTGCATAGCGTGCCGCTATCTCCATCATCTTGCTCATGGAGATGTCGCCTGTTCAACCGAACTTCAGGTACAGATCCCGGTACCGCACGCCTGCCTTGAAGGCGCAGGCTGCTTGGTGTTCTGTGACGTTCTCCATCGTATGGTAGAGGGTCGTCCAACGCTGAATGAAATCGCGCAGGGGCTCATTCTGCTTCTGGACATAGTGCTGGAGCTCCACGAGGCCAGCAGGGCGCTTGCACGTCCCTTCGAAGGTCCTGATGAACACTCGGGCTAGATCTGCCCAGCTGTAGATGCTTGAGGGGGCCAATTGGTTCAGCCACGCTCGCGCCGAGCCGTCGAGGATCAGAGGGACGTGCTTCATGGCGACGTGGTCGTCCCCTCCTCCGATCTGGACTGCCACTCGGTAGTCATCCAGCCACGTTTCTGGCTTGGACTCTCCTGTAAACTTGTTGATCCCCGTTGCCAATCGGAAGTTGGGAGGGATGTCAGCCAAACGGATGGCTCGACTGAAACACTCGGGGCCAGAAACGATGGTCCTGCTTCCACTCGGACGGTCAATATCGTGACCATCGCGGAGGGCTCAACCCCTGTCGATCCTCCGCTGGGCGATATGCCCTCTCACGTCGGGCCTTGGATCGTAAGTGTCACCGACTGAACGCCGATCATCAAGATGTCGGGGCCCGAGGGCCCACCCCGTGGAGGGGTGCGTGAACGGCGACGATCTTCGGGGTTCATGGAACGGCTGCCTCCCCTGGGTCGCTGACGAGAACCAGGGCTGTGAACTGACCGATGCGTGTTCGCATGGACATAACTATTGTGGTTCCTGTTGTGCGACTGGGAGACCGCCGAGTTTTGCTGCTGCGCCGTGTGCAGCAGGGCGCGGATTTGCTCGATCCCCCTGCCAGCCTCTGAATCAGTCGGCTGAAGGGAATCGGCTATCTTGGCAGCGACAACCAAGTTGAGGATGGGTGTGCGGAACAACTCCACGTTGCTCCGCCGAGTGTGCCGACTGGCAGAACGGCGAGGTGGACGGCGAGCGCCGGATGTTTCACAGATCTCGTCCTCGTTCCGGCCAGTTTGGCGGGGACTTTCGTGGGAGTTGGCCATGTTTACTTCTGTTGCAGGCCCGCGACCCAAGTACTCGGAAGGAAACACAGTCGGAACCGAGTCCGAGCGCTGGGACGGCGGGGCAACCACAACTGACTCTAGGACCGCCACTTGTGAAGACGCGTTCTGGTGCGCCTGGGCGTGTTGCACCCAACGCTGGAGCCGCGGACGGCGGGACCGCTTGTTACGGCGCGTGACGGTGGTGTAGGTCGACACCGGAGCCGACTGCTGGAGAAGAAGAATGCCGCGGGCGCCGACACGGAAGTGCGTAGCTCCACGACGAGGAAGCACCTCGACGTTGAGAGGGGCGTCCCGAAGCCATGCCGAATCATCGACGATGAAGGAGAGAGCGCCGAAGAGGATCTCGTGACCCATGCTCGAATCTCCACCGGATGACATGACGAAAAGATGTAGTCGCAAACTCGCCGGAAGTCGCTTAGACGCCTGCCCCACGGTGGGCGCCAACTGTCGTGGGTATAAGTCTGACAGTAGATGTGTAGGGTACGAAAGGATGGGGAGAGCCTTAGCTACGGCGAGGTTGTATGAGTTCAGGCCCCTCTACGGTGGAGGTAATAGCCCTACGTCTCAGTGCTCTGGGAGCTTGTTGTCGAGTGGAATATGGATTACAGTGAATTGCTAACCCCTGCACCAGTGGGGGAGGGCGGCTTATATAGAGTGCGCTACCCTCCACAAGGTTCGGTGCACAGGGGTGGAGTAGTGGCGAATAAATACGTACGTTACAGGTAACGTATGTCTTAAATGCTAATAAAGGCACATGGAAACGTACGACTGTTTCCCTCCAGGGGGTTACGATGCACAGAGTGGAATCCAGTCGGTTAGTTTGTTACACTCTGAATGCTCATCTCCGACTGGATGGTGGAGGATTTGTTATCGACTGGATGATGGGAAGTCCATGAGAAAGTCGGAACTGACTAAGGGTCTTATCCCTTATTAAGGGTAGCCCTTGGGTAGGACTCATAGGGCAGGCCTATGACCTTACCCTAGGACTATAACCCCATCACAATGTCTTCATATCACTTGAGTTTCTTCACTCCATCAATTGGTGTAGAGCTTTATCAAGGATATGAGTACATACCTTCGAATGATGTTGATGATGTGGCATGTAGGTGAAATTATTGTGGATGCTCAAAGTTCATGAAGATCATCTTGAGTTGGGAGCAATCCATGTCGTTTTGGTTCACTTTTCACCTATAATGGTTAGTCATGCAAGGAAGAGCATAATATATCCAAATGACATGAGTTAATTACTTCATCAAATGGTTGTCAAGGATATGATTTGTTGTCTTCTTTCTTCATCCTCGAAGAGGGGTTGTTGATACTTGGCCATGTCAAGATTTCTTTTGATTGGAGTTGATGGAAATCTTGTGGTGTGTATTTCTTCCAAGTACCTACAAAAAAGTTAGATGCAATACAAGGGAGCATAGTTTCCAAGATATAAGATAATTAAATCAATGGCATCAAGGAATAGTCAGTCAAGCTAATGCCCTTGCATGCTTCTGAGTGGATCTAGCTCAAGTTTGAAGCATCAATAATGATGTTAAACTCACTCCTCAAATGATAGAACACTTTCTCATCAAGTGGTTTAGTAAAGATACCAGCTAGTTGTTTGTCAGTACGAACATGCTTGAGATCGATATCTCCTTTATCAACATGATCACGAATGAAATGATGCCGCACTTGGATGTGTTTTGTTCTAGAATGTTGCATAGGATTATAGGAAATCTTAATAGCACTTTCATTATCAGACAACAATGGAACTTTTCTAACATGAATGAGATAATACTTAAGCGTCTGAGTCATCCATGGTAATTGGGCACAACATGATCCAGCGGCAATGTATTCGGCTTCGGCACTGGATAAGGATAACGAGTTTTGCTTCTTGATGTCCAAGAGACAAGAGATCTCCCAAGAAATTGACATGTACCCGAGGCAGATTTGCTATCAACCTTGTCTCCAGCATAGTCCGAGTCAGAATAGCCAACAAGATTAAAAGAAGATCCCTTGGGATACCATATGCCAAAGTTTGGTGTATGTATAAGGTATCTCACTATCCTTTTCACAGCCAATAGACGACACTCTTTAGGTGTTGCTTGATAGCAGGCACACATGCAAACACTCGGCATGATGTCAGGACGGTAGGCACATAGATATAACAATGAACCAATCATTGATCGATAAACCATTTGATCAATGGGTTTGTCCTCCTTAGTGAGGTCAAGATGTCCACTAGTAGGCATGGGGGTTCTCATACCTTCACATTCTTGCATGTTGAACTTTATGATTAAGTCCTTGTTGTACTTGGTTTGAGAGATAAATCTACCTTCTGTCGATTTCTTGATTTGCAATCCAAGGAAGAACTTTAGTTCACTCATCATGGACATCTCATACTTCTCTGACATCAGCTTTCCAGACTTTTCACTAAAATGTGAGTTAGTGGAACCAAGGATAATATCGTCCACATATATTTGGCAAACAAATAGTTCTCCATAGACTCTTTTAGTGAATAAGGTTGCATCAATTTTACCAATCTCAAAACCCTTTTCAATGAGAAACTTTTTTAGGCATTTGTACCAAGCTCTAGGTGCTTGTTTAAGACCATATAAAGCTTTACGAATTTTGTAAACATCATCAGGTTTCTTAGGGTTCACAAAACCAGGAGATTGTTTAACATAAACTTCCTCTTCAATTTATCCATTGAGAAAGGAACTTTTGATATCCATTTCGTAAAGAGTTATATCATGGTGATTGGCATAAGCTAGAAGAATGTGAATGGCTTCAAGCCTAGCAACAGGAGCATAAGTCTCACCATAGTCCATACCTTCGACTTGTGTGTATCCTTGGGCTACGAGATGTGCTTTGTTGAGTACAACTTGTGTGTCTTCATCTTGCTTGTTCCGAAACACCCATCTTGTACCAATGATACCCGCCTTCAGGTTTTTCAACAAGTGTCTATACTTGGTTCGTCTCAAAGTTGTGTAGCTCTTCGTGCATAGCATTCACCCAATCCGGAACTTGAAGAGCTTCTTCTACCTTCAAGGGTTCAATACTAGAGATGAAAGAACAATGCTCACAAAATTTAGCTAAACGAGATTTAGAGCGAGTGATTCTCACGTTTTTTATGTCACTGTAGATTTGTTTCGATGGATGATCACAGTCCACTTTTTCCCTAATTCTTGACATCTTCTTCTTGTTGGATGGAGGAGTTTCTTATTCATCATCTTCATCATCTTGAGTGTTGTCGTTGACGTCATCATCTCCTTGGGGTGGTGGCGAGGAAGGTTGAGGTGGATCATCACGATGTATTTCTTCCTCTTCTTCATCATGTCGTGTACATCTTGTGGATGCTTCCATGTCATTTTGCGGTTCGCCTTGATGAGAAGTGGGAGGTTCCACTTGAGTTGATGAAGTACTTTCCTACACCTCCATGGGACGAATCTTGCCAATGGACAAGTCTTTCATAGCTTCCGAAGGTTCCTTATCTCCTACATCAATTGGCAATTGTTCGACTTGTGAACCGTTAGTCTCATCAGACTTCACATCTACCATCTCTTCAACTTTTCGAGTGAAGTTGTTGTAGACACGGTAAGCGTGAGAGTTTAATCTGTAACCAAGAATGAAACCTTCATAAGATTTAGGTGCAAATTTAGACCGATGATGCTTATCAAGAATATAGCACTTAGATACGAATACCCGTAAATATCCAACTTGGGGTTTATTATCGGTAAGTAGATCGTATGTCGTTTTACCAAGAAGCTTGTGAAGGTAGAGTCGGTTTATGGCATGGCAAGCTGTTTCCACGGCTTCTGCCCAAACATGTCTTGGAGTCTTGTATTCGTCAAGCATCGTTCTTGCCATCTCTATGAGCGTCCGGTTGTTCCTCTCAACAACTCTGTTTTGTTGAGGTGTGTACGTTGCTGAGAACTCATGTGAGATACCTTCTTTGTCAAGAAAAGTATTCACATTAGTGTTCTTAACTCTGTTCGGTTGTCTCTCCGAACCTTCTTGATCTTCACTTTAAACAGGTTTTGAGCTTTCCGAGCAAAGTTCTTGAAGATCATTTTTACCTGCGACTTATCACTGTGAAAGAACACCCACGTAAATCTGGAAAAATCAACAACAATGACTAAACCATAAGAATTTCCACCGAGGCTCTTGTAAGGATTGGGACCAAAGAGATCCATGTGAAGCAGCTCGAGGGGTCTTCTAGTGTTCATCATGTTCTTCACGGGATGACTTCCACCAACTTGCTTTCCTGCTTGACAAGCACTAAAAAGTCAATCTTTGTCAAAGATAACATCTTTAACACCAAGAATATGATCACCTTTGATAAGTTTGTCAAGATTACACATATCAACATGTCCAAGCCTTCTATGCCATAACCAACCTTTAGAACATTTTGCGATAAGACATGTACGGGGTTCGGATATCTTAGATCACCTCTACCGAAACCAGTAAAGATGATGTTATGATTGTCGCTACAAAGCACTCGGCATTAAACTTTGGTAAATAGCACATCGAAACCAAATTCTGCTAGTCTAGATACGTAAAGAAGATTGTAGCCAAGGGATTCAACAAGCATGACATTCTGAACGGAACTGTCATGAGATACGGCCACCTTACCAAGACCATGTACCTTACCTTTGGAGTTGTCTCCAAAAGTCACATACTTCTGAGGTTCACGATTTGGTTTTCTTTATCTCCGGTCATGTAATCGGTGCATCCACTATCGAGATCCCACTCCTTACCATCGTCCATGTAGTCTTTAAGGTTATCTATAAGACTAAGGTTCCTCATGGTCTTCTCATACTCGATGTCTAAATCTTCATCTTCATTGTAGTATCCATGCTCCACATTGTCATCATCGTATGAAGTTGCCTAATCATATGAAACAAGAATTTCATCAGAAATTTGACCATGACAATGTTCATGTTTATGCATTCGAATGGCTTCAATAATGATATTTTTAATAGTAATGACATCTCCTTTAGCACGCATGAGGTCACGAAGCTCAAATAGGCATTTAATGAAGTTAGGATCAGTTGGCTTCATTTTGTGAAAAGCAATGCATTTGTGGACAATGATATCAAGATTTTTCAAGGAATAATTTGGATATCTTCTCTCTAAGTCTTTCCACAAGGTATGAGCACACTCAAAGTTTTGCAACTGATTAACCACATTTCTTGGTAAACCTCTAATGATTAGATTGACACTGTTAAGGTTACCAAGCATATTAACTTCATCATCATGAGAAGGATGTATGGGATCAATGGGAGGCGCATAGGGATATTCAACATACTTGCGCAAATGCACTCTACAACTAAAAATCCAGGAACAAGTCACATTCATCTTCCTCCAATGGTGGTTAAACCAAGGTATTGAAGACCATGCTCTGATACCAATTGAGGTATCGATAGAAGATGTATCTAAAGGGGGGGGGGGTGAATAGACTACTTGTCAAGATAAAATTTCTAGCCTAACCCAAATTCTAGGAGGGCAGAAGTTCAACAGTTCTAACAAGTGTAGTGTACCCTACACATGCTAGTCAACATTTATGGCAACGGAAAAGTAAAGACTTTGCACATGTAAAGGAGTAGAGGTTAGGAAGATCAAACGCATGAGGTTGACACGCTGATTTTTGGCATGGTTCCGTCAGGTGGTGCTATCGTACGTCAATGTTAGTGGAGACTTCAACCCACGGAGGGTAATAGTTGAGAGAGTCAATGAAGGGCTCCACCCATGGAGGGTCCACAAAGAAGCGGCCTTGTCCATTCCACCACGGCTTCCGTCCATGGAGGACTAGCCTTACCCACGGTAGATCTTCATGAAGTAGGTGATCTCCTTGCCCTTACAAACATCTTGGTTCAACTCCACAACACAAAGTAGAAGGCTCCCAAGCGACACCTAACCAATCTAGGAGGCACCACCTTCCAGAAGGTAATCGGTGTGGTAGATCAATGAACTCCTTGCTCTTGTGCTTCTAAAGATAATCTCCTCGACAGAAATCACTCTCTCACAGAATATGCATGGGTAGGATAGGTTGATTTGGTGGAAAGCGGTTTGGGGAGGCTAGAGATCAAGTTTCACATGATAGGATTTCAATATGTTGGTCTCAACACATGAGTAGGTGGTTCTCTCTTAGAAAATGGATCTGGCAATTAAGTGTGTGTTGTGAGTGCTTCTCCCACAAATGAGACGTGGGTGAAGGGGTATATATAGGCAGCAGCTAAAATCCGACCATTACACACAAAAGGGCAAACTTAGTGACACCAAAGTTGAAAACTTGGTGGTACCGATTAGCACAAAGGTGTGAACTTTTGGATCTTGGTGGGACCAATATACGAAAATTGGTGGCACCGAAAAGGTGACTAACGGTCAGATAGTTAAACTCGGTGGCACCGAACTCAAACTCGGAAATACCGATATTGTGTATCTTGGCAACAGAATGTTTGTCACACCAAACTCGATAGCACCGACTTGGTTTCGGTTGCACCAATTTGGTGGGAATGGCTAGGGTTTCTGTCCGAGGTCAAACTCGGTGGGTCCGATATGGAAATGTTGGTGACACCGAATTTTTATATGTGGATCTTGATAGAGTGGATATGTGGGAAAAATGATTGGGTGTTTTGGTGGCTCACTTTGAGCATTCTAGCAATCAGTTCATTTTACTACCGCACCTCCTTTTAATAGTATTGGCTTTCCTATGGACTCAAAAGTGATTTCTCACAAATATAAAATGAAGAGTCTTCTAACTTGAAGATTGAGGCAACATTGTTCCTTTCTTGCATCCAGGGGCATATCGACATAAACCTTAAGCCATAGCATCTCCATGGAATTTTCCTGAAATATCTAGGTAAAAGTGTTAGTCCAGGAGACACTGTATATTGTCGTGAATTATCAAAATCACCGAGGGAGCATATGTGCTTTCACGCTCACACGAGCCGCTCGTGCAGAGAAGGTGAACCCCTGAGCGTTGTTCCTCGGGAGCCCTCATACCCAAGCACGGGTGCTGGGCCCTGACACCACGAGGCATCGAAGCGACCACGGAGGAGGTGCAAGCTTGACAAGGAGTATCACGGAGAAACTTATTTTTGACCAAAAACAACATTCGATTTAAAGCATGAAGGACATAATCCCCTTTTTACAAACCCCCGCGGGGCCAGCATGTTGCATCCTAGGAAATGGGAGACAATGCAAAAGAAGGAAGATCGGGCTCCCGAAGCGCCACCACCAAGCGGATGGGACGAGGCCCTCGCGAGGGCACTAGCCTCGTGAGGCTCGCACCAGCAACTGTCATCAAGGACTTCAAGGTGCCCCCATGGAGCCATGATGAGAAGCTGCCCAGAGGCTTCGCGAGGAAGGACAACCAGGTCAGTGCGAGGCAATGACATGGCTAGGTAGGGGCAAGTACTAAGATGCGCTCGGGGGCTGCACCCCGAGGCCTCATCGCGCACTGGGAGTTAAGGCATCGGGAGCCATGCACCACGAGGCCCTCGTCGGTGACTCGAGAAACGTGCGAGGTGCAGCAAAGGACCCTTGCGAAGCGAACAAGAACACACAGAGCATAACAAGCAATCACTACTCAAAACAAAGGTATATTACATAACGTTTGACACCCTTTTCAGGGGCGATTGATTCTTGACGCAACATGAAAGGGAAAGAAAAGCCTAGGTGGAAGAAAGACGCAATGTGGTAGCAGCTCCTCCCCTCCCAGGTTGGCGGTTTTATGGCCATGACCGCAGTCCCCGAGGCGTTGTGGGAAGTAGAGGCGGCACGCGCTCCGTCGTGCGCCACGTGCCATGACTGGCTCGCTGATGGTTACGGCTTGCGTCGCCTCGTTCCCCCAACCGCCCGCTCCATGCATGTCGCGGGCCTAGGGGAAGTTTTACACAAGAAGGACGGCGCGAGTTGTCGCACCAGTCAACAGAGCAATGATGGCAGGCACTGCGTGTAGGCTTAGGGTCGGTTCACTCGGAGCGGTTCCCGAAGCATTGCGGGAAGGAAGATTTCCCCGACGCGATGGGTGCCACATGTCGAGTCTGGCTCGCAGGCAATTGGGGCCCGCATTGCTTCGCCCCCACCAGGAGGAGCCACGCACAATGCGGCCCCGAGGGCTATTGTCGGGCCTCTGGGACTGGAGTTACTTAGGCCCATCGGCATGCGGCCCCGGGCACAACAGGGTTGGGCGAACGTGGTTCGGCCCATCGGCAACCTCGGCAAGGAAGACCCTCGCGATGGCCCTAACTCATGAGGCAGGTGTTTGGAGTCATCGCCGAGGATCACGAGGGGTCGCCCGATGCAAGGGCACGTCCCGAGGCTACCCCTGAGGCTCTAGTGAGGCGGGCTCGTCGAGGATGACATGGCAGGGCCCTATGGCCCTGCGCCTCCGCGTGGGTGATCCAGGCTGCACATGTGGCGTGGAAGCGGTGCCAGCGGGCATGGATAGGGAGGATTACCAGTTCCGTGCTAAGGAAGCGAAGCCAGCTGGCAGGCTCCCAAAGCGAGTCCCAAAGGTTTTCCGATCGGTGCAAGGAGACTCCTCGAAAAATGTGGAAAAAACAACGAGTGGTGAAACATATTTTTCCCATGTCATTTTGTTTGTTGAACTAAACAAATAAGTATTTGAATTGGAGTGATAAAATACTATAAATAAATTATAGCTCCAATAAATTTGAAACCTGGCCAGGGCCTTTGGAATAATTCACTTAGTGCCTAATACGTCCCAAACGTATCTATAATTTCTGCTTGCTCCATGATCTTTTGGGTGACATTGTTATATGTTTTGCTACACTTTTATATCTTTTTACACATATTTGGACTAACCTACTCACTTAGTGCACCCAGTGTCAGTTTCTGTCTGCTGATGTATTTTTTGCACGGGATTTTATCCAAATTTCGAGAGCCCCAAAAATCCCAAGAAAAATAAATAACAATCAGCGTGGCGGAAGCTTCGAGATCATCGAAGATGGGCGAGAGGGGATCCACGGGCTGCCCAGGCGGCCACCCTGCACGGCCTGGCCCTTGGCCACGCCCACAGGCTGCCTGGGTGGCCCCCACCTCCTCTGACACCCTCCTTTGGCCTATATTTACCCCTCTGATCAGAAACCCTTCAATCATATCCAGAATTGTGAATTTCTCCATCATTCCGCCGCCGTAGCGCTTCCGAGATTGGGAGCGTCAGGAGACCTCTTCCCGACACCCTGCTGGAGGGAGGATTGTCCTCCGGGAGCTTCTCCACCACCATAGACGCTTCCCGGACGTCGTGAGCATTCCTCCTTCAACCATGAGTCCATGACGAGTAGCTATGTGATGTCTTCTCTACAATCTTATGCTTCAGTGATTAGCCCTTGTGAGCTGCCCTACATGATGAAGGCACCTATGTAATTGTCATGCTATTGCTATGCTTGGTTTGTTGGGATCCGATGGCTTATGAGATTATGTTCAGATTGTTCTGAGTTATATATTTGATTATCCTTTTAAATTATGTTCTTTAGTGATTCATGCATGTTCTCCGTTGCTTTGTATTGCTTTGGCTGAGTAGTAGATTGTAACTCCAAGAGGGAGCGTTATGCATGATTGTGGGTTCATGGCCCCTGATGTCCAGCTTGAGTGACAGAAAAAATGAGACTAGGGGATGTGCTGTTGCCACCAGGGAGAAAACAATGGTGCTTGTGAGCACGGTTGCAAGGATTGTTTACCTTATGCATAGTTCGTTAATGCAGTTGTCCGTTGCTTTGAGTTTACACTTTGGGTGGGGCTCGCAACTTAATACTAGCGAGATGTTCTGGATAGATATCTCAAGGTGGATGATAAGTAAGTAGATGCTCATGAATAAACAGTCTACTTGTCTTGGCGTACTGCCCATTACTATTGAGCCTCTAACTTTCTAGTAGCATAATTTGCATTGCGGTGCGTTTATAGTTCTGTCAATTGCCCAACTATAATTTGTTTACCCATGCTTATTTATTTATCGTATTTCGGGAGAGAGACATCACTAGTGAACATCATGTGACTCGGGTCCATATTACCACTATTGCTTACACCTCCATCATTTACTGCTTTCATTTACTTTTCCGTTGCAACCACTATCACTATTCTCGCTTGTGTTTTGATCCTTTGCAAACTACAAGGCCGGAGAGATTGACAACCTATCTGTACTCGTTGGGAGCAAAGTTATTTGTTGTGTGTGCAGGTCCACGTCTTTTGCTAGCGCCAGAGCAGCGGACACCTACTTGTTGATCCTCGGAGTCCTCCTGGTTCGATAAACCTTACAGTCTCCGTGTAAGGGAAACTAGCTGCTGACTACATCTCCAGCTTCCACTTGGGGTAACCAAAAAGGGGTGAGAAGTATATCCATCATCCCATCATCAAGCAAGCTTCTGGCGCCGTTGTCGGGGACTCCAGTCTTCAAGATAGGGGAATTGCATGCTATATTTTACCTTTGCTTTTTAGTCTTGTTAGTTTTCTTTCTAGTTTTTGCTTTAGAGTCTTATACCAAAAACCACAAAAAATAGTTGCTTTGTTCTTGCTTGTTGTTGCTGCTATGGGTTCCACTGAAAACACAAAGTTGTGTGACTTCACTACTCACAACAACGATGACTTTATCTGCATTCCTGTTGCTGCTCCCGCCACTCGGGCTACGTCCTATGAGATTAAACCTGCTTTACTGAACCTTGTTATGAAAGATCAATTCTCCGGTGTTGGAGATGATGCTGCCTTGCACAGGAACAATTTTGTTGAGCTTTGTGATATGCAAAAATATAAAGAAGTAGATGGTGATATTGTTAAACGTAAGCTTTTTCCTTTCTTCTTGAGAGGAAGATGTAAACTGAGGCTTCAATATTTTCCTAGGAATAGCATAAATTCTTGGGATAAGTACAAAGATGCTTTATTGGGAAGTATTACCCGCCTGCTAAGATTATCCAGTTAAGAAGTAACATTCTGAATTATAGGCGATTGTATAATGAACATGTTGCTCAAGCTTGGGAACATATGAAATCTCTTGTTAAGAATTTCCCTACACATGGTTTGACTACTTGGATGGTTATCCAAACTTTCTATGCAGGATTGAACTTTACCTCACCGAATCTGTTAGACTCAGCCGCGGGAGGAACCTTTATGTCAACTACGCTTGGTGCTGCCAAAAATCTATTGGATGAGAGGATGACAAATTATTCTCAATGGCACACCGAGAGATTTCCAACAGGTAGGAAGGTAATCTCTGTTGAGGAGATCTCCCCCCTTAATGATAAGGTTGACATGATCATGAATTTACTCACTAAGCAAGTCCCTATTGATCCTCATGATGTTCCTTTAAATTGTTTGGTTGCTCAAGAAAGAGATCAAGTTTATGTTAATTTTATCTCTAGGAACAACTTAAAAATAATGCTTATAGGAGTAATTTTGGTAGCCATCCTAGACCGTTCCCATCCAACAACTATGGGAAAAATGACAATTATCCTAGCACCAAAAACTCCACTACTAAATTAGAGAGCATGCTTAAAGACTTCATCACTTCTCAAAAAGCCTTCAACAAGAGTGTAGAAGAGAAATTAGAAAAAATAGATAGTCTCTTTTTGAAGGTAGACAACATAGCTCATGATGTAGAGATGATTAAAATTAGAACTTCCCCCTTGAGGAAAGGAACACCACACCCATGAATGCTATCCAAGTCTTAATAAATGAGAACATAAGAATGCTAGCCAAACTTAAAGATAGATGGGCTAGAGAAAAAGAAGAGGAAGATAGGATTAAGAGCCTTCCTACACACACCACCCTTGCTACTATATAAGTTGTTGAGGATCTCAATACTTTTAGCACCCATCACACCTCTAGTCCGGGTGGACCTATTAATAGTGATGCTAACACCTCAACTATTGGACAAGAAGGTCCTTTGAATTTAGAGACTACCAAAATAATGAGCTTAGATGACATTACCACCACTTTAATTAATGGTAGTAACCTTGATTTTGACAACTGTAGTCTTTCCGAAGTTATCACCTTTTTGCAAAAAATGGCTAAAGACCCCCACACTAGTACACTCAATATTGCCTTCACCGAGCATATTAACAATGCTCTTATGAAAGCTAGGGAGGAGAAGCTCAAGCTTGAGACTTCCATTCCTAGAAAATTAGAAGATGGTTGGTATCCTATGGTCAAGATTAAATTGAATAATGTCTCTTGCTTTGCTTTATGTGATGTTGGAGCTAGTGCCTCCGTTATGCCCAAAAGTATGTATGATATGCTTGATTTGAAACCTTTTGATCAATGTTCTTTTGGTATTCGTCTTATTGATCCTTCCGTAAAGAAACCTTTAGGGAGAATTGATGACTTTCTTATTATGGACACTAAGTGTGATCCCTCATGTCCAATTATTTTGGGACGTCCTTTTCTCCGCACCGTTGGTGCTATCATTGGCATGAAAGAAGGGACTATTATATTTCAATTTCCCCTTAACTTCGGTAGCATAATTAGCCTCTAACTTTCATTAGCGTACTGCCCATTACTACTGAGGCTCTAACTTTCAAGTAGCATAATTAGCATTGCGGTGCGTTTATAATTCTGTCAATTGCCGAGCTGTAATTTGTTTACCCATGCATAGTTGTTTATTGTCTTTTGGGAGGGAGACATCACTAGTGAACATCATGTGACTCAGGTCCATATTACCACCATTGCTTACACCTCCATCATTTGCTGCTTTCATTTACTTTTCCATTGCAATCACTATCACTATTCCCGCTTGTGTTTTGATCCTTTGCAAACTACAAGGCTGGAGAGATTGACAACCTCTCTGTACTCGTTGGAACAAAGTTATTTGTTCTGTGTGCAGATCCACGTCTTCTGCTAGCGCCAGAGCAGCGGACACCTACTTGTTGATCCTCGGAGTCCTCCTGGTTCAATAAACCTTACAGTCTCCATGTAAGGGAAACTTGCAGCTGACTACATCTCCACCTTCCACTTGGGGTAAGCAACAAGGGGCGAGAAGTATATCCATCATCTCGTCATCAGTGCCGAGAAAAAGTTTCACATTTTTACAAAAAAAATTAGTGCCTAAAATAAATCAAAATAAACTTGCGAAATTAGAAAATACAATTAAAAAAGGAAGACACCTTACTTGGCAGCCTAGTTGGTCGGCCCAGCCTACTAGGGGGCACGAGGGTCTTCTTCCACATGGCGCCAGTCAAACAGGGTGCGTGCCCGACGTGCGTGCACAACCGTGTTGCCACGCCACCTGCGTGCATGCTTCCCCACACCTTGTTGATGTCGGGGATGACCACCCCGGCGCCGTCTAGATTGAGTCGGCCTTGCCATTCTTCCCATCGTCCTCTCTCTTGCTCCTCGCTCGTCCTCTCTGTCATGCCCGTGAGCGCCACCGTGCACTACCACAACCACTGCCACCTCCGAGCCGCCCTGCCATGTCCTAGAGCCCCTGCATTTAACACCTCGTCCTCAGGCCAAAGGAATCAATCCCGGAGGCATCTAAGTGATGCCATCATCCTCCCCATCGCCATCAGACATCTGATTTCGCCGCCATTTATTCGTTGGCTACGAAGGATCCCCGACCATGCCGTCGACGCCTCCAGGACCGCTATGAGCCCCAGTTCTTTTCCCACTTGCCACATTGACAGTCCCCTCTCCTAACCATGCTAGCCACCGAAACCGAGAGGTTCTCATCGCTGACCATGGCATAGCCATGGCTGTAGCTGCTGTCGCTCGCTTGCGAGCATGGCAACGTGCTATGCACCTATCCAGGAGGCCGTAGCCCCCCTATAGTTCTCCCTCTCGCATACCGTAGCGTCATGTTCCATCTAGCCGAGCTCTGGCCGCCGCCTCCGGCGTTGTTGTCGTCAGCTCCGGCGTCCCCGCACTCCTAGCCTCCTACGTTTTATGTGGGCGAGCAGGGGCTATGCCTAGTGGTCTCAACCGCCGCTCCCGTGGCCTGTAGCACGGACACCGCTGCGACCAGAGGTCGCTAGTGATGACCGCTGTCGCCTGAGCCATTGGCCGGTGGGTCCCGTCGGCCATATGTTTAATTAGGTGTTAATCACTCACTTAACTAGCCCTAGACCCACTAACATATGGGTGTAGTCCTGTTAATATTTATTTAAAATTAAACTAACTCTGTTTTTAAAATCGGAGCTACTGACATGTGGGGCCGAGCCCCCACATTTGACCTGGGATGGCGTCTTTGACCTGCCCACATCCTAGTGACACAGGGTGACGGAGTAATCAGTTTAAAATTAAAATAAATCAAAAATGGTATATTAGTTTCAGAAAATAGTTCAAACTTGTAAAATTCATAGAAAGTCAACCGTAACTCCAAATGAAATAACTTATATATGAAAAATTATTAGAAAAATTCAAAGAATCCATATATACTATTTTCATGCATGATAGAGCAACCTAAACAGGAGTAGTACGACATTTTGTTCAAATGCAATATGTAACCTCACGAATGGAGTTTGAATTTGAACCTCGGGTTCAAACCTACTTCATCTAAATATGTTGATAGATGCATTAGCCCAAATCACATCATATTGCCATGTCATATGCATTCATCCTATTTTTGCATTTGATGTGTTTTGATTTGTTCCCCTTCACTGGTTGTTCTTCGTGTTAGCTCCTCTTCCGGAGGCTACGATCGAGTATCCATCTGAGGAGCAGTAACGTGTTGACGTTTTATCAAGCAAGAAAACCCCCTTGAAAATGCTGATACAATCCCACTCTCTCGCTCCTGCTCTCATTTATTGCATTAGGACAATACACTTCAACTGTTACTTGTTTTGGTAGTTGGACCCATTCCTTTGAATGACCTATCATTGTCACAGTAAATATCTAAACCAAGCAACCTAGCATACTTGGTAGATGCTTGAGCCATGTTGTGCCATTTACGTGCTATGCTTATCTATGCTTAGAGTCGGGTCAGGTTTGATCCATCTGGGTGATGGTTTGGAATGAATGTGATCATGTCCTAATGATGACGGCTAAGTGTATGAACCGGATTTGGTAAAGGTAGCAATGAGAGGCCATGTAGGAGTACATGGTGGGTTGTCTCAGTGAGATCGTCCTTAAGAACTAAGTCATGTGTATGTTATCCAAGACTAGCTACTACCGCACATTGGGATCCTTAATTGAATCTCTCGACTTACTAATCGCCTTGACCTATGTCTAGGAGTTGCAACTAGTTTATGGTGTTTGTAGGTCGTGCTAGTAGTCTACTGAGTGGCGCCCCGTACAGCTGGGCTTAGGACAAACTAGGCATTGTGGCCTGGAGTACCAAGTGTGTTAACATTCATCGAGGTGAGCTTGGGAACTCTCTACATATCGTTTGGGGCTATAGAGCAAACTTCGGCCGGACTTCCTTGCGGGTTCAGTCTCAAATATGCGATAAACCTTGACTAGAGTCTTGTGTGGTTAGTCAGGTCATGGACGACGCCCACGCCCATGCTTCCGCTTGAAGGTTGTCGAGATGCATGACGTGCATATGGTGATAAGTGGTGAGAGCGTGTGTGAAGAAGTACAACCCTGCAGGGTAATCATCTATTCGAATAGCCGCGTCCACGGATATGGACTACTTGGAGACTTATATGGTCATAGACAACTTGAAGTGGATACTGTAAAATGCGTAATAGAAGTGTGAATGATATGGATGGCCTTCTCCTAGGGAGACGAGAGTGGATCCATAGTGGTGTATTGTTGTGGTGACTAGCTAGTGGACTCGTGTGCGCTTTCTCACATTATTAAACTGTCGGTAGTCGTAGTACAGGATAGCTACTGAGTCAAAGGTGGCTTGCTGCATTAAACCCCACAACCCCCCTTTGTTGACACTTATGCATACGTAGTTAGTTCTAATGTAAGTCTTGCTGAGTACCTCTGTACTCATTGTTGCTTAATTTATGTTTTTGCAGAGGAGACTCCAATCTCGCTAGTGGTAACTACGATAAGACCGATGTTGACCGAGTAGCTTGGGAATCCTAGACAGAGGTCTCGCTCCTATGGAGGGTCTTGTAGATAGATAGGCTTTCTCTGCCTTTTACTTTCTACATGTCTGTACCAACACATGTTATGCTTCCGTCTATTGCTTGTATGACTTGAGTGTTGGGTCTTGTGACCCGTGTTCATATCACACTATGTTGACTCTTATGAGTCTTTAATAAATGCTTCAGTCATACAGTCGTGTTGTGATGCCATGTTGTATCTACACATAACGTGCATATTGTGTATATGCCTTGAAATGCATTGTATGTGTGGGATTCGACACCTACTTGTATGCCTTCAGTAACCTTCTTTACGGGGAAATGCGTATTTGTGCTTCCACTCGACATGTGTAGCTTGCTACTGCTCCGGACACATTGATTGACCAACATGTATCCTTCTTTGTTGTCTTGTCCATCCCTACTGAGAAATCTCATGTGGTGTAATGGAGTCTTTGTAGCCTGCTAAGACTCATCTACACACACTAATGACCGACGCGTGCAATGATGGGTTACGTATGACTGTCCCTATACGGTTGTGCCACTTGGATCTTTAACTAGTCATGTCGACCCATTTTCTTTGACATATGGATGCAAGCGACATAATCATGTACGTGATCCCAAAGGTGCAAATGGTCCAACCAAGGTAATTTGGCAGCCGTTGAGTACTGTGCGTGAGGCGGCAAAGATATATGATGTGTCACATGCTAGATCTACATGGCTTAGGATCGGTGTCCCGACAGTGTTGGTATCAAAGCTTGACTGACTATAGGATTACCAAGCCAAATGGGTCGATGTTGAGTCTAGCAACTCTTTAGTTATATAAGGGAATTGTTTGTGGAAAGGAACGTAAGAATCTTTCACTACTTTCACCATATTATTCTGATCTGAGTCACTCTCTTATTTTCTACGGGGATTAAGAACTAGGCTTCTTACCTATCAACCAGGATCTCGAGTTACAATTCTATAGACTTAAAGGAATGGTTGCTCTGATTCGCATTCCAATCCTCGAGTGCCTTGTGTGTAGCTTGTTAGTATGATCAAAATCTTGAGATTGTGATGATAAGGTGTCATGCCACCTAAATATTTTGTAGAATGTCTCATCTTTGAGCATTCACAGCCGTTATGATGTCCATTTTTCCCTAGGATTTCTATGAAGATCTAATGCTTTCGGATTCCTTCCTATCTATCTAGTATGTCACCCTGATTAATCCTAGTTTATGATCATCAGGATACCACACAGTACCCAAGCTCCCATTTGCCACAAGAAGGGACAGAGACGTGGAACCAAAGATGTTGAAGTTCTACTAGATTCAGCTTCGTTGACACCGTTTATGCTAAACATTGAGAGGAAAGAGCATGAGGCCAACCTCCTATTGGCATGTATTGAGGACAACACCACACGTCAACGTAATGAGGCAGTGACCATCAATGACTTCATCAAGCTATACCCACCAACCTACCATCACTCCATTAAGCCACTTGATGCAAATGACTGGCTCTGTAGTACCACGCGTAAGCTACGTTCTGCCAGCGTAGCCGAAGCCGATAAGGTCACCTTTGCTGCATACCTCTAGATAGTCATTTTAGCTTATGGTGGGAGAACTATGAGGCTATGCGTCCAGCTGGCCAGACCACTTCTTGTAAAGATTTCTTTGAGGATTTTCACTCGCACCAGATTCCTCGTGGTTTTATTGATCACAAGACGGCGGAGTTCTATAATCTCACCCACGGCATGATGATTGTTGATGCTTACAGTCGAGAGTTTGGAAACCTTGCTCGTTACACCACGAAACAAGTGTCTAGTGATGCCAAGAAGCAGACTAGGTTCAGGAAGGGTCTCAGCCCAAAGTTGCGTCATGAGCTTCACTTACACGATTGTGCTACCTTCCAAGTTCTGGTGAAAAAGGCCATCAATGCAGAGACAGCTCACACAACTTAAGAAAAGTCTCGTAACCACACCCGTGACAATGGTTCTTCTTCAGATTCTGGATCTGAGAAGCGTCGGATTTGGGTTCCGAACTCAGCACTTCCACTTGGATATGAACCAAGGCCGACTTGTGTGTCGCCTCGACCAACTTCATCGTATGCTCCACCCAAGCCTATTCGTGGACCATCTGTCAATGCAATTCAACATTCAACCCAAGTGATTTCTTACAAGTGTGGAGAGTCGGGACACATCGCTCGAAATTGCACTCAATCTAGCATTGGTCCACCCTAGTCTTGGAAGTCTATTTGTCGTGACAAGCCATCAGTCAAGACGACCCATGTCAAGCCAGCCATCAGTGAACATGGATGTGTTAATCACGTCTCAACCGAAGAAGCTCATGATGAACCGGATGTCGTCCTTGGAACGCTCCTTGTCAATTTTCATCCAGCATTAGTTATGTTTGATACTGGGGCATCACATTCTTTCATCTTGGAAAGTTATGCCGAGTTTCAAGACATGCCATTTTGTGATATGACAAGTGCTCTTGAAATTCATACTCCATGGTCTAGAAGGGAGACCACAAGAATAAGGTATGGAAATGAAATCCTTGTTTATAAAATTGTATTCCTTGCTTCGTTGATAGCTCTAAAGTCTTCAAATATTAACGTCGTCTTGGGTATGTATTGGATGGAAGCTCATCATGCCAAGATTGATGGCTCCACCAGGTATATTCAACTTATGCACCCATCTGGCAAGATAGTCAATGTTTCAACACAAGTTGCAGAGCTTCAGCTCTATTCACTCAATGTGAACCCTCTTCCTAAGCATGAAGATATTCAGGTAGTACGAGATTTTCTGGATGTCTTTCCACAAGAACTGCTAAGCATTCTTCCCAGCAGGTATGTAGAGTTTGTGATAGACCTCATCCGAGGAATTGTTCCAATTTCCAGAAGACCCTATAAGATGGCACCCTTGGAGCTAGCCGAGCTTAAGAAAAAATTTGAGGAGTCCTTGCAAAAGGGTTCCATCCGTCCTAGTTCTTCTCCTTGGGCTTGTCCTATTATCTTCGTCAACAAGAAGGATGGAACTGATCGGATGGTTGTAGATTACCAACCTGTTAATCTAGTCACAATAAAGAATAAGTATCCGCTTCGCAGGATCAATGATCTATATGATCAACTCGCTGGATTCTTGGTATTTTCCAAGATAGATTTGAGGTTAGGCTACCATCAAATCAAAATCAATAATGGAGACATTCCCAAGACGATTTTCTCACTCATTATGGATAGTATGAGTACACGGTCATGTCCTCTGGTCTGACGAATCCTCCACCCACATTCTCTCGCCTGATGAACTCACTCTTCGTGGAATAAGTGGATAATTGTTTCGTGCTTTACCTCGATGATATACTCATTTACTCGAAGAATGATGCAGAGCATGCTGAGCATCTCAGACTTGTGTTAGAAAAACACAGATAGCACTGTCTTTATGCCAAATTTTCCAAACATGAATTTTGGTTACCAGAACTAGGCCGTGTGATTTCTGGTAAGGGCATTGCAGTCAACCCCGAGAGATTTCAGGCCATTCTCAATTGGACTCCACGTGAAACAGTTAAGCAAGTTAGGAGTTTCATTAGTTTAGTGAGCTATTTTCGTCATTTCTTTAAGAAATTTTCGAAAGTTGCCAAGCCCCTGATGGAAGTCCTCAAGAAAGATAAGAAGTTTGAGTGGACGCCACAATGTGAGCATAGTTTCCAGGAATTGAAGAGATGTCTGACCTATGCTCCCGTACTTGTGCCACCAGATTTCTCCAAGGACTTTCTCATCTATTGTGATGCCTCACGACAAGGACTTGGATGTATTCTTATGCAAGATCAACAATTGATCGCATATGCATCCCGACAATCGCATCCACATGAGTAAAATTATCCAACACATGATTTGGAGCTTGAAGTGGTAGTCCATGCACTAAAGACATGGAGACATTACCTTCTTGTTAATCATTGGGAGATTTACACTGATCACCAAAGTCTGAAGTATATCTTCACCCAGCCAGATCTGAATCTTAGACAATGGCGATAGTTAGAGCTGATTACGGATTACGACCTAGGAATTACATACACCCCAGGAAAGGCCAATGTCATGGATGATGCGTTAAGTTGTAAGTCCTACTGCAACAATCTCATGCTACAACAAGGTCAACCACTTCTTCATGAGGAATTCTGCAAGCTTAATCTTCACATAGTTCCTCGGGGGTCCCTTTCTACCTTGGTGGCGAAACATACCCTCGAGGATTAGATTATAGCTAGCTAGCAGTATGATGTGGGTATTACTTGGATCAAGGGTAATATTAAAAAGGGAGTTGCTCGTAGTTTCTCCATGGATGATAGAGGTGCAGTATATTATGGGAACCGCTTGGTAGTTCATAAGAAGCAACAACTTTAAGAGTTTATCCTTAAGGAGGCTCATGAATATCCTCTCACAATTCACCATGGTAGCACCAAGATGTATGAGGACCTACGCCAAAGGTTCTGGTGGACTAGAATGAAGAGAGAAATCGCTAAGGTCATTGTTAACTGCGATGTTTGTCATCGCGTCAAGGGAGCGCATTGCTGCGGCAACAGACAACAACGCCAGAGATTGGCACGTTGACGGAGGCTGGGCTTGCGTTGGTTTTTCCCTTGAAGAGGAAAGGGTGGTGCAACACAGGAGCAGTAAGTATTTCCCTCAGTTTGAGAACCAAGGTATCAATCCAGTAGGACAATCTCGTCAACTCCAGAGTACCTGCGCAAACACAAAAGAGCTTGCACCCAACGCTATAAAGGGGTTGTCAATCCCTTCAAGATTGATTGCAAAGTGAGATGTGAAGGCGGAAAGTGCAACGCAGTAAAAGAGTAAGGCTGAAAATATGGTGTGAAGTAGACCCGGGGGCCATAGTGTTCACTAGAGGCTTCTCTCAAAATAGCAAATATTACGGTGGGTGAACAAATTACTGTCGAGCAATTGATAGAACCACGCAAAGTCATGACGATATCTAAGGCAATGATCATACATATAGCCATCACGTCCGAGACAAGTAGACCGATACTTTGTGCATCTACTACTATTACTCCACACATCGACCGCTATCCAGCATGCATCTAGTGTATTGAGTTCATGACGAACAGAGTAACGCCTTAAGCAAGATGACATGATGTAGAGGGATAAACTCAAACCAATGATGAAAACCCCATCTTTTTACCCTTGATGGCAACAACACGATGCGTGCCTCGCTACCCCTTCTGTCACTGGGTGAGGTCACCTGTCATGCCCAAGATGCGACCCTATCCTCAATTTGGAACGAAGGCCTCGTCAGGGATAGAAGCGCATCTCGTCTTGTCGCAAGAATGGATATCGTTACAAGTACATGTACTAAAAAGAAGAGATATATAAAGAGTTGGCTTACACTCGCCACAAGCTACATCAGAGTCACATCAGTACATTACATAATCATCAAGAGTAAGAGCAGGGTCCGACTACGGACGAAAACAAATGAGAAAAGAAAGAACGACGTCCATCCTTGCTATCCCAGGCTGCCGGCCTGGAACCCATCCTACTATGATAGTAAGGGTATCTGGGAAATGATCATCTTGCCTGAGATCCCGCTTGGAAGAAGAACAACTCGGTGGAGTCGGCAAACCATCGTAGTCGAATGGGTCCTCACATTCCAACACGCTTGCGGAACTCTATCAGAACGGAGCAAACCGAAAACAACATCAACACAGATATTCACCACACGATGCACAACCTACTATGATGCATAAACAGGTTAAAATGCAAGGCATGGCATGGCAATTCGCCTCACACAAATTCTACACATTAAGTGAAGCTCGATATGCAACGGGTTGCATATCAACGAAACTCCACGTATAATTATTAGTTCACTCCCGTTAATTTACCGGCAAGGTTAAATTTGTTTTAACATGGCAAGGGGTGAAGAGATGGTTCTACGTGGCATCCTAGTAGGGTAACACGCGAGACATAGACCGGAGCTACGTTACAAGAGACATGCAACACAAGACAATTATGGCTTGAATGCATCATGCATGCAAGTTATCACACCACGACAAGAGGATAAGAAACATATGTCGCCACGGCGAGCGAGAGGGAACCATGGCGGCAAAACGGAAACGAAGCCACGACAATGTTCCTCTCGCGATAACTCGACGAGATATCGGTGCCACTATCTGGAAGCGTGCGGGAACGGTAAATAAAGATGGGGTGATCCCGCTACCGGGTTCCCATGTGTCGGGGCACAACATAAGAGGGACAACATATCTAGGCGCAAACATACGGGTACATATCATAGATCGTATGCATTCGCTCACGACACGTCTCATCGGTATACCTTCGAAGCGTGCAATCGGAGCGGTTCGGGTCGGAGAAGGAGACCGATGGTCGTCGTGGAAGTCGTGGTCGTCGAGGAACTCGGATCTCGTCGACGGTAGTCCTACTCGGCGTCGGTGCACGGTTTTGGGCCTCGGTCACGGTCTTCACATCGGTAGACGAACACGGGTCTTCGGCGACATCGAGGAAGTCGAACTCGTTTCCGACGATGTTCGGGGTCCGACGAGGACGTCGAGGACGTCGTGGTACTCGGCAATCTTGTTGGTTCCACGGCGGAGGGGAACGGCGCACGCTGCGATGCATGCGGCACCACAGCAAATGCATCGGCGCCGGTAGACAACGGCAAGCAGCACGGCAACCAAGCCGCAACCTACGGCAACTAGTAAAGCAGCTAGCAACCACACGCAAGCGGTGCAGCAGAGCAAAATGGTAGTCTAGCACAGCAACTAGCACTAGCATGCAACAACCTACCAGTAGCAGCAATGCAAACTAGTAGCAGCAAAGCAAGCTACAACAGCAATCGCACGGCAGCGACGCAAGCACGGCAACAGCAGCATGCCACCAGCAGCAATGGCGACAGCTACAGCAGCGGGGCGCCGGCATCTCCAAGCAGCAGCGGTCAACAGCAACAGCGGCAAGCAGGCACACCTAAGGCAGCAGAACAACAAAACGTCGGGCAGCAGAGTAGCACACAGTAGCAACAACACACGGCAGCGGCGGCTCGGCATAAGACGGCTCGGGCTTGGCTTCTGCACAGAAGGCGGCCACAGGTCGACACGGGACCGGAGGAGCTCGGCAATGCGGCGACACGGGGAACGTAGCTCGGCGGGGCTCCATGGGGAGGATGAGGCCGGCCACCAGCGGATGACCTCGGGGCGAGGAGGGCCATGGCAGGGTGGCGCTGGTGGAGGGGCTGCAGTAGGCGAGGCCAAGGGAGGGGGCACGTCAGGGCGGAGCCGGCAGTGAGGCGCGGGGCTAGCGCCGCTGGTGAGGGGCGAGGCGGCTGTGCGGGGTGGAGGAGCTCGGGCAGGGGAGCCGCTCCCTGGCTCGAGCGCGGCCAACGACGGGGCTGGCGGCGACCGGGAAGCCGGCGGGCATGGCGCGACGAGGGGGAACGAGACAGGGAAGGAGGCGCTGGGGGAGGAGAGGAATCGGGGCGAGGGGCTGGGGAGGACGACGGCGCGAGGGGGAACACAGAGGGATCGGTACGGGGGGCGCTAGGGTTGGAGACCGGGTGGGCCGACTGGGCCTTGGCGGCTCTCTCTTCTGTTTTTTTGATTTTTCTCCTTTAAAACTTTTTGAAACAGAAATCCCTTTTTTAATAAAGAAAGGCTTTTACTCAAAGAGGAAAAAAAATAAATGACTAATAAAATAAAATAAATGCCTTTGCTCCTTTTAAAAAAAACAACCCAACTTTAGAAATAGATTGGCATTTTTTAAAACGAGTAAAACCTAAAACCTTTTAAAGAATTAAAAATTAAAACCCTTTTCAAAAGAATAAAAATAAAACCCCTTTGAAGATTTAAATGAAACCTCTTTTATTTAGAGAATAAAATAAAAGCCTTTAAAAGAGAAAAGAAATTGAGACGGTTTTAAATTAAACAAAAGGAGAAAATAAAGAAAGCCCAAGGGGTTGCCCCCATATTTAATAAAAGGTTTTTTTAACAGAAGACGCTTTTAAAAAAAAGGTTAAAACGGAAAGTTTTTCACAACCCCAAAACAAAATCAAAGAGAAGAGAGGAGGGGAGTTCCTATCGCCCTAAGACTAGGAGAGCACTCGAAGCACCACACGCGACAGACGATGCAAGATGCCATGCATCATGCGATGATGCAAACTACATGATGAAGCAACTAATAAAACTAATCACACGACGGAAATGGAATAAAGGGGCGGGATCTTCTGGGGCGTCGGTCTCGGGCTGTCACATCACCGCACGGTATGAACCCAAAACCAAGCACTTCTCCCATTGGAAGAATCATAGATCAAGTTGGCCAAACAAAACCCCAACTCGAAGAGGATTACAAGGATATGAAATCATGCATATAAGAGATCAGAAGAAACTCAAATAAGATTCATAGATAATCTGATCATAAATCCACAATTCATCGGATCTCGACAAACACACCGCAAAAGAATATTACATCGGATAGATCTCCATGAAGATCATGGAGAACTTTGTATTGAAGATCCAAGAGAGAAAAGAATCCATCTAGCTACTAGCTATGGACCCGTAGGTCTATGGTGAACTACTCACGAATCATCGGAGAGGTCATGGTGTTGATGAAGAAGCCCTCCGTATCCGAATTCTCCTCCGGCAAGGCACCAGAACATGCCCCAGATGGGATCTTGCGGAGACACAAGCTTGCGGCAGCGGAAAAGTACTTTCGATGATATCCTGGTTTTTTCTGGAATTTTTGGGAATATATAGGCGAAAGACCTAGGGCAGAGGTGGCCCAGGGAGCCCACAATCCTGGGAGGCGCGGCCCCCCTGGCCACAGCTAGGGGGCTTGTGGGGTCCCTGGTGGGCCCCTCACTTGGTTCTCAAGTCCCCCGATCTTCTTCTGTTTCGTAAAAAATCTTTTTGAAAGTGTCGTTCCATTTGGACTGCGTTTAAAATCCTGCTCTGAAAAGGGTCAAAAACACGAAAAAACAGGAACTGGCACTTGGCACTGAGTTAATAAGTTAGTACCAAAAAAGATATAAAAGGCATACAAAACATCCAAAGTTTGACAAGATAATAGCATGAAACCATCAAAAATTATAGATACGTTGGAGACGTATCAAGCATCCCCAAGCTTAACTCCTGCTCGTCCTCGAGTAGGGAAGTGATAAAGACTGAATTTTTGATGTCGAATGCTATCTACCATAATCGTTCTTTGTAACTTCTTTCGTGTGACATGAATGTTCAGATCCGTAAGATTCAAAACAATAGTTTGTTAAGCAAACTAGCAAGGTAATCACGAACTTGCAAAATAACAACGCCAAGGAAAGTTATCCCTAAAAAATCATATAGTCTTGCTATGCTCCATCATCCTTACACAACTAATTTAAATTATGCACAACCCCGGTATTGGCCAAGTAATTGTTTTGACACTCTTACTTTCTTCAACTTTTTATAACTATCACACAATACATGAGTGTGAGCCATGAATATAGCACTATAGGTGGAATAGAGTGTGATGGTGGTTGTGGACAAAAAGGAGGAGTGTGGTGGTGGTTGCGTATCAAAGGGCTATGGATAGGCCCATTAATAGATATCAATGTGAATGAGTAGGGATTGCCATACAAAAGGATGCACTAGAGCTATAAGTATGTGAAAGCTCAAAAGGAGAACTAGTGGGTGTGCATCCAACTTGCTTGCTCACGAAGACCTAGGGCAATTTGAGGAAGCCCATCATTGGAATATACAAGCCAAGTTATATAGTAAAGATTCCCACTAGTATATGGTGGTGACGAAATGATAGGCTCTCAATCATGAAGAACATGGTGCTATTATGAAGCACAAGTGTGGAAAAAGATAGTAGCATTGTCCCTTCTCTCTTTTTCTCTCCTTTTTTTATTTGGGCTCTTGGGCCTCTCTTTTTTATTTCCTCACATGGGACAATGCTCTAATAATGATAATCATCACACTTTTATTTACTCACAGCTCAAAGCTCACAACGATGATGACTCTATAGGAAATGCCTCCGGCAGTGTACCGGGATGTGCAACGATCTAGCTTGGCGTATGACGTTGAAACATCTTGCTAGCTATCTTCCTATCATGCAATGGCAATATGAGAGTGACGGCACAAGTCATGAGACGGAACGGTGGGAGTTTCATGGCAATATATCTCGGAATCGCTATGAAAATGCCATACTAGGTAGGTATGGTGGCTGTTTTGAGGAAGGCATATGGTGGGTTTGTGTACCGGTGAAAGTTGCGCGGTACTAGAGAGTCTAGAAATGGTGGAAGGTGAAAGCGTATCTATACCATGGACTCACATTATTCATGAAGAACTCACATACTTGTTGCGAAAGTTTTTTTTAGTAATCGAAACAAAGTGCTAAACCCATACTCCTAGGGGAAGGGTTGGTAGGTGTTAACCATCGCGCGATCCCGACCTCAACACAAAGGATGACAATAAATAGATCAATTATGCACCGACTTCCTAACACAGCGGTTCACCATACGTGCATGCTACGGGAATCACTAACTTCAACACAAGTATTTCTAGATTCACAACACCCTACTAACATAACTCTTACTATTACCAAATCCACGTCTCAAAACTAATTGAGAGGAATCAACACTTCTCTTTCTACTCAATGCACATGAAGATGGAGGTTTCTGTATCCTCTATTGGTATCTATCACCTTTGGGACTACTTTCATAGCACAAGCCAACTACCAAATCACGCACCGCCGTGCTCTCAAAGATCTAAGTGAAGCACATAGAGCAAAATTGTCTAGTTCAAAAGATATAAGTGAAGCACGATGAGCATTCTAGCAAAATCAAGATGAGTGCATGTCTCTCTAAAAAGGTGTCCTGAAAGAATGATTGTGACACAAGAAAAAGAAAAGGTTCCTACGTTACAAGACGCTCCAAGCAAAACACATATCATGTGGTGAATAAAAATATAGCTCCAAGTAATGTTACCGATGGATTGAAGACAAAAGAGGGGATGCCTTCCCGGGGCATCCCCAAGCTTAGGCTTTTTGGTGTCCTTGAATTTGTCTTGGGATGCCTTGGGCATCCCCAAGCTTGAGCTCTTTCCACTCCTTATCTCTTTGTCCATGAGAACATCACCCAAGACTTGAAAACTTCACAACACAAAACTTAAAAAGAAACTCGTGATAACATTAGCACAAGAAAACAAACTACCACCTCTTTAGGTACTATAGCAATCATGATTTCTATTTATATTGGTGTTAGGCTACTGTATTCTCACTTTTCCATGGCTAGTACCCCACGATAATATCCATAGTTTCATCAAAACAAGCAACCAACTCAACAAAAACAGAATCTGTCAAAGACAGACCAGTGTGTAGAAATCTGTATACTTCGTATACTTTTGGTATTTCAAAACATATGAAAAATTACTACTGTCTGGGAAAAAGGCATATAAACCAGCAGCAAAAAGAATCAACTCAAAAGCTCTTTCTGAATAAAAATGAAAAATAATCGCGTGAGCGAAAAGTATCTGTCTTTTTCCAGCAGGATCAAACAACCATCACCAAGACTAGTCATAAAGGTTTTGCTTGGCTCAAACACAAAAGGAAACACAAAAGACACAATCATAACAGAACTATGATGGTGTGGACGCAACAAAACAGAAAGAAAAAGATAAATTCATTGGGTTGCCTCCCAACAAGCGCTATTGTTTAACGCCCTTAGCTAGGCATAAAGCGATAGAATCACGTATCGTCGTCTTTGGTGCTCAAACCATAAGTAGCCCTCATCATGGATTAATAAGGCAATCTTATTTTCTTTCTAGGAAAGTGCTCCATGACCTTCTTTAAAAGAAATTTAAATCTAATATTCCCTTCCTTCATATCGATGATAGCACCGATAGTCCATAGGAAAGGTCTACCAAGAATGATAGGGCATGTAGGATTGCAATCAATGTCAAGCACAATGAAATCCATGGATACATAGTTCCTATTTGCAGTAATAAGAACATCCTTGATCCTTCCCATGGGTTTCTTGAGAGTAGAATCCGCAAGATGCAAATTAAGAGAACACTCTTCAATCTCATTAAAACCCAGAACATCACATAAAGACATTGGAATCGCGGAAACACTATAACCCAAATCACACAAAGCATTGCATTCATAGTTTTTTATTTTGATTTTGATAGTTGGTTCCCACTCATCATGAAGCTTTGTAGGGATAGAGACTTCCAATTCAAGTTTCTCTTCAACAGATTTTATCATAGCTTCAACGATATGATCGGTAAAGGCCTTGTTTTGGCTATAAGCGTGTCGAGAGTTTAGCATGGATTGCATCAAGGAAATGCATTCAATCAAGGAGAAACTATCATAATTGAATTCCTTGAAATCCAAAGTAGTAATTTCATTACTACTCAAAGTTTTAATATCTTCTACTCCACTTTCATTGCTTTTAGCATCAAGATGGATGGACTACGAATCATTGGGGCGTTTTTCAACCAAAGTGGATTCATATCCAGCCCCATCATCATTTGGTTTGACGCAAGAAAACAAAGATTCAATGGGAGTCACACCAAGCACTTTAAGATATTCGTGATTCTCATCACAAATTTCAGGCTTAGCAGCCATTTTACTGACTAAAGTAGCATGTTTATCAGAAATCTGGCCTACCAATTTTTCAAGACGAGCAAACTGAGAATTGAGCGCAAGGAATTCTTTGGCCATATCATCAACTTATTTATTCATAAAATCCAAAAAAGAAATTTGCTCCTTCAGTTCTCTACGAAAGTAACTGTTGTATTCAAACTGTGTAGACATGAAGTCTTTAACACTAGTTTCAATCTCTTCCAACCTCGCATAGTGAGCATCAAAATCCCTCGGTTGGGCCATACATGTCTTAGCGGGCAGACAAGCGGACAAAGGGCAAGCGAGAGAAAAGGGCGAACGAAAAAGGCAAACGAAAAAGGCAAATATTTTTTAAATTTTTTGTTTTTTCAGAAGTGGGGGAGAGGAAAACGAGAGGCAAAAAAGTAAATCCAAGAGATGAGTTTGCGACACTTACTTGGATGAGTTCTTGACTTGATCCTCCCCGACAACGGCGCCAGAAATTCTTCTGCTGCGGCAACAGACAACAGCGCCAGAGATTGGCACGTTGACGGAGGCTGGACTTTCGTTGGTTTTTCCCTTGAAGAGGAAAGGATGGTGCAACACCGGAGCAGTAAGTATTTCCCTCAGTTTGAGAACCAAGGTATCAATCCAGTAGGAGAATCTCGTCAAGTCCATAGTACCCGCGCAAACACAAAAGACATTGCACCCAATGCTATAAAGGTGTTGTCAATCCCTTCAAGATTGATTGCAAAGTGAGATCTGAAGGTGGAAAGTGCAATGAAGTAAAAGAGTAAGGCTGAAAATATGATGTGAAGTAGACCCCGGGGCCATAGTGTTCACTAGAGGCTTCTCTCAAAATAGCAAATATTATGGTGGGTGAACAAATTACTGTCGAGCAATTGATAGAACCAGGCAAAGTCATGACGATATCTAAGGCAATGATCGTACATATAGGCATCACGTCCGAGACAAGTAGACCGATACTTTCTGCATCTACTACTATTACTCCACACCTCGACCGCTATCCAGCATGCATCTAGTGTATTGAGTTCATGACGATCAAAGTAACGCCTTAAGCAAGATGACATGATGTAGAGGGATAAACTCAAACCAATGATGAAAACCCCATCTTTTTACCTTTGATGGCAACAACATGATGCATGCCTCGCTACTCCTTCTGTCACTGGGTGAGGTCACCGCACGGTATGAACCCAAACCCAAGCACTTCTCCCATTGCAAGAATCATAGATCAAGTTGGCCAAACAAAACCCACAACTCGAAGAGAATTACAAGGATATGAAATCATGCATATAAGAGATCAGAAGAAACTCAAATAAGATTCATAGATAATCTGATCATAAATCCACAATTCATCGGATCTCGACAAACACACCGCAAAAGAAGATTACATCGGATAGATCTCCATGAAGATCATGGAGAACTTTGTATTGAAGATCCAAGAGAGAAAAGAATCCATCTAGCTACTAGTTATGGACCCGTAGGTCTATGGTGAACTACTCACGCATCATCGGAGAGGTCATGGTGTTGATGAAGAAGCCCTCCGTATCCAAATCCCCCCTCCAGCAAGGCACCAGAACGTGCCCTAGACGGGATCTTGTGGAGACAGAAGCTTGCGGCGGCGGAAAAGTACTTTCGATGATCTCCTGATTTTTTCTGGAACTTTTGGGAATATATAGGCGAAAGACCTAGGGCAGAGGTGGCCCAGGGAGCCAACAAGCCTGGGAGGCGCGGGCCCCCGTGGCCGCGTCTAGGGGGCTTGTGGGGTCCCTGGTGGCCCCCTGACTTGGTTCTCAAGTCCCTCGATCTTCTTCTGTTTCGGAAAAAATCTTTTTGGAAGTTTCGTTCTGTTTGGACTCCGTTTAAAATCTTCCACTGAAAAGGGTCAAAAACACAGAAAAAATAGGAACTCGCACTTGGCACTGAGTTAATAAGTTAGTCCCAAAAAATATTTAAAAGGCATACAAAACATCCAAAGGTTGATAAGATAATAGCAGGAAACCATCAAAAATTATAGATACGTTGCAGACGTATCACACATCAAAGGCGTGTTCACACCCTTCAGCCTTTAGATATTCCTGAGTGGAAATGGGATAAAGTTGGAATGGACTTCATCACCGAATTTCCATGGCCAAAGAAAGGGAATAATGCTATCTTCGTGGTTGTTGATCGCCTTTCCAAAGTGGCTCATTTCTTTCTTGTCCAAGAGAGCATCAGTGCTAGTCAGTTGGTTGAAATATATATTTCTTGAATAGTGTCTCTTCATGGTGTTCCATTGCAGATCAATTCAGACCATGGAAGTCTTTTCACCACTCGATTTTGGGTAAGTTTTCAAAATGCTATGGGAACCCATCTCTCCTTTAGCACTGCTTTTCACCCTTAGTCAAGTGGTCAAGTCCAAGGAATCAATCAAATTCTGGAGGACATGCTAAGAGCTTGTGTCATCTCATTTGGAATGAATTAGGATAAGTGCCTTCTATTTCCCAAATTTGCTTATAACAACAGCTACCAATCCAGTCTTGGCAAAGCTCCTTTCGAAGTTCTTTATCGACGAAGATGTCGAACACCTTTGAACTGGTCAGAAACTGGTGAAAGACAATTCTTTGGACAAGATATGATCGAGGAGGCAAAAGAGCAAGTTTGCATTATCCACGAGAATCTCACGACAGCCCAGTCTCGTCAGAAGAGCCATTATGACCGCCATCATAAGGAAGTAACTTATGAGGTTGACGAAAAGGATTACCTTTGGGTTACTCCTCTAAAGGGTACCCATCGTTTCGGTATCAAGGGCAAGTTCGATCCTCATTACATTGGTCCTTTTCGCTTTCTTGTTAAACAAAGAGAGGTTGCCTACCAATTGGATCTGCCGCCGCATCTTTCCAGAGTTCATGATGTCTTCCATGTTTCTCAACTCACGTGTTGCTTCAAGGATCCTATCTGTGAAGTGGACCTCAAAACACTTGATCTCCAAGATAACCTTACCTATCGAGAATATCATGTCCATATTCTCAATCAAGCTAAGAGTGTCACTTGGCATCGGAACATCAAATTTCTTAAGGTCTAGTGGTCCCATCATTCCGAGAGTGAAGCTACCTAGGACCACAAAGACTGCCTTTGACTTGAGTAGACGACACCTGAATCTTGGGATGAGATTCTTTTAAGTTGGGGAGAGTTGTCACACCCCTAGTTTTAGCTTGCACCAAGGTTCATATTTGAGTTTGCATCATGTTTAAATTTTCTTTAAACCTGAAATGGGGATGATCAAAACCGAGCACTATTTCAATTCAAGTAGGTTCACCTGAAATGATTTTCAATGAACCAAAATGGCTCTCCGAAAATGTTCATCGTCCCTTGAAAAATGTGGAAACTTCAGCCAGTGGTGAAACATATTTTTCCCATGACATTTTTGTTAGTTGAACTAAACCAATAAGTACTTGAATTGGAGTGGTAAAATACTATAAATAAAATATAGCTCCAATAAATTTGAAACCTGGCCACGACCTTTGGAATAATTCATTTAGTGCCTAGAAAAAGTTTCAGATTTTTACAAAATGTTTTAGTTCCTAAACTAAATCTAAATAAACTTCAGAAATTAGAAAACAGAATTAAAAAAGAAACCTTACCTGACTACCCAGTTGGCCGGCCCATTCCACTAGGGGCAGAAGGGTCTTTTTCCCCTTGGCGCTAGTCTGACTAGGCGCGCGCCGGACGCATGCACACGACCGTGCCGCCATGCCACGTGTGTGCCTGCTTCCCCATGCAACGTCGACGTCGGAGATGACCACCCCGATGTCGTCTGGATCGAGTCGGCCTCGCCATTCTTCCCCTCTGAAAGGATCAAGATGGACCTAGAGGGGGGTGAATAGGTACAATTACAAATTTTAATTGTTTCTTAGCAATTTTAGGCAATAATGCGGAATATAAAGGTGATCCTAACAATTACAAAGATGGTAGTCGTGCTACGCGTACTCAGCAAGACAACAATTAATTAAAGAGTTAAGAATGGGTAATACAAGTAATATAAGAAATATCACAAAGACAAATAACCACAAGTAGAGAGTTAGGGTTAGGGTAATCGCAACTCCGAGAGACAAGGATGTATGCCGATGTTCACTTCCTTGGAGGGATGCTACGTCACCATTTAGAGAGGTGGATGTTACCACAAAGGCACACCAACGCCACAAAGGCTCACCCTATTCTCTCTTTGAGACAACACCACGAAGGAAATTCTCAACCACTAGAGGTAGACCTTGGGGTGGTATCCAAACCCTCACAAACTTTCCGGGGGTAATCACAATTAACGATTCCTCGCCGTATTACTCCTACCGCCTAGGAGTCTCCAACCTCCAGGAGTAACAAGATGCGCCACGAAAACAAGGGGGAATCAACTTTTGCTTTGGTGAATGTGTAGATCAGACACTCCTCCTTCACTCCTCAAAAGATCAAAAGCTTTGGTTGGCTAATGAGGGAGAACTCCAAGAAATAGAGGTTTGAAAATGATGGAGACAGAAAAATGGAGTCGCTACAATGCCTCGGGAAGAAGAAGGCTATTTATAGGTGGGGAAGAAGTCCACACAGGGGGGCCAGATTTGTGCCAACCCTACAACTTCGAGAGGTTCCGGACCCCGGATGTTCCGGTGAGGTTCCGGGCAGGTTCCGGCTTAACCAGAATGATTTCACCCGGTTGGAGTCCCTCAGAAGCAGTCAGGATGGGGACGGAAGATCCGGAGCCCGGAAGTTCTGGCCGCCCCAGAAGTTCCAGCGCTAGGAAGTTCCGGCCAGGTTCCGGCCTAAACAAAACATTGCATAGAGTCTGGCAGTTTTTGTGGTTGGCGCGGAAGCTCCCCGGACCTTCTGGTACCCGGAAGTTCCGGCCGTGCCGGAAGTTTCGTCCTAGACACAGCCTTTGCACTGTCAATTTTCACAGGTTTGAGAAATGGTTTTCCAGAACTTATTTTTATGAATAGTTGATTCCCAGATAATTTTCACGATGCATTCCCTCTTAATAGTGCGCTTACCCTAAGGACTCAAGAAAGAAGGGAAACTTTCATTCCACTCCGTCTTTTTCCTTTTTCCGAGTAGAGGGGAAATAACCATCCATGCTACTCTTTACTTTTGTCGGATCTGTTTAAACTAGAGCATGTGGTTATAATTACAAATAAATTGTCATAGATGTCAAAATAATTAAGGGCAATAATGCACTTTCAATCTCCCCCTTTTTGACATAGATGAGAAAAATGCTTGAGAGAATAGACACGCAAAATATGTATGTTATAGAGAAGTTTTGATGAAAGTAAATAACTCCCCCACAGCTTATGCCTTATTCTAGATTTGTATTTGAATGTTAAAGACGCAATTGGAAGTAGCCCCCCTCACACTATGCTACCAATACAAGCAGGACATAGCAACATGAAATGATATACTAACCTTGATTTTTGTGTGTGATGACACATATATGGGAATATCACTCACAATATGAGATACGGACATGAAAGATGCCTTACAGCACATGTAACCCATAAATTGCTCACACATGGATAGATAGTGTTTAACGAAAACACAGCGGTAAGGTGCAAATAGTAGCAAATAAAGCAAATGTAGCAAATAAAGAAAATATAGCAAATAAGAGAATATGCAAATGATAATGATGACCCCTATCGATGACCCCTATCAAGCAATCCAACATCTCCCCCTTTCTCATCAACATGGCAAAAAGTAAAAGACGAAGGATGCACTTCCGCATCCTCTATTTGAGGGAATCAAATGAGCCGTCGGAGGACTCGTTGGAGGACACTGGGTTGTGTGGGCAATGATAAGTGGCTTCATCCCTAGCTTCGACATCGCATCGAGCAAACTTGGAATGGTATTGATCAAACAAGGTCACATCAGACTCAGAACCATGAGCAAGTGTCATGTTAGATGCATGCATCCCATCCTTAAGGGCCTTCATGCCCTCGTTCCTAGACTTGTGCTCTTCCCAGTGCTTCTTGTGCATATCTTTCTATAGATAGAACCTGGTCTTCAGAAGCCGCCAGAGTTTTTTGCTCTTCCTTGACCCGAAGTCACAAGGTTCCCAACAATGATAAGCATGAGAGTGAGAGAGAGGTCCAAAGTGTTGTGAATCCGCAGCATGAAGATGCTCCTCGTCATCATCATCACCCTCATTAATGGTGTCCTTTACCTTTTTACCAACAAGTTAATGCTGGCATAAGCAGTCAGACGTCAACCAGCAAGCGCATCAGGAGCACTCTCAGCAATCAAGGTAGTGATGTAGGCAGCATAAATCGGTACCTTGCGGTTCATCACCACACTGTACATTTCATTCCATATGAAATCCATCACATCAATAGGACTAGAGTTGTGACAAGTGAAATGAAGAAGGTTGATAAGATGACCACGAATCTTGTTTCGGTCACCAACCTTGACAACAAGCACTTCGCAAAAAATCTGGTGCATGATATCATAGAAGGGGACAAGATCACCAACACAGCCGACCTGTCCACCAGGTGGGTACGAGGCAGCTAGGTAACAAACCTAAAAGACCCCTTTTTCATGGATCTTGTACCCACGATAAAAAGTACTGTGAGTGAACTCATATCCCAAGAGACGAGCCAGCACATAGAACGGGGCAAAAACCTTCTCATCACCACACATCCATGTGAGAGTGCGCTGTGAATCAGTCCCAAAGTGCATCGTGGCATAAAACTGAGCCACAAGAGGTGGGAACACCTCATGCTAAAAGTTCATGATATCAAGAAGGTTGAGCTTGACACACTTATTCTGAAATGCAGCAAAATATGCAATGTTGGTGGGAGTCTTGTAAAAATGAGCGACGTTGATACTCTTCTGAATGACAAACTAATTGAAGATTTCATCATAAGTCCGTTGCTGAAATAAAGTCCAGAACTTGGACCTTGCCACATGTTCACAATCTTTGTTGAAGGGGTTTATCCGGCGTTAAGAAACCCAGTTCGATGTCGGCAACTCTTTCATGGAGATGGGCATTGGAGGAGGAGGATGAGCGTGAACCATCTTTCCCTTTGTGGAACTGTCCTTTTTGGAAACAGTCTTTCATTTCTTTGACTGAGTACGTGCAGGAGAAGGTGAGTGATGATCTTCGAACTCAACATCAGGCTCACGATAGCAGTCAAACATGTTCTCGGGACCTAACACAACATCCTTTGTCTTCTTGACCCTTTCTCTAGATTTCCAGTCATACACCTTGGATGGTCGAGCACCCGAGTCAGAGACACCTCGTGAAGGGAGGTGATAGAAATATCAAGGTGATAGAGTAAGTGCACAAGTTTCAAAGAAAAAAAAATTCATTGGAGGAGGATAAATGCCAGAACTCTCCCTAGCCCGGAAGCTCCGGGTGGCCGGAAGGTCCGGCGTCCGAAAGATCCGGCGGCTGGTAGTTCCGGGCACCAGTCAGCTCGCAGGGCTCCTTCCAGATCAAAGGTGAGGACGGCATAATCCATGCAATGGATGAGAAGGAAAAGCATACTGTGGATCTATGGTGGAGGTAGTACAGGAAAACATAGAGGGAGGTGTTTATCCTCAACCCCTAAGCAAGTCCACAATCCCTAGGATCGAATACATACGAAAGGCAGAGAAAACAAAGCTTGGGTTACCTTGATCCACGGGGATGGTGAAGAGCAGGCGAGAGGCCTTCCAAGCATGATGGAAGGAGGGAGGCTCCGGGAGCTGGTGGCACACCCGGAAGCCGTCGATGGGAGAGGGGGTGTCGCAGGAAGAGGAGAGGAGGAGAGGGGCAGAGGGGAGGAAAATGAGGAATAGCCCGTTTGGTAACCCCTGCCCGCATCTAAGAACCCCTCACCGTGAATCCTGGAAGTTCCGGCCAAGACGGAAGTTCCGGCGGCCCGAAAATCTGGCCATCCCGGAAGGTTCGGGCTACACATAGAGAATACAGTAACTCTGAAAACCCGAGAACTTGAGGGGATGGGTCCGAGAGTTACCAAGACCTCCACAATCCCAACAACATTTTTAAGTGGATGGAAGAAGCTTGTGACACGAATGAGATCTCACAGTTTTTTTATTGGGATAACGGAGGCTTAGGTAGGGTCTGATCTAGGGTCATATATATATACTACACTCATAAGGATAAAAAAATGGAAAACAAATCAGAGAGAGAAAAATTAGTCCAAACTCTCAGAGAGAAAGAGAGTGTGGTGGATGGATCCACTATGTTTGAGCATATGTGACTTGGCAGTGCGAAGATTTTAACCTTGAGTCCAACATAACAACTCCATCAGTTAAAGCACCAGGTCACACAAGTGAGACAAAGTAACTTTGAGAGTGTTTGGTTTGTTTATGCATCATTTAGGGTGAGATAACTCATGAATTGAGTGTCTCCCCCTAAACACATGCCTACATCTAGACCGGACATGACATAATTGTATGCATGAGTGCAAAATTTCACATAATGTTGTCAAGTTCTAAGATACCAAGTTCACGTCTGAGTTGACAAAACCTACGTTCGTTTAGTGGCTTGGTGAAAATATCAACAAGTTACATATCTGTGCAAACATGAGCAATGTCAATATCACCCTTTTGCATATGGTCTCTTAAGAAGTGATGCCGAATGTCAATGTGCTCGGTGTGAGCGTGATCACTAGGGTTTTCAGCAATCTTGATGGCACTTTCATTGTCGCATAGTAGAGGCACATGTCTGTAGGTTATACCATAGTCCTTCAGAGTTTGCCTCATCCATAACAATTGCGTTGCACAGCTTGCGTTGCAATATATTTCGCTTCAACAATGGAGAGGACACACAATTTTGCTTTTTCGAGGACCAACTTACCAGTGAGCGTCCAAGAACTAGCATGCCCCGGAGGTGGATTTTCTTGCCACTTTGTCTCCTTCCCAACCTGCATCTGTGTACCCAATGAGATCAAACTTGGCATCCTTGGGGTACCATAGACCCAACCTTGTGGTGTGAACAAGGTATCTAAGAGTATGCTTAACCGCCTTATGATGGCTTTCCTTAGGGGAAGCTTGAAATCTAGCACAAATGCCTACACTTAATGTGATGTATCGTCTAGATGCACAAAGGTCAAGCAATGAGCCAATCATAGAGCGGTAAATAGATGGGTCAAATGGAATATCGTTTGTGTACTCGTTAAGAGCAGTTGTGGTTGGCATGGGTACATTGCATGGACTAGCGTTTGTTATGCCAAACTTTGCAAGAATATTCTTTAAGTACTTGGTTTGATATAGAAATATTCCTTCTTGAAATTGTTAGATTTACAAATCGAGAAAGAATTTCAAATCCGTGTTCAGCGACATCTCAAAGTTATTTGTCATGGAGTCCGCAAATTTCTTGCATAAATGGATATTAGGGGAACCAAAAATGATATCATCTACGTAAATTTGACACAAGATTAAATCACCTTTTTCGCTCTTTGTGAAGAGAGTAGGGTCAATCACTCCTCTCACAAAACCATCACCGAGTAGAAACTTATTAAGATGATCATACCAAGCACGAGGTGCTTGTTTGAGGCCATACAAGGCCTTGTGAAGTTTGTATACATAGTTTTCATGATCAGGGTCAATAAACCCAGGTGGTTGTGCAACATATACTCCTTCTTGTAGAGGGCCGTTAAGAAAAGCACTCTTAATGTCCATCTGGTGTAAAGTAAAACCATTTAAGGCAACATAAGCAAGTAAAGTGCGAATTGATTCAAGACGGGTAACAGGGGCAAAGATCTCATCAAATTCCAAACCATAAACCTGTGAAAACCCTTGTGCCACTAACCTTGCCTTGTTTTTGATGATAACACCATTTTCATCTTGTTTTTTCTTGAAGATCCACTTTGTTCCAATGACATTGTGCTCCTTAGTTGGTCTTTCGACTAGACATCACATTTGGTTGCGCTCGAAGCTGTTCAACTCTTCTTGCATAGCAACAAGCCAGTCGTGATCCATCAACACATCTTGTGCCTTAAGAGGCACAACACTAGAGACAAAAGAAAAGTGAGCACAAAATTTTGTCAATTGTTTACGAGTGACTCTACCGTCCGATATCTTGGTAAGAATTTGGTCTACGTCAACGCGACCAGCCACACGAGGCATGATGGAGGTTAAAGTTTCATGAGGTTCAACTTTGTTCCCATCATTAGCATCCTCAACATAAGGATTTAGGATGTGTGGAGGAAGATCTTCAAGCATCATTTGTTGAGCTTCATCATCAGCAACAGTTTCATCAATGTCAACATAAGCATGTTCTTGGTCTTGTACTTGATGATGAACTTGATCTTGTTCTTGTACTTGATCGTGAACATCTTCTTTTTCTTGAATGATGGACTCCACTTGAGGAATGAGATCATGTGGTGGCAGAGGCATAGTTGTTGTATGAGTATGCGTGGTACTTGTGTCAGCATCTTCACTTCCGTAGGGAATGTGTTCCATTGGAAGGACAACACCCACACCCATGGTCAAGATGTCTTGCGAAGGATCTTCTTCACGTGCATCACTTAGATCAACTTGCTCCCCATGGGAGCCACTAAATTCATCAAACGCCACGTCACAAGTTTCTACAACACATCCGGTGGATATGTTATAGATCCTATAGGCATGAGAGTTTGACCCATATCCAACAAATATGCCCTCGGTTGTTTTAGATTCAAATTTTCCTAACCGTTTTTTCTTGTTGAGAATGAAACATTTGCAGCCAAACACTCGGAAATACTTGACATTTGTCTTATTCCCTGTGATGAGCTCATATGGTGTTTTCTCTTTGATCTTGCACAGGAATAGACGATTTAAAGCATGCCATGCGGTGTTCATGGCTTCAAGCTAAAAACTGTGAGGACAGTTGTACTCATCGAGCATGGATCTTGCCATTTCAACAAGTGTGCGATTCTTTCTTTGAGATACCCCATTTTGTTGTGGGGTATATGGCGCAGAGTATTGATGCTCAATACCTTCATCATTGCGTAACTCTTCCAAGGTGTAGTTCTTAAATTCAGATCCATTGCCACTTCTTATTGCCAAGGTTTGTTTGTCAAATTTGCGTTGAGATTGCTTGGCAAAGTCAATGAAGGTGATCCTTGTCTCATCCTTAGATTTAATAAAGAATACCCATGTATATCTTGAGTAATCATCGACAATGAAAAACCCATACTTCTTCCCACCGAGGCTATCCAATGAAGGCGGCCCAAAGAGATCCACATGAAGGAATTCCACGGGTCTTGAAATTGATACAATGTTCTTGGGAAGATGTTTTGGTTGATGTTGCTTCCCTGCAATGCAAGCACACACACACGATCTTTCTCAAACAATACATTGGATAGTCCAAGAATGTGTTCACCCTTTAAGAGATCTTGAAGATATCTCATACCGACATGGGCTAGCCGGCGATGCCATAGCCATCCCTTGTCGGCCTTGACCATGAGGCAAGTTGCATGGAATGTGCTCTCTTTCGAGAAATCAACCGTATAAGGGCCGCCATCAAACTCCCCCACAAAGGCAAATTCAAGAGTATCCCTCTTAAAGACTTTCACATCCGTCAGTCCAAAAAGTGTATCATAGCCAACCGAGGCCAATTGACGAACAGAAAGTAAGTGATATTTAAGGGATTGGACCAGCATCATATTTGCTAGTGACATGTCATTTGTGATGGCTACCTTGCCCAACCCAAGTACATGTCCTTTAGTCCCACCGCCACATACAATGCTCATAAATGGTCGAATTGCTTCCATGAAGTCCATAAGTAATGTGCCATCTCCGGTCATATGATTTGTGCATCCGTTATCAATCACCCATTTAACTCCACCAGAGAAGGTAACCTACACGCATTTCAAACCTTGGTTAGAGGTACCCATTTTACAATGGGAACCCTCATGTTAGTAACAAGGGTCTTAGGCACCCAAATTCCATAGAATCGAAAAGCATTTCAAGGTCCAACAAATTTTGCATAGACATCTCCATCTTGTGCCTTACGGAGTACATATGATGGAGGCATGCATTTTTTTAGCTCGTTGGGAGCAGGCTGGCCCCTAGTGTCCTTCCTACTTGCAACCTTCTCAATGTTTCCAATATGTCTTCGTTGTGCCCTTCCCACAAAAATATCTCCTCGAGGGGAGTAGTGGAGTTATGTATAATTATTGCATTCTTGTTCACGCTTGGATCAAATCCAAGCCCTTCTTTAGCCACAACCTCCTTGTGTTGACTCAACACTTCATTGAGGTTCATTTGCCCTTGGGCACATGACATGAGCCCTTTTTCAATTTGAGATTTTAGCCACCAGTTCTCCTCAAGAACACTAGATAGGTCACCATTTGGGTTAGTAGCACGAGCATCAACATTTATAATAGGAGAGGAGTAAACTTTGCCTAGAATGTTAAGATATGTAAGCTTGAGTTCGTCAAACTTATTTGTAAGAGTGTTGAGATCTACCTCCTTTGTCTTGAGAGACAAATGTAAGAGCTCACAATCTTTAGAAACAGTGGTGTGAGACTCTTCAGGCTTACACTTGTCTCTTTTTAACACTTCATAAGCATTTTCAGTCTTTGTTAAAGAGGCAAGTTCTTCAGTGTAGCAACCCGACCTGAAACGGCCAAGTCTCTCGTGTTTCTGTACCATCCCAAGATCATGCTAGGACACACACAATACATCAATGTATATATCCAGAGTTCAATCACACTGCTTTATTAATCGAATCTCATATCGAGTACTTTATTACAATAAAGTGGCTGAAGGCCAACTCATGAGATAAAACTAAACGAAAACTAGCAGAAGCTTCAAAGGTAGTTGAGTCCATCTGACTCCAGGGCATATCACCGAGCGTCGATCGTGTCCTCACTCCTGGTCGGAAAAGTACTCTGCAACATGACACATTGTAGCCATGTAGGTCAGCATATTGAATATGTCGGCAACTCACAAAAGAGAGAGGTGAAAAGTATCATCTATACTATATGCATATATGGCAGGTGGGGCTGTAAGCTTTAGCGGAAAGCATTTTTTTCCTACAACAAGAGAGGGGCTAAAGAAAAATTTACTACATTGTTGGTTAATGAGATGGTTCCACCAACTATATCTCATACCCAAGTTATCATTAATACCCACATCATTAATATTATTTGTGTTGAGAATTCCAGATAGTTTCAGTTCCTTAGGCTCAAGTTGTCCATGACCGTGGACACGACTAATTGATTAGGTTTGAGTACTCTGTAGAGTTTTGCACACGTTCTCGACAAGATTTGATCGCCTCCGTTGAAGTCCTCGCACTTCAGGGTTTTTGAGAACCGGATGATCAAAACATTGTCTTCCAAAGGGTTCCTCTGGGCCACTATGGGTGCCCATCCAATCCTACCGTTCTTCTACATCTCGTAGCACCTCCCGTCTAGAGTCACCACGATGTCCAACCAAGCCAGAGCCCATAATGACTTGTGTCTGTGCAGGTAAGCCTCGGGTCTTGAAGTATCCATCCATCTCTTAGTGCCTGGGTGAAGCTTTCGCAAGATGTCATGGACCTTCCCCATGCATCCCGGGTCATCCACTGGTTACTCTAGGGTGCCCATTTGAACTATCCTTCCCCATGTTCCCCCATGCACCCCGGCAAGAGCTCCCTGTCGGGGAGATAGACAATGCCACGGCGAGACCCTCCCGCCAAGGAAGAAGGACTGAGCCCCGGCAAGCCATCCATGCGGGGAAGATTGACAAGGACTCGGCAGGCCATCACCTCCCTGCCGAGAGGAACAAGAAGAGCCCCAGCAAGGTAACCCTTCAGGGAAGGAAGAGAAGGCCCGAGAAGAGTCACGGGCCCAGGGTGCCCTCGCGACCTGTGAACGCCTCCACCAACAAACACGCCACCGCAGATGCATGGACCACGCATCCGCCCGCACGCCAGCGCAACACCCCGAAGTTGCCACGTGTGGGAACGTCTCCAAACCCCCTCACGAGGTCAGAGAAGTCTATCGAAGAATTTAATGCACCGCAGTAACACTGTAACTGTCGATCGGCTTTGTTCCACTCGTGAACCCACCGTTCACCCACTGAGCCACTACGGTGACCCCTTCGCCTATAAAAAGAGACCCTAGGCTTAGTAGTAAGGACTTTTGGCTTTTTGACCAATCGAAAGGTTGTAAAGAGGGAAGGATCTAAAGTAATCCAAAACGAATAACTAAACGCATGCAGGAGTAGGGTTTTACGCACCACACGGCCCGAACCTGGGTAAAAAGATCTTGTCGGGCCCTGACAGTTGGTTCTGCTCTTGCTGCGAACCCTTTCCTCGCCAAACTAGCAAAAACAGGACCGTTGAGGCCCACATAGGTGTCGATATTTTCACCGACATCTTTGGCGCACCAGGTAGGGGAAGGAGGGTCGTGTCGACCTGATCTAGTGGTGAGTGCCCGGATTTCTTCATCCACACCACCGCCATGGCTCCCAAGAGGAGGAGCGCGATGGCGGCCGAGACACCCACGCCCAGTGCACGTGCCACAGCGTAGGCAGGAGGGGGCATAGGCGCGGGAGAGGGAGGTGGGGCTCCAGAACTCCCATAGCATTCCGGAATGAGACGCGGGCGAGCGGGATCGTCCGCGGCCCTGGAGACCCCGTGCGCGCTGGAACGTCGAAGGACGGGGCTGCGGAGCCAACATGCAGTGTGGCTACTTCTAAGGACACTGGAGGGCCCGCGGTGATGCCCACGCCGCGGACTTCCTAGGCCACGCACGATGGACGGCCTCGGGATGGCGATCATTCGCCACCGCGATGATGAACCCATGGTCCTCAAACCTAGGACACTCACGAGAGGCAGATGCGCACCGCGGCGGGGAATGGCGGCGCACGCTCGCTTGGCCAAGTTGGGCCCCTTCTGGCACTGCCAAGAGCAAGAGCCCCTCGCGTTCCACCCACGTGTCGCCTCCCCCCTCGCGGGCGGAAGCGCTGAAGCGCGTGCAATTGCACCTAGATTTTCCTCCAACGATGGACAAGCTCAAGGAATGGAGGGCCACCATTCAGAGCCTCATCGCCTGCACCAACGGAGACGGGCCAGAGCAGCCAGAGACGTCGAAACGACCCTCCAATAGGCCTGCCAGCGACCGTGTGGAGGAGGGCGTGGATGCTGCCAACATGGTGCATTCCTCACCGAGGCCGAGGCAACAGGTTGTCGCCTCCGACGACTCCACTAGATACTCCGACCCGCGCAGCCGCCGCAACTAGCATCACGTCCTGCGAGAGAGACGCAAGGAAGATGCTAGGACTCTTATCGAGCGGCAGCGGGAGTCGCGCCGCTAGTCAGACAAGCGAGCTGAGACTGTCGCGGACGCCCCATCCACGGGGTACCCCAGCGCTCTACCCAACAAGGTGGGTTTCCCGACCTTCATCCCCGAGCTCCGGCGAGTCTAGTGGCCCAGCTCCCGTACCTTCAAGCCAGAGCTACCCGAGAAGTACAATGGCAAGCCTCACTCGTCTGAGTTCCTCAGCATCTACACCATCACGGTGCACGCTGCCGGGGGCCGGGACGACAAGATAATCGTAAACTACTTCTGGTTGGTGCTTAAACCCAACGTGAGGTCTTGGTTGATGCACCTTCCCAAGAACTCCATATCTTCTTGGAAGGACCTATGCCAGGATTTCGTCGGCGCCTTTACTGGCGGCCACCGAGCCCCTGGCCAGGAGAGAGACTTGCACACCATCCCCCAGAAGGAGGGAGAAACTTTGCGCAAGTACATCCAGAGATTTAACCGCATCCAGCACAACATCCCGGATGTCCACTCAACCGCCGTCATCAGCGTGTTCCATCAGAACGTGCGCAACCGGAAGATGCGGGAGAAACTGGCAATGAACAAGGTCCGCGACGTCGCCGAGCTCTATGCTCTGGCCGACAAGTGCACGCGGGCAGAGGAAGGGAGGAGGCTTCCGGGAGAAGGCGCCAGTGTAGAAGCCGACTCCGAAGACGATGACGCTGACCCTCCATTGAGGAAGGGGAAAAAGCATAAGAAGAAGAGGAAGAGCAAGGCCGTGTTTTCTATCGAGAGTTCCAACGACGTCGACACCGCCAAGAAGGCTAAGGCGGAGACCCCCGGTAAAGGCGCTGCTAGGTGCGAATCCTTCCATGCCTTGGCAGCCGCCGACAAGCAGGACGACTCCAGCAAACAGTACTGCAAGATCCATCGTACCAAGTGTCACGACCTCCAGCACTGTCGCCAAGTCGAAGAACTCGCTGAAAAGCAAAAGGTTGAGTACGAGGGGCGACACAAGGAGAAGGACTAAGATGATGCGGAGGGGTCCGGCAGGAAGAAGGGTGGACGCGGAGGATACCGCGGAAAGGCTCGAAACAAGCGGGAGGTGCCCGCGCAATGGCGAGACAAGGAGGAAGATGAGGACGAAGGCGGCCTAGAGGACGACTCCGACGACCATGAGTTTTAGAGGGCCACTTGTATGATGTGCCTCGATGGAGGCGCGTCGCTACACTCTTCCCACCGCCAATTGAAAATGTGGGCGAGAGAAGTGAGCGCGCCGAGCCCTCCGTCGGGGTCTATAAGCCCCTGAAATGGTCGAGCACACCCATCATCTTTGACTCAGAGGATCACCCTAACCGAGTTACTACGGTCAGGTGTTTCCCATTGTTGGTTTCGCCAACGATCTGCAACCTCAAGGTGACGAAGATGTTGGTGGATGGCGGGTCCGGCCTGAACCACATCTCCCCCGACGTCATCCGGAGGCTGCAAATCCCAGACGAGAATCTCGAGGAAACGGGAGCGTTTCAAGGGATCAACCCTGGGAAGATCCAGCCAAAGGGGAAGATCACATTGTCGGTAACCTTCGGTAGCGACCAGAACTACAGGACCGAGAAGGTCGTCTTCAATGTTGCCGATAACCCATTCGCCTACAATGGGATCCTCGGGCGCCCCGCATTGGCCAAGTTCAGGCGGCATCACACTACGCCTACAATACATTGAAGATGCCCGGCCCTATCAACGTCATCAACGTTAACGCCGACAAGAAGGACGCGCTTGTTTGCACCAACCGCCTCTATCGGGAAGCCGTCGCAGCGTCCGCCGACAAGGCGCCAACTCCCGAAACCTTAGCTCCCGGCAGTAGGAAGAGGAAAACTAGAAAGGAGACCTGTCAAGCTGGCACCGGCAAGCGCACCTCCTCAGAATGCTGCGCTACCGGAATGGAGAAGCTAGAGGGCTCCGCCGGCAAGGACAAGAAGTCAAAACTTGCCCCGCCTGAGACCAAGAAGGTGCCTGCCAAGGAGGATGGAATGGGTGGAACTTTCACCATAAGTTCCACCCTCGACAACAAATAGGAAAGCGCGCTCATCGCCTTCCTGCTGGCGAATCTCGATGTGTTTGCCTCGCAACCATCAAATATCCCCGGTGTTACCAGGAAGGTGATTGAGCACCACCTAGCTGTCTGCCCTCACGTGCGGCCGGTCAAACAGAAGGTGAGGAAACAAGCTCTAGAGCGCCAAGAGTTCATTACCGAGGAGATCAAGAAGCTGGAAGCAGCAGGCCTAGTTAGGGGAGTCATCCATCCTACATGGTTGGCCAATCCAGTCGTGGTGCGCAAGGAGAATGGGAAGTGGCAGTTGTGTATCGATTTCACCAATGTCAATAAAGCTTGCCCAAAAGACCCTTTCCCCTTGCCGCGCATCGACCAGATTGTGGACTCCACTGCTGGTTGTGATCTATTGTCCTTCCTCGACGCCTACTTGGGATATCACCAGATTTTCATGGCCGAGGAAGATGAAGAGAAGACCGCGTTCATTACCCCGTGCGGCACATACTGCTCCGTGCATATGCCTTTCAGTTTGAAGAATGTCGGATCCACGTTCGCGAGGGTGATCCAGATTGGTTTTGAGCCCCAGCTCCACAGAAACTTGGAAGTGTATATGGATGACATAGTGGTCAAAACCAAGGACAAGACAACCCTCATACAAGATTTGGAGGAGACGTTTGCGAACCTACGCAAGATCAACCTCAAGCTCAAACCTGAAAAGTGCGTCTTCGGTGTCCCATCTACCAACCTTCTCGGGTTCTTCGTGTCCCTGTGGGAAACCAAAGCTTATCCCGACAAGATCAAGGCCATCGAACAGATCGAGGCACTGAAGCACGTCAAGGATGTACGGCGCCTAGCCGGCTGTGTTGCTGCTTTGAGCAGATTGATCTCCAAGTCCGCTGAGCATGCCTTGCCCTTTTTCAAAATCCTGAAAAAGGGAGGGCCCATGCAATGGATCCCGAAGGCGGAAGCGGCGTTGCAAGACCTGAAGAAGGATCTTTAAACTGCGCCTACCCTAGTCACGCCTAGGCCACAGGAGCCGTCGCTCCTGTACCTGGCTGCGACCAACCAAGTGGTTAGCGCCAATTTGGTGGTGCAGAGGGAAGAGGCTGAAGCTACACCGGCAGAAGCTGCACCATCGAGTGAGGCAGGGCCGGCCCGCGAGAAAAGATCGCCAACAGAGGAGGGGACCGGCGATGCCAAACCGCCGACATCCGACGAGCCGACGTGGAAGAAGAAAGTGTTGCAGAGCCCCATCTATTTCGTCAGCTCCCTCCTACAGGGACAGTCGAGATACTCGGGGCGGTGCAAAAACTGCTTTTTGGCCTCCTCGTGGCCTTGAGGAAGCTGCGCCATTACTTCCAAGAACATGAGGTCACCGTCGTCACCCTTTCCCGCTACAAAGGGTTCTGCGGAACCCTGATGCCACTGGCAGGATAGTGGAATGGGTGTTGGAGTTATCCAGCTTCGGCCTAAATTTTGAGAGCACGTCAGCCATCCAAAGAAGAGCCCTCGCAGAGTTTATAGCTGAGTGGACTCCAACACCCGACGACGAGATTCAAGAATCAGCCCTCCCGGGCAAGGGAGCAAGCCAAGAGTGGGCCATGTACTTTGACGGTGCGTTCTCGCTCCAAGGCGCAGGGGCCGGCGTGCTTCTTGTCGCCCCCACCGGTGAACAGCTAAAGTACGTGGTGTAGATTTACTTACCCCAGGAGCAGTCGACCAACAATACTACTAAGTACGAGGGGCTCCTCGCCGGTATTAGGATCGCGGCAGACCTCGAAATCAGAAAGTTGGTCATCAAAGGCGACTCGCAGCTGGTCGTCAGGCAAATCAACAAGGACAACCAGAGCCTGCTGATGGAGGCATACGTCGAAGAAGTGAGGAAGCTGGAAGAGCGCTTCGACGGTCTACAAGCAGAGCACATCCCCGTGCCAAAAATACTATCGACGATGACATGTCGAAGCATGCAGCTCTTAAGTTACCTGTGGAACCAGGGACTTTCATGTTAGGGCTCACCCAACCATCCGTGACGACATCAGCCCGGCAAGAAAAGAGAAGGAAGTTGGACTCCGGCGAGTACTTCCCAGCAGACCTGCCGGGAAATTCTGGCAAGGGTCCTGCCGGGGGAGAGGTTGCCAGGGAAGACCTCCAGCCTGCCGGGGGGGATACCACCCCGGCAGAAGAGATGCCTTTGGTCCTTGTTAGTGAACCACGCGCTCTGGCATGGGTAGATCAAATCTTCCAGTACCTTTAGACTAGGGACCTGCCCAAAGAGCAGGAACAAGCAAAAAGACTAGCCCATCAGTCCAACATGTATCAGTTCATCGACGACACTCTATACATAAGACGACTGAACGGAGTGAAATTGAAGTGCATCCCCCACGACGAAGGCCTGGAGCTGTTGGCCGTGATACATGGAGGCATATGTGGCTCCCACATAGGGTCAAGAGCGCTTTCCAACAAAGCATTCCGGCAAGGTTTCGTTTGGCCCACAGCTCTCCACGATGCAACGGAACTAGTAGCCAAGTGTGAAGCGTGTCAGTTCCATTCGAAGAAAGCTCATTGATACGTCCATTTTGCATCATGTTTTCATGTTGTTATTTATCGCTTCTTGGGATGTTATTTCACTTCACGGTACAATTCTTATGCCTTTTCTCTCTTATTTTGCAAGGTTTACATGAAGAGGGAGAATGCCGACAGCTGGAATTCTGGCCTGAAAGTGGAGCAAGTTTGAGATACCTATTCTGCGCAACTCCAAACGCCGTAAAAATCAATTAAGATTTTTTTTCCGGATTTATAAAAAATACTGGGCTGAAGAAGCGCCAGTGGGGCGCCAGGGGTTGGCCACAAGCCTGCACGGCGCGGCCACCCCCCCCCCCCCCAGGCCGCGCCATGAGGGCTTGTGGGCAGCCTGCTGGCCCACTGCCCCCCCTCTTCTGCTATATGAAGGGTTTCTTCCAGGAAAAAATCAAGGAGGAGATTTTTCATGGTTTCACCGCCGCCACGAGGCGGAACTTGAGCAGAACCAATCTAGAGCTCCGGCAGGATGATCCTGCCGGGGAAGCTTCCCTCCCGGAGGTGGAAATCGTCGCCATCGTCATCACCAACACTCTCATCGGAGAGGACTCGTCACCATCAACATCTTCATCAGCACCATCTCATCTCCAAACCCTAGTTCATCACTTGTAACCAATCTCTGTCTCGCGACAACAATTGGTACTTGTAAGGTTGCTAGTAGTGTTAATTACTCTTTGTAGTTGAAGCTAGTTGGATTACTTGGTGGAAGAGTTTATGTTCAGATCCTTGATGTACTCATTACCTCTCTGGTCATGAATATGATTATTCTTTGTGAGTAGTTACTTTTGTTCCTGAGGACATGGGATAAGTCATGCTAATAGTAGTCATGTGAATTTGGTATTCGTTTGGTAATTTGATATGTTGTATGTTGTTTTTCCTCTAGTGGTGTCATGTGAACGTCGACTACATAACACTTCACCATTATTTGGGCCTAGATGAAGGCATTGGGAAGTAGTAAGTAGATGATGGGTTGCTAGAGTGACAGAAGCTTAAACCCTAGTTTATGCGTTGCTTCGTGAGGGGCTGATTTGGATCGACTAGTTTAATGCTATGGTTAGACTTTGTCTTAATTCTCCTTTCGTAGTTGCGGATGCTTGCGAGAGGGGTTAATCATAAGTGGGATGCTTGTCCAAGTAAGGGCAGTACCCAAGCGCCGGTCCACCCACATATCAAACTATCAAAGTAACGAACGCGAATCATATGAACATGATGAAAACTAGCATGACAGAAATTCCCGTGTGTCCTCGAGAGTGTTTTTCCTCCTATAAGACTTTGTCCAGGCTTGTCCCTTGCTACAAAAGGGATTGGGCCACTTTTTTGCACCGTTGCTACTTTTGTTACTTGTTGCTTGCTACGAATCATCTCACCACACAATCACTTGTTACCGACAATTTCAGTGCCTGCAGATTTTACCTTGCTGAAAACCACTTTTCAGATCCTTCTGCTCCTCGTTGGGTTCGACACTCTTACTTATCGAAAGGACTACGATTGATCCCCTATACTTGTGGGTCATCAAGACTCTTTTCTGGCACCGTTGCCGGGGAGTGAAGCGCCTTTGGTAAGTGGAACTTGGTAAGGAAACATTCATATAGTGTGCTGAAATTTATTGTCACTTCTCACTATGGATACTAATCCTTTGAGGGGATTGTTCGGGGTATCTTCACCTCGAACGGAGGCACAAAGAGTTGCTCCTCAACCTGCTGCACCTATTGAAAATATTTGCTTTGAATTTCCTTCGGGTATGCTTGAGAAACTGCTGGCTAATCCTTTTAGAGGAGATGGAACATCACATCCAGACTTGCATCTAATCTATGTAGATGAAGTTTGTAGTTTATTTAAGCTTGCAGGTTTGCCCGAGGATGAGGTCAAGAAGAAGGTATTTCCTTTATCTTTGAAGGATAAGGCGTTGACATGGTATAGGCTATGTGATGATACTGGATCATGGGATTACAATCAGTTGAAATTGGAATTTCATCAAAAGTTTTATCCTATGCATTTAGTACATCGTGATCGGAATTATATTTATAATATTTGGCCTCGTGACAGACAAAGCATCGCTCAAGCTTGGGGGAGTCTTAAATCAATTCTATATTCATGCCCCAATCATGAGCTCTCGAGAGAAATTATCATTCAGAACTTCTATGCTCGGCTTTCTCATGATGATCGCACCATGCTTAACACTTCTTGTACTGGTTCTTTTATGAAGGGAGATATTGACTTCAAATGGAATTTATTGGAGATAATTAAATGCAACTCTGAAGATTGGGAGCTTGAAGAAGGTAAGGAGTCAGGTATGAATTTCACGTTTGATTGCGTTAAATCCTTTGTTGAGACAAATACTTTTTGTGACTTTAGCGCTAAGTATGGACTTGACTCTGAGATAGTAGCTTCACTGTGTGAATCCTTTGCTGCTCATATTGATCTCCCCAAAGAGAAGTGGTTTAAATATCATCCTCCATTAGAAGTCAATGTAGTTAAACCCACTCCAGTTGAAGAGAGAGTCATTGCCTATAATGATCATGTGGTTCCCAGCGCTTACATTGAGAAACCACCTTTCCCTGTTAGGATAAAGGATCATTCCAAAGATTCAACTGTGATACGTAGAGGCTACATTAGGACACCTACACCCCCTGAGAAAATTAGAGTTGAACCTAGCATTGCTATTATCAAAGATCTTCTGTCCGACGATGTTGAGGGCCATAATATTCACTTCTGTGAAGATGCTGCTAGAATTGCTAAACCTCACGTTAGAGACAAACATAGGCCTGTTGTTGGCACGCCTGTGGTTTCTGTTAAGATAGGAGATCATTGTTATCATGGTTTATGTGAAGTGGGTGCTAGTGTTAGTGCAATACCTCAATCCTTATACGATGAAATCAAAGACGAGATTGCACCTGTTGAGATAGAGCCTATTGATATCACTATTCAGCTTGCCAATAGAGATACTATCTGCCCTGTGGGAATTGTTAGGGATGTTGAAGTCTTGAGTGGTAAAATGAAGTATCCTGCTGATTTCCTCGTTCTTGCTACTACAAAAGATTGCTTTTGCACCATCATATTTGGCAGACCCTTCCTCAATACCGTCAATGCTCATATTGACTGTGAGAAGCAAACTATCACTGTTGGCTTTGAAGGTGTGTCACATGAGTTCAATTTCTCCAAGTTCGGTAGACAACCTCATGAAAAGGAGTTGCCTAGTAAGGATGAAACTATTGCCTTAGCTTCTATTGCTATGCCTCCTACCGATCCCTTAGAGCAATACTTAATTGAGCATGAAACTGATATGCATATGGATGAAAGGGATGAGATAGATAGAGTTGTCTTAGAACAATATCCCATCCTAAAGAATAATTTGCCTATTGAACTGCTTGGGGATCCACCTCCACCAAAGGGTGATCCCGTGTTCGAGCTTAAACAATTGCTAGATACTCTTAAGTATGCTTATCTTAATGAAAATGAGATATATCCTGTCTATTGGATATACTCTTGATGCTTAAGGGCATTAGTCCCACTCTATGCCAGCACAGGATTAAAACTGATCCTCATTTCAAACCAGTTGCTGAGAATCAAAGGAGATGGAATCCTCAGATGAAAGAAGTAGTAAGAAAAGAAATACTAAAGCTTCTGGAAGCGGGTATTATCTATCCTGTTGCTCATAGCGATTGGGTGAGTCCGGTGCATGGCGTCCCTAAGAAGGGAGGCATTACCGTTGTCCCTAATGATAAGGATGAATTGATCCCACGGAGGATTATTACTGGCTAAAGAATGGTGATCGATTTTAGGGAATTGAATAAAGCCACTAGGAAAGATCATTACCCTTTGGCCTTTATCGACCAAATGCTAGAAAGGCTGTCTAAACACACACACTTCTGCTTTCTAGACGGTTATTCTGGTTTCTCCCAAATAACGGTTGCACAATCTGATCAGGATAAAACCACTTTCACCTGCCCTTTGGTACCTTTGCTTACAAGCGTATGCCTTTTGGCTTATGTAATGCACCTGCCACCTTTCAAAGATGTATGATGTCTATATTCTCTGACTTCTGTGAAAAGATTGTCGAGGTTTTCATGGATGACTTCTCTGTTTATGGGTCTTCCTTTGATGATTGCCTCAGCAACCTTGATCGAGTCTTACAGAGAGGTAAGACACCAATCTTGTATTGAATTGGGAGAAGTGCCACTTTATGGTTAATGAAGGCATCGTCTGAGGACATAAAATTTGTGAAAGAGGTATTGAAGTCGATAAGGCTAAGGTTGATGCAATCGAGAAAATTCCATACCCCACAGATATCAAAGGTATAAGAACTTTCCTTGGTCATGCTGGTTTCTATAGAAGGTTCATTAAAGACTTCTCTAAGATTTCTAGGCCTCTTACCAATCTCTTGCAAAAGGATATTCATTTTGTTTTTGATGATGATTGTGAGGTAGCCTTCGAAATACTTAAGAGGGCTATGAGAATTACACCTATTGTTCAACAACCTGATTGGAACTTGCCTTTTGAAATCATGTGTGATGCTAGTGATTATGTTGTTGGTGTTGTTCTAGGGCAAAGAGTCGATAAGAACTTGAATGTTATTCACTATGCTAGTAAAACTCTAGACAGTGCCCAGAGAAACTATGCTACTACGGAGAAGGAATTTTTAGCAGTCGTGTTTGCATGTGAAAAGTTCAGGTCTTACATAGTTGATTCCAAAGTCACTATTCACACTGAGCATGCTGCTATTAAGTACCTCATGGAGAAGAAGGACGCTAAACCTAGACTCATCTGATGGGTTCTCTTGCTACAAGAATTTGATTTGCATGTTGTCGACCGAAAGGGTGCTGATAACCCAGTAGCAGATAACTTGTCTAGGTTGGAGAACGTTCTTGACGACCCACGACCTATTGATGATAGCTTTCCCGATGAGAAATTGAATATCATCAATGCTTCACATAGTGCACCGTGGTATGCTGATTATGCAAACTATATCGTTGCCAAATATATACCACCTAGTTTCACGTACCGGCAAAAGAAGAAGTTCTTCTTTGACTTGAGACATTACTTTTGGGATGATCCTCACCTTTATAAGGAAGGAGTAGATGGTGTTATTAGACGTTGTGTACCTGAACATGAACAGGGACAGATCCTACAGAAGTGTCACTCCGAGGCCTACGGAGGACACCATACAGGAGATAGAACTGCACACAAGGTATTGCAATCAGGTTTCTATTGGCCCACTCTCTTCAAGGATGCCCGTAAGTTTGTCTTGTCTTGTGATGAATGTCAGAGAATAGGCAATATCGGTAAACGTCAGGAAATGCCTATGAACTATTCACTTGTCATTGAACCATTTGATGTTTGGGGCTTTGATTATATGGGACCTTTTCCAAAATCCAACGGGTATACTCATATCCTAGTTGATATTGATTACGTCACTAAGTGGGTAGAAGCTATCCCCACTAGTAGTGCTGATCACAACACCTCTATCAGGATGCTGAAAGAAGTTATCTTCCCTAGATTTGGAGTCCCTAGATATCTAATGACCGACGGTGGTTCACACTTCATTCATGGTGCTTTCCGTAAAACGCTTGCTAAGTACGATGTCAACCATAGAATTGTGTCACCCTACCACCCTCAGTCCAGTGGTCAACTAGAGCTAAGCAATAGAGAGATTAAACTAATTCTGCAAAAGACTGTCAACATGTCTAGAAAGAATTGGTCTAAGAAGCTCGATGAGGCACTGTGGGCTTATAGAACTACCTATAAGAATCCCATGGGCATGTCTCCGTACAAAATGGTGTACGGTAAAGCATGTCATTTACCTCTTGAGCTAAAGCATAAAGCTTATTGGGAAATCAAAGAGCTCAACTTTGATTTCAAACTTGCCGGTGAGAAGAGGTTATTTGATATGAGCTCGCTTGATGAATGGAGAACTCAGGCATATGAGAAAGCCAAGTTGTTCAAAGAGAAGGTTAAGAGGTGGCATGATAAGAGGATACAAAAGCGTGAGTTCAATGTAGGTGATTATGTCTTGCTATATAACTCTCGTTTAAGATTCTTTGCAGGCAAGCTTCTCTCTAAATGGGAAGGTCCCTATGTTGTTGAGGAAGTATATCGTTCCGGTGCTATTAAGATCAACAACACGGAAGGTAATTGTCCGAGAGTGGTAAATGGGCACAGAATCAAGCATTATATCTCAGGTACTCCCATAAATGTTGAAAGCAATATTATCAATACCAACCATAACTCCGGAAGAATACCTAAGGGATATTTATCAGCCTGTTTCAGACTCTGAAAACGAAGAGGTATGTGATTCGGTAAGAAAACAGAGTCCAAAACTTTTCCAGTAGGATTTTTTCTCCGTTTTGGAATATTTGAAAAAAATACAAAAATTGGAAGTAGTCCGGAAAGTGCGCGAGGAGGCGACAAGCCTGCACGGCGCGGGCCCACCCCCTGGCTGCGCCGTGAGGGCTTGTGGCCACCTCGTGCGCCTCCCGGACTCCGTTTTCGTGCAGGGTACTCCTTCTGGTCTGGAAAAATCATTATATATACTCCCGTTTGCTCTGACCCCTGCATCACGCAGATTTCTTCTGTTTTTCATTTCGAGCCTGTTTCTGTTGCAGATCTAGATTGCTATGACTTCCCCAAAAGCTCCGAAGGCAAGCTCTTCGAGAAGGTCAGCAATCCCTACCTCACGGGAGTGCTGCAACACCCTCAATCTATCGAGATGCGTGAGGGGATATTGCACATCTGTGATGTCGAGGGGCCCAAGAAGACCAGAAGCATGGAGACGAGGCTCGAAGCAATGGAGCAACAAGTCTTCATGTGCCAAGGGATGGTGGAGCGTGGACTCAATGCCAACCACATGATGATCACGGAGTTCTCCAGGCTCTATGACAGGATTGATCAACTCGAGGCCCAGATCTATGACCTGCAGAACCAAAACTTTGAGTATGAGTATAGATATAAATCAATACGGTTGGCTGTAGATTTGAGGATTCCGGAGACTCGTTCATCTTTCCATGATGGTGCACCTATGCCATGGAAGACGGAGGATCAAACCCTCCATCACCACAAAAGGAAGACAACTGAGCATTGGTATGGGCAATCCCCTTGGCTTGTGCCAAGCTTGGGGGAGTTGGCCGGGTATCGTATCACCATCACATCTTTTTCCTTTACCTTTGTTTTAGTTTTCCTTTTCAGTTTTCTCTTTCTCTAGTAGATTAAAAGTCTTAGTGTTTTAGTCTTGAGTTTTTCTTTGTGTCACCCCCGATGTATTCGAGCTCGTGAGCCATATAATAAAGAGTGTCTTAGTTGAAGGGCTTTGCCTCTTGCCATGATCAAAAGAGTGAGAATAGAACAAAAGCATGAAAGATCATGTAATGATCTTATGGGAAGTGATGGCTTCACATATAAAAAGAATGAGTATTGAAACTTGTTGAGGGTAGGCAAACGTAGACCTTGGTCATGGTTGCAATTAATAGGAAGTGATAAAGAAGGAGAGGTTCAGATATAAATATATCATCTCTGACACCATCTATGATTGTGAACACTCACTAAACTATTACATGCCTAGAAGTAGATGTTGGACAAGGAAGACAACATAATGAATTGTGTTTGCTTGGGTCCGAACAATATTATATGATTAGAGATCCCTTAGCATGTGACGATTGCTTCCACCTCATATTAGCCAAACCTCCCGCACTAAGTAGAGATACTACTTGTGCATCCACAAACCTTCAAACCAGTTTTGCCATGAGTGTCCACCATACCTACCTATGGATTGAATAAGATCCCTCAAGTAAGTTGTCATCGGTGCAAGCAATAAAAATTGCTCTCTAATATGTATGATCTATTAGTGTGTGGAAAATAAGCTTTGTACGAATCTGTGATGAGGAAGACATAAAAGCGACAAACTGCATAATAAAGTTCTTTATCACATGAGGCAATATAAAGTGATGTTCCTCCGCACTAACAGGACACGCATCCAAACCTCAAAAGCGCATGACAACCTCTGCTTCCCTCTGCGAAGGGCCTATCTTGCACCTTTACTTTTTCCCTTGAAAGAGTCATGGTGATCTTCACCAATTCCTTATTTCGCCTTTATCTTGGCTAACGTCATATGCTTGGGAAAGATCTATATTCGTATGTCAACTTGGAGGTAAGTATTCATGGATTATTATTGTTGACATTACCCTTGAGGTAAGCAGTTGGGCAGCAAAACTATAAGCCCCTATCTTTCTCTGTGTTCAGCTGAAACTTTGATCTCATGAGTACCACGTGAGTTGTAGCAATTGTAGAGAACGAAAGAATGATTGAGTATGTGGATTTGCTTTACAAGCTCTTATTTGACTCTTTGTGATGTTGTGGTAAATTGCAATTGCTGCAATGACTAAAGGCTATCGGTTGTTACTTCTCGGTAAGGTTCTTGATCCATGCTTTACTTTGTGAAGGAATTATCACTTTAGCATGAGAGATTATATGTTGGTATTGCTGTTCTGATCATGATCATGATGCATGGATGTTCGTATCTTGTTTTGTCGACACCTCTCTCCCTAAACATGTGGACATATTTATTGAGCTAGGCTTTCGCTGGAGGACAAGCGAGGTCTAACCTTGGGGGAGTTGATACGTCCATTTTGCATCATGTTTTCATGTTGTTATTTATCGCTTCTTGGGATGTTATTTCACTTCATGGTACAATTCTTGGCTTTTCTCTTTTATTTTACAAGGTTTACATGAAGAGGGAGAATGCGGGCAGCTGGAATTCTGGCCTGAAAGTGGAGCAAGTTTGAGATACCTATTTTGTGCAACTCCAAACGCCGTAAAAATCGACGAGGATTTTTTTCCGGATTTATAAAAAATACTGGGCCGAAGAAGCGCCAGAGGGGCGCCAGGGGTTGGCCACAAGCATGCACGGGGCGGTCACCCCCCAGGTCGCGCCATGAGGGCTTGTGGGCAGCCTGCTGGCCCACTACCCCCCCCCCCACTTCTTCTATATGAAGGGTTTCGTCCAGGAAAAAATCAAGGAGGAGCTTTTTCGTGGTTTCGCCGCCGCCACGAGGCGGAACTTAAGCAGAACCAATGTAGAGCTCCGCAGGATGATCATGCCGGGGAAACTTCCCTCCCGGAGGGGGAAATCATCGCCATCGTCATCACCAACACTCACATCGGAGGGGACTCGTCACCATCAACATCTTCATCAGCACCATCTCATCTCCAAACCCTAGTTCATCACTTGTAACCAATCTCCATCTCGCGACAACAATTGGTACTTGTAAGGTTGCTAGTAGTGTTAATTACTCTTTGTAGCTGATGCTAGTTGGATTACTTGGTGGAAGAGTTTATGCTCAGATCCTTGATGCTACTCATTACCTCTCTGGTCATGAATATGATTATGCTTTGTGACCAGTTACTTTTGTTCCTGAGGACATGGGATAAGTCATGCTAATAGTAGTTATGTGCATTTGGTATTCGTTTGGTAATTTGATATGTTGTATGTTGTTTTTCCTCTAGTGGTGTTATGTGAACGTCGACTACATAACACTTCACCATTATTTGGGCCCAGAGAAGGCATTGGGAAGTAGTAAGTAGATGATGGGTTGCTAGAGTGACAGAAGCTTAAACCCTAGTTTATGCGTTGCTTCGTAAGGGGCTGATTTGGATCCACTAGTTTAATGCTATGGTTAGACTTTGTCTTAATTCTTCTTTCGTATTTGCTGTTGCTTGCGAGAGGGGTTAATCATAAGTGGGATGCTTGTCCAAGTAAGGGCAGTACCCAAGCGCCGGTCCACCCACATATCAAACTATCGAAGTAACGAACGCGAATCATATGAACATGATGAAAACTAGCATGACAGAAATTCCCGTGTGTCCTCGAGAGCGTTTTTCCTCCTATAAGACTTGTCCAGGCTTGTCCCTTGCTACAATAGGGATTGGGCCACTTTGCTGCACCGTTGCTACTTTTGTTACTTGTTGCTTGCTACGAATCATGTCACCACACAATCACTTGTTACCGGCAATTACAGTGCATGCAGATTTTACCTTGCTGAAAACCACTTGTCAGATCCTTCTGCTCCTCGTTGGGTTCGACACTCTTACTTATCGAAAGGACTATGATTGATCCCCTATACTTGTGGGTCATCACTCATCAACCAGCTCAAGCACTCCAGAGAATCCCTCTCTCCTTGCCATTTTCGGTCTGGGGGCTCGATATACTCGTCCCCTTTCCCCGCATTGCCGGGGGCTTTGAGTACTTGTACGTGGCAATCAACAAGTTCTCAAAGTGGCCGGAAATGGAGCCAATGAGGAAGGTGACTGTGCAGTAAGCCATTAAGTTCTTCAAAGGAATAGTCTCCCGTTTTGGTGTCCCAAACAGAATCATCATGGACAACAACACCCAATTCACAAGTCGCGCCTTCATGTAGTACGCCCAAGATCTCGGAAGCCGAATATGCTTAGCTTCTATTGCCCACCCAAGGAGCAACTGGCAAGAAGAAATGGCGAATGATATAGTGTTGCGAGGGTTGAAAACAAGAACTTTTGACAAGTTGTGCAAACATGGAAGGAAATGGATTGACGAGCTGCCGGCGGTTCATTGGTCGATCAGAAAGACACCAAATCGAGCCACCGGCCAGACACCCTTCTCCCTGGTCTATGGGGCGGAGGCTGTTCTTCCCACAGAACGCATTTACAGATCGCCTCGGGTGCTCGCTCACGATGAGCTCGAGCAAGAGCAACAGCGCTAAGACAACACCGTGCTCTTTGAGGAAAGTCGTCTTCAGGCAGATGTGCGAGCCTCTCGCTACCAGCAAGCCCTGCGTTGCTACCACAGCCGCAAGATGCGAGCTCGAAGTCTTGAGGAAGGCGACCTTGTACTTCAGCACGTTCAGTCAGCCAAGAACTCAAACAAGTTGACGCCGAAGTGGGAAGGCCCATATCGTGTAGTGCGAGTCACCAGGCCTGGCGCAGTCCGGCTGGAGACAGAGGATGGAATTCCGGTGAGCAACTCCTGGAACATCGAACATCTTCTCAATTTCTACCCATAGGGAGAAGCCGTTGGGTATACCGGCGACCACCTTTTGTACAAGTCTTTTCGATGTTGGATGTAATCCTTTGTACAAAGACATGCGAAGTCCCTGAACGCAGTCAAATAAAGTTTAGCATCATGCATCATCTAGATATCTCATGATTAAAATCATGCATGCATATAATCTAGAGTTTGGTGTACCACATAAACTAACAAGCACGAAGATATCTATGTCTATTTTCTCTTCTTTCTTACCACAAAGTACAGGTCTTCCTCCGCGCACAAGTTTGCCGGGGGAAGGGGAAGAAGAGAGGAGACATAGAACATACAGGACAGGAACGAGCCCGGAGTCAAAAGGGGAGTCGCCGTCCAAGTGACAAGTGACAGAAACTCGGAACAAACTCCTGGTTCAAGGTATAGCTCCTTACCAGCGCCTTCAAACTCTTATATGGAAAAGTTGTGCATCGAAGGGCCTAGCCACGGATGCCCTGGATACTATCTCGAAGCGCGCCTGTCGACTAGCGGCCTCTGATGGCCGCCTTGTTGAAAAGAGGCATGCTCAATAGTGCGAAGGCAAAACCTCTAGGCGACAAGGCACCTCGCCGGTGGTGACGACCCCGGCAGGGAGGCCAAGGACTATCTCCCGTGGCATCCCCGACAAGACATGCCGGCGGAAACACAACACAAGGATAAACCATACAAAGAAAGGGCGGCTCAAAGGAGATCACACCCATTCGAGAAAAATAACGAGTATATTACAAACGTTTATAAGCGCATTTTGAGCTTAAAAATGTCCATGAGTTTAAGATCGCAGGGACAGGGGTACGCGAAGCCGTTAATCACGCCGGGAGCCTTGCACCCTCTTCACTCGGTCCACCTTGTTGATGATGGGTATGACGAGCCCTTCGAGCGCCTTGAGGTCCATGCCCTCCGGTATGCGACCAAGGGTGAAGCTCATGTCGGGGTTTCGGTACGCCAGTTTGGTGAGCACCTTCAAGAGAACGCCTTGACAGAGCTCGCGGGACTCGTCGGCAAGGCGCGCTGACTCGCTGGCCTGGCGCCGCTTCAAAGCGTCATCCACGCCTTCTAAGAACATGGTCAGTCGGGCGCTATGGGACACCACCGGGTCCGAAGGGTAGCTGAAGCCCTGTATGCCCATGGCGGACATCTGCGCGTCAACCCTTCCGGCCACGTAGACAAGATGCTTAGTCCACAACTCGATGTTGCACGCATAATCTGAGCGTGCCGCGGAAACGGACTTGAGCTCATCAGCCTCGCCCTGGAGCTTCACGACCAGGGCCTCCTGGCGAGCTCGACTGTCTTGGAGAGATTGCTCCGAGGAGGTCAGTTTCCCTTGCAACGCGGCGACGACGTTGTTGGCGGAGAGGAGCTTGGCGGAAGCGTCGGAGGCGACAGCTTGAGCCTCTGTCAAGCTAGAAAGGGTCTTTTCCCTCTCGGCCCTGAGCTCTAAGGCCTCCTTCTTGAGCCCGGTGAGGTTCGCTTCCAACTCCCTCGCCCGTGCGGCAAGCTCCTCCTTGGCACCTTTGGCGGCAACGGCCCTGTCTGCCATCTTCTTCAACTCTGCGGCGAAGTCGGAGGCCTGGGCGGCAAGGGCATTTTTGTGCTGCTTGATACGTCCATTTTTCATCATTCTTTTATGTTGATATGTATAGCTTTTTGGGCTGTTATTACACTTCACGATACAATACTTATGCCTTTTCTATCTTATTTTATAAGGTTTACATGAAGAGGGAGAATGCCGGGAACTGGAATTCTGGTCTGAAAAAGGAGCAAGTTTGAGATACCTATTCTGCGCAACTCCAAAAGCCGTGAAAAAAAACGAGGAATTATTTTGCATTTTATGAAAAATACTGGGCGGAAGAAGTACGAGAGGGCAGCCACCAGGAGGCCACAAGCCTGCCAAGCGCGGCCTACCTCCGTGGCCGCGCCTAGGTGGCTTGTGGGCCCCCTATTGCCCCTCTGGCTCCCATCTTTTGCTATAAGGAGGGTTTTGTTCCAGAAAAATCAAGTGGAGACTTTCGGGAGGCATTGCCGCCGCCACGAGGCGAAACTTGAGCAAAACCAATCTAGAGCTCCGGTAGGGCCGTCCTGCCGGGGAAACTTCCCTCCCGGAGGGGGAAAACTTCGCCATCGTCATCACCAGCACTCCTCTCATTGGAGAGGACTCATCACCATCAACATCTTCATCAGCACCATCTCATCTCCAAACCCTAGTTCATCTCTTGTAACCAATCTCTGTCTCGCGACTCCGATTGGTACTTGTAAGGTTGCTAGTAGTGTTAATTACTCTTTGTAGTTGATGCTAGTTGGATTACTCGGTAGAAGATTATATGTTCAGATCCTTGATGTTATTCAATACCTCTCTGGTCATGAACATAATTATGCTTTGTGAGTAGTCACTTTTGTTCCTGAGGACATGGGATAAGTCCTGCTATAAGCAGTCATGTGAATTTGGCATTCGTTCGATATTTTGATGTGTTGTATGTTGTCTTTCCTCTAATGGTTTTATGTGAATGTCGAATACATAACACTTCACCATTATTTGGGCCTAGAGGAAGGCATTGGGAAGTAATAAGTAGATGATGGGTTTCTAGAGTGACACAAGCTTAAACCCTAGTTTATGTGTTGCTTTGTAAGGGGCTGATTTGGATCCACTAGTTTAATGCTATGGTTAGACTTTGTCTTAATTCTTCTTTCGTAGTTACGGATGCTTGCGGGAGGGGTTAATCATAAGTGGGAGTTTTGTCCAAGTAAGGGCAGCACCCAAGCACCGGTTCACCCACATATCAAACTATCAAAGTAGCGAACGCGAATCATATGAACATGATGAAAACTAGCTTGACTGAAATTCCCATGTGTCCTCGGGAGCGGTTTATCTCCTATAAGAGTTAGTCCAGGCTTGTCCCTTGATACAAAAGGGATTGCGCCACTTTGCTGCACCTTTGTTACTTTCTACTTGCTACGAATCATCTTATCACACAACTATCTGTTACCGATAATTTCAGTGCTGGCAGAGAATACCTTGCTAAAAACCACTTGTTAGTTACTTCTGCTCCTCGTTGGGTTCGACACTCTTACTTATCAAAAGGACTACGATAGTTCCCCTACACTTGTGGGTCATCAAGACTCTTTTCTCGTGCCGTTGCCGGGGACTGAGGCGCCTTTGGTAAGTGGAATTTGGTAACGAAACATTTATATAGTGTGCTGAAATTTATTGTCACTTGTCACTATGGAAACTAATCCTTTGAGGAGCTTGTTCGGGGTATCTTCACCTCGAACGTAAGCACAAGGAGTTTCTCCTCAACCTGCTGAACCTGCTGAAAATATTTGTTATCAAATTCCTTCGGGTATGCTAGAGAAACTGTTGGCTAATCCTTTTACAGGATATGGAACATCACATCCCGACTTGCATCTAATCTATGTAGATGAAGTTTGTGGTTTATTTAAGCTTTCAGGTTTGCCTGAGGATGAGGTCAATAAGAAGGACTTTCCCTTATCTTTGGGGGATAAAGCATTGACATGGTATAGGCTATGTGATGATACTGGATCATGGAACTACAACCGATTGAAATTGGAATTTCATCACAAGTTTTATCTTATGCATTTGGTACATCATGATCGGAATTATATCTATAATTTCTGGCCTCGTGATAGAGGAAGTATCGCTCAAGCTTGGGGGAGGCTTAAATCAATGTTATATTCATGCCCCAACCATGAGCTCTCGAGAGAAATTATTATTCGGAACTTCTATGGTCGGCTTTCTCATGATAATCGCACCATGCTTGACACTTCTAGTACCAATTCTTTTATGAGGAGAGATATTGACTTCAAATTGAATTTATTGGAAAGAATTAAATGTAACTCTGAAGATTGGGAGTTTGATGAAGGTAAGGAGTCAGGTATAAATCTTAAGTTTGATTGCGTTAAATCCTTCACTGAAACAAATACTTTTTGTGAATTTAGTGCTAAACAAGGACTTGACTCTGAGATAGTAGCTTCATTATGTGAATCATTTGCTGCTCATATTAATCTCCCTAAAGAGAAGTGGTTCAAATATCATCCTCCCTTAGAAGTCAATGTAGTTAAACCCAATCCAGTTGAAGAGAAAGTCATTGCTTATAATGATCCTATTGTTCCTAGTGCTTACATTGAGAAACCACCTTTCCTTGTTAGAATAAAGGATCATTCCAAAGCTTCAACTGTGATACGTAGGGGCTACATTAGAACACCTACACCCCCTGAGCAAATTAGAGTTGAACCTAGCATTGCTATTATCAAAGATCTCCTGTCCGACAATGTTGATGGACATGATATTCACTTATGTGAAGATGCTGCTAGAATTGCTAAACCTCATGCTAGAGACAAACATAGGCCTGTTGTTGGCACGACTGTTGTTTCTGTTAAGATAGGAGATCATTTTTATCATGGTTTATGTGACATGGGTGCTAGTGTCAGTGCAATACCTCAATCTTTATATGATGAAATTAAAGACGAGATTGCACCTGTCGAGATGGAACCTATTGATGTCACTATTCAGCTTGCCAATAGAGATACTATCTGCCCTTTGGGAATTGTTTGAGATGTTGAAGTCTTGCGTGGTAAAACTAAGTATCCTGCTGATTTTCTCGTTCTTGCTACCACACAAGATAGCTTTTGTCCCATCATATTTGGCAGACCTTTCCTCAATACTGTCAATGCTCATATTGACTGTGATAAGCAAACTGTCACTGTTGGCTTTGAAGGTGTGTCACATGAGTTCAATTTCTCCAAGTTTGGTAGACAACCTCAAGAAAAAGAAATGTATAGTAAGGATGAAATTATTGCCCTAGCTTCTATTGTTGTGCCTCCTACTGATCCTTTAGAGCAATATTTGCTTGAGCATGAAAATGATATGCAAATGGATGAAAGGAATGAGATAGATAGAGTTATCTTTAAACAACATCCTATCCTTAAGAATAATTTGCTTGTTGAACTTCTTGGAGATCCACCCCCACCAAAGGGTGATCCTGTGTTCGAGCTTAAACAGCTACCTAATACTCTTAAGTATGCTTATCTTGATGAAAAAGAGATATATCCTATTATTATTAGTGCTAGCCTTTCAGAGCATGAAGAAAAGAAATTATTGAAAACTCTGAGGAAGCACTGTGCTGCTATTGGATATACTCTTGATGATCTTAAGGGCATTAGTCCCACTCTATGCCAGCACAAAATTAAAACCGATCCTGATTCCAAACCAGTTGTCGATCATCAACGGAGATTAAATCCTAAGATGAAAGAGGTAGTAAGAAAAGAAATACTAAAGCTCCTGGAAGCAGATATTATCTATCATGTTGCTCATAGTGATTGGCTAAGTCCGGTGCATTTCATCCTTAAGAAGCGAGGTATTAGCGTTGTCCCTAATGATAAAGATGAATTGATCCCACATAGGATTATTACTGGCTATAGGATGGTGATTGATTTTAGGAAATTGAATAAAGCCACTAGGAAAGATCATTACCCTTTGCCTTTTATTAAAAAAATGCTAGAAAGATTGTCTAAACACACACACTTCTGCTTTCTAGGTGGTTATTCGGGTTTCTCCCAAATACCTGTTGCACAATCTGATCAGGAAAAAACCACTTTTACTTGCCCTTTCGGTACCTTTGCTTACAGACATATGCCTTTTGGCTTATGTAATGCACCTGCTACCTTTCAAAGATTTATGATGGCTATATTCTCTGACTTTTGTGAAAAGATTGTTGAGGTTTTCATGGATGACTTCTCCATTTACGCGTCTTCTTTTGATGATTTCCTCAGCAACCTTGATCGAGTTTTGTCGAGATGTAAAGATACCAACCTTGTCTTGAACTGGGAGAAGTTCCACTTTATGGTTAATGAAGGCATCGTCTTAGGACATAAATTTTTTGAAAGAGGTATTGAAGTCGATAAGGCTAAGGTTGATGCGATCGAGAAAATGCCATGCCCTATAGATATCAAAGGTATAAGAAGTTTCCGTGGTCATGCTTGTTTCTATAGACGGTTCATTAAGGACTTTTCTATGATTTCTAGGCCTCTTACCAATCTCTTGAAAAAGGATATTCCTTTTGTTTTTGACGATGATTGTGAGGAAGCATTTCAAATACTTAAGAAGGCCTTGATAAATGTACCTATTGTTCAACCACCAGATTGGAACTTACCTTTTGAAATGATGTGTGATGTTAGTGATTATGCTGTTGGTGATGTTCTAGGACAAAGAGTTGACAAGAAATTAAATGTTATTCACTATGCTAGTATAACTCTAGATAGTGCTGATGACCCACAAGTATAGGGAATCAATCGTAGTCCTTTCGATAAGTAAGAGTGTCGAACCCAACGAGGAGCAGAAGGCTTTGATAAACGGATTTCAGCAAGGTAATAAGTGCAAGCACTGCAAGTAGCGGTAACATGTGATTGTGTAGCCACGTGAAACGTAGCAAGCAAAGAGTAACAAGTAACAAGTAATAGCAACGGTGCACCAAGTGGCCCAATACCTTTTGTAGCAAGGGACAAGCCTGAACAAAGTCTTATAGGAGGAAAAACGCTCCCGAGGACACACGGGAATTTCTGGCATGCTAGTTTCATCATGTTCATATGATTCGCGTTCGTTACTTTGATAGTTTGATATGTGGGTGGATCGGCGCTTGGGTACTACCCTTACTTGGACAAGCATCCCACTTATGATTAAACTCTCTCGCAAGCATCCGCAACTACAAAAGAAAAATTAAGACAAAGTCTAACCATAACATTAAACTAGTGGATCCAAATCAGCCCCTCACGAGGCAATGCATAGACTGGGGTTTAAGCTTCTGTCACTCCAGCAACCCATCATCTACTTACAACTTCCCAATGCCTTCCTCTAGGCCCAAATATGGTGAAGTGTTATGTAGTCGACGTTCACATAACACCACTAGAGGAAAAACAACATACAACATATCGAAATACCGAACGAATATCAAATTCACATGACTATTATTAACATGACTTATCCCTTGTCCTCAGGAACAAAATTAACTACTCACAAGAAATAATAATAATCATGACCAGAGGTGTAATGAATAGCATTAAGTATCTGAACATAAACTCTTCCACCAAGTAATCCAACAAGCATCAACTACAAAGAGTAATCAACACTACTAGCAACCTTACAAGTACCAATCGGAGTCGTGAGACGAAGATTGGTTACAAGAGATGAACTAGGGATTGGAGAGGAGATGGTCCTGATGAAGATGCTGAAGAAGATGCCTCCCCTCCGACGAGAGGAGTGTTGGTGATGACGATGGCGACGATTTCCCCCTCCGGGAGGGAAGTTTCCCTGGCAGGATCGTCCTGCCGGACATCTATATTGGATCTGCTCAAGTTCCGCCTCGTGGCGGCGGCGAAACCACGAAAAAGCTCCCTCTTGATTTTTTCCAGACCAGGACGCTTCATATAGAAAAAGAGGGGGGCTAGTGGGCCTTCAGGCAGCCCACAAGCTTGCCCACCGCCACCAGGGGGTGGTGGCGGAGTGGGGGCTTATGGAGCCTTGGTGGCCCCCCTCCGGTAGTTCTTTTGCCTAGTATTTTTAATATATTCCGGAAAAAATCCACGTAAATTTTCAGGGCATTTGGAGATGTGCAGAATAGTGGACTAGGATTTGCTCCTTTTCCAGTCCAGAATTCCAGCTGCCTGAATTCTCCCTCTTCAAATAAACCTTGCAAAATAAGAGAGAAAAGGCATAAATATGGTACCACAGGTAATATAACAGCCCAAAAAGCAATAAATATCAACATGAAAGCATTATGCAAAATGGGTGTATCAACTCCCCCAAGCTTAGACCTCGCTTGTCCTCAAGCGAAAACCAAGTTCCATAAACATGTCCACGTGTTGAGGGATGAAGGTGTCGACAAAACATAATACGGACATGAGGGCATCATGATCACACATAGAACAACAATATATCATAAAGATTCTCATGGGAAAGTAATAATTCCTTCACAAAGCAAAGCATGAAGCAAAAACCTTACCGAGAAGTAACCAACAATAGTCCATAGTCATTGAAGCAATTGCAATTTATCACAACATGAGAAAGAGTCAAATGAGAGCTTGTAAGGCAAACCCACATACTCAATCATCTCTTTTGTTTTCCACAATTGTTACAACTCACGTGGTACTCATGGTGTCAAAGTTTCAGCTGGACATAGAGGAACATAAGGGCTTATAGTTTTGCCTCCCAACGGTTTACCTCAAGGGTAAAGTTAACAATAATAAAGCATGAGTACTCAACTCCAAGTTGATATATGAAAATAGATCTTTCCCAAACATGTGACGGTAGCCAAGACAAAGGCAAAAAGGGAATTGGTGATGATCACCATGACTCTTACAAGGGTAAAAAGTAAAGGTACAAGATAGTCCCTTCGCAGAGGGAAGCAGAGGTTGTCATGCACTTTTGAGGTTTGAATGCGTGTCCTCTTAGTGCGGAGGAACCTCACTTTATATTGCCTCCTATGATAAATAACTTTATTATGCATTCTGTCGCTTTTATGTCTTCCTCATCACAGGTTCGTACAAAGTTTATTTTCCACACACTAATAGATCATACATATTAGAGAGCATTTTTTATTGCTTGCACCGATGACAACTTACTAGAAGGATCTTATTCAATCCATAGGTAGGTATGGTGGACTCTCGTGGCAAAACTGGTTGGAGGTTTATGGATGCACAAGCAGTATCTCTACTTGGTGCGGAAGTTTTGGCCAATATGAGGTGGAAGTAATCGTCACATGCTAAGGGATCTCTAATCATATAACATTGTTTGGAACCAAGCAAACACAATTCATTATGTTGTCTTCCTTGTCCAACATCTACTCCTAGGCATGTAATAGTTTGGTGAGTGCTCACAATTGTAAAAAGTTTCTAAGATGATATATTTATATGTGAACCTCTCTTCAATTATTACTTCTTATTAATTGCAACAATGACTGAGGTCTATGTTGATTTATTCTCAACAAGTTTCAATCATCATATGTGTCATAAGTGAAGTTATAACTTTCCATAAGATCATCTCATGATCTTTCATGCTATCGTTCTTTTCATACTTTTGACCATGGCACAAAGCAAAGCCCTTGACTAAGACACTCTTTATTATATAGCTCGTAAGCTGGAATACAACGGGGGAGAGACAAAAACTAAAGACTTATTCCTCTAAAAGAAGAAATAAAAACTGAAAAGGAAAGAACTAAAAAAGGTAAAAGAAAAAGATATAAAGGTGATACGATACCAGGGCAACTCCCCCAAGCTTGGAAGAAGCCAAGGGGATTGCCCATACCAATGCTTAGTTGTCTTCCTTTGGTGGTGATGGTGGTGTTGTTGGAGAAGTCTTGAGCTTGTCTAATTTCCACTTGAGCAAAAAGTTGTGCTCCCTTAGATCGTCATTTTCCTCCTCAAGTTTCAAAACTCTATGGCTAAGTTCCTGCTTACTCTTCTGCAAGAAACGAGAAGGGATAAACAAGGTCTTAGGCTTCTTCCTATGGTCAGGGAGGCTTGACTTCTTGAACTCCACATGGGTGTTTGCAGGTTGAGGTAGAGGAGCCTCCTCTTCATCGGAACTCGTTTGCTCCTTCCCTTTGGGCTCATAGTCCTCTTCCTCATCAATGGTCTAGCCATATGGTTCCTAGTCCCCATAGACCTTGGGGTTAGCAAGGTAGTCGGCCACGTAGCTCTCTCCCTCTGAATCTTGAGAAGACATCTTGACCTAAATCTGCGGCAGAACAAGCTCGAAACGAAAATAGAGGAAAACTACGCGATACGGAGATCAAAACCTTTGGGCGACTATATATTGATTTTTTCTGGGCCAGAAGGAGTCTTCCGCAAGAAAACGGAGTCCGAGAGGCACACGAGGTGCCCACAAGCTTGCCCACCGCCACCAGGGGGTGGTGGCGGAGTGGGCCCTTGTGGCTGCCTCGTTCGCTCTCCGGACTGCTTTTTATTTTTCTAATTTTCCAATAATTCCAAAACTGAGGAAATTTCCTATTGGAAAAGTATCGGAGTCCAATTTCTTGCCGAAATAGATACATCTTCTTTTTCAAGGTCTGAAACAGGCTTATAAACATCCCTTATGTACTCCTCTGGAGTTATGACATTGACGATATTGGTCTTAACATTTATGGGAGTACCAGAGATGTAATGCTTGATCCTTTGCCCATTTACCAATCTAGGAAAATTTCCTTCCGTGTTATTGATTTTGATGGCACCGGAACGATATACTACCTCGACAACATAGGGACCTTCCCATTTAGAGAGAAGCTTGCCTGCAAAGAATCTCAAACGAGAATTGTATAGCAAGACATAATCACCTACATTGAACTCTCGTTTCTATATTCGTTTGTCGTGCCATCTCTTAACCTTTTCCTTGAACAACCTGGCATTCTCATCTGCCTAGGCTCTCCATTCATCTAACGAGCTGATATCAAACAACCGCTTCTCACCGGCAAGTTTGAAATCGAAGTTGAGCTCTTTGATTGCCCAATAAGCTTTGTGTTCCAGCTCAAGAGGTAAATGGCAGGCCTTACCGTAAACCATTTTATACGGTGACATGCCCATGGGATTCTTATAAGCAGTCCTATAAGCCCATAGTGCATCGTCAAGTTTTCTAGACCAGTTCTTTCGAGATGTATTGACGGTCTTTTGTAGGATCAACTTGATCTCCCTATTACTCAACTCCACTTGACCACTAGACTGAGGATGATAAGGAGATGCAACTCTATGGTTGACATCATACTCCCTCCGTCCCAAAATTCATGTCTTAGGTTTGTTTAGAAATGGATGTACCAAAATACTAAAACGTGACTAGATACATTCATATCTAGACAAATCTAAGACAAGCATTTTGGGACGGAGGGAGTACTTAGCTAGCATCTTGCGGAAAACACCATGAATGAAGTGTGAACCGCCATCAGTCATCAAGTATCTAGGGACTCCAAATCTTGGGAATATGACTTCTTTAAGCATCTTAATAGAGGTGTGGTGATCAGCATTTTTAGTGGGGATAGCTTCTACCCACTTAGTAACGTAATCCACACCAACTAAGATGTGAGTGTACCCATTGGAACTCGGGAAGGGTCCCATATAATCAAAGCCCCAGACATCAAATGGTTCAATGAAAAGTGAATAGTTCATAGGCATTTCCTGACGCTTACTGATGTTCCCTATACTTTGGCATTCGTCACAAGACAAGACAAACTTACGGGCATCCTTGAAGAGAGTGGGCCAATAGAAACCTGATTGCAATACCTTATGGGCAGTTCTACCTCCAGCATGGTGTCCTCCGTAGGCTTCGGAATGACACTTTTGCAGGATCTGTCCCTGTTCATGTTCAGGCACACAACGTCTAATAACACCATCTACTCCTTCCTTATAAAGGTGAGGATCATCCCAAAAGTAGTGTCTCAAATCAAAGAAGAATTTCTTCTTTTGTTGATAGGTGAAACTGGGTGGTATGTATTTGGCTACGATGTAGTTTGCATAATCGGCATACCACGGTGCACTAAGTGAAGTGCGGATGACACTTAATTGCTCATCAGGAAAGCAGTCATCAATAGCTAGTGGGTCATCAAGGACATTCTCTAGCCTAGACAAATTATCTGCTACAGGGTTATCAACACACTTTCGGTCAACGACGTGCAAATCAAATTCCTGTAGCAGGAGAACCCATCTGATCAGCCTAGGCTTAGAGTCCTTCTTCTCCATGAGGTACTTAATAGAAGCATGATCAGAGTGAATAGTGACTTTGGAGTCAACTATGTAAGATCTAAACTTTTCACATGCAAACACGAATGCTAAAAATTCCTTGTCTGTGGTGGCATAATTTCTTTGGGCACTGTCTAGAGTTTTACTAGCGTAGTGAATGACATTCAACTTCTTGTCAAATCTTTGTCCTAGAATAGCACCAACAGCATAATCACTAGCGTCACACATGATTTCGAAGGGCAAGTTCCAGTCAGGTGGTTGAACAATAGGTGCGGTTATCAAAGCCTTCTTAAGTATTTCGAAAGCTTCCTCACAATCCTCATCAAAAACAAAAGGAACATCCTTCTGCAAGAGGTTGGTAAGAGGCCTAGAAATCTTAGAGAAGTCTTTAATGAACCTTCTATAGAAACCAGCATGACCTAGGAAACTTTGTATACCTCTGATATGTGTGGGGCAAGGCATTTTCTCAATTGCATCAACCTTAGCCTTATCAACTTCAATGCCTCTTCCAAAGATTTTGTGTCCTAAGACGATACCTTCATTAACCATAAAGTGGCACTTCTCCCAATTCAAGACGAGGTTGGTTTCTTCGCATCTCTGTAAGACTCGATCAAGGTTGCTGAGGAAATCATCCAAGGAAGACCCGTAAACAGAGAAGTCATCCATGAAAACCTCGACAATCTTTTCACAAAAGTCAGAGAATATAGCCATCATACATCTTTAGAAGGTGGCACGTGCATTACATAAGCCAAAAGGCATACGTCTATAGGAAAAGGTACCGAAAGGGCAGGTGAAAGTGGTTTTCTCTTGATAAAATTGTGCAACAGGTATCTGCGAGAAACCTGAATAACCGTCTAGAAAGCAGAAGTGTGTGTGTTTTGATAGCCTTTCTAGCATTTGGTCGATGAACGGCAAAGGATAATGATCTTTCCTGGTTGCCTTGTTCAGTTTACGGAAGTCTATCACCATCCTATAGCCGGTAATAATTCTTTGTGGGATTAGTTCATCCTTATCATTAGGAACGACGGTGATACCTCCCTTCTTAGGTACGCAATGTACTGGACTTACCCAATCACTATGAGCAACAGGATAAATGATTCCTGCTTCCAAAAGCTTTAATATTTCTTTTCTAACGACCTCTTTCATCTTAGGATTTAATCTCCTTTGATGATCAACAACTGGTTTAAAGTGGATCAGTTTTAATCTTGTGCTGACATAGAGTAGGACTAATACCCTTAAGATCATCAAGAGTATATCCAATAGCAGCGCGGTGCTTCCTCAGAGTTTTTAGTAACTTCTTCTCTTCGCGCTCTGAGAGGAGAGCACTAATAATGACAGGATATATCTCCTTCTCATCAAGATAGGCATACTTAAGAGTATCAGGCAACTGTTTAAGCTTGAACACAGGATCGCCCTTTGGTGGGGGAGGATCCCCAAGCAGTTCAACAGGCAGATTATTCTTGAGAATAGGATATTTTTCTAAGACAATTCTATCTATCTCATCTCTCTCCTCCATATGCATATCATTTTCATGCTTAAGCAGATATTGCTCTAAAGGATCCGTAGGAGGTACGGCAATAGAGGCAAAAGCAATGATTTCATCTCTACCAGACGACTCTCTTTCATGGGTTTGTCTTCCAAACTTGGAGAAGTTAAATTCATGAGACACTTCCTCGAAACTTACTGTGATAGTGTGCTTAATGCAACCAATGTGAGCATTGACAGTGTTGAGAAAGGGTCTACCAAATATGACGGGACAAAAGCTATCTTGTGCAGTACCAAGGACGAGGAAATCAGTAAGATATTTCATCTTACCACACAGGACTTCTACATCTCTCACAATTCCCACAGGGCAGATGGTGTCTCTATTGGCTAGCGTAATAGTGACATCAATGGGTTCTAACTCAGCAGGTGCAATCTCATCTTTGATTTCATCTTATAGAGAAGGGGGTATTGCACTAACACTAGCTCCCATATCACATAAACCATGGTAACAGTGATCTCCTATCTTAACAGAAACAACGGGCAGGCCAACTATAGGTCCGTGCTTGTCTTTCACGTGAGGTTTAGCAATTCTAGCGGAGTCGTGACAGAATTTGATAACATGCCCATCTATGTCTTTGGCTAAGAGATCTTTGATAATAGCAACACTAGGTTCAACTTTAATCTCCTCAGGGGGTTCAAGTGGTCTAATGTAACCCCTACGTATCATAGTTCGTGCTTTAGAATAATCCTTCATCCTAGCAGGGTATGGTGGTTTCTCAGTGTAAGCACAAGGAACAACAGGATCACTGAAAGCTATGATTTTCTACTCAACTAGATTGCTTTTGGCTATGTTGCTTTCTACAGGAGGATGATATTTAAACCACTTCTCTTTGGGAAGATCAACATGAGCAACAAAAGATTCACATAGAGAAGCTACTATCTTAGAGTCAAGTCCATACTTAGCGCTAAAATCTCTAGAAGTGTTTGTCTCAACAAAAGATTTAACACAATCAAATTGGAAATTCATACCTGAGTCCTTACCTTCCTCCATCTCCCAATCTTCCGAGTTGCGTTTGATTCTCTCCAATAAATTCCACTTGTGATCAATATCCTTCTTCATAAAAGAGCCAGCACAAGAAGTGTCGAGCATGGTACGATCTTCATGAGAAAGCCGAGCATAAAAGTTTTGAGTGATGATTCCTCTCGAGAGCTCATGATTGGGGCATGAATATAGCATTGATTTAAGCCTCCCCCAAGCTTGAGCTATGCTTTCCCTATCACGAGACAAAAAGTTATAAATAAAGTTCCGATCACGATGTACTAAATGCATAGGATAGAACTTTTGATGAAATTCCAATTTCAACCGATTGTAGCCCCATGATCGAGTATCATCACATAGCCTATACCATGTCAACGCCTTATCCCTCAAAGATAAAGGAAATACTTTCTTATTTACCTCATCCTCGGGTAAACTTGCAAGCTTAAATAAACCACAAACTTCATCTACATAGATTAGATGAAAGTCTGGATGTGACAAGGGATTAGCCAACAGTTTCTCAAGCATACCCAAGGGAATTTCATAAAAGATATTTTCAGTAGGTACCTCAGGTTGAGGAGCAACTCTTCGTGCTTCCATTCGTGGTGAAGATACCCTAAACAAACTCCTCAAAGGAAGAATTTCCATAGTGACAAGTGACAATAAATTTCAGCACAGTATAAAAATGTTTCCTTACCAATTTGCACTTACCAAAGGCGCTTCACTCCCCGGCAACGGCGCCAGAAAAGAGTCTTGATGACCCACAAGTATAGGGGATCAATCGTAGTCCATTCGATAAGTAAGAGTGTCGAACCCAACAAGGAGCAAAAGGCTCTGATAAACGGATTTCAGCAAGGTAATAACTGCAAGCACTGAAAGTAGCGGTAACAGGTGATTGTGTAGCGAGGTGACACGTAGCAAGCAAAGAGTAACAAGTAACAAGTAATAGCAACGGTGCAGCAAGTGGCCCAATCCCTTTTGTAGCAACGGACAAGCCTGTACAAAGTCTTATAGGAGGAAAAACGCTCCCGAGGACACACGGGAATTTTTGTCATGCTAGTTTCATCATGTTCATATGATTCGCGGTCGTTACTTTGATAGTTTGATATGTGGGTGGACTGGCGCTTGGGTACTGCCCTTACTTGGACAAGCATCCCACTTATGATTAACATCTCTCGCAAGCATCCGCAACTACAAAAGAAGAATTAAGACAAAGTCTAACCATAGCATTAAACTAGTGGATCCAAATCAGCCCCTCACGAAGCAACGCATATACTGGGGTTTAAGCTTCTATCACTCCAGCAACCCATCATCTACTTACAACTTCCCAATGCCTTCCTCTAGGACCAAGTATGGTGAAGTGTTATGTAGTTGACGTTCACATAACACGACTAGAGGAAAAACAACATACAACATATCAAAATTCCGAATGAATATCACATGACTATTATTAACATGACTTATCCCATGTCCTCAGGAACAAAAGTAACTACTCACAAGACATAATCATAATCATGACCAGAGGTGTAATGAAAAGCATCAAGCATCTGAACATAAACTCTTCCACCAAGTAATCCAACAAGCATCAACTACAAAGAGTAATCAACACTACTAGCAACCTTACAAGTACCAATCGGAGTCGCGAGACGAAGATTGGTTACAAGAGATGAACTAGGGATTGGACAGGAGATGGTGCTGATGAAGATGTCTCCCCTCCGACGAGAGGAGTGTTGGTGATGACGATGGCAACGATTTCCCCCTCCGGGAGGGAAGTTTCCCCGGCAGGATCATCCTGCCGGAGCTCTAGATTGGATCTGCTCAAGTTTTGCCTCATGGCGCCGGCGAAACCACGAAAAATCTTCCTCTTGATTTTTCGTAGACCAGGACTCTTCATATAGCAAAAGAGGGGGGCTAGTGGGCCTTCAGGCAGCCCACAAGCTTGCCCACCGCCACCAGGGGGGTGGTGGCGGAGTGGGGGCTTGTTGAGCCCTGGTGGCCCCCCTCCAGTAGTTCTTTCGCCCAGTATTTTTAATATATTCCAGAAAAAATCCACGTAAATTTTCAGGGCAGTTGGAGATGTGCAGAATAGTGGACTAGGATTTGCTCCTTTTCCAGTCGAGAATTCCAGCTGCCTCAATTCTCCCTCTTCAAATAAACCTTGCAAAATAAGAGAGAAAAGGCATAAATATGGTACCACAAGTAATATAACAGGCTAAAAAGAAATATATATTAACATGAAAGCATGATGCAAAATGGACGTATCAAGTTCCCAAAGAAACTATTCTGCTGCTAAAAAGGAATTTTTAGCAGTCGTGCTTGCATGTGAAAAGTTTAGATATTACATTGTTGATTCCAAGGTTACTATTCACACTGATCATGCTGCTATTAAGTATCTCATGGAAAAGAAAAATTGTAAACCTAGACTTATTAGATGAGTTCTCTTGCTACAAGAATTTGATTTGCATGTGGTTGATAGGAAGGGTGCTGAGAACCCCGTATCAGATAACTTGTCTAGGTTGGAGAATGTTCTTGATGACCCACAACCTATTGATGATAGCTTTCTTGATGAGCAATTGAATGTCATCAATGCTTCACGTAGTACATCGTGGTATGCTGATTATGCAAATTATTACATTGCCAAATATATACCACCTAGTTTCACATACCAGCAAAAGAAGAAATTCTTCTTTGATTTGAGATATTACTTTTGGGATGATCCTCACCTTTATAAGGAAGGAGTAGATGGTGTTATTAGACGTTGTGTACCTAAGCATGAATAGGGACAGATCCTACAGAAGTGTCACTCCTAATCATACGGAGGACACCATGCGGGAGATAGAACTGCACACAAGGTATTGCAATCAGGTTTCTATTGGCCTACTCTCTTCAAGGATGCCCGTAAGTTTGTCTTGTCTTGTGATGAATTTCAAGGAATAGGTAATATTAGTAAACGTCAGGAAATGCCTATGAATTATTCACTTGTCATTGAACCATTTGATGTTTGGGGTTTTGATGATATGGGACCTTTTCCAAAGTCCAAGGGGTATACTCATATCCTAGTTGCTGTTGATTACGTTACTAAGTGGGTAGAAGCTATCCAGACTAGTAGTGCTGATCACAACACCTCTATCAGGATGCTTAAAGAAGTTATTTTCCCTAGATTTGGAGTCCCTGGATATTTGATGACTGATGGTGGTTCACATTTTATTCATGGTGCTTTCCGTAAAACGATTGCTAAGTATGATGTCAACGATAGAGTTGCATCTCCCTATCATCCTCAGTCAAGTGGTCAAGTAGAGCTAAGTAATAGAGAGATTAAACTAATTCTCCAAAAGACTGTTAATACGTCTAGAAAGAATTGGTCTAAGAAGCTTGATGATGCACTGTGGGCTTATAGAACTGCTTATAAGAATCCCATGGGCATGTCTCCGTACAAAATGGTTTACGGTAAAGCATGTCATTTACCTCTTGAGCTAGAGAATAAGGCTTATTGGGCAATCAAAGAGCTCAACTTTGATTTCAAACTTGTTGGTGAGAAGAGGTTATTTGATATTAGCTCACTTGATGAATGGAGAACTCAGGCATATGAAAATGACAAATTGTTCAAAGAGAAAGTTAAGAGGTGGCATGATAAAAGGATACAAACACGTGAGTTCAATGTAGGTGATTATGTCTTGCTATACAATTCTCGTTTAAGATTTTTTGCAGGCAAGCTTGTCTCTAAATGGGAAGGTCCTTACATTGTTGAGGAAGTATATCGTTCCGGTGCCATCAAGATCAACAACACGGAAGGTAATTTTCCGAGAGTGGTAAATGGGCAAAGAATCAAGCATTATATCTCAGGTACTCCCATAAATGTTGAAAGCAATGTTATTAATACCATAACTCCGGAGGAGTACATAAGTGATATTTATCAGCCTGTTTCAGACTCCAAAAATGAAGAGGTAAGTGATTCGGTAAGTAAACCGACTCCAAAACTTTTCCAGTAGCAATTTTTCTCCATTTTGGAATTTTTAGAAAAATAGAAAAAATTAAAGTAGTCCGGAAAGCGCACCAGGAGGCCACAAGCCTGCCAGGCACGGCCTACCCCCCTGGCTACGCCTGGGTGGCTTTTGGGCATCTCGTGTGCCTCCCGGACTCCGTTTTCTTGCGGAGTACTCCTTTTGGTAGGGAAAAATTCATTCTATATTCTACCGAAAGGTCTGACCCTCGTATCACGCAAATATCCTGTGTGTTCGTTTCGAGCCTGTTTTTGCCGCAGAATTAGGGCAAGGACGTCGTCTCAGGAATCTGTCAGGGAGAACGATCTCCCTCAAGTCTATGAAGAAGTAAATACTGATCTGAAAAGAATGGAGGTCATGGAGGCCAAGGAAAGGCTGCTTGAAGAAACTAAGGGCAAAACTAAGGAGGAGAATCCGGCGTTGGACGAAGGACAATCTGTGCTCAACAAGGAAGAAGCTAAGGAAGAGGATTTCCTTCAACCCTATCTCCACCTTATACCTCCATCCTTGATCGAACTCTTGAGGTTATGTGAAATAACTCGTGTTCGTAATACTTACATTACCCGTGAAGTTGTTTTGCTGGAGAAACATATCACATAACTCCAAGGTATAAATCAAAGATTGATGGCTCTCTAGGAATCAAAAGGCAGGACAACTCCATCACCATCACCTTTGAAGGAAGACAATTAAGCACGGGTATGGGGCAATCCCCTTGGCTTGTGCCAAGCTTGGGGGAGTTGCCCCGGTATCGTCTCACCATCACATCTTTTGCCTTTACCTTTTTCTTAGTTTGATCCTTTTTGGTTTTATCTTCCTCTAGTAGAATAACGTTCTTAGTGATCAAGGCTTGAGTTTTTCTTTGTGTCTCCCCCAATGTATTCGAGCTCGTGAGTCATATAATAAAGAGTGTTTTAGTTAAAGGCCTTGCTTCATGCTATGATGTAAAGAGAAGAATAATAAGAGAACAAAAGCATGAAAGATCATGTAATGATCTTATGGGAAGTGATGGCTTCACATATAAAAAGATTGTTGATTGAAACTTGTTGTAGGTGGACAAACGTAGACCTTGGTCATTGTTGTAATTAATAGGAAGTAATAAAGAAAGAGAGGTTCAGATATAAATATATCATCTTTGACACCGTCCAAGATTGTGAACACTCATTAAACTATTACATGCTTAGAAGTAGATGTCGGACAAGGAAGACAACATAATGAATTATGTTTTCTTGGTTCCGAACAATGTTATATGACTAGAGATCCCTTAGTATATGACGATTGCTTCCACCTCATATCAGCCAAAACTTCCGCAATAGGTAGAGATACTACTTGTGCATCCATAAACCTTCAACCCAGTTTTGCCATGAGAGTCCACCATACTTACCTATGGATTGAAGAAGATCCCTCAAGTAAGTTGCCATCGGTGCAAGCAATAAAAATTGCTCCCTAAATATGTATGATCTATTAGTGTATGGAAAATAAGCTTTGTACGAACTTGTGATGTGGAAGACATGAAAGCGACAGACTGCATAATAAAGTTCTTTATCACAGGAGGCAATATAAAGTGACGTTCCTTCACACTAAGTGCTCACGCATACAAACCTCAAAAGCGCATGACAACCTCTGCTTCCCTCCGCGAAGGTCCTATCTTGTACCTTTACTTTTTATCCTTAAAAGAGTCACGGTGATCGACACCAATTCCTTATTTCGCCTTTATCTTGGCTAACGTCATGTGCTAGGGAAAGATCTATATTCATATGTCAACTTGGAAGTAAGTATTCATGAATTATTATTGTTGGCATTACCCTTGAGGTAAGTAGTTGGGAGGCGAAACTATAAGCCCCTATCTTTCTCTATGTCCAACTGAAACTTTGATCTCATGAGTACCATGCTCTTATTTGACTCTTTCCGATGTTATGATAAATTGCAATTGCTTCAATGACTAAAGGCTATTGGTTGTTAATTCTCAATAAGGTTCTTGATCCATACTTTACTTTGTGAAGGAATTGTCACTTCAGCATAAGAGATTATATGACGATATGGTTGTTCTAATTATGATCATGATGCCTGCATGTCCGTATTTTGTTTTATCGACACCTCTATCTCTAAACATGTGGGCATATTTATTGATCTCGGCTTCCGCTTGAGGACAAGCGAGGTCTAAGCTTGGGGGAGCTGATACGCCCGTTTTGCATCATGCTTTTATGTTGATATTTATCGCTTTTTGGGCTGTTATTACAATTCACGGTACAATATTTATGCATTTTCTCTCTTATTTTATAAGGTTTACATGAAGAGGGAGAATGCCGGCAGCTGGAATTCTGGTCCCAAAAAGGAGCAAGTTTGAGATACCTATTTTGCGCAACTCGAAAAGCCGAGAAAATCAATGAGGAATTATTTTGGATTTTATAAAAAATACTGGGCGGAAGAAGTACAAGAGGGGAGCCACCAGGAGGCCACAAGCCTGCCAGGCGCGACCGACCCGCCTGGTCGCGCCTAGGTGGATTGTGGGCCCCTGTATCCCCTCTGGCTCCCATCTTTTGCTATAAGGAGGGTTTCCTTCCAGAAAAAATCAAGAGGAGGCTTTCGGGAGGAATCACCGCCGCCACGAGGCGAAACTTGAGCAGAACCAATCTAGAGATCCGGCAGGGCCGTCATGCCGGGGAAACTTCCCTCCCGGAGAGGGAAAACGCCGCCATTGTCATTATCAACACTCCTCTCATCGTAGAGGACTCATCACCATCAACATCTTCATCAGCACCATCTCATCTCCAAACCCTAGTTGATCTCTTGTAACCAATCTCCGTCTCGTGACTCCGATTTGTACTTGTAAGGTTGCTAGTAGTGTTAATTACTCTTTGTAGTTGATGCTAGTTGGATTACTCGGTGGAAGATCATATGTTCAGATCTATAATGCTATTCAATACCTCTCTGGTCATGAACATAATTATGCTTTGTGAGTAGTCACCTTTGTTCCTGAGGACATGGGATAAGTGTTGCTATAAGTAGTCATGTGAATTTAGCATTCGTTCGATATTTTGATGCGTTGTATGTTGCCTTTCCTCTAGTGGTGTTATGTGAACGTCGACTACATAACACTTCACCATTATTTGGGCCTAGAGGAAGGCATTGGAAAGTAATAAGTAGATGATGGGTTGCTAGAGTGACAGAAGCTTAAACCCTAGTTTATGCGTTGCTTCGTAAGGGGCTGATTTGGATCCACTAGTTTAATGCCATGGTTAGACTTTGTCTTAATTCTTCTTTCGGAGTTGCGGATGCTTCTGAGAGGGCTTAATCATAAGTGGGATGTTTGTCCAGGTAAGGGCAGCACCCAAGCACCGGTTCAGCCACATATCAAACTATCAAAGTAGCGAACGTGAATCATATGAACATGATGAAAACTAGCTTGACAGAAATTCCCATGTGTCCTCAGGAGCGCTTTACCTCCTATAAGTGTTTGTCCATGCTTGTCCATTGCTAAGAAAGGGATTGGGCCACTTTGCTGCACCTTTGTTACTTGCTACTTGCTACGAATCATCTTATCACACAACTATCTGTTATTGATAATTTCAGTGCTTGCAGAGAATACCTTGCTGAAAACCACTTGTCAGTTTCTTCTACTCCTCGTTAGGTTCGACACTCTTACTTATCGAAAGGAATATGATAGAGCACCTACACTAGTGGGTCATCACTGCTCCGCCAACTCTTGGGTACGCTGCACCACAAGATGCTCGACCTCCTCGGCTTTCGCATGAAGGCGGTCGTTGAGCGCCCTTTCGCGGCCAGTGATGTCATCCTCCGCTGCTTCAATGCTGATACGGAGGGAGTTTAGGCGGACCTCTTCGGCGGCGTGGCGTCTTTTCGCCTCCTCCTCCTCCTTCTGGATGTCGTAAGACTTTAGGAGGAGCTCCTACCTTTTGGCCTTCGACCGGGCGAGATCCTCCTGCAGCTCCTGAAAGGCTTTGGCGAGCTGTTCCTGTGCCTGATCAAAGCGTTGCTGGAACGCATCCTCCCTCGCCTCAACAACCGCCGCGCGGGAGTCCAGTTTCTCCTTCCGGGTGCAATAAAGGGCGTGGAGCTGGCTCAAGTTGTCCTTCATAGACAGAAAAGCTGCTCCTCGCCAAGCTTACCGCCGCCGGCCTCCATCCCGGTAACGACTACGAGCCTGCCGGTGGTAGAAACCTCCCCATCGAGGGCCACTCCCGCCATGATCTCGCTGACACGAGTCATCCGGGCAGGCTAATAAATCCCCCCTTGCCTACATGGATGTACTCGCTGGAATGAAGGACCGCTAAGGAGGAAGGATGGTCTCCCCCGGCTCCCTCGTCAACGAGCAGGGACCCCGCGTCAGGCCCTGCTTCCTCCATGAAGGCAGCAGAGAAACTGCCAGCATGCCCTTAAGGCTCTTTGGCACTCTCCTCCATCGAGTCCTGGACGGTCTGGTCCCGCACCTCCGCTATGGTCTCCCCGGCAGCAACCTTGTCGTCCTCGGCCGCGGCGTCCAATGCTATCTCCTCAATGACGTGGTCAACATCTGCCTCGCCCAAGCAAAGAGTGAGTAGGTAAAAGCCTGAGGTCCGGGAAGAAAAAAAGAAAAGAAAGGGAAGGGAAGCGCGGGTGTCCCCAGATGGGATACTCACCTTCGTCTGGAAGGGGCGGGTGGCTGCCCTCTCCCCGGCAACATCGTCGACCGACGCAGGGTCCTGAGTATCCAATCATACCGGGTCCTCCTTGGCGGGACTGGCCCTGGCAGGGGGGTCGCCCCCGTCTGGTGAGGCCGCTCGTGATTCTGCCTGCTGCCGGACCTTCCCTGCATGATGAGTGATGTCAGCGGAGAAGATCACGTTCCTGGTGCTCGGCAAGGGGAAACAGGTGGTGGACCCATGCTAGGGGCTCTACTGGGGGCTGGCTGAATTCGACTCTGGCGCCCGGGAGGTGCTGGCTAAGGGTTTGTCACTCGCTGACACCTTTGCCCTCTTGGCCATCCTCTGTGCGAGCGTCTCCATTTCCCTGCAGGGGCCAAGGTTAGGACGCGTCTCATGACAAATAACAAGAACGGAAGAATGAATGCGCGGGTGCGTAGTCTTCTTCCTCCTCTGAGCTGAAGGTCGAGAAGTCGAAGTTCAGATCCTACTCGTTGCCAGCAGGAGGCGACGCACCTCTTGAGCGCTTGGCGGGGACGAGACTTTAGTTTGCTGCACCGGGAGCCTTATACGTCTCAACTGTATTTATATTTTTTGATGGTTTCATGCTATTATCTTGTCAAACTTTGGATGTTTTGCTTGCTTTTTATTTATTTTTTGGGACTAACTTATTAACTCAGTGCCAAGTGCTAGTTCCTGTTTTTTCCATGTTTTTGACCCCTTTCAGAGGAGATTTTGAAACGGAGTCCAAACGGAAGAAAATCCCCGAAAAGATTTTTTTTGAACGGAAGAAGATCGGATGACTTGGGAGCCAAGCCAGAAGAGCCCCACGGGCCCCACAAGCCCCCACCCCACGGCCAGGGGGCCGCGCCATGCAGGCTTGTGGGCCCCCTGGAGGTCCCCTGACCTAGATCTTGCGCCTATATATTCCCAAATATTCCCAAAAAAATCAAGAGACGGTCGCAATCACTTTTCTGTCGCCGCAAGATTTTGTCTCTGCAAGATCCCATCTGGGGCACGTCCTGGTGCCCTGTCGGAGGGGGATTCAGACACGAAGGGCTTCTTCATCAACACCATGACCTCTCCGATGATGCGTGAGTAGTTCACCATAGACCTACGGGTCCATAGCTAGTAACTAGATGGCTTCTTCTCTCTCTTGGATCTTCAATACAAAGTTCTCCATGATCTTCATGGCGATCTATCCGATGTAATCTTCTTTTGCGGTGTGTTTGTCGAGATCCGATGAATTGTGGATTTATAATCATATTATCTATGAATCTTATTTGAGTTTCTTTTGATCTCTTTTATGCATGATTTCATATCCGTGTAATTCTCTTCGAGTTGTGGATTTTGTCTGGCCAACTAGATCTATGATTCTTGCAATGGGAGAAGTGCTTGGTTTTGTGTTCATACCGCGCGGTGACCTCACCCAGTGAGAGAAGGGGTAGCGAGGCACGCATCGTATTGTTTCCATCAAGGGTAAAAGGTTGGGGTTTTCATCATTGGTTTGAGATTATCCCTCTACATCATGTCATCTTGCTTAAAGCGTTACTCTGTTCGTCATGAACTCAATACACTAGATGCATGCTGGATAGCTGTTGATGTGTGGAGTAATAGTATTAGATGCAGAAAGTATTGGTCCACTTGTCTCGGACGTGATGCCTATATGCATGATCATTGCCTTAGGTATCGTCATAACTTTGCGCAGTTCTATCAATTGCTCGACAGTAATTTGTTCACCCACCGTATTACTTGCTATTTTGAGAGAAGCCTCTAGTGAACACTATGGCCCCCAGGGTCTACTCCACACCATATTTCCAGCCTTACACTTTTTACTTCGTTGCACTTTCCGCCTTCATATCTCACTTTGCAAACAATCTTGAAGGGATTGAGAACCCCTTTGAAGCGTTGGGTGCAAGCTTGTTTGTGTTTGCGTAGGTACTATGGACTTGACGAGACCCTCCTTCTGGATCGATACCTTGGTTCTCCAACTGAGGGAAATACTTACTACTCCTGTGCTGCATCACCCTTTCCTCTTCAAGGGAAAAACCAACGCAAGCCCAATCTCTGTCAACGTGTCAATTTCTCGCGTTGTTGTTTGAGAAGTAGAAGAAGGATTTCTGGCGCCGTTGCCGGCGAGGATCAAGTAAAGAACTCATCCAAGTAGGTGTCGCGAACTCATCTCTTGCATTTCCTTTGTTTGCCAGTTGCCTCTCGTTTTCCTCTCCCCCACTTCACAATTTGCCTTTTTTTCGTTTGCCTTTTTCCTTTGCCTTTTTTGTTCGCCCTGTTCTTTCGCTTGCTTTCTGTTTGCTTGTGTGATATGTGCCGTCAATATGCTTGCATCTTCGCTTGCTGATAATCTATTGATATGGATCCCCATTCACTTGCTAATCTCTTTAAGAGATCCAATTATGTTGATCCAATTGCTAGTGAGTTGAGTGCACTTGACTCTCTCTATGGAGTTTTGCTTGAGATGCGTGAATCTGAAAATCGTGATGAAGAAATTTATGAAGTGATTCACCAGGGCTCCTTGAATGAAAAGCATGATTGCAATGGTTTCACTATAAATTCTGTTAGTGACAATCATGCTTAAAATATGCAAAACCCTAAGCCTGGGGATGCTAGTTTTGCTATGTCCACTACTTGTTGCAATGATATTTGCAATAATATTGAAAGTGGGTTTTGAGAAGTCATGACTTTAGTTGATGATAATCCCACTATTTTTGAAGAGCGTCAACTTTGCATGCATGTGGATCATGAAAATAACATCCTTTGTGATAGCTATATTGTTTAATTTGATTATGATCCCACATGTAATTGCTATGAGAGAGGAAAATATTGTCGTAGAAACTTTCATGTTCCCAAATCACCTCTCGTTATGTTGAAATTTATATTGTCTCTTCCTTCTTCCTTGCATATGGTAACTATTGGTTGTCTTGACAATCTGTTTTCCTATAAAATTCATATGCATAGGAAGTATGTTAGACTTAGATGTGATTTTCACATGCTTTATGATGCTCTCGTTGTGCTTCAATTCTTGTCTTTTGTGTGAGCATCATTGAATTATCAGTGCCTAGCTAAGGGCGTTAAACAATAGCGCTTGTTGGGAGGAAACCCAATAAATTTATCTTTTTCTTTCTGTTTTTTTGCGTCCACACTTTCATAATTCTTTTTTGATTGTGTTTTTTGTGTTCCTTTTTGTGTTTGAGCCAAGCAAAACCTTTATGATTAGTCTTGGTAATGGTTGTTTGATCTTGTTGGAAAAAGACAGAAACTTTTCGCTCACGAGATGATTTTTCATTCTTATTCAGAAAGAGATTTTGAGCTGATTCTGTTAGCTTCTGATTGATATGCTTTTTCCCCACACCGTCGTAATTTTTCAGAATTTTTGAGGTAACATAAGTATACGAAGTATACAGATTGCTACAGACTGGTCTGTTTTTGACAGATTTTGTTTTTGTTGAGTTGGTTGCTTGTTTTGATGAAACTATGGTTAGTATCGGGGGGGGGGGGGGGTACTAGCCATTGAAAAGTGAGAATACAGTAGCCCATCATCTATATAGATGGAATTCAAGTTTGCTACAGTACCAAAAGAAGTGGTAGTTTGTTTTCTTGTACTACTGTTATCACAAGTTTTTGTTTAAGTTTTGTGTTGTGAAGTTTTCAAGTTTTGGGTGATGTTCTCATGGACAAAGAGATAAGGAGTGGAAAGAGCTCAAGCTTGGGGATGCCCAAGGCATCCCAAGCCAAATTCAAGGACACCAAAACACCTAAGCTTGGGGATGCCCCGGGAAGGCATCCCCTCTTTCGTCTTCAATCCATCGGTAACATTACATGGAGCTATATTTTTATTCACCACATGATATGTGTTTTGCTTGGAGCGTCTTGTATCTTAGGAGTCTTTTCTTTTTGTTGTGTCACAATCATCCTTGATGCAAACTTTTGAGAGAGAGAGACATGCACTCATCTTGATTTTGCTACAATGCTCTTGTGGTTCACTTATATCTTTTGAGCTAGATACTTTTGCTCTTGTGCTTCACTTATATCTTTTGAGCTAGATACTTTTGCTCTTGTGCTTCACTTATATATTTAGAGCACGGCTGTGCATCATTTGGTAGTTGGCTTATGCTATGAAAGTAGTCCCAAATGTGCTAGGTACCCAATGAGGATGCAAAAACCTCCATCTTCATGTGCATTGAGTAGAAAGAGAAGTTTCGATTCCTCTCAATTAGTTTTGAGATATGGGTTCGGTAATATTGAGAGTTATGTTAGTTGTGTGTTGTGAATCTAGAGATACTTGTGTTGGAGTTAATGATTCCCTTAGCATGCACGTACGGTGAACCGCTATGTCAGGAAGTCGGAGCATAATTGATCTATTGATTGTCATCCTTTGTGTTGAGGTCGGGATCGCGCGATGGTTTACACCTACCAACCCTTACCCTCGGAGTATGCGTTTAGCACTTTGTTTCGATTACTAATAAAAACTTTCGCAACAAGTATGTGAGTTCTTCATGACTAATGTGAGTCCATGGTATAGATGCACTTTCACCTTCCACCTTTGCTAGCCTCTCTAGTGCCGCGCAATTCTCGCCGGTACTCAAACCCACCATATTCCTTCCTCAAAACAGCCACCATACCTACATACTATGGCATTTTCATAGCCATTCCGAGATATATTGCCATGCAACTCCCACCGTTCTGTCTCATGACTTGTGCCGTCACTCTCATATTTCCATTGCATGATCGTACTAGATCGTTGCACATCCTGGTACACTGCCGGAGGCATTTCCTATGGAGTCATCATCATTGTGATCTTTGAGCTGTGAGTAAATAAAAGTGTGATGATCATCATTATTAGAGCATTGTCCCATGTGAGGAAATAAAAAAAAGGCCAAGAGCCAAAAACAAAAAAAAAGAGAAAAGAAAAGAAGAAAAGGTGCCTAAGAGCCCAAAAAAAGAGAAATGAGAGAAAAAGAGAGAAGGGACAATGCTACTATCTTTTTCCACACTTGTGCTTCATGTTTGCAGCATGTTCTTCATGATTGAGAGCTTCTTGCTTTGTCACTACCATATGCTAGTGGGAATCTTCGTTTTATAACTTGGCTTGTATATTCAATTGACGGGCTTCCTCAAAATTGCCCTAGGTCTTCGTGAGCAAGCAAGTTGGATGCACACCCACTAGTTTTCCTCTTGAGCTTTCACATACTTATAACTCTAGTGCATCTCTTGTATGGCAATCCCTACTCATTCACATTGATATCTATTAATGGGCATCTTCATAGCCTATTGATACGCTGAGTCAGTGTGACCATCTCCTCCTCTTTGTCTCACAACCACCACCACACTCTATTCCACCTATAGTGCTATATCCATGGCTGGCGCTCATGTATTGCGTGATAGTTATAAAAGGTTTGAGAAAGTAAGAGTGCGAAAACAATTACTTGGCCAATTCCGGGGTTGTGCATGATTCACATTAGTTGTGTGAGGATGATGGAGCATAGCCAGACTATATGATTTTGTAGGGATAACTTTCTTTGGCCTTGTTATTTTGAAAGTTCATGATTACTTTGCTAGTTTGCTTGAAGTATTACTATTTTCATGTCAATAGCAAAATATTTTTTTTGAATCTTACGGATATGAACATTCATGTCACGTGAAAGAAGTTGCAAAGGACAACTATGCTAGGTAGCATTCCACATCAAAATTTCATTCTTTATCACTTCCTTACTCGAGGACGAGCATGAGTTAAGCTTGGGGATGCTTGATACGTCTCCAACGTATCTATAATTTTTGATGGTTTCATGCTATTATCTTGTCAAACTTTGGATGTTTTGCATGCTTTATATTTATTTTCTAGGACTAACTTATTAACTCAGTGTCAAGTGCCAGTTCCTGTTTTTTCATGTTTTTGACCCCATTAAGAGGAGATTTTGAAACGGAGTCCAAACGGAAGAAAATCCCTGAAAATATTTTTTCTGGAACGGAAGAAGATCAGAGGACTTGGGAGCCAAGCCAGAAAGGCCCTAGGGGCCCCACAAGCCCCCACCCCGCGGCCAGGGGGGGCGTGCCATGCAGGCTTGTGGGCCCCCTGGAGGTCCCCTGACCTAGATCTTGCGCCTATATATTCCCAAATATTCCCAAAAAAATCAAGAGACGATCGCAATCACTTTTCCGCCGCCGCAAGCTTCTGTCACCGCAAGATCCCATCTGGGGCACATCCTGCTGCCCTGCCAGAGGGGGGATTCGGACACGGAAGGCTTCTTCATCAACACCATGACCTCTCCGATGATGCATGAGTAGTTCACCATAGACCTACGGGTCCATAGCTAGTAACTAGTTGGCTTCTTCTCTCTCTTGGATCTTCAACAATGTTCTCCATGATCTTCATGGAGATCTATCCGATGTAATCTTATTTTGCGGCGTGTTTGTCGAGATCCAATGAATTGTGGATTTATGATCAGATTATCTATGAATCTTATTTGAGTTTCTTCTGATCTCTCTTATGCATGATTTCATATCCTTGTAATTCTCTTCGAGTTGTGAGTTTTGTTTGGCCAACTAGATCTATGATTCTTGCATTGGGAGAAGTGCTTGGTTTTGGGTTCATGTCGTGCGGTGACCACAGCCAGTGACAGAAGGGGTAGCAAGGCACGCATCATGTTGTTGCCATCAAGGCTAAAAAGATGGGGTTTTCATCATTTGGTTTGAGATTATCCCTCTACATCATGTCATCTTGCTTAAAGCGTTTCTCTGTTCCTCATGAACTCAATACACTAGATGCATGCTGGATAGCAGTCGATGTGTGGAGTAATAGTAGTAGATGCAGAAAGTATCGGTCTACTTGTCTCGGACGTGATGCCTATATGCATGATCATTGCCTTAGATATCGTCATGACTTTGCGCGGTTCTGTCAATAGCTCGACAGTAATTTGTTCACCCACCATATTACTTGCTATTTTGAGGGACCCTCTAGTGAACACTATGGCCCCCAGGGTCTACTCCACACCATATTTTCAGCCTTACACTTTTTACTTCGTTGCACTTTCCGCCTTCAGATCTCACTTTGCAAACAATCTTGAAGGGATTGAGAACCCCTTTGAAGCGTTGGGTGCAAGCTTGTTTGTGTTTGCGCAGGTACTCTGGACTTGACGAGACCCTCCTTCTGGATCGATACCTTGGTTCTCAAACTGTGGGAAATACATACTGCTCCTGTGATGCATCACCCTTTCCTCTTCAAGGGAAAAACCAACGCAAGCCCAATCTCCGTCAACGTGTCAATTTCTGGCGCTGTTGTTTGAGAAGTAGCAGAGCCCAGTGTCACCGGGTCGAAGGACCCATTTGGGCCTTCGGTGGACCAGAGGCTCCTCAGCCTCTTCATCCTGCTCCTCTGCCTCTTCAGGCACATGGACAACGGAGGGGCCCTGGGCAGAAGAGGTGTCGGCTTCCCCGGCAAGCGCATCCGCTGCCGCCGACAACTCCCTGTTGTATTCTTCTTCGTCGAAGGACCCGACCTCCCCCGTCGCCTCAGCAAGGGCCCTCTCCTGAAGCCGGTTGGCTATGAATGCCACCTCCTCTTCAGTGGTGGGACGGATGAGCACGACCTCCTCCACCCTAGCAACCTTCTTCGACAAGCGGTCAAAAAAGGACAAGATGTCCTCGTCCGACGGTGAGCTCGGGTCGGAAGGACGCCATGGGCGTTGCACTCCGGCATGATTGTCGTAAGCGCGCTCAGGGTCGAGCTGATGAACAGAGTAATAATGCCCGTCCGAAGATGGAGCTTGGGGTCGAACTTGAACAGCTTTCTACAGACGAAGGCGTGCTGCGGTACGGTCAGGTTGTTATACAACCCCGGTCGCACCCGCATTATGTCTGCCGTGTTCGAGTACACCGACGCGAGCCTTCCCCCTCTGTGCTGAAGGGGGCGATCCGCATTCGGATGAAATCGGAGGCCACCATTTGCATCGTCAGCCCTGCGACCCTCAGGCGCAGGATCCTGGTAACGGGGATGGCCAATTTCTCATCACCTGGGTCAAGGTTGCTCCAGTCATCGCCCCGGGCCTCAATCTTGGCGGTTCTGGGCTCGCAGAATGGCAAAAACCCCTTTTCCCGAATCAAAAAGCACTTCCCTCGCCACTCCTCCCACTTCTCCCGAAGAGTCCCTTCCAAGTATGCCTTCTTGCACCCGGTCCGCGGGATCCAGGTGATGGAGCCTGAAAGGGCATCCCCTCTTTGGATTCGGGGGATGAAGTAGTGGCGGAAGAGGGCAGTGTTGGGGACGATGCCGACAAATTTCTCGCAGAGATGAGCACATATCGACATGCACGTCACGACATTCGGTGTAAAATCCAGAAGCCAAAAGCCATAGGTGGGCAGAACCCGCAATATAAGAAATCGGCGAAGAACGTGTACTTATCCGGTTCTGGGTCCGATTCCCCGACGTTCACGATAGTGGCCGAATGCGCCGTCGTTTTCACTACCCACATGAAGCGGTAGTGGTCCGACAAGGCACGCGCCTCAATCCCTGGGGGGGAAGAAGGCAAGCTCCTCCCGCTTCCTCGCCATCTCCTTCTCCGTGTTGGCTGGCTTGCCCTTCTTGGCTCTGCTCCCCTTCGGCGGCATGTCGACAGCGGGAGGGGCTGCTACTAGGGGAAGTGTTTTCGGGAAGGAGAAGGGGGTAACAGAGGCTCGGTCTCAAGGAAGAAGATAACGGCGGTAGCGAGATTTGAGGAACAAGAAAGTAAGGAAGCAACCGCGCCCCTCATTATTTTCCTTTATGGGGAAGGCATGCTGGACCTTGGTTGCCCAACTACCGGATCCACATGCACGCGGCTGCCTTTGCCACTGCGCGCGTGCCGCACACCCTCCCACTCTGCGCGTCCAATGCGCGACATGGGGAAAGAAAGTGTAATGCCCCAAGTGTAGGAGTTTCCCTTTTTGTAACCTTCCATGTGGGGCCACCTTGTCAGAGATTGTGATGATATCATTTTGTGCCATGATTTCATGTGTGTTCCTTAGTGCTTACTCCCCTTGCATGCATGCATAACATATCATTCCTTGCCATACCTTTTGATTGCATGTCATGATCATGTTGTATAGGTTCTTACTAGGAGTAGTGTTGTGGTGTTGTGAGTGCATGTGATAATGGTGTGTGAATGAAGGAGTGAGTGCTAGTCTTTTAAAGCTCTTACTTTTGAAACTCCTTTTTCCCTCCTATTATCTCATGTCCAAATTCCTTCTTCCCAAAACTTATTCTAAAATGTCTTGTGATTAGAGTTAATTGTGATTATGAGGAGATGCAATTTTGCTGATTTGATCTTTGACTTCTAAAGGTGCAAATAAACCAAAACAGTAGATTAATTACTGTTTTGCATCTATTTCAAAAGGCTCCAAATATTGTGTTCCTATTTTATTTTATTAGGTCATATTTTTCCAACACCAAGGGGTTTTTTTCCTTTTATTTTTTTTCCTACCAGGTGGCTGTGTATATTGCTTTTCTCTCAGGCCCTATTTTTATTAGAAATTAATTCCAGGTTTCTTTCTCTCTACCTAGAACCACTTGGGCCTTAACCCTCTTCCCTGGCCCAAGTGCATGCGCTCCAGAGCCCGCTGGGAGTGTTTTCTTCTTCCTCCCGACGTCACTCCTGTACGACCTACGCTCAACCTCTCGATCGCTCCCTTCTTGATCCAGCAGCTCGAGCTCGCCTCCCGAGACGTTAAAAGGAGCCCGAGGCCTCCTCCTCCGCCCTAGGGTTCCCTCTCCGTTCCCCCCAGCGCCGCCAGTTTCCTCCTGCCCTCGTTCTTCCCTGGTAAGTTTTTGAGAGGAAGCGGAGAGAGAGAGAGAGTGCAGCGCCTCCTTTGTCAACCCACCGATCCGTCGTCTCCGGCACCGGCCGCCATGTCCGGGGGCTCGGGGCGGCTCCCCACGTCCCGTTCCCGGCGTTAGGACCCCGTGGAGCACCCCCCCCCCCCCCCCCGTCGAGCTCGTCCTCGTCAACGGGGCGAACCGGGAGTCTCCTTCCCTGCTTCGGTCTACGTCGGAGGAGCTTCTTCGGCGTCCTCCTCCCCGTTCGGCGCCCCATCTTCTCCCAAGGTGAGGCCGCATCCTCCCCGTCCTTCCTCGGCCGCGGACCGGCTCGGTCCCGTCGGGCGCATGCTTCCTCTGTTCGTAGCAGCAGCAGGTTAGAGGAGCAGTAGCGGCTGTTTTGTGCCGAGTTTGTGCGTGCGTTGTCGAGAGGAGAGGCGAGGTGTAGTGGTGTAGCAGGGTGTTGGTAGCAGATCGACGCGTAGTAGCAGAAGCAGCAGCCGGCAGTAGGCGCTAGCAGTAGCAGCAGCAGCTAGCCGGTGCAACTTAGCTGCTGCAGCGGCAGAGCACACCGCTGCGTTCCGGGCAGCCAAAGGAGGGACCTTTTCCCGTGCTCAGGGCGGGAATGGAGCCCCTGAGAGTCCCGCGGGCCCTGCTGATGGTTTCCCCTTCCGGTGGTGGCCGGGAGTGGCGCCGCCAGCGTCCTCGGGTCCGGCCGCCGGCGGAGCTCTCCCCTGCAGAGGAGAGTGCCTTTCTATAATTCCTTCCGGTTATCGCCAGTCTTCGATCCGTAGCCCGATGGTAGTGTTGTGCAGGCATATACTTGCGCCTGTAGGAGGGCGTGGGTTCGAGTCCCCCCCTCGGCGCCATTTTGTTTGTTTGCCTCGTTTATCTGGGGTCAGTGGCAGTGCAGGCAGCTTACGTTGCATCTCTCCCTTCTCCTGTCAACAAGTAGCGCCGCAGCGCCGTGGCATGAGTGTGTGGTGCTGGACACCAGGGGTCTGGGTTCGAATCCTAGCAGCCCTGCTTCTTTTTATTTTTTTGCATTCTTTTCTTTTTTTTCTGCCTACTTATTTCCTGTTTTCCTAACTCCTACACAAGTGGCCTGTCAGTTTTGTTTCCTGTTGTTTGTTTTAAGCTCCTTCACAATAGAGTTTGTTCTTGTTCCTACTTGTATAGTGGGGTAGATGTAGTTGTGAGTGTGTTTTGCACACTAGGAGGAGACAAATAGTTTTGCTAAGCTTGTGATGTTATGGTGGTTGTACCTTAGCAAGAGGAGCCACCTTGATAAGGGCATGGCGCTAGGTGCCTTGGCCATTGTGTGTGTAGTGCTTGGAGGTGACAAATTGCACTAGTTAATCTTGCATAGCCTAACTGTGGAACTTTGATATGGGCTAAGTTGAACTTGTAGTTGTATTTGTTTTGCATGGAAATACTTTGATGTGGGTGCCTCCCCCTCATCACATGTTTTGATGTGATGTTCTAGGTGGCTCTATGTTATCATGTGGAGGTGTGGATCCTAGTTGAGCTTGGGTAGCTTGTTGTGGGGGGTTGCTCCTTGAGAATGTCATGAATCATATAAAGATTCTAGGTATGCTTGTGAGAGTGTGCACCATCACATGCCAATATGTGGGAGTGTGCATACTCTCTTGTTAGCTTGGAGTCTCTTTCGTGTTGAGCTTGATGCTAGTGCTTGTGAGGAACTGTGTGTGTTGGAGTTGTTGGTGTGCATGTCACAAACATGGGGTTCAAACCCCCATGTCACTTTGTCATTGTGCACATGAAACCCTCCTATTAATTGTCATCTTAAAAGCATACCTTATAGATTTGCATTTACATTTTGTTGAAAGTTTGGGCCTTGTTTCCATGGTATAGATGGAGCCCAAGGGCATGGATTTTTGTGTGTAGTAGTAGGGGTTTGTGCTCAACACCATAGTGGTGTCAAACACCTCTTGGGAACATGTGTGTGCAAACTATGCCTAGACAAAGTGGGCATGTGGTTGGAAAATTCCAGATTTTTGAACTCTGAAAATTTCACTAAGTCTGGAATGGTGAAAACATTTTCTTCCCCTGTAGATAAGTTTGTGCTGGTCCTTCTGTTGAGAACAGGACTTGGTTCAGTGCTAGTCATTTGGAGCCCAGTAGATTGTGTTTTGGTTGCTGTCAAAAAGCTTCAGAACAGAAACAGAAACTCAGGTGCAGGAATTTTCACCAAGTCCCTGAGAACTGATGGTTTTGGGAAAGTTTGTGTCCTTGTATCTTCTAGAGTTTAATTCCTTTTGCCGTGATTCTTGCTGGAGCTTGTAGTGTTCTTGGTTGGCAACATCCACATATATTATTTGTCGTATTTGAAGACCTTTAGCTATGTTGCATGTTGCTCACAAACAGCTAAGATGCAGAACTGGCAGATTACGTAGTTTTACCTTTTTGTTCAAAGTTTGTGTTTAATTGTTGTTGGGGTGTTCTACCTTGCTCCATTTCATTCTTGTTGGCTTAATATATGTCTTGGCAACCTGGGAACACCAGATTTGTTCCAATGGTGTGTGTGGTGATGAATCTTTCACGTAGGGCTTCATATCGTTTTTCGTTGATTCCCGTTGATCCGTAGCTTCGTTTGCAAAGTTCTTTATATGGTTTTGCACCGTTTTTACGAGATGCATCTGTTCATATCAGTCCGATGCATGTCCAAATAGTTTAGTGCAAAGTTCTGTCCAGGAACTTGTTGTAGTTTATCTTGCTTGTGCTAGTGTTAGAAATATTGGTGCATGCTCAACTTTCATCTCATGCATCATGTGATTGTTGCATGTTGTGGTGCTGCTGTTCATTGGCTGTTATTCTTGTGTTGGGTAGCACCGGGAGCGGAGACCGAATACGTGGAGTCAGGAGAGTACGTGCAGGATGATCCAGAACCATTCCAAGCTGAGGATATCACAAGCAAGATGACATGACCTTGATCCCATATCTAGACTTGTTATGCTAGTTTTGATTCCACGTCATATTTCTCGCTGCCTACCACTGAAAATATATTGCCTCTTCATATGCCATGAGCCTAAACACCTTACTCTTTCCTAGCAAACTTGCATGGCTAGGTAGGCTTGCTCATCTACTAATGTTAGCATTGTTAGTTGCAGGTGTTTATAACTCATGTGATGACATGAGCTTGATATCATTATATTAATTCCTGTTATTTAATTAATGTATCTATATATTTGGTAAATGACGGGAGGCCTAGCCTTTTGCCGGGTGTCTTGTTCCGTTATTGCCGCCTTAGTTACCGGTTACCGGTGTTTGTTTCCATAATGATCGCTCCTAACACGTTCGGGGTTGTTATGGGGACCCCCTTGGTAAATCGCGTAGTGTTAAGGCTTGTCCGGCAGGACCCAACTTTGGTATTAATCTGCTATTCACTTAATAATAAACTGCATAGGGAATAGCTACCCCGAGGAACTTAACCAACAACCCGGGCCAGTGCTCCTCATGAGTGTTGGTCCAAACCAGAGCAGCTTATTACGCTCCCCGGGGCAACTCGGAGTTTTGGCGTGGTAACCATCGCTCATCCGGCGTGTCCTGAGACTGAGATACGCGGCTCTTATCAGGGTCGTCGACACGTCGGGAGGTCCTGCTAGCCTTGTCTTACCTTAGCGGTATATCTTGCGTATAGGAACCCCGGTGAGGCTTTGGTTTTCCCCAGAGTTGAGGTTTTCCTCTAAGGAATCCGACGAGATCACGAGATTCGTGATAGAGGATGACTTTGCGGCCTGTGTTCATTTGTGATGGACTAGTTGGAGCACCCCTGCAGGGTTTAATCTTTTGGAAAGCCGTGCCCGCGGTTATGTGGCTACTTGGAATATTTTGTTAACATCCGCTATTAGAAAACTTAAACATAAACTAATAAAATATGCCAACTGTGTGCGTAACCGTGATTGTCCCTTCGAAGATCTCTCTTCGACAGGGAACACGGTGGGGTTATGATTGCCGTAGGTAGGTGTTCAGGATCACTTTCTGATCAAGTATTCCCGATCGTTAGCGTAGGCCACTGTCACTTCTCCTTTGCGTAAGCTAGCCACTTATTCAAACTTAGGATGCAGCAGCCGGAAACACTTCACTCCTTCCTTACCCATTAACATGGCTAGAACTGGCACCAAGGCCTTAGATTGCTGAGTCCCCGTGGCTCACGGATTCCTCCGAAACTTCCAGCAGGTACAGGTACCCCAGAGGCAGAGGATCCCGACGGCACCCAGCTGGCATGGCAGTACGACGAGGAGACAGATCTCCTTTACGTGAACTATCCAGAGGACTGAACCGTGGTCGTGATCGTGGGCCTGCAGCGGGTAGCATAGCATTTCCCTTGTTTTGTAGTCCGTACCGGAACTACATTGATTGTATCTGCGTTGTACTCTATATTATTAATAAGAAGATAGTTGAATCCCAGATTGTCTACTTTATTTATTATTATGTGCTATGTTTACTTGCTTGCGAAACACTTAGATGCGCTTCTTTCCTATTCGGGGCCTCGACCCCCAGATCGGAAAGGACCGCATCTTGGTGGTTACAAGTTGGTAATCAGAGCCTTTCGACCATAGGAGCCTTTGTGTGATCGTATTTGGCTGAGTCGAGTCTAGTAAATGTTTTGAGTCTTAGTTATATCGGAGAGTAGGTTTCATTTTTCTCCTCTTCTTTGCTCTGGTGAGGCTTCCGTCTTACGAAATCTTTAACTCTACTCCTTTTCTTGCTCAAAATTTTTTTTTAGGATCACGCGGGTGTTTGCGAAATCTATATGATTTCGATGTGACGGAATCATGTCCTGGTGCCTCCTATCTGCTCTAAGTATCAGGGGAGTTGAGCCCCAGGGATTATCGCGCACATCGCCATCATTCAGATTTCTGAGTACCTAAGAACGGAGGGTGTTCGTTATTGCTTCAATACGGGTAGTGGTGAGATAACCCCGACGTCCCCAATACTGGTGTAGATTGTTCGGGGGTACTACCACACTTTGTATCGTTGTGAGCACGAGGATCTGTTGTAGACAAAGGTCCGAGATGCTGGTTGTGTGTTGAAGGATGTGATACAGGTGACGGTTTACATTAGGAGTTGTGTGAAATACTCCTTGTATCCAGGTGCCTGATTGCATGACCAGTTATTTCGGGAATTCATAGGTGGGATATCTGGTAGTATCTTATAGGACTATCTTCCTACAGACGCTTGATTGAGGTTCGGGAAATCTCGATCTTATGTTTGTTCCGAGCAGTACTAGCTCACACTTGTTTGCTGTGGCCTTATCGGAATCTTGTCGTCTGTTACTTTGAGAATGCACTCTCGCTATGTTGTTCGAGTGCAATGCTAAGTTCTATTCAGATATTCCGTCTTTTGATTCAGCTTATCTTCAATTAGTCTGTGGACTAATTTGCTGTCCGTCTTTAGGATGGCTCCACCAACTCGTCAGACCCCAGCGCGTGAGGATATGCCGCCTCCACCTCCTCCTCCGCCACCACCGCTGCCTCCTCCTGCAGAGGCCTGGCAGGCGATGATGGCAGCTACCAATGCAAATACTCAGATGCTGTTGCAGTTGATCCAGGAGAGAGCCAATCATCAGCAAGGCAATTTCCAGCAGGGTGGCAATCACTTCACCAGTCTGAGTCAGTTCCTGTCAAACCAGCCTAGGACGGTCACTTCTTGCGACCAGCCGTTTGACGCGGAAGATTGGATCCGTGATATGAACAAGCATTTCGAGTGTAGCAATGTGCGTCCAGAGGATTATGTCAAGTTTGCAACATTCCAGTTGAAGGGGCAGGCTTCTATTTGGTGGCAGCAGCTTAAGGACTCCAGAGGTGGCAGGGTGATGTCTTGGGACGAGTTCTGTCGTGACTTCAGGTCCCACTACATTCCTTCCAGTTTTGTTGAGGAGATGCGTGAGAAGTCCAGGCGCTTGAAGCAGGGCAGCAATTCTGTGTACAAGTACAATGTTGAGTTCCACGAGCTGGCCCGTTACGCGTTGCAGGATGTTCCGGATCAGAAGAGCAAGATATACCAGTTCAGGGGTGGCTTGAAGGAGGATTTGCAGTTAGCACTCGCCTTGCACGATCCTGAGGAGTTTGACAAATTCTATAACTTAGCTCTCAAAGCAGAGGCAGCCTTGGTCAGGGTGGAGAACTCCAAGAAACGTTTCAGAGATTCCAGCTCTTCCTCAACTCAGGTGGTTCAGAAGCAACAGAGGTTTTGGGTTTCTCCTCCTCCTCCTCGGCATTCTCAGCAGCCGAAGCACCCAGGTGGACGTGGTTCTTCCCGCCCACCCAACCCTGGATTCCAGCAGAGATATCAGCAGCAGAAGCAAGGGCCTCCTCAGATTCAGTTCCGGCAGCCAGCAGATGTCACTTGTCACAAATGTGGGCAGAAGGGTCACTATGCCAACAAATGCACTTCTCAGCTTCGCGTGCCGCCTCCTCCTCCAGGAAAACCTCCTAGCAACGCTCTTGTGAAGTTCAACCCCAGATCAGCTCGAGTCAACATGGTGAATGCAGCTGAGGCAGAAAATTCTTCGGATGTGATCATGGGTAATCTCCTAGTTAATGATTTTCCTGCTAAAGTCTTGTTTGATTCTGGTGCTTCGCATTGCTTCATCTCCAAGCCTTTCTTAGCTAAGCATGATATTCCTGCAATTCATTTGGATAGTCCCTTCCGTGTGGTTTCTCCGGGCATGCGCATGAGTTCGTTCATGAGGGTTCCGGATGTTTCTATCAAGTTGGACAATTATGCTTTTCTGGCGTCTCCTATTGTCTTGGGCAAGTCCGACATTGATTTGATCCTTGGTATGGACTGGTTGGCCATGAACAGAGCATCAATTGATTGTGAAGCTAAAGAAGTGAAGCTGACCCACTCTTCGGAAGATGTGATTATATTCGCGGCGCGCGATGACACAGTCCGCTTGTTCTCCTTGAATGAAAAGGGTGAGATCAATCCCATTGAGCAAGTTCCAGTAGTCTGCGAATATCAGGACGTGTTTCCTGAGGAGTTCCCAGGGATGCCTCCGCACCGTGAAGTGGAGTTCGTCATTGAGCTTGAGCCAGGCACAGAGCCAGTGTGCAAGCGGCCGTACAAGCTGGGTCCAGAAGAGTTGAAGGAACTCAAGAGGCAACTCGATGAGCAGGAGCGTTTGGGTTTGATCAGACCAAGCTCGTCTCCGTGGGGATGTGGTGTTCTGTTTGTCAAGAAAAAGGATGGTACGGAATGGCTGTGTGTCGATTACCGCCCATTGAATAAGAAGACAATCAAGAACAAATATCCGCTTCCGAACATAAATGAGTTGTTCGAGCAGCTGAAAGGTGCTAAAGTATTCTCCAAGCTTGATCTCAGGATGGGCTATCATCAGATTCGCATTCGTGAGGAAGACATTCCAAAGACGGCATTCAGGACCAGTTTTGGCTCATATGAGTATACGGTCATGTCTTTTGGTCTGGCTAATGCTCCTCCGACTTTTTTCCGATTGATGAACTATATTTTCTCGCCATTCAAGAATGAGTTTGTCTTGCTCTATCTCGATGACATTCTGGTCTTTTCTGAGGATGAGGAAGAACATGAGAAACATCTCAGGTTGGTGCTTGATAAACTGAGAGAATACAAGCTGTATGCCAAGTTTTCCAAGTGCGAGTTCTGGCTGAAAGAAGTGGTGTATCTTGGGCATATTATCTCCGCCGAGGGTATTAAGGTTGACCCGTCCAAAGTTCAAGCCATTGTTGAATGGGAACCTCCGCAGAATGTGAAGCAGCTTCGAAGCTTTCTCGGTCTTGCCGGATATTGCAGAAGATTCGTTGAGAACTTCTCCAAAATCGCCAAGCCGCTCTCTAGTCTTCTTCAGAATGGTGTCAAGTATGTGTGGTCTCCAGAGTGTCAACTGGCTTTTGATACACTCAAAGAGAAGCTTACCTCCACTCCGGTATTGGCTCCTCCGGATGATTCCAAGCCGTACCAGGTATTTTGCGATCCTTCTCTCCAGGGTTTTGGTGCAGTCTTGATGCAAGATAGGAAGGTAGTTGCTTATACCTCCAGGCAGCTGAAGCCTGCGGAGAAGAACTATCCTATGCACGATCTCGAGCTAGCAGCTGTTGTGCACGCCTTGATGACTTGGAGACATCTCTTGTTGGAACGTAAGGTTGAAGTTTTCACCGATCACAAGAGCCTCAAGTATATCTTCACTCAGCCTAACTTGAATCTTCAGCAAACACGTTGGGTGGAAATGCTCCAGGATTTTAATCCGAGTGTTGAGTACACGCCAGGCAAGGCAAATGTTGTGGCAGATGCATTGAGCAGGAAGGCATATTGCAACAGTCTGATTCTGCAACCTCTCCAGCCGGGTCTTTCTGAGTCTTTCAGGAAGCTCAATCTTCAGCTGGTTCCTCAGGGTTTTCTTGCGAACCTTCAGATCTCTCCTACCTTGGAAGATCAGGTCAGAGCAGCTCAGCTACTTGATACTATGGTGAAGAAGGTCAAGATTGGTGTGGGAAAGAGCCTTCCCAAGTATAAGTGTTTCACTGTGGATGCCAGGGACACTTTGTTTTTCGAGGACCGTCTTGTCGTTCCGAAAGGTGATCTCAGGAAGGTAATCATGGAAGAAGCTCATAATTCTCTGCTTTCTATTCATCCGGGAAGTTCCAAGATGTACCATGACTTGAAGCAGTCGTTTTGGTGGACCCGTATGAAGCGTGAAATTGCTCAATTCGTTAATGAGTGTGATGTATGTCGAAGGGTGAAAGCAGAACATCAAAGACCAGCGGGCCTCTTGCAGCCTTTGCCGATTCCCGAGTGGAAGTTCGATCACATTGAGATGGACTTCGTCACAGGGTTTCCGAAGTCCAAGAAGGGCAATGACGCTATCTTCGTCGTCATCGACAAATTGAGTAAGGTGGCGCATTTCCTTCCCGTCAAGGATTCCATTTCAGTAGCTCAGCTGGCAGAGTTGTACACCTCGAGGGTTGTCTCGTTGCACGGTGTACCTATGATGATCTCATCAGATCATGGGAGTATCTTCACTTCCAAGTTCTGGGACTCGTTTCAGTCTGCTATGGGCACGAAGATCCGCTTTAGCACAGCGTTCCATCCTCAGACTAGTGGTCAAGTGGAGAGGGTGAATCAAGTTCTTGAGGACATGCTGAGAGCCTGCGTTATCTCGTTCGGCATGAAGTGGGAGGATTGTCTGCCTTTCGCGGAGTTCTCGTATAACAAGAGTTATCAAGCTAGCTCTGGCAAGGCTCCGTTTGAGATTCTCTATGGCAGGAAGTGCCATACTCCGCTCAACTGGTCCCAGGCAGGCGAGCGTGAGATCCTTGGCAATGATATGATAGAAGAAGCTGAGGAGATGTGTCGGATCATTCGCGACAACCTCAGAGCAGCGCAGTCCCGTCAGAAGAGCTATTATGATAGCAAGCACCGTGACATGTCGTATGAGCTTGATGATTTTGTCTATCTCAAGGTTTCGCCTATGAAGGGTATGCAGCGTTTTGGCATCAAAGGCAAGCTTGCGCCTCGTTTCGTTTGGTCCGTTCAGAGTGGTTGGCAAGAGGGGCGACCTCGCGTACCAGCTCGAGCTTCCGTCAACCTTTGCAAATGTCCATGATGTGTTCCATGTTTCTCAGCTTCGGAGGTGTTTCAAGAACCCCGAGCGCACTGTGCATCTTCAAGATATCGATCTCCAGCCTGATCTCTCTTATCGCGAGCATCCAGTTGCGGTTCTCGAGGCGACTGAGCGCAAGACCCATAACAAGTCTGTCAAGTTTCTCAAAGTGCAGTGGTCACACCATTCCGATAAAGAGGCTACGTGGGAACGCGAGGACCACCTCCGTTCCGAATTTCCCAATTTCTTTCAGTCTTAGATCTCGGGGTCGAGATCTTCTTTGTAGTGTGGGAGAGTTTGTAATGCCCCAAGTGTAGGAGTTTCCCTTTTTGTAACCTTCCATGTGGGGCCACCTTGTCAGAGATTGTGATGATATCATTTTTTGCCATGATTTCATGTGTGTTCCTTAGTGCTTACTCCCCTTGCATGCATGCATAACATATCATTCCTTGCCATACCTTTTGATTGCATGTCATGATCATGTTGTATAGGTTCTTACTAGGGGTAGTGTTGTGGTGTTGTGAGTGCATGTGATAATGGTGTGTGAATGAAGGAGTGAGTGCTAGTATTTTAAAGCTCTTACTTTTGAAACTCCTTTTTCCCTCCTATTATCTCATGTCCAAATTCCTTCTTCCCAAAAATGATTCTAAAATGTCTTGTGATTAGAGTTAATTGTGATTATGAGGAGATGCAATTTTGCTGATTTGATCTTTGACTTCTAAAGGTGCAAATAAACCAAAACACTAGATTAATTACTGTTTTGCATCTATTTCAAAAGGCTCCAAATATTGTGTTCCTATTTTATTTTATTAGGTCATATTTTTCCAAGACCAGGGGGTTTTTTTCCTTTTATTTTTTTCCTACCAGGTGGCTGTGTATATTGCTTTTCTCTCAGGCCCTATTTTTATTAGAAATTAATTCCAGGTTTCTTTCTCTCTACCTAGAGCCACTTGGGCCTTAACCCTCTTCCCTGGCCCAAGTGCATGCGCTCCAGAGCCTGCTGGGAGCGTTTTCTTCTTCCTCCCGACGTCACTACTGTACGACCTACGCTCAACCTCTCGATCGCTCCCTTCTTGATCCAGCGGCTCGAGCTCGCCTCCCGAGACGTTAAAAGGAGCCCGAGGCCTCCTCCTCCGCCCTAGGGTTCCCTCTCCGTTCCACCCCAGCGCCGCCAGTTTCCTCCTACCCTCGTTCTTCCCTGGTAAGTTTCTGAGAGGAAGCAAAGAGAGAGAGAGAGTGCAGCGCCTCCTTTATCAACCCGCCGATCCGTCGTCTCCGGCACCGGCCGCCATGTCCGGGGGCTCGGGGCGGCTCCCCGCGTCCCGTTCCCGGCGTTAGGACCCCTTGGAGCACCCCCCCCCCCGTCGAGCTCGTCCTCGTCAACGGGGCGAACCGGGAGTCTCCTTCCCTGCTTCGGTCTACGTCGGAGGAGCTTCTTCAGCGTCCTCCTCCCCGTTCGGCGCCCCATCTTCTCCCAAGGTGAGGCCGCGTCCTCCCCGTCCTTCCTCCGCCGCGGACCGGCTCGGTCCCGTCTTGCGCATGCTTCCTCTGTTCGTAGCAGCAGCAGGTTAGAGGAGCAGTAGCGGCTGTTCTATGCCGAGTTTGTGCGTGCGTTGTCGAGAGGAGAGGCGAGGCTTAGTGGTGTAGCAGGGTGTTGGTAGCAGATCGACGCGTAGTAGCAGCAGCAGCAGCCGGCAGTAGGCGCTAGCAGTAGCAGCAGCAGATAGCCGGTGCAACTTAGCAGCTGCAGCGGCAGAGCACACCGCTGCGTTCCGGGCAGTCAAAGGAGGGACCTTTTCCCGTGCTCAGGGCGGGAATGGAGCCCCTGAGAGTCCCGCGGGCCCCGCCGATGGTTTCCCCTGCCGGTGGTGGCCGGGAGTGGCGCCGCCAGCGTCCTCGGGTCCGGCTGCCGGCGGAGCTCTCCCCTGCAGAGAAGAGTGCCTTTCTATAATTCCTTCCGGTTATCGCCAGTCTTCGATCCGTAGCCTGATGGTAGTGCTGTGCAGGCATATACTTGCGCCTGTAGGAGGGCGTGGGTTCGAGTCCCCCCCTCGGCACCTTTTTGTTTGTTTGCCTCGTTTATCTTGGGTCAATGGCAGTGCAGGCATCTTACCTTGCATTTCTCCCTTCTCCTGTCAACAAGTAGCGCCGCAGCGCCGTGGCATGAGTGTGTGGTGTTGGACACCAGGGGTCTGGGTTCGAATCCCAGCAGCCCTGTTTCTTTTTATTTTTTTGCATTCTTTTATTTTTTTTCTGCCTACTTATTTCCTGTTTTCCTAACTCCTACACAAGTGGCCTGTCAGTTTTGTTTCCTGTTGTTTGTTTTAAGCTCCTTCACAATAGAGTTTGTTCTTGTTCCTACTAGTATAGTGGGGTAGATGTAGTTGTGAGTGTGTTTTGCACACTAGGAGGAGACAAATAGTTTTGCTAAGCTTGTGATGTTATGGTGGTTGTACCTTAGCAAGAGGAGCCACCTTGATAAGGGCATGGTGCTAGGTGCCTTGGCCATTGTGTGTGTAGTGCTTGGAGGTGACAAATTGAACTGAAAACATTTTCTTCCCCTGTAGATAAGTTTGTGCTGGTCATTCTGTTGAGAACTGGACTTGGTTCAGTGCTAGTGTCTTGAACCTGGTATGTTTGTGAAGCTTCCTGTCAATTTTCAAGTCATTTGGAGTCCAGTAGCTTGTGTTTCGGTTGCTGTCAAAAAGCTTCAGAACAGAAACAGAAACTCAGGTGCAGGAATTTTCACTAAGTCCCTGAGAACTGATGGTTTTGGGAAAGTTTGTGTCCTTGTATCTTCTAGAGTTTAATTCCTTTTGCTGTGATTCTTGCTGGAGCTTGTAGTGTTCTTTGTTGGCAACAGCCACATATATTATTTGTCGTATTTGAAGACCTGTAGCTATGTTGCATGTTGCTCACAAACAGCTAAGATGCAGAACTGGCAGATTACGTAGTTTTACCTTTTTGTTCAAAGTTTGTGTTTAATTGTTGTTGGGGTGTTCTACCTTGATCCATTTCATTCATGTTGGGTTAATATATGTCTTGGCAACCTGGGAACACCAGATTTGTGCCAATGTTGTGTGTGGTGATGAATCTTTCACGTAGGGCTTCATATCGTGTTTCGTTGATTCCCGTTGATCCGTAGCTTCGTTTGCAAAGTTCTTTATATGGTTTTGCACCGTTTTTACGAGATGCATCTGTTCATATCAGTCCCATGCATGTCCAAATAGTTTAGTGCAAAGTTCTGTCCAGGAACTTGTTGTAGTTTATCTTGCTTGTGCTAGTGTTAGAAATAGTGGTGCATGCTCAACTTTCATCTCATGCATCATGTGATTGTTGCATGTTGTGGTGCTGCTGTTCATTGGCTGTTATTCTTGTGTTGGGTAGCACCGGGAGCGGAGACCGATTACGTGGAGTCAGGGGAGTACGTGCAGGACGATCCAGAACCATTCCAAGCTGAGGATATCACACGCAAGATGACATGACCTTGATCCCATATCTAGACTTGTTATGCTAGTTTCGATTCCACGTCATATTGCTCGCTGCCTACCACTGAAAATATATTGCCTCTTCATATGCCATGAGTCTAAACACCTTACTCTTTCCTAGCAAACTTGCATGGTTAGGTAGGCTTGCTCAGCTACTAATGTTAGCATTGTTAGTTGCAGGTGTTTATAACTCATGTGATGACATGAGCTTGATATCATAATATTAATTCCTGTTATTTAATTAATGTATCTATATATTTGGTAAATGACGGGAGGCCTAGCCTTTTGCCGAGTGTCTTGTTCCGTTATAGCCGCCTTAGTTACCGGTTACCGGTGTTTGTTTCCATAATGATCGCTCCTAACACGTTCGGGGTTCTTATGGGGACCCGCTTGGTAAATCGCGTAGTGTTAAGGCTTGTCCGGCAGGACCCAACTTTGGTATTAATCTGCTAATCACTTAATAATAAACTGCATAGGGAACAGCTACCCCGAGGAACTTAACCAACAACCCGGGCCAGTGCTCCTCATGAGTGTTGGTCCAAACCAGAGCAGCTTATTACGCTCCCCGGGGCAACTCGGAGTTTTGGCGTGGTAACCATCGCTCATCCGGCGTGTCCTGAGACTGAGATACGCGGCTCTTATCAGGGTCGTCGACACGTTGGGAGGTCCTGCTAGCCTTGTCTTACCTTAGTGGTATATCTTGCGTATAGGAACCCTAGTGAGGCTTTGGTTTTCCCCAGAGTTGAGGTTTTCCTCTAAGGAATCCAACGAGATCACGAGATTCGTGATAGAGGATGACTTTGCGGCCTGTGTTCGTTTGTGATGGACTAGTTGGAGCACCCCTGCAGGGTTTAATCTTTCGGAAAGCCGTGCCCGCGGTTATGTGGCTACTTGGAATATTTTGTTAACATCCGGTATTAGAAAACTTAAACATAAACTAATAAAATATGCCAACTGTGTGCGTAACCGTGACTGTCCCTTCGAAGATCTCTCTTCGACCGGGAACACGGTGGGGTTATGATTGCCGTAGGTAGGTGTTCTGGATCACTTTCTGATCAAGTATTCCCGATCGTTAGCGTAGGCCATTGTCACTTCTCCTTTGCGTAAACACTTAGGACGCAGCAGCCGGAAACACTTCACTCCTTCCTTACCCATTAACATGGCTAGATCTGGCACCAAGGCCTTAGATTGCTGAGTCCCCGTAGCTCACGGATTCCTCCGAAACTTCCAGCAGGTACAGGTACCCCAGAGGCAGAGGATCCCGACGGCACCCAGCTGGCGTGGCAGTACGACGAGGAGACAGATCGCCTTTACGTGAACTATCGAGAGGACTGAACCGTGGTCGTGATCGTGGGCCTGCAGCGGGTAGCATAGCATTTCCCTTGTTTTGTAGTCCGTACCGGAACTACGTTGATTGTATCTGCGTTGTACTCTGTATTATTAATAAGAAGACAGTTGAATCCCAGATTGTCTACTTTATTTATTATTATGTGCTATGTTTACTTGCTTGCAAAACACTTAGATGCGCTTCTTTCCTATTCGGGGCCTCGACCCCCAGATCGGAAAGGACCGCATCTTGGTCGTTACAGAAAGCCTATAACGGCTCGATTCTGATAAGCCCGGCGCCCGCTAGTCCGCGCACCACTTTGGGCCTGGCCGAACAACGCCTCGCATGTGTGTGTGGCCCACACCCGGGGGCTCCTGTCGGTGCACTAAAAACTGGGGTCTCCAGTTCCCCGGACTAGTGCGGGGACACCGACATCCCCTCTCTAGCGGCAAGGCGCGTCGCTGGAGCTTAGGGCGGAAGCAAGATTCAGAAGCCACCAAGTACAGATTGCCAGCCCCCGACAAGCACTCGCTTGCTGGGAAAGAAGAACAGACCCCGACAGGAGCTCCGTGTCGGCGAGATAGACATTGCCAAGGCGAGACCCTCCCGCTAAGGAAAAAGGACTGAGCGCCGGCAAGCCATCCTTGCTGGGAAGATTGACAAGGCCTTGGCAGGCCATCGCCTCCCTGCCTAGAGGAACAAGAAGAGCCCCGACAAGGTAACCCTGCGGGGAAGGAAGAGAAGGCCCGAGAAGAGGCGCGGGCTGCTACGGCGACAGAAACCTTTCTGTCACCCCTTGAGCTTGTCTTAGTTTTTCCCTTGAAGAGGAAAGGGCGATGCAGCACAGGAGCAGTAAGTTTTCCCTCAGTTGAGAACCAAGGTATCAATCCAGTAGGAGAATCGCGTTAAGTCCAGAGTACCTGCGCAAACACAAAAGAACTTGGACCCAACACTATGAAGGGGTTGTCAATCCCTTCAAGATTGATTGCAAAGTGAGATCTGAAGGCGAAAAGTGCAACGAAGTAAAAGTGTAAGGCTGAAAATATGGTGTGGAGTAGACCCGGGGGCCACAGTGTTCACTAGAGGCTTCTCTCAAAATAGCAAGTATTACGGTGGGTGAACAAATTACTATCGAGCAATTGATAGATCCACGCAAAGTCATGACGATATCTAAGGCAATGATCATACATATAGGCATCACGTCCGAGACAACTAGACCGATACTTTCTGCATCTACTACTATTACTCCACACATCGACCGCTATCCAGCATGCATCCAGTGAATTGAGTTCATGACGAACAGAGTAACGCCTTAAGCAAGATGACATGATGTAGAGGGATAATCTCCAACCAATGATGAAAACACCATCTTCTTACCCTTGATGGCAACAACATGATACGTGCCTCGCTACCCCTTCTGTCACTGGGTGAGGTCACCACATGGTATGAACCCAAAACCAAGCACTTCTCCCATTAGAAGAATCATAGACCTAGTTGGCCAAACAAAACCCACAACTCGAAGAGAATTACAAGGATATGAAATCATGCATAAGAGAGATGAGAAGAAACTCAAATAAGATTCATAGATAATCTGATCATAAATCCACAATTCATCGGATCTCGACAAACACACCACAAAACAAGATTACATCGGATATATCTCCATGAAGATCATGGAGAACTTTGTATTGAAGATCCAAGAGAGAGAAGAAGCCAGCTATGGACCCGTAGGTCTATGGTGAACTACTCACGCATCATCGGGGAGGTCATGGTGTTGATGAAGAAGCCCTACGTATCCGAATCCCCCCTCCGGTAGGGCACCAGAACGTGCGCCAGATGGGATCTTGCGGAGACAGAAACTTGCGGCAGCGGAAAAGTACTTTCGATGATCTCCTGTTTTTTCTGGGATTTTAGGGAATATATAGGCACTAAACCTAGGGCAGAGGAGGTCCACGGGGCCCACAAGCCTGGTAGGCCTGGCCTCCCCCCTGGCCGGGTCTAGAGGGCTTGTGGGGTCCCTGGGGACCCCCTGCCTTGGTTCTCACGTCTCCCGATCTTCTTTTGTTTCGGAAAAATCTTTTCGGGGATTTTGTTCCGTTTGGACCCCGTTTCAAATCTTCCTCTGAAAAGGGTCAAAAACACGGAAAAACAGGAACTGACACTTGGCACTGAGTTAATAAGTTAGTCCCAAAAAAGATATAAAACACATACAAAGCATCCAAAGTTTGACAAGATAATAGCATGAAACCATCAAAAATTATAGATACGTTGGAGACGTATCGCGGGCCCAGGGCGCCCTCGCGACCTGTGAACGCCTCTAGCGATGACACGCCACCGCCGATACATGGACCACGCGTCCGCCCGCATGCTAGCGCAACACCCCGAAGTTGCCACGTGTGGGTACGTGTCCAACCCCCTCCCCCTGACGAGGTCAGGGAAGTATGTCGAAGCATTTAATGCACCGTTGTAACACTGTAACTTTCGGTCGACGCTGTTCCACTCGTGAACCCACTGTTCACCCACTGAGCCACTATGGTTACCCCTTCTCCTATAAAAGGAGGACCGAGGCTCGGTAGTAAGGACTTTTGGCTTTTTGACCAACTGAAATTCTGTAAAAAGGGACGGATCTACAGTAATCCAAAACGAATAACTAAACGCATGCGGTAGTAGGGTTTTATGCGCCACGGGCCCGAACCTGGTAAAAAGATCTTGTCGGGCCCTCACTGTTGGTTCTGCTCTTGCCGCGACCCCTCTCCCCGCCAAACCAGCAAAAAGGGGATCGTTGATGCCCCCATAGGTGTTGATCTTTTCAACGACAGTTGGGGGAACCTCAAGAGATCTGTAACCGAATTGTCTTGAAAACCTTCAATGCCCTTAACCCGGGTCCTCCAGTATGAAACTATCCAGCCTTTTTTGATCATCTTTGTAAAGGCTTTCCAAACTTCAAGTATTTTGTTTTATTACTGAAACCCAACGAACCTTGCAGGCGTCTTCTTTGATCTGTAGGAAGAAAAGGAAAGTCTCGGCAAGCAACCCCGAAACCGCCCCTACCAAGAAAAAGAGCAAAGCGGTTGCCACCAGTTCACCATTTAGGGGTGAGTCTCCATCAGTTGGTGCATCTATGGAGGTAAAATTTGATTTCCTTAGATGTTTCCTTATTGAATTTGCTAACATTTTTGCCATCAGGGTGATGCTGGTACGTGCCGGGCTGATGATGCTGAGGTAATTCCTACTTCCTTCGGCTCACGCTGGTGAATCTTTGTCTTCACGGAAAATAACGTGAGGCATTCAGGAAGTAAGTTTTTCTCACCCAGATGCTTATTTGCATCCTGATTGTATTTTGCAGAAGACCCAACACGTCTCAAAGCGCCAGACTCAGAGTGTCTCTGGTACTCTTGTAACCGGCTTACCCAACAAGTCTGCTTCTTATAATCTACAAGATGAGGTACCTCATAGCCCAACTACATCTTATCCTCGGGTTGGTCTTTTCAAACAACCTTTCAATCCTGCAAATTCAAATTACCAGTAGTCACCCCTTTCATCTGGCGACTCATCTGCCACGAAGTTGCCACCTTGTGTTATCAACCAGGGGTAAGTTTTTCCTTCCTTGTATCATATGTCTACTTGCTCATATTCTGAATTTTATCCTGCCCTTTTGTTTTGTATCATAGGGCGAGGGAGAAGACGAGGAACTTTGGCGGTTCGTCTATTAATCCTGAAGTTTTTGAGCCAGAAAATCCAAAAACGGCGGCTTCCGAATCCACTCTTCATGTTGAAGATCATCAAGAAATTCAAGTTGATTTACCTCCTCAGTCTGAAACAGAAAAAGTTGTTGCGTCACTTATGGATGTTGAGACTAACCTGACAACTGGTGTTGGTCCGCCCTTTCCTCAGGAAATTTTTGAAGATGTCTCTTGTGACAAGAATGCAGAAGTTGCCATCATTGGGTAGAGTTATACTACTCCTGGACCCTCTGATGTGTTGGCGAAGCTTGCCACAAAGGAGGAAGTTGTCCAGTCTGACAAAGGAAAAGCTAAACTAGAGCTTCTGAATTATGATACTTTCAGTATTGAGGAATTGCACACTGGTTATCTTCAGCGTCTTTCTACAAGCCGGCAAATGGAAATTGGCCTTGTGAATATGACGAAGCCAAAATATGAGGTATTCTCCACCTTAATGTGTACTTTGTATTTCATATATCCTCACGTAGCCCCCAAGGGTCGAGTCATCTTCTTGATATGAGTCGGGTCTTGATGATTTGATTGAAGAATTCGACCAGCAACCCCCAAGGGCCGACTCATCTTCTTGAGACAAGTCGGGTCTTTTCCATTATACATTCGGAAAAAAGATGATGTGCATTAGCCCCGAAGTGCCAAGTATTTTCCTTGCAATCTACTTGGGACTTGTATATACTATTCCTTATCACAGTCATCATATTGTCCTGCCTCCGGCTTATTGTTATTCTAACTTATGTAGGAAGCTCTAAAGTCCTCCTTGTTAAAGGTTGCCGATCTCACAAAACCTCTTGAGGTGGGACAGACTGTTCGATCGGAACTTGAGAAAAAACTCTGACTATCCCTGGAGGAGGTGGAAAAATCAAAGCAAGTTTTGAGGTAGAAAGGAAATCCTTCGAAACCGAGAAAGCCATTTTGACCAAATGTGATAAACATGCCGAGGATCAACTAAAAGTTGTCTCTCAAGAGTTATCCGGGTTGAAAAATCAAATGGAACACATGACTCGAGCCATCTTCGGTGAGTATCTTGAGAAAAACTTTTCCATTAATCCACTTAATACTTATTTATGAAGACAAACTCATGGTGACTCATCAGCTTGAACTTTTTGTAGCCCGACATAAGTTCAGTCTTCAAGACAACTACCTACTAAAACTCAAAGCAGTATATGTGTTGACACAGCAGCTTTACACATGAAGCTAATGCACAGTCAAAGCTATCATGGGAAATAAAGAGCCAGTGAAACTCAAAAAAGATATGTTGACCTTCCTCTCTACGATCCCAAGGCAAACTAGAGAACTTAAGAGATCAGCCGCCCGAGGTGCAGCCAAATATTCCTTGAGTCGAGCTTTGGCTTGCTCAGTAGATCTTGACCTGACGAAAATGGCCGAGGGGTTTCGATCACTAAAGGCAGATGTATCAGCTTTCATCGAGGATGATTATCATCAGTGTATTAAGGCGGCTCGGGTGTTTGCCTATAAGCTCATAAATGACATGTCATTGAAGAGTTATTATTCAGTCTATTACTCCAACAACAAATGAGTCTAGCCATCCGTTTTTAAATTGGTTAGTCTGACTCCACAGTGTCGTAAGGAATTTTTTGCCCTCAACGTTGATCCTTTTCCCATATTGAATGAAGAAGCCACATTCGAAGCTTTGACCCACTGGAACTGGAATTTGGATGATCTTCAAATTGTAGACCCGGGGACTCAAGCAGAATTCCAGTCGGAGGCATCTCAGGCACAAAACCAAAACAAGGCTTAACCCGGATCATGTCAAGGTCGGGTTAAAAAAGAAGAACTCCGATTCCACTATTTTCGATCGCAAGTGCCTTGTAATATATTTAAGCCAATAGTTGTTTTGCCTGTACCGTGCCTTCATGCACTTTATCAAACTCTATGATCTTGCCATGATGGCAATGAATCCATGTCTAGGCGAGTCTTTGTTAACTCGGCTTAAATCCTTATGCATATGGGCCAGATAACTTTTAGTAGTTTAATATGTTCTGCGTTGGATGATCCTTGCTCGATATCTTGTTTGCTTGAATCAACATGGGGCAAGTCATTGTAACCCGACACCCATTTTTTATAAATTTGTATGCTTAATGACATTACTTTTGAATTGTTCATGACCGTGTTATTATTTCATTACCCGGGCACTCTTTTTATGAACAGGAAAAAATAGTGTTGTACCAAATATTTTATGGATGGTAGGATATGATAATAATCTGGCTCAGTGAGACTCGGTAAATACACTCGCTTTCGAGGCTCGAGTCTTGCTTCAATGAAGCGGGTATCATAACCCATGGTTTATCCTAGATTTGTGTATGCCGGCTTTCAAGTGACAAAACCAATGTTCAAATTGTGCTAGTTCAGGGTCCATAGTGGATTGAATAGTCAAGAGTACATGGAGTCACTTGATAGGAGTCGCATCAAACATAGAGGCAGGTTTAAACATTTTGTGGCGTCTTTGCTAGATCAAGAGGGTGATAAAGCTAAACTGGGTGAGTTGGAATCCTCCAAGTGACCTATGATCAATAGAAAGCCTAGCATAGGATTACAGGAGACAATGCTTCTACTGCAAAACATCTGGAGTTTAGATAAACCGGCTTGATTCCATTGATCGTGATGATTTGTTTGGACCAGTATCCCCAAGTAACATGTTTTGAAATATTAAAGACTCATGCTCAATTTTTAGGCTAAAAACGATAGATGACACGAAATTCGAGGATGTCGGTTTTATAATGTTTGAAACTATAGAAGTATGTACAAAAATTAGGGGAAGTACAGGAAATAATGAGTTAGTGGCTCTAAGTATAATAAAGTTGCGGGTGAGGAATGTTCCAGGTCCGGGTTGTCTCTGCTTCAGAGGTGTTCTTACCAGTTCATAGATCAATCATGTAATGTGAACCATTGTTGATATTTTTGCTGATGATAAACGGGCCTTCACAGAGTGGTGAAAGCTTATGCATCCTTGTTTGACCTTGAATCATGTGGAGCACAAAGTCGCGTTCTTGGAAGGTGCGGCTTTTAACTCTATGTCTATGACAGCAACGTAGGTTCTATTGGTATATAGCTGACCTGGCTGCTGCTAGGTATCACTCTTCCTCCAAAGCATCTAAAGAATCTTGTCATGCTTGTTCAATGTCGCCCTCAACATAAGTAGTGACTCTAGGAGATTCATGGCGAATATCACTTGGGAGTACCACCTCAACACTATAGACCAGAAAGAAAGGCGTGTATCCAGTGGACCTATTTGGAATAGTATTGATACTCCACAATACTGAGGGGAGTTCCTCGACCCAACAACCAAGGGTATGCTTTAAAGGGACCATGATCTGGGGTTTGACCCCTCTCAAAATCTCCATATTTGCTCTTTCAGCTTGCCCATTGGAGTGCGGATGCGCTACCGCAGCCAAGTCAAGATGGGTGTGCTCTTTCTGACCAAAATGCTCCATAGCTCCTTTGGATAAGTTGGTACCATTGTTCGTGGTAATGCTATGAGGATAGACAAAACAGTAGATTAACTACTTCAAGAATTTTATCATTGTTTCTGCATCATAGTTGCTGACAGGTTCCGCCTCAACCCATTTGGTGAACTTATCAACTGCTACCACCAGGTGGGTCTTTTTATCCGGAGACATTTTGAATGGACAAACCATATCAAGCCCCCACACTGCAAATGTCCATGTGATTGGGATCATGTGCAACTCTTGATCCGACACATGAGCCAGTTGTTCAAACTTTTGACATCCATCGCACTTGTGTACGAGGTCTTCTGCATGAGCATGACTCGTCAGCCAGTAAAACCCATGACGGAATGCCTTTGCCACCAAGTATCTTAAGCTAGCGTTATGCCCACAGTTGCGTGTGTGCATTTCATTGAGAATTGGTTGCCCTTCCTTGGGAGATACACAACATTGAAAAACGTCAGTGCTGCTCCGCCGATGTAACTCGCCCTTCATAGTGGTCATTGATTTAGATCGACGAAATATGTGGCGGTCCTCGACTTCCTTAGCCGGGAGTTCTCCTCGAGTGAGATAAGCTAAATATGGTACCATCCAATCTCGGGTAGCTCGAAGAGCCGCCACTAGTTGTGATTCCAGGTCTGGAATAGCTATGTCCTCTTCATACGGTAATTTCACCGAGGGTTTGTGAAGGACATCCAAAAATACATTGGGGGACCGTCTTCCACTAAGGACCAAGTCGCGATAAAGAATCCACTTCGTCATTAAGCCGCCGATCTATGTGATTAACTGGATAGCTATCGATGTAACCCGACACCTGAGTAACTACTCGTCGATAAGCCACCATCAAAGGATCTTTAGAATCCCGGGTCCCTGAAACTTGTTGCGCCACTAAATCTGAGTCGCCCAAACACCTAATCCGACTAAGATTCATTTCATTGGCCATCCTTGGCCCGTGCAACAAGGCCTCATACTCACCTACATTGTTAGTACATGGAAACATGAGTCTTGAAGCATAGCAGAACTTTTCACCTCATGGGGAAGTTAACACGACTCCAACCCCGGATCCTTCTAATTGTCTCGACCCATCAAAGTGAAAGGTCTAGTATGTGTTATCTGGCCTGTCTTATGGAATTTGTAGCTCTGTCCACTCATTGATGAAATCCACCTACGCTTGGGATTTAATGGCCTTTCAGGGCGTGTACTTCACTTGATGTGAGACGCGCTTGATTGTCCACTTGGCGATTCGTCCAGTGGCCCCGTGATTTTGTATGATATCACCAAGGGGTGCTGAACAGACCATGGTGATTGGATGCTCGTGAAAGTAATGTTTTAACTTCTGGCTTGCCATAAAGACCCCAAAGACCAGTTTCTACCAATGTGTATATCATTGCTTGGATAGGGTCAAGACTTCACTAACCAAATAAACTGGTCGTTGAACTGGATACTCCTTTCCTTCCTCCTTTCGTTCGACAACAACTCCAACACTTACCATCTTTCAATTGGCAATGATGTATAGGAGCATATGCTCTTTGTCAATCGGAGCGGCTAAACCCAGTGTCTTAGCCAACTGTTTCTTGAGGGGTTCAAAGGCTTCGTCAGTTGCATCAGTCCAAACAAAATTGTTTGTCTTTTTCAGCAGCTGATAGAGAGGGTTAGCCTTCTCCCCCAGTCGGCTTATAAACCTACTCAATGCTGCAATGCAGCTAACGAGGCATTGGAACTAGTTTATATTAGTCGTCTTACCCAGTGAGGTGACCACCTAGATCTTGTTGGGATTGGCTTTCATACCTTGTTCATAGACCAGGAATCCCAACAGATTACCCGCACGGACCCCAAATACACACTTCGCCGAGTTAAGTTTCATCTGGTACAAATGTTTCCTTGAGATCATCCAATAGTGTCTCGTTCTTCCAAGATTTCACCATGATGTCATCAACATAAGCATGAGCATTGCGTTCGATCTGTGGATGAAGGCAATTCTGCACACATCGCCTATAAGTCGCCCGTGCGCTCTTAAGCCCAAAAGTCATCGAAACATACCAGAAGGCACCAAAAGGGGTTATGAACGTTGTCTTCTCCTGATCCTCCTTAGCCATTTTGATCTGGTGATAACCTGAGTATGCATCCAAAAAGCATAGTCGCCCGCAACCCATCGTAGAGTCAATGATCTGATCGATACGTGGGAGGGCAAAATGATCTTCGGGACATGCTTTGTTGAGATCTATGTAATCGACACACATGCGCCAAGTGCCATTCTTTTCAGAACAAGCACCAGGTTAGCCAGCCATTCAGGGTGAAAGACTACAACGATAAACCTAGCAGCTAGAAGATGGGCTACCTCTTCTTCGATAGCATTGCATCTCTCCTTGTTAAAGTGATAGTGGTACTGACGTAGTGGTTTCATATTGGGATTCATGTTAAGATAGTCCTCACCGAGTTCCCTCGATACTCCAGACATGTCACAAGACTTCCATGCAAACATGTCCCGATTCTCATGGATGAACTCGATGAGTGCGCTTTCCTATACAGGATCCAGACCAATCCCAATGGTGAACTACTTGGATGATTCGCCTGGGATGAAGTCAATCTGTTTGGTATCTTCGACCGGCTTAAACTTGAGGGGTTCTTCGGACTCAGTGTTCAACTTCTAGAGAGGACTCATGTTAGCCGGGTCAACATTAGCTGTGTAAAATTTCAGCTCCTTAGCTCCACAGGCCGACTCGACGTAGGTTGCATCCACTTCCACGCATTCCCGAGCCATCTTCATGTCGCCTCACACCGTTATAGTGCCATTGGGACATGTCATCTTGATCTTGAGGTAAACATAACAGGGGCGATCCATGAAACGTGCATAAGCCGGCCTCCCGAAGAGGCCATTATAAGGGCTATGTATCTTTACCACTTCAAAGGTCGAAGGCTCTACCATGTAGTTACGCTTATCACCAAAGGCCACGTCAAGCTTAACTCGCCCGTCCAGGTACGTCGACTTCCTAGGAACGATACCGTGAAAGACGGTGGTTGAAGCTTCCAAGCAGTTGTCGAGGAGGTTCATCCGCCGAAAGGTGTCATAATATAATATGTTGATGTTACTTCCTCCATCCATGAGGACCTTTGTGAGGGTATATCCACGCACTTCAGGCGCCACCACCAAGGCCAGGTCTTGAGGGTTGTCGACCCGGGGATAATCCTCACGGCTCCAGGTGATTGGTTGCTCAGACCAACGGAGGTACTCGGGAATCATCGGCTCATCCATGCCTATAGGTCTCTTTCTGACCTTTATGTCTTGTTTGCCAGCATTAGTGGTGAAGACATTGTACTGACCACTACTTGGTAGTTTGAGTTCCCAAGATGGCCCTCCAGGGGTATTCTTACCTGGATATTCCTCTTGGCGTTTTTCGAGAACCCGGCTCTAGAAATCCCGCATGATATAGTAGTATTCCCATGAATGATTGGTCGGCTTATCCTAAGTACCATGTTTGGGGCAAGGCACCGTGAGAGCAGCCTCATAGTTGCGTGCCTTACTCAGCTGATGCACCTTCCAAGGACGGCTGCTCCACCGCGGGCTTTTGAAACTTCTGTTGGTACTGACCGCAGACTCTGACCCGCCCTCGGGCCGCTTCTGTCGTATTCCGGGTTCCACAAAACCCTAAGGATTCGAACTCAGGGGCGTGTGCAAAGGTCTCTCCCTGCTCTGCCTCACCTAGCCCACTACTCGATGGAAACGATGCAGAAGTCACTATTTGGCAAGGGTAGCACAAGACAATAGTTTAACCTAGTTCGGGACGTTTCAAAGCGGAAAACCCTACTCATGGTTTTGGTGCATTCCCTGTTGCGGAGGTGGTGGATGAATTAGTACAATGCTCTCGAGCCTCCGGAGGCCAAGTGGCTAGGTGTGTGGTTCTACTATCCGAATAAACTCTTCCCTCCGAAGTATTCTACCCTCTCTATTTACAGCAGAGGCCCAGGTCCTCTTCCCTCATAGTTTCGGCGGGAAGGGATCCCACAGCGGCCAATTTTGAAGGGGAATAGGGGAAGGGATCCCACAGAAGCTTACGGCGGCTGAAAAGTACTTTCGACGATCTCTTCATTTTTTGTGGAATTTTTGGGGATATATAGGCGCAAAACCTAGGGCAAAGGAGGTCCAGGGGGCCCAAAAGCCTGTGGGCCGCGGCCTCCCCCCTGGCCACGGTGAGGGGGCTTGTCGGGCCCCTAGGGACCCCCTGCCTTGGCTCTCAAGTCTCCCGATCTTCTTCTTTTACGGAAATAATCTTTTCGGGGATTTTATTCCGTTTGGACTCCGTTTCAAAATCTCCTTTGAAAGGGGTCAAAACATGGAAAAAAGAGGAACTCGCATTTGGTACTAAGTTAATAAGTTAGTCCCGAAAAATATATAAAAGGCATGCAAAACATCTAAAGTTTGACAAGATAATAGCATGAAACCATCAAAAATTATAGATACGTTGGAGACGTATCAAGCATCCCCAAGCTTAACTCCTGCTCGTCCTCGAGTAGGGAAGTGATAAAGAATGAATTTTTGATGTGGAATGCTACCTTGCATAGTTGTCCTGTGCAACTTCTTTCACGTGACATGAATGTTCAGATCCGTAAGATTCGAGACAATAGTTTGCCATTGACATGAAAACAACAATACTTCAAGCAAGCTAGCAAAGTAATCATGAACTTTCAAAATAACAAGGCCAAGGAAAGTTAACCCTACAAAATCATATAGTCTGGCTATGCTCCATCATGCTCACACGACTAATATAAATCATGCACAACCCCGGTATTGGCCAAGTAATTGTTTTCGCACTCTTACTTTCTCAAATCTTTTATGACTGTCACGCAATACATGAGCGTGAGCCATGGATATAGCACTATAGGTGGAGTAGAGTGTGGCAGTGGTTGTGAGACAAAAACGAGGAGATGGTCACATTGACTCGGCGTATCAAAGGGCTATGGAGATGCCCATTAATAGATATCAATGTGAATGAGTAGGGATTGCCATACAAGGGATGCACTAGAGCTATAAGTATGTGAAAGCTCAAAAGGAGAACTAGTGGGTTTGCATCCAACTTGCTTGCTCACGAAGACCTAGGGCAATCTGAGGAAGCCCATCATTGGAATATACAAGCCAAGTTATATAATGAAGATTCCCACTAGCATATGGTAGTGACAAAGCAAGAAGCTCTCAATCATGAAGAACATGGTGCTATTATGAAGCACAAGTGTGGAAAAAGATAGTAGCATTGTCCCTTCTCTCTTTGTCTCTCTTTTTTTTATTTGGGCTCTTGGCCTTTTTTTCCCTTTTTTTTAGTTTTGGGCTCTTTGGCCTCTTTTTTTTTATTTCCTCACATGGGACAATGCTCTAATAATGATGCTCATCACACTTTTATTTACTCACAGCTCAAAGCTCAAAATGATGATGACTCGATAGGAAATGCCTCCGGCGGTGTACCGGGATTTGCAACGATCTAGCTTGGCGTATGACGTTGAAACATCTCGCTAGCTATCTTACGATCATGCATGGCAATATATCTCGAAATGGCTATGAAAATGACATAGTAGGTAGGTATGATGGCTGTTTTGAGGAAGGCATATGGTGGGTTTGTGTACCGGCGAGAATTGCAGGGCACTAGAGAGGCTAGCAATGGTGGAAGGTGAAAGTGCATATATACCATAGGCTCACATTTGTCATGAAGAACTCACATACTTGTTGCAAAAGTTTTTATTAGTAATCGAAACAAAGTGCTAAACGCATACTCCTAGGGGAAGGGTTGGTAGGTGTTAACCATCGCGCGATCCCGACCTCAACACAAAGGATGACAATCAATAGATCAATTATGCTCCAACTTCCTAACATAGTGGTTCACCATACGTGCATGCTATGGGAATCAATAACTTCAACACAAGTACTTCTAGTTTCACAACACCCTACTAACATAGCTCTTAATATTACCGAATCCACATCTCAAAACTAATTGAGAGGAATCAAGACTTCTCTTTCTACTCAATGCACATGAAGATGGAGGTTTTTGTATACTCTTTGGGTACCTATCACCTTTGGGACTACTCTCCTAGCATAAGCCAACCATCAAATCATGTAAGTGAAGCACATAGAGACAAAGTATCTAGCTCAAAAGATATAAGTGAAGCACTATGAGCATTCTAGCGAAGTCACGATGAGTGCATGTCTCTCTCTCTGAAAAAGGTGTGCAGCAAGTATGATTGTGACACAACAAAAAGAAAAGACTCCTACGATACAAGACGCTCCAAGCAAAACACATATCATGTGGTGAATAAAAATATAGCTCCAAGTAATGTTGCCTATGGATTGAAGACGAAAGAGGGGATCCCTTCCCGGGGCATCCCCAAGCTTAGGCTTTTTGGTGTCCTTGAATTTGGCTTGGGATGACATGGGCATCCCCAAGCTTGAGCTCTTTCCACTCCTTATATCATCGTCCATGAGAACATCACCCAAAACTTGAAAACTTCACAACACAAAACTTAAACAGAAACTCGTGATAACATTAGCACAAGAAAACAAACTACCACCTCTTTTGGTACTGTAGCAAACTTGAATTCTATCTATATTGGTGTTGTCCTACTGTATTCTCACTTTTCCATGGCTAGTACCCCCCTCCCCCCGCCAATACTAAGCATAGTTTCATCAAAACAAGCAACCAACTCAACAAAAACAGAATCTGTCAAAAACAGACCAGTCTATATAAATCTGTATACTTTGTATACTTCTGTATCTCAAAACATCTGAACAACTACTACTGCCTGGGAAAAAGGCATATCAGCCGGCATCAAAAAGAATCAACTCAAAATCTCTTTCTGAATAAAAATGAAAATCATCTCGTGAGCGAAAAGTTTCTGTCTTGTTCCAGCAGGATCAAACAACCATTACCAAGACTAGTCATAAAGGTTTTGCTTGGCTCAAACACAAAAAGAAACACAAAAACACAATCTCAACAGAATTATGATGGTGTGGACGCAACAAAACAGAAAGAAAAATATAAATTCATTGGGTTTCCTCCCAACAAGCGCTATTGTTTAACGCCCTTAGCTAGGCATAAAATCGATAGAATCACGTATCGTCGTCTTTGGTGCTCAAACCATAAGTGGCCCTCATCATGGATTCATAAGACAATCTTGTTTTCGTTCCAGGAAAGTGTTCCATGCCCTTCCTTAAAGTAAATTGAAATCTAATATTCCCGTCCTTCATATCGGTGATAGCACCGATAGTCCTTAGGAAATTTCTACCAAGAATAATAGGGCATGCAGGATTGCAATCAATGTCAAGCACAATGAAATCCACGGGTACATAGTTCATATTTGAAATAATAAGAACATCATTGATCCTTCCCATGGGTTTCTTGATAGTAGAATCAGCAAGATGCAAATTAAGAGAACACTCTTCAATCTCATTAAAACCGAGAACATCACATAAAGACTTTGGAATCGCAGAAACACTAGCACCCAAATCACACAAAGAATTGAATTCATAGTTTTTGATTTTGATTTTGATGGTAGGTTCCCACTCATCATGAAGCTTTCTAGGGATAGAGACTTCCAATTCAAGTTTCTCTTCAAGAGATTTTATCATAGCTTCGACGATATGATCAGTAAAGGCCTTGTTTTGGCTATAAGCGTGTGGAGAGTTTAACATGGATTGCATCAAAGAAATGCATTCAATCAAGGAGCAACTATCATAATTGAATTCCTTGAAATCGATAGTAGTAATTTCATTACTAGTCAAAGTTTTAATATCTTCTACTCCACTTTCAATGCTTTTACCATCAAGATAGATGGACTCCGAATCGTTGGGGAACTTTTCAACCAAAGTGAATTCATATCCAGCCCCATAATCATTAGGTTTGACACAAGAAAAAAAGGATTCAATGAGAGTCACACCAAGCACTTTAAGATCTTTGTGATTCTTATCACGAGAACACGCCTTTTTAAGCCATTCATGTCTAGCACGAATTTGGGCGGTTCTTTCTTGGCTCTCAATCATAGAAACACGCATAGCTTTCAAAGTTTCATCCATTTTGATCTTGGGAGGAGCACATCTATCAAAGCATCAACATCACTAGACATTCTATCAATGCTCTTAGCCAGATTGTCAATTTATGTAGCTTTCCCTCTATGGACGCATTGAAAATCTTTTGAGAGTTGATGAACTCTTTGATATTACTCTCTAGATCAGAGGGTAATCTATTGTAATTTCCATGAGTATTGTTGTAGGAGTTGCCAAAGTTATCAGAGGAGTTATTAGGAAAAGGCCTAGAAACATAGTTTCCTCTAAAAGTGTTGTTGTTGCCAAAGTTATTCCTACAAACAAAATTAACGTCCAAGCTAGCGTTGCTACTCTCAATCAAAGAAGACAAGGGCATATCATTAGGATCCAAAGGAGCACTTCTACTAGCAACCAAATTCATTAACTCGTCCATCTTAGCACTCAACGAGTTAATTTCTTCTATAGCGTGTACCTTCTTACTAGTAGGTGACCTTTCAGTGTGCCACTAAGAGTAGTTCGTCATGATGTTGTCTAGGAGCTTTGTGGCTTCCCCTAATGTGATTTCGATGAACGTTCCACCTGAGGCGTAGTCCAACATATTTCTAGAAGCGAAATTCAAGCCAGCATAAAAGATTTGAATAATCATCCAAAGACTCAAGCCATGAGCGGGACAATTTCTAATCATCAATTTCATTCTCTCCCAAGATTGTGCAACATGTTCATGATCAAGTTGCTTGAAATTCATGATATCATTACGGAGAGATATGATCTTAGCGGTGGAAAATCCTTGGATATATAAGCATCTTTGCACTTATCCCAAGAATCGATACTATTTTTGGGCAAACAAAAAAACCAAGTTTTTGCGCGACCTCGCAACAAGAAAGGAAAAAAGCTTCAATTTAATCCAGTCATTATCCACATCTTTCTTCTTTTGCATATCGCAAAGCTCAATGAAGGTATTGAGATGGGATGCGGCATCTTCACTAGGAAGGCCAGAGAATTGCTCTTTCATAACAAGATTCAGCAAAGCGGCATTGATTTCGTATGACTCCACAGTAGTGGCGGGAGCAATCGGAGTACTAATAAAATCATTATTATTAGTATTCGAGAAGTCACAAAGTTTGGTGTTTTCATTCATGGTGACTTAGGCAAGCAAGCAAGCACACAATCAAACAAAGAGCAAGCGAGAAAAAGGGCGAACGAAAAGGCAAACGGAAAAGCCAAACGAAAAAGGAAAATTGGTGAAGTAGGGGAGAGGAAAACGAGAGGCAACTAGCAAACAATGTAAATGCAAGAGATGAGTTTGCGACACCTACTTGGATGAGTTCTTGACTTGATCTTCCTCCCCGGAATGGTGCCAGAAATTCTTCTGCTACGGCAACAAAAGTCCTTCCCCGGCAACGGCGCCAGAAATTCTTCTTGCTAGTTCTCAAGCAACAGCGACACAAATTGCCACGTTGACGGAGACTTGCTTGCGTTGGTTTTTCCCTTGAAGAGGAAAGGGTGATGCAGCAAAGGAGCAGTAAGTATTTCCCTCAGTTTGAGAACCAAGGTATCGATCCAGTAGGAGAGTCTCGTCAAGTCCAGAGTACCTGCGCAAACACAAACGAGCTTGCACCCAACGCTTCAAAGGGGTTGTCAATCCCTTCAAGATTGTTTGCAAAGTAAAAAGTGTAAGGTTTAAAATATGGTGTGGAGTAGACCCCGGGGCCATAGTGTTCACTAGAGGCTTCTCTCAAAATAGCAAATATCACGGTGGGTGAACAAATTACTGTCGAGCAATTGATAGAACCGCGCAAAAGGCAATGATCATACATATAGGCATCACGTCCGAGACAAGTAGACCGATACTTTCTGCATCTACTACTATTACTCCACACATCGACCGCTATCCAGCATGCATCTAGTGTATTGAGTTCATGACGAACAGAGTAATGCCTTAAGCAAGATGACATGATGTAGAGGGATAATCTCAAACCAATGATGAACACCCCATCTTTTTAACCTTGATGGCAACAACATGATGCGTGCCTCGCTACCCCTTCTGTCACTGGGTGAGGTCACCGCACGGTATGAACCCAAAACCAAGCACTTCTCCCATTGCAAGAATCATAGATCTAGTTGGCCAAACAAAACCCACAACTCGAAGAGAATTACAAGGATATGATATCATGCATAAGAGAGATCAGAAGAAACTCAAATAAGATTCATAGATAATCTAATCATAAATCCACAATTCATCGGATCTCGACAAACACACCGCAAAAGAAGATTACATCGGATAAATCTCCATGAAGATCATGGAGAACTTTGTATTGAAGATCCAAGAGAGAGAAGAATCCATCTAGATACTAGCTATGGACCCGTAGGTCTATGGTGAACTACTCACGCATCATCGGAGAGGTCATGATGTTGATGAAGAAGCCCTCTGTATCCGAATCCCCCTCCGGCAGGGCACCAGAACGTGCCCCATATGGGATCTTGCGGAGACAGAAGCTTCCTATGGCGGAAAAGTACTTTCGATGATCTCGTCATTTTTTGTGGAATTTTTGGGGATATATAGGCGCAAAACCTAGGGAAAAGGAGGTCCAGGGGGCCCACAAGCCTGTGGGCCGCGACCTCCCCTTGGCTGCGGTGAGGGAGCTTGTGGGGTCCCTGGGAACCCCCTGCCTTGGCTCTCAAGTCTCCCGATCTTCTTCTGTTACGGAAAAAATCTTTTCGGGGATTTTATTCCGCTTGGACTCCGTTTCAAAATCTCCTCTCAAAGGGGTCAAAACATGGAAAAAAACAGGAACTGGCACTTGGCACTGAGTTAATAAGTTAGTCCCAAAAAATATATTAAAGGCATGCAAAACATCCAAAGTTTGACAAGATAATAGCATGAAACCATAAAAAATTATTGATACGTTGGAGACGTATCAACTACCGCCATTCTCAGGCTCCTCAATGCAGTGTTTTCGTATTACCAGATCCATGTGCTCCATCTTGACCCCCATTCTTTGGTCCTCCTCTCCGCCTTCGTGTTATTGTGCGAGGCTTTTGTCGGCTTTACTCCTTCCGTAGCATTGCTCCGCCATTTCTTATCCCTTGAGTTGATCACCGAAGTGCAGTGCTCTAGGTGTGCGCCCTTGAGAATTGTCGATGCATTAGACCCCGGGATCCCATGCGCTCAGCTCCTCCTCGAGGTGGAAGGGTTCCGGCGGAAGTGGGTGCAGGTTGAGGCTGCCCGGGCCGAGGCTCTGTTCCAACCTCATCCGTCCCAGGGGACGCCGAACCGAGGGTGGGAGAGAGAAGAGCTCAGCGACCCCCGGCTCGCGCCGGTCTTGATCCGGATAGGAAATCTGAGGCGCGCGGGGGTGTCGATGGCGATGGTGGTGCACAAGTTCATCTGTCGACGGATTGCTCCCCTTCAACGCCACTCCTGCCCCATGTGGGCCTACACAGGGCCCAGCGACTCGATGAGGAGCCAAGTCATCCCCTTTTCCCCTTATGTCCTGCGTGAGCTGCTTCGTCAGCTGACCAGCGGCAATCCTGACGAGCTCCCCCCGAACTGTCTGCCATTGTACTACTTCAAGGCCCCGGAAGCTCTTGCCGTGGAGATGCCGCTCTTTGATGAATGGGGGCTCCTCCCTGAGGGGGAAAAGCGTTTCCAGGAGCCCCCCCCCCCGGGGGTTCATCCCCGCAAAGACCCTGATTGTGCGGATACCTCCAGGATCATGGCGAGCGGTGCGGCTGTGGCTCCGCGTCGAGCCGGGGTTGGCGATGACTATTGGTCGACAGTGGACAGCGCTGCCCCCACTTCTGAGACTCGCCCGTGGGCTGCCGAATCCCCCCACCTGGGCACCCCTGTCAGCCCGAAGAGGAGGCTGTCTGAGGGTGGTCGGCCCCCGGCGTGAGGGGCTCCAACGAGGAAGAAGTGGATGTCCATTGACGAGTAAGCGCATGTATTCCCCCCTTGTCCTCCTTTACGCGCCTGTCTTCTGAGCCTTTGTTCCTCAGGTCCCCTTTCAATGACCAGGGAGGCGGATCAGCGTCTTCTATTCCGGAGGTCACCGGGCGTTCCGTGGCCTCTTCTCCCGCACTCCGCGGGGCCCGGTCTCCCAAGCCTCATGCGCGTGAACCCCCCGATGTCTTCTTCGTTGGAAGCCTCCAGTACTTCGGGGGATACCTTTCCCCTCGCCTGTGGCCCCTCCTGGGGCCATGCCACGCCTTCCCCTTGGATCTCCAACATGGCGATGAGGGGCCTCATGGGGCGCGCAATGTCGACAAAACGGTCGCACGGGAGCCCCCAGCCCCCGGGCACGAACTTGGGTTGGCTGATCCCTTGCGCGCTTCTCCTGTTAGTTGTTCGAGAGGTGAGGACCCCTGCTGGCCTCTGGATCCTATCACGGGTTCGCCCACCACACCATGGGGCTTGCTTTGCACCGCTGTGGATGCGCTTCAACGTCTAGGGGCGGGGCTTGCTAGTCATGAGGCCCGCTGGGATGGTGAACGCCAGTACCTTGTGTTTGGGTGGCGCCAGCTTGAAGTCACCGTGAACCTCGGCCGTCTGCAGCAGGAGCGCGCTTGCGTAGAGGCAGAAGCATCCCTTGCGGTGGCGGTAGAGGCCCGCGAGCACGCCCTCGCCAAGGCTCACGAGGCTGGTTGCCAATGCAAGGCCTCCGAGGACCGCCGCAATGAGCTTTGCGACCTCATCGCCCGTCTTGAAGAGCAAGCTCCACCGAGGGCCTCCCTAGGGGGCCCGCCGATGGAGTCCTTCATCGTCGGTGCTCGAGTATCCGCTGACTCGCAGGTGCTTGCAGAAGTGGAGTAGTGCTTGGAGCAGGAGCGTCTAGAGACGCGGGAGCGCCTGCTGTCGCTCGCCGAGGAATCCCTGGCCTCTCGTGAAGTGAAGCTTCATGAGGAAATAGATAGGGGGTGGCGGAGGCTCGACGCTCCCTTCTTCTTGATTACCGTGCAAAGTTGAGGCTACACGAGTCCCGCTTCCACAAGCGCCGTCATTTCCTGCAAAATGAGGCCAGTGCCCTCCGGAGGAGGCTGGATCAGGAAGTGGAAAGCCGACAGGCCGCGTTGGACGCACAGGCCATTGCTGAGGGTAAGCTGTCTAATATCTGCAAAAAAGTGAAAGGCGCGTCTTCCCTGGTTGGAGAGGCTTCCGAAGAGGCTGCCCGCGCTCGCAGCCTACAACTCGAGCGCTCCACGATGTTCTAGTCCCTTGAGCACAGGGCTTCCCGCACCGTGAGCGACCTCTATGGAGAAGTCGTCTCTGATCCCCTGATTCCTGATGACTCCGGGTACTTGGGCTATTTCTACCGCATCGTGGAGCACCTTGAGGAGAGCGCTGAGAAGGCCCTTGCTCTTGTGGAGGAGAAGAGCCGTGACCTTTTGGGTCAGGCCGCCTCAGACGTCTTCAGCCACCTTCTTTGCCTCGACCCCAACTTTGACTTTGCTTCGGTGCTGGATCCGGTGTCAGAGACGAGCCGCGGCTCCCTGGCTGAATGGGTCGAAGTTCACGTGGAAGACCTCGTGTCAAGGCTCGCGCGAGAGGGCCGCGGCATGGGCTCCGATGACGATGCATCCTCATGATCCTCAGCCTTGTCCTCCTGATAGGTTCATGTGTTAAGTTTCACATCAGTTGGGTCATGTCTGGAAGGTACCTTTTGACGTGTTCCCTGGTGTCGAGGTACACACGGTGCTTCCATTCTGGCAGCGACTATCGCCAGCCTGTAATGTCGCCATGCTAATGATTTGTCCTGCGAGCATGGGCTCATTCGTGGTGTCTCCCTCATGCTTTTCGGACCGTTTGAAGACCCTTTTGGCACTCTGTGTCTGCAGGTCCCGGTCCCGCACATCTCCCTGCCGCCGTGCGGTGCAACCCATTACCAAGGTTACTCCTCACGGGGCAAAGTCCCGGTGCCACTAGGGGGGCAGGTGGCATTATGACTAGTGAGGCCCCTGAGGCGTGCTGCTCAGGAACCCCCTTTGACACTCAAGCCGCTCTACGTCATCAGGCCCCAGTCCCGCACATTTCCCTACCGACTCGGAGCTCGCGCTTCACAGGGCGGGGCCCTGCACTCCCGACACTGACCGGACCTCAGACGTCGCTGATAGTGGCTAGTGGCATTATGACTGGTAAGGCTCCTGAGGCAGGGCCCAGGAGCCCCCTTTCTGGTGCTCGAGCGATTCTGCATTCCGCCCCTTTTTGTGATTGCCTCAGGAGAACCGGAGGCCTCCCAAGGTTCCCGCGAAATACTAACCACTTCAAAGGGGAAAAGACAACACGAGTTCGGCGAAACGAGAGAACATAAAAACAAAATACCCACCCTTGACAGCTCAGGATACAGCAGAAAGGGAAAGGCCCTAGTGGGCCTCAACTTAAAACGTAATGACGAAACGAGAAAAGCCGTGTCCAACATCCTAGCTATTCACCGCCTTCGTCTCCCCCCAGTGGTGAGCATAGGGCTTCCACTAGGTGTGAGGTGGACCCCTTCCGCATCCTTGGGGAGCCTTGGGTGTATACAGCCTCAGCTCGTTATTACGTGAGAGTGTCACGGTGGGGGTGTATATGGGAGGTCGCGAGGATGTTTTGGCCTCGCGAGTGTCCCTACCCACGAGGCATTAGGCGCCTGATTCCGGAAGTCATTGGGGGACTGTATTGATTCCTTCATCTTCTCGACTAGGCGTGGTGTGGACCCCTTCCGCGCCCTCGGGGGGCGTGGGCGTATACAGCCTCGGCTCGTTATTTTGTGAGAGTTTCACGGGATGAAGTAGGTTCCGGAAGAATTGAAGGACGATGCAGAGGCGACGCTGGGGCGCCGTCGGGGCTGCACCCAGGTGCTATGGGTTGATGCAGGGCCCGGGGATGCTTTGAGGGCTCCAAGCCCCATGGGCGTGCTCCCTGTTCGCGGCCCCCAGGCTTGTAGCGGCGTAGCGTGGCTTGCCTTGAGCGACCCATCGAGCGAGGGGGAGCCCCCTGCACCCTCCGGCCGGAAGGCTCGCCCAGGTGGTGGGTGCGGAATCCCCAGGGCGAGGCCCCAGCACACCTCGCTAGGGGCCCGTGGATTCCTTGGCTGGTACCCTGGGCAGCGCCCCCAGGCCGGGCTGGCCCAGCCTAACGGCAGCGACGGGTACCCGAACACCTGCTGGTAACCGAACGAAGCATGCACCGGTGACATGGGCATGCGTTCCACCCTCCGTCCCCAAGTGAGCGTGGCATGCCCTAGGGGCGGAGGCGGGTATACCACCCCATCCCCCAGGTTGGGACCGTCTGGCCCGGGAACATGGGTGTATGTACCACCCTTGGTCCCCAGGCCAGGGCCCCTCGACCTGGACATGAGGGTATGTCCACCCTGTCCAAGGCGAGAGGTCCCCGGTCCCCAGACCCAGACTTCTACGTGGGGCAGCTCCCAACCAGCAGGTGTGCCCCACGAGTGTGCCCGCGTTGGTCGCCCTTGCGGAACTACCCCCTCGGATCACCCCCATAGCGTTGTTCATACCTGTTCGTGTGGGGGCGGTCCGTGGGGTCACGCTCGTGCCTCCTATTGTAGTGACGGCCTGCGTGGTCTCCTCTGTGGCCCATAGATGTGCCGGTATGGTTCTCGTCAGTCCACGTGAGCCCCCGAGGGTTGATGTAGTCTAGCCTCTGGTACACTCTCCCCACTTCGTGAAGCGTGCCGGGGAACGCTGGGTGACGCCCTCCCAGCGGGCCGAGTCTTGCACCCTCATCTGCTCCTGCCTGATCTCCTGTAGGGCTGATCCTTGATGGAGGTTTGGGGCGCACCTGCGCGGTCCTTCTATTGCGAGCCCTGGCTACGCGGGCTGAGAGACACGGCTCGCGTGGGGACAAAGTCGGGCTTCGCCGGCGACGAAGACCCCGAGGTGGCGCGTGTGACCTCTGACACGGCGGTGACGTGCGATGTGCTGGCGCCTGAGCTCGTACGCCACAAGTAGTGTGACATGCCTGTGCATCACGTGTTGGCAAGCTCGGACGAGGGGAGGGGCCAGCGGGACGGGCGAAAGAGTCGGGGCGACGCGGGGATGCTGTACGGTTGGTGAAGATGGCAAACCCCGGTGCCCGCCCGAAGCCTGTCCAGTCATACGTCTCCAACGTATCTATAATTTTTTATGGTTTCATGGTATTATCTTGTCAAACTTTGCATGTTTTGTGTGCCTTTTATATCTTTTTTGTGACTAACTTATTAACTCACTGCCAAGTGCCAGTTCCTGTTTTTTCCGTGTTTTTGACCCTTTTTAGAGGAGGATTTTAAATGGAGTCCAAATGGAACAAAAGTTCCAACAAGATTTTTTCTGAAACAGAAGAAGACCGGGAACCTGAGAACCAGGGCAGGGGGCCACCATGGGCCCCACAAGCCCCCTAGCTGCGGCTAGGGGGGCCGCGCCTCCTAGGCTTGTGGGCTCCCTGGCCCTCCTCTGCCCTAGCTCCTTCGCCTATATATTCCCTAAAATCCGAGAAAAAATCAGGATATCATCGAAAGTACTTTTCCGCCACCGCAAGCTTCTGTCTCCGCAAGATCCCATCTGGGGCACGTTTTGGTGCCCTGCCGGAGGGGGGATTCGGATACGGAGGGCTTCTTCATCAACACCATGACCTCTTCGATGATGCGTGAGTAGTTCACCATAGACCTACGGGTCCATAACTAGTAGCTAGATGGCTTCTTCTCTCCCTTGGATCTTCAATACAAAGTTCTCCATGATCTTCATGGGGATGTAATCTTCTTTTGCAGTGTGTTTGTCGAGATCCAATGAATTGTGGATTTATGATAAGATTATCTATGAATATTATTTGAGTTTCTTCTGATCTCTTATATGCATGATTTCATATCTTGTAATTCTCTTCGAGTTGTGGGTTTTGTTTGGCCAGCTTGATCTATGATTCTTGCAATGGGAGAAGTGCTTGGTTTTGGGTTCATACCGTGCGGTGACCTCACCCAATGACAGAAGGGGTAGCGAGGCACGCATCATTTTGTTTCCATCAAGGGTAAAAATATGAGGTTTTCATCCTTGGTTTGAGATTATCCTTTTACATCATGTCATCTTGCTTAAGGCGTTACTCTGTTCATCATGAACTCAATACACTAGATGCATGCTGGATAGCGGTCGATGTGTGGAGTAATAGTAGTAGATGCACAAAGTATCGGTCTACTTGTCTCGGACATGATGCCTATATGTATGATCATTGCCTTAGATATCGTTAAGACTTTGCGCGGTTCTATCAATTGCTCGACGGTATTTTGTTCGCCCACCGTAATATTAGCTACTTTGAGAGAAGCCTCTATTGAACACTATGGCCCCCAGGTCTACTCCGCACCATATTTTCAGCCTTACTCTTTTATTTCGTTGCACTTTCCGCCTTCAGTTCTCACTTTGCAATCAATCTTGAAGGAATTGAGAACCCCTTTATAGCGTTGGGTGCAAGCTCTTTTGTGTTTGCGCAGGTACTCTGGACTTGACGAGATTCTCCTACTAGATTGATACCTTGGTTCTCAAACTGAGGGAAATACTTACAGCTCCTGTGCTGCAACACCCTTTCCTCTTCAAGGGAAAAAGCAAGGCAAGCCCAGTCTCCGTCAACGTGTCAATTTTTGGCGCTGTTGTCTGTTGTCGTAGCAGAAGAATTTCTGGCGCCGTTGCCGGGGAGGATCAAGCCAAGAACTCTTCCAAGTAAGTGTCGCAAACTCATCTCTTGCATTTACTTTTTTGCCTCTCGTTTTCCTCTCCCCCACTTTTGAAAAACAAAAATTTACAAAAAAATATTTGCCTTTTTTCGTTTGCCTTTTCGTTCGCCCTTTTCTCTCGCTTGCTCTTTGTTCGCTTGTGTGCTTGCTTGCTTGCTGAAGTCACCATGTATGAAAACACCAAACTTTATGACTTCTCGAATACTACTAATAATGATTTTATTAGTACTCCGATTGCTCCCGCCACTAGTGCGGAGTCATACGAAATCAATGTCGCTTTGTTGAATCTTTTTATGAAAGAGCAATTTTCCAGCCTTCCTAGTGAAGATGCCGCATCCCATCTTAATACCTTCATAGAGCTTTGCGATATGCAAAAGAAGAAAGATGTGGATAATGATGTGATTAAATTGAAGCTTTTTCCTTTCTCGTTGCGAGATCGAGCAAAAACTTGGTTTTCGTCTTTGCCCAAAAATAGTATCGATTCTTGGGATAAGTGCAAAGATGCTTATATATCCAAGTATTTTCCGCCGGCTAAGATTATCTCTCTCCGTAATGATATCATGAATTTTAAGCAACTTGATCATGAACATGTTGCACAATCTTGGGAGAGAATGAAATTTATGATTAGAAATTTACCCACTCATGGCTTGAGTCGTTGGATGATTATACAAATCTTCTACGCTGGTTTGAATTTCGCTTCTAGAAATATCTTGGACTCCGCCTCAGGTGGAACGTTCATGGAAGTCACGTTAGGAGAAGCCACAAAACTCCTAGACAATATCATGACGAACTACTCTCAGTGGCACACTGAAAGGTCACCTACTAGTAAGAAGGTACACGCTATAGAAGAAATTAACTCGTTGAGTGCTAAGATGGATGAGTTAACGAATTTGCTTG